>NC_037335.1:82701769-83325813 GCF_002263795.3 Bos taurus | reverse complement strand
TAAACAGCCCAGCTTAGTCTACATTTTGAGGGAATTTTCAGTCTGTTATTTGTGGCGTGGAGTGTGTAAACCTCGGTGTGTAGGGTTTTTATTGATGTAAACTGTTTCCCGCTCATAGCCTTTGATAAACCAGGTGAGCTGGAGTGGTCAGAACATTAATTTAGAAAATGTTCAAACACAGAAATTTATTAGAAATGTTTTTTTAGATTGATGGGCAGTTGGAAACTAAGGTGCATTTCACAGAAAGTAGAGTGTAGAGCGGAAGGTTTCTACATTGAATGAGAGGCCCCTGGGGACTGGAGGAGGCGGGAGGAGGAAGAGGTTGCTGTAAGGCCGTGTCTTCACTGGCACCTGCCCAGCTCCACCTTAGCGCCTGGCGCTGTAGGAGGTGAAGCCCTCTTGCTTAGGCTGCGCCCAGGTCCCACTGGTGTGCACTGCCGAGGAGATGGCCCAGGTGAAGGACACACGCCGTCCTTATGTCTTGTTATGTACACCTCTTCGAAGGACCTTGTTGAATAACATTTGATTTTAGGACAAGTAACACTTACTTGGTACAGAATTCTTAATTCCAAAGGTAAACAGGAGTACTATATATAGAGAAAAGTTGGTCTCAGCAACCGGGTGTCGAAACCTGAAGGCAGCTTACACTGCTAGTCTTTCGTGAATCCTTCTAGAAATAGACTGGCATGTTTACATGTATACATTCTCTACCGTACCCAAGCACCGCAGCATTGTTTTGGACATTGTTTTCAGTGTTTCTTAGCAAAAGGATTGTTTTGTATTAGTACGTGTAGAACTGCCTCATTTGGTTTTAATTACTGCTTAGACCAAAATAGATCTGAAGTATAATACCATAAAGTAGGATATGTGGATTTAAATGTATACATATATACTTTTAAATGTCTATGTTTAAAAGGAAGTTTCTGTCAGCAAAGTCATTGGAGTAAATCTTCCTTCTTTATGGAGAAAAAAATGCAGTGTGGCTTGCTCTACTGAGGTAGTGATCAATGAATTAATATCAGAAAATATCACCAAGCAGAATATTGAGGCAAGAATTGGTGCACCATATATAATCACAATACTCTTATTTATATTACAAGCCCACATAACGGACGGGTCTAATCTCAGTAAGATTAACCCAGGGGGTTAAGGAAATGAACTTCCCCTAGAATTGCTCCATGTGTCCCTTAGTGGCAGTCTTGTCTTCCTGGGAAAAATGGTACTAAATCAGTTTGTTTGGGTGTGATAAGTAAAGTAACTTAGGATGCAAAGTGGGGATTTCTTTTTACTGGGCTTGTAGGCAAGGCTTGAGACCTCATCCTCAGCAAATGGCAACCTGGTACCATCCTTCTCAATTTGTTTTTCCCTCAGTTTTCTGAAAATAGTGTATGCACATTTTTAAAGTCAAAACAGATATATAAATATAATTAGTCTCCCTTTCTGGTAACATCTTATTTCCCTTCAGTTTTCTACTCATTTAAGTTTCTGCAAATTGTGCCATACCAGCAAGAGTTGTTCTCTCTCTCTCTTTTTTTTTTTTTGCGCTCCCCTCCCCAGAAGAGTGGTCTCTTTAATGGTTGCATATTGTTCCATTGTAGGGCTTCCCTGGTGGCTCAGTAGTAAAGAATCCACCTGCTAACGCAGGAGGAGATTTTAGTTTGACCCTTGGGTTGGGAAGATCTCCTGGAGAAGGAAATGGCAATCCACTCCAGTATTCTTGCTTGGGAAATCCCATGGACAGAGGAGCCTGGTGGGCTATAGTTCACGGGATCATAGAAGAGTTAGACACGACTCGGTGGCTAAACAACAAATTGTTGCATTGTATGGCTTAATTGTCATTTATTTAATGCTAATAAATAAATGGCTATTTGGAGGTTTTCCAGTCCTTACTGCACACAGATAGCATCAGTGTGCTTATCTACCTACATGTGTGACTGTGTCTGTAAACATAAAGTGGCCAGGCCAGATTTATACAGTTTTATCCATTTGTGAGTGAACTTTTAGGGCAATTATGAATAATGCTGCTATGAACATTCACGTATAAGTTTCTGTGTGGACATTTGTTTTGAATTCCTTTGGATATATACCTAGGAGTAGAATTTCTGGATCACATGGTAACTCCATGAACTGCCAGACTTTTTTCCAAAGCAGCTGTACCACCAGCATTCTCACTAGCAATTATCAATTATTCCACATCTTCACCAATACTTGTTATAGGATTGTGAAGATTCTTTCCCAGTGGGGTTGGTTTGTAAACATTAATATACATTGTTCTGCCCACTCTGCCTTTAAATATATTACTTTTAATTTTTTTAAAACTTTGGTCCCTTGACATTTCTGTTACAATCTATTTTATCTGTAAGCTGAATTCCCATAGATCCCAGGGTATTTCATGTGTGTACATTTAACATGGAATGTTTAATTTCTATTTTTGCTCCTCTGTTCTTTGTTGCTGCTGCTGCTGCTAAGTCGCTTCAGTCGTGTCCGATTCTGTGCGACCCCATAGACAGCAGCCCACCAGGCTCTCTCGTCCCTGGGATTCTCCAGGCAAGAATACTGGAGTGGGTTGCCATTTCCTCTCCAATGCATGAAAGTGAAAAGTGAAAGCGAAGTTGCTCAGTCGTGTCCGACTCTTAGCGACCCCACCCCATGGACTACAGCCTACCAGGCTCCTCCGTCCATGGGATTTTCCAGGCAAGAATACTGGAGTGGGGTGCCATTGCCTTCTCCTCTGTCCTTTGTTATGTGGTCACTATTTGTTTGGCCCACCTCCTTGATAAACTGGGCACTTCTCTTAGAAGGAGCAGATTGACCCAGGTTTTATTCCTAAGCAGACCCCATCAACCTCTCATTAGCCATTCACTCAGTTCTTGCCGTATGCAGTGGCTTGAATTTTACCTGTTTTCCTGCTGCAGTTTCAGTGAATCATGTGAAAGAAACTATTTACATTAATGCTAAAGAGAAACCGAGTAAAGATAAGATCCTAATGAGTTATCAGTTAGGAAGCAGGAGGAAGAAGGGAAGTGAGAAGGGCTTTTAGTTGAATTTGGAGCCAGGTATCTGGATGAGAGAAATACCCAGGGAAAAAGTGCTGGACACAGTCAGGATCTTTTTTTTTTTGGCCACAAGGCTTGTGGGATCTTAGTTCCCCCAAATTCCCCAGTCAGGTTTTTTATTTTCCTGTGAACCTCCTTGAGGCCAGAAATCTGAATCTTTTTGATTGCTATATATTCTTGTCCCTTAAATAGAGCCCTCCATAAATGACATAGCACATTTCCTTTCGTCTTTATTAATATAGAAACAAAATTTAAAGACTGTACATTACTGCATTATCTCTGTGTTTGATAATTTATAGGATTTAATAGTTGGTACACATCTTCAATTTATTTTACTTTAAAAATTTTTTCCAGACTAGTAGAGAAAATTGACAGTAATTACTGCCTTAAAAGATATTCTTGGTGGTTTGTCTTAAATTGAAGAAAAACTCTTTTTCAGTGTCTGCCATTATATTCTACTGTTTAAAGAGTATATTGTAACAGTAAATAATTTTATTGGAGAAGCTCTAATTGAGGTCAGGGTTGTTATTTAAAAGCATCAATTCATGGTGTATTGGATACTCATCAAATAAAATTGAACAGATACAGCATTGCTCCTCCCCCCTTCTTTTTAGGATTTTAAAAATCATGCTAGATATTATTAGGGAAAATTTATTCATTAGTTCAAGAATTTATTGAATGCTTACTGTGTAAAATAATCATGCATTATTCATTGTTTGCAGTGATAGAAGCATAGTTTTCTTAATAGAAAAGGAATGCTGTTAACCTGGGGCACTGATTAAAGAGGAAATAATTTTTCTTCAAGAGTTTCATGTACTAGGTTACTGAGTTTTAGTAACTGAAACTCATCAAAGTCTGTAATGTTCATTTTTCTTCTTATTCATAACATGTGTATACTTACTCTGTGTATAGTGTGAATTTATTTTCTTGATTTGTGTACTTGCTTATTTCTTCAGCATCTTTATTTCTGATGGTATCATGTTAGTCATCTGCTTTGAGTCTAATTCTTAGGCAACAATAAAAAGGCGGACACTTAACACAGTTTCAGTGTTGCTGCCACATAGAGTGTTTGGGCACAAAGATGAAGGGAAAGTAGAATAACTGGGTTGCAGAGATGGTATTAATGCTAGGAGTCGACAGTCAACACAGATTAACTGCTCTGTGCCTTAGAATGAGAATGGATTTCCCCAGATTTCATTAGGGTTGGAGAGAGCTAGAAGGAAACCACTTTGTGGATTTTTAGGATGGAAGGAAGGCACTGGTGCATACCAGTGACATTTCTTGGATATTTCTGACATAGTCTCGGGGGAACTCTGAATTGACCGGACTGGTGTTTTCTGGAAGATTTTTAAGAGATTATCTAGAAATTTCACAGTTGTCCATTTTTCCCTCTGAGGAATTCGAGATGTTATTTTGGCAAAATTGATGCAACTTCTTTTTGGGAAAGTCTTGATTACCTGCTTTTTATTCTTTCTGACAGATAAAGCTGCTTCACAGTTATATATAAATGATTTATTGAACATCTAGTTATTCCTCTGCTACTTTGTAGATGATGCAAGACAAATAGTATTTATAAAGTTAAATTTAGAGAGATGAATAATTATCTAGTAAACTTGGAAAAATAAGCAAACTAAGTACACAATACAGGTCCTTCTGAGCTCATGCTATTAGGTTGGTACGAAAGTAATTGTGATTTTACATTGTTGAACTTTCCTGCTTGATATTGGGATATATTCTTACATGTGGTTATGTTATACATCATTTTAATGTGTATGTCTTGCTTTTTTTTTGCTAATGACTTATTACTTGCTGTTTATTTTATACTATGGAAATCAAAAAGCAAATTTAAGTGATTTTCTTATTTGAGTTCAAAATAGATCATAAAGCAGTGGAAACAACTCACAACATGAGCGACGCATTTGGCCCAGGAACTGCTAATGAACGTACAGTGCAGAGGTGGGTCAAGAAGTTTTGCCAAGGAGACAAAGCCTTGAAGATGAGACGCGTGGTGGCCGGCCATTGGAAGTTGACAACGGCCTATTGAGAGGACCATCGAAATTGATCCTTTTACAACTACATGAGAAGTTGCCGAAGAACTCAAGCCATTCTGTGGTCTTTGGGCATTTGAAGCAAATTGGAAAGGTGATAAAGCTCAATAAGTGGGTGCCTCAGGAGCTGACTGGAAATCAAAAAAATTGTCATTTTGAAGTGTTGTCTTCTCCTATTCTATGCAACAACAGCAAACCATTTCTTGATTGGCTTGTGACATGTGACAAAAAGTGGATTTCATAGACAACTGGCAACAACCAGCTTAGTAGTTGGACCGAGAAGAAGCTCCAAAGCACTTCCCAAAGCCAGACTTGCACTGAGAAAGGTCATGGACACCGTTTGGTGGTCTGCTGCCGGTCTGATCCACTGTAGCTGTCTGAAATCATTACATCTGAGAAGTGTGCTCAGCAAGTTGTTGAGATGTGCTGGATAAAAACTGCAACACCTGCAGCCAACCTTGGTCACAAGAAAGGGTCCAATTTTCCGAAACAGCGCCTGACCACGCACTGTACAACCGGTGCTTCAAAAGTTGAACAAATTGGACTATGAAGTTTTGCCTCATCTGCCCTACTCAGCCTCTTGCCAATCAACTACCACATCTTCAAGCATCCTGACAACTTTTTGCAGGGAAAATGCTTCCACAACCAGCAGGAGGCAGAAAATGCTTTCCAAGAGTTCGTCAAATCCTGAAGCACTGATTTTTTACGCTACAGGAATGAACCAACGTATTTCTCGTTGGCAAAAACGTATTGATTGTCACGGTTCCTATTTTGTTTAACAAAGATGTGTTTGAGCCTATTTGTAGTGATTTAAAATTCATGATCTGAAACCACAATTACTTTTTCACCAACCTAATACTTTGCAAGTTGGCCATCATTATAGCCCTAATTTTCCAGATATTTCATTCCTTCAACATGTAATGAATACCTACTCTGGCAGGCTTCCCCCATCCCTACCCGCCCCCTGCCCACCCCCCCTTAAGTGCTTAAAATAAGTTACTGCTAGAGATAGTTCCTGCTCTCATGGAGGTGATGTTTTCTGCCTTATTTGAAGCAATAGAACTTGGAGGGTTTGAATGAGAACTAGCCTGTAGGGGAACCATAGTATGGTTGAAATCTTTGGGGAAGAAAAACTGATGGTAGAGTTTTTAAAGAGCTAATTCTAGTAGTTAGGCTCAAGGACACCAGGGAAAGCTGGTGTCTCCCCACTCAAGGACTGAATACAGCTAGATTGTCAATAACCTTTTGGAGCCTGGATTCTCTCCTCTGTTTAAAAAGTCTGCAGAGTTGTTGGGAGAATGAAATGAAAGGGACGCATGTTAAGTGCCTGGCCTGGTGCCTCCATGACAACCAGGGCTCCTAAAATGGTCTCTGGTATACCAAGTGTGCTAGCAGCGGGCAAGGCAGGGGGTACAGCGGGCATGCTGAGGCAGTCAGTCATGGTTGGGAGGGTTTCAGGCTCAGAATCAAACATTTCCCTCATATGTGTGCTTGCACAAAAGGTTCGATGACTCAGAACAGTGAAAATGCAGTGTGTCCCTCCCCCTGCTTCTGAATGTGATCTTTAGGGCAGAAACGCTCCAGATGAGGCTGGCTCAGTATTTGTCAGAGCCGCGGAGGAGGTTTGGCGCCGAGCTGATAATCTTCTCTGCCTTGGGAAAAACATTAACGGTTTCTCTTCAAAGATTTCTTGTAAGAGGAGGAATAAAACAAAACTCTTCTGAGGCTATTGTTATGTATTTTTATTATACTAAAGAGTTCATATATTGCTTACTATTAAATCGCAACCAAGTTTACGGGGGGTGGGGGTGGGGGAGTTCTTCATAAAAAATGCAAAGACCTCATGGGAGAGCCTCAGGTAGAAGGTTATTTAAAGTTAATTATTTACTGATGAAGTACAGATTTTTCACAGTGGCTAACTTAAATCTTGACTGTGCTCTAGTACCTTCATTTTAAAGAATATTTCACAGATCCAAAAGCATTGATACTGGTGGTGCTCTTGGCAGACAGGGTGTTTGTTTTGGGTAAAACAAATTACCTTTCAAGAGGCCTTTCTAATGTTTAATGTGTGGCACAGAAACCTAATTTATTTGGAAGGGGTGGGAGTCAGAAAATAATATAAATAAGGTAAGAAATGATAGCTTTAAATCTACTTTTTTTTTTTTTTTACTACACTGGGAAAAAATAATTTTAGTAGCCAGTATTTTGTTTTTCTTCCCATGCTAGCTACAGAATATTTTTGATCTTAGTAAGTCCTTTAAGGCCTTCACATTAAAATTACTTTTATAATTGTCTTTAAATAGAAAGGAAAACTTGGGTAGATTCGTTTATCTCTATGTCAGAGCTGGTCCTCACTTAGGTCAGATACGCTTATGAGTGAGGTAAGTAGGTGCAGGGGTTGCTGAGGGTGAAAAGTGGAGAGATTGTATTGAAGACAAAGAAAGTGGTGCAGCAGGAGATAACCAATTTTCAAATTCTATTTCTTTACAGTTTTTGATTTTTAGCCTCCAAGGTTGTTTAGTCTAATTTATTTAATTTCTCGAAGTGCTGACCATATTAGCCAGGGATTAACTTAGAAAACAGTTTCCAAAGTGAAGTTGATTTTAACTTCTGAAATACAAGGTTATTTAACTGGAATGTGTACATCTCATCTCGATTCTCAAGTTTATTTGAAAGTTTTAAGCCCTTCTCTCTCTCTCTCTCTTTTTTTCTATAGCTTTTCATGGATTCTGCTCCAACAAAGGTATTCAGATCATTGACTATACTTTGCAGTTCTTTGATGATTTTAAAACTGTAGATTTAACCTGTTAGTCGTGACTCTTGGTTCCGTCCCTTCCTGTTTGCTTGTTTTAATTTTAGTCTTAGGTAGCAGTTTTAGTTTTTTTTTTAACTGTAAAGTATCTTTCGTATGTTTACAACTTAAGTTGAAATCTGTCTTTATATGAAAAGTTCTGTTGGTTTCTGTTACAGGTAATGCTGGAAGTAGTCTCTGTGATATTTTGTTGGGTTAATTATGAATGCTGTGTTTTAGATGGTAGATGTTTTTGGTAATACTAAATTTTTATTTAAAATGAATCTCACTTTTGTAGGCATTTGCTGAAAGGATACTTAGAATGAGCTATTGTAACAGCTGTTCTTGATCCCCACCCCGCCCCCCCGCAGGTTAGTTATTTCTTGGCATTTCTTTGCTTAGAGGCCAGGCATATATCTTACAGTGTTTGATAAGAGGGAAATCTCATGAAATGCCAATTTGAACTTTGGAAACAGGGGAGTTCTTTTATATCCTATTTTTTAAAAATATTCTGATTCTTTGTGATTTTCAACTACAGTTATTTACCAAAAGAACAAATCTGAATGGCCCATATATTATTTTCAGTTAAACATTTTCTGACTTTATTCTCTTCATCTTTTATTCAGCTCCTTTCTTAGTATCATTCATATTCTAGAGGAGCAGTTCTGTTAGAGTTCTTTATTCACCAGTCAGTTCAAAAATTTGGTCCAATTGTCTTTCAGTCTGAAAAGCTGAACAAGTTAGGCAGGGTAAATTTGTTCTAATTGCATAGTATCGCATATTTATTTCATTTCTCAGATAGTTCACTTTTATACTATTAAAATTTGGTTGACAATGTACTTTTGCACAAAAGAAAAACATCTTGTTCCTGATGCTAATGATATTTGTTGTTCCTTCAAGTTCTAATTTGAAACTAAAATTACTTTCTTGGCACTGCTATGCAATTTATGATATTGATCTTTTTATATCCAATCCATAATGCTATAATATCATTACAGATTATGAATTCTGCAAAGTCCTTTATTTTAGGACCATCTCAGCTGAATCATTCTCTGCATTTTGCTCATTTATCCTCATTTGTATTCGTATAAGTTGTGCTATGGAATTTATTCAACAAATATTTATTGAGCAACTGCTTTGAACAAGGCACTGGGCCAAGTGTTACTGAGGAAGGGAGGAGGGGATGTGAAGATTTATTAACAACATGCTTGTTATCACTAAAAGATTGAGAAAGGAATATACTCTTAAGTCATTATCTCAATGAAGACAGGCAATGAAGGAATAAGTCATCATTAAGTAATTTTGCTCTTTAAACAGCATTAGTTTTATAGAAACTTGTGATGGAAATGTCACCTGATAATTCCTACACAAAGTGAATTATTTTTTTCAATATGTGGTGAAAATGATCTGTCTTATGGTGTCTTTCTCATGCTTGTTTTTAACCTTTAAAAGAAACGAGAAAAAGCTTCATTTTGGTACATAACTAGTCATTATATTTATATATATAATATGAATATATGCATGTGGTTAACAATATACTGAAACTATATCTACTAAAACTAAAGTGAAAGTTCTAGATTCCAATTAATTATGTATCTCTAATTTGAATGTCAAAGTGTCACATAGGACATAATTTAAAATGAGATACTTTGTTTTCTTTTTAAGAATATCTTATTTATTGGTAAAGGAGGTAATTACAGAGCACCTTTTAAGTTGAGTATTGCTTCTTAAATTAAAGGCACTAAAGATGAAGATGGCTAAATATTTTAAGAACTAGATTTGGTGTGTGACTTAAACTGAAAAGCATTCTGATTTTCACGTTCTTTTATAGGTGCTGGGGAAGAATTGCTTTGACTCGAATGTGTAACAGAATTAACATTACGATTTTACATTTTGGGAGCTGTTCTCAACTGCTCTTAGAATTTTATATTGTACTTCTGTCATTAGCTTTTTGGAAGCACCAAGTGAAACAAACATCTTAACATGCATTTATTTCCTTTTTGACAATAAACTCAAAAAAGCTTAGAATTTAGCTAGCAAACACAACTGAGGTTGGGATTTTAACCCCACTATTATATTCTAATTTGAAACTACTGGTTTTTTTTTTCTCTGTTGTATTTTTCTTATCTTTCTTTTTTATTTTTTAAATTATGAAAATAAGATAACACATTTACAGGCAACTTGGAAAATACAGAACAAAGTTACATATAGTTCCACTGTACATTATAATTGTTTGTTTTGGTAGGTAAATTAAGATTTTTAATTGGAGTTTCAATATCAAACTCTGAGAAATGAATAGAATGAATGTACAAGAGAAGTAGAAGAATATAGTAGACCTGAAAAGCATTATGAACTAATTCGACATAATTAAGATTTATACAATTTTCACACAATAGTAGGATGCAAATTCAATTCAAATTCCCATAGACTATAAGCTAAGAGACACTGGAACATATCCAAAGACATAAAACCAGGTGCAGAAATTTCATGCTCTAAAGGTATTTAAATTATACACAGAGTGTTTTCTTATTACTGTGGAATTATGTTAGAGATCAGTATCAAAAGATACTTGAAAATGACCCACATATTTTCAAGTGCAGTGTGACATTTACCAGAAGAGTGGCTTAGCCACTGAAAGTCTCAATAAAGTTAGAAGACTGCAAAAACACAGAAAGTGATTGCAGAGAAGAGAGCATTTAAATGAGAAATTAGTATCAAAAATGAAAAGTTAATATCAAAGATATTTTTAAAACTCCCATGTATTTGGACATTAAATGTCTGCTTTTAAAATGAGGGGTATATCTAAGAAGCCATAACAAGGAAAATTGGAAAATGTTTGTAATAGAATAAAAATAAAAAGAGAATTTACCAGAATTTGTTGCATGCAGCTGAAGCTGATCAATGTAATTAAATACAATGTGGAGTCTTGAGTAATGTATGAAAACAAATAATGTACACTGGCATAAAATTTTGTGAGATTTGAGCAAAATCTGTACTTTAGTTAATAATGCTGTATTACATATTAATTTTCTTTTCTTTTTTTTTTTAACAGCATAATATTTCTTTATATTCTCAGAATTGGATTAGAAGTTTCAAGGGTCATTCAATTTTTTTTTTAATCACTAAGACAGAAAACTTTCTAGACTTTTAGCAGCAATACTAGATGCCAAAATACATGGAAGTATATAAAAATTTTGAGTGAATATAAATTTTAAATATAGCATTCTATTTACACTGAGTCAAATAAGTGGAATCAAAGTATAATAAACTTTTTAGCTAGCAAAAATTCATATGTTTTAAAAAATATATACATATTTTCTATATTTACATACATAAAGAAAATTAAAAAAAAAAAGAAACGGACAGATTGGAAAACATAAACTAAATGAAATGGGAGCACTGAATATGAAGTAGAAAAAATGAAACTAACTAGATAAAAGATCATCCTATAGTCCGGGTGTTTTTAAACATGGCTGCTTCTTAGAAACACATCTGGAGCTTTGAAGAAAAACAGTACCGGGGCATTTGTATTTTTCAAAAAGTTCCAAGATAAGTCTGATTTGCATCTGGATTTTAAAAAGTAATTACAGGTTTTTCTATTAAATGATAGTTTTTGTGATACAGAATTCTATTATTTTTCTATTGACCAATCATGATAGTTATTGCATTAAGCAAAAATCACAATAGTAGAAGACATTTATCAGTTTTCACAATCAATAGCTTCACAAAAAATAAAATCATTATAGTGGCAATAATGATCTTATAAGATGGAAACATGATTAACCTAGTAGTATAAAATAGTCACACACAGTTTGGGGGATTAAGTAGAGTGATGTGGTAAGTAGAAGTGCATACATGCAGGTATTTTCATCTGCCCAGCCAGTCTATGTCTTTTGGTTCCTGCATTTAATTCATTTACATTTAAGGTAATTATCAATATGTATAATCCTATTACCATTTTTTAAATTGTTTTGGACTTATTTTGTGTAGGTCTTTTTTTTTTTTTCTTGTATTTTTTCCTTGTCTTGTATTTCCTGCCTAGAGAAGTTCCTTTAGTATTTGTTGTAAAGCTGGGTTTGCGGTGCTGAATTCAGTTAACTTTTGCTTGTCTGTAAAGCTTTTGATTTCTCCATCAGATCTGAACAAGAGTCTTGCTGAGTAGAATATTCTTGATTATAAGTTCTTCTCTTTCATCACTTTAAATATATCACGCCATTCCCTTCTAGTTTGTAGAGTTTCTGTTGAGGTATCAGTCGATAACCTTATGGGAGTTCCCTTGTATGTTATTTGTCGTTTTTCCCTTGTTGTTTTTAATATTTTATCTGCCTTTAATTTTTGTCCATTTGATTTGTCAGTTTATGTCTTGGGGTGTTCCTCCTTGGGTTTATCCTGCCTGGAACTCTCTGTGCTTCTTGGACTTGGTTATTTCCTTTCCCATGTTCGGGAAGTTTTCAGCTGCTATCTCTTCAATATTTTCTCAGGTCCTTTTTCTTTCTCTTCTCCTTCTTAGGCCCCTGTAATGTGAATGTTGGTATATTTAATGTTGTCCCGGATGTCTCTCAGGCTGTCTTCATTTTTTTCATTCTTTTTTCTATATTCTGTTCTGCAGCAGTGATTTCGACCATTCTGTCCTCCAGGTCATTTATCTGTGCTTCTGCCTCAATTATTCTGCTGTTGATTTCTTCTAGTGTATTATTCATCTGTTTGTTTATTCTTTAGTTCTTCTAGGTCTTTGGTAAACATTTCTTGCACCTTCTCCATTGTTTTCCCAAGATCCTGAATCATCTTCACTATCATTATTCTAAGTTCTTTTTCTGGAAGGTTACCTATCTCCACTACATTTAGTTGTTTTTCTGGGGTTTTATTGTGTTCCTTCATCTGACACATAACTTTTTGCTTTTTCATCCTGCTTAAGTTTCTGTAATGTGGTTTTTGTTCTAGCTGTGGGATTGTGGTTCTTCTTGCTTCTTCTGTCTGCCCTCTGATGGAGGAGGCTAAGAGGGTTGTATCAGCTCCCTGATGGGAGGGACTGGCAGATGGAAAAACTGGGTCTTGCTCTGGTAAAACTTTAATCCAGTTGTCTGCTGATGGGTGGGGTTGTGCTCCCTCTCTGTTAGTTGTTTGGCCTGAGGCAACCCAGCCCTGGGGTAGGGCTCTATGGTAGGGTTAGCGGGGACCTCCAAGAGGACTTATGCCAAGGGGCCCCTTCCAGGACTGCTGCTTCCAATGAGCCTGTCCCCACGGTGAGCCACTGCTGACTGATGCCTCCACAGGAGACCCTCCAGCACTAGCAGGTAGGTCTGGTTCAGTCTCCTGTGGGGTCACTGCTCCACTCCCCTGGGTCTTGGTGCATGTAAGATTTTGTTTGTGCCTTCCGAGAGTGGAATCTCTGTTTCCCCTAGTCCTGTGGAAGTCCTGTAATCGAATCCTGCTAGCCTTCAGATTCCCTGGGGATCCCCCTTCCCTTTGTTGTCCCCAGGCTGAGAAGCCAGATGTGGGGCTTAGAATGTTCACAGCAGTGGGAGAACTTCTTTGGCATTATTGTTCTCTAATTTGTGGGTTGCCCACCCAGCAGATATGGGATTTGATTTTATCATGATTGTGCCCCTCCTAACTGTCTTGTTGTAGCTTCTAATTTGTCTTTGGACGTGGGGTATCTTTTTTTGGTGGGTTCCAGTGTCCTCCTGTCAATGGTTGTTCAACAGCTAGTTGCAAATTTGGTGCTTTCGCAGCAGGAGATGAGCACACATCCTTCTACTCTGCCATCTTGAACTGGAAATCTAACACAAAGTCTAGTTTTAAACTATTGTGACTAAAAAGGCTTGAAGTAAAAATCCACTCAGGATATGTTTGAGTGCATTTTATATTTTCTTCCTTGCAATGGGTCCTGCAAGAGCTGCGATAGAGATTTCATAGTTGACCCCGGATCTCTGGGAAGTGACATTAGTACACGGAACTTGGTGATATCTATATCTATATATGAGTATCTCTCTATATCATCTGTATTGCATGGAGGACTTATCTGTGAATGCCATGGACACTCAAAGACAGATGCCTCTGAAATAGTAGGATACTTGGAAAAGAGGTGTGAGCTGTGTTATAAAAGACTCTCTAATATTCCCATGCTGAACCCACAGGAACTGTTCTTGATCATAGTAACACACAGAAGTCTGCTTTCTCCTTCCTCCTGACAGTACCATTGCCACTACTCTGGTGACGTTTGTGTGTATATAGGATGATTGCTGGGACTGGAGATAGTTTCTATTCCGGCATGGGGAAAATATCCTCTTCTTCCCTCCCCCTTGTGTCCTGCTCTTATTTTCCAATAGTAACAAATGTCAAGACACTGCAGTTAATTTGAGTGAAAACAACTTTGCTCCAAAATGGAAAAATACTTTATTTAATGAAATCTGTCTTACTCAAGAGGGCAGGAAAAGGGAGATAAACCTTAAAGCATTATTTAATAGGACCTACTCAGATTATTTTGAACAAATACATTTTTAGAGGCTAAATTAATAGATTCAAAAAACAACCATTACCAGGCTCAGTGCTAAAGGATTTTTTTTTTAAATACTTTTGGGAATTTCTAAAATAAAAATGTTAAATATTCCAAAGGCTAAGCAATAAACTTGGATTTTAAAAAATCCATGCTTTGGATTAAGGATGGTATTTTAAAATTATTTCAAAAAAATGAGTATTATTCTAACATAAAGATTTATGAATAGGATTAATAAATTTTGTTGTTTTATGCCACAAAGTGAAAGTGAAAGTTGCTCAGTTGTGTCCGACTCTTTGCAACCCCATGGACTCTACAGTCCATGGAATTCTCCAGGCCAGGATACTAGAGTGGGTAGCCTTTCCCATCTCCAAGGCATCTTCCCAACCCAGGGATCGAACCCAGGTCTCCCTCATTGCAGGTGGATTCTTTACCAGCTGAGCCACAAGGGAAGCCCAAGAATACTGGAGTGCGTAGCCTATACCTTCTCCAGCGGATCTTCCTGAATCAGGAATCGAACTGCAGGCACATTCTTTACCAGCTGAGCTATCAGGGAAGCCCTTTTTGCCTCAAAAGCAATTTTTAAATAATGCCAAATTTTGGTGTACCTTTTACACAACCCATTTAACTTAGCCATATGTAGTACTGCTTTGTTGTTGTCATCAAAGCATTTTACTAGTTATAAATAGGCATACATGAAACTGCAGTCAGTGTCTTGTTTCTTGTACCTGTACCCTGCAAACAGACTGAGTTAAGGATTCCAAGGCAAGTACTTTCTTTAGGAGATGGTCCCAGGCAGTTGTCAAAGTAGAGTGAATAGGTAAGTGAGAGGGTCAGGAGGTGCAGGCCATAGACAGTTCATTGTCAAGCAAGTTTCTGTTGTGGTAGCTGAAGTTTGAGCCCACCGGAAATCTGGGAGCCACTATAGAACAAGTGAGGGTGGAGGGAGCTGAGGGATATTTGTACATTAGTAGCTCAGAGGGTGAGTGATAATTTTGAAGTGCTGTGAGAGCAGCCCAGATGGGCTCTGCAGGTGGGAGAAGGTCCTGAAAGAATGTTGGTATCATTAGATTATGTGCTGAGAAGGGGAGAATAGGCAGGTGACCCCTGCAGTTGGTTATGGTATAGTTAAATTTTTTTCTGCGTGCGCTTAGTGCTACTAGTGTATTCTTAGCTACTTAGCCCTCAACCATTATCTGAGTTGAATGTGTTATTGTCACTGCTTTGTCCTGGTGGGGCAATTTTGATTGCAAATGTTGAGAAAAGGCAAGCATTATGACAGAGTGCTATGACAGAGTGTGTTAGAAAGACCCAACAGGAAAGTACTAAGCTGTAAGATGCAAGCTTAAAGAGGCCTTTGCAAGGAATTGTTTAAGGAAACAAGGTGTAAAGATTTGTGTGTAATTAAAGATAGTTGGACCACTCAGAATGGCTGCGATCCAAAAGTCTACAAAAATAAATGTGGAAGGTGTGGAAAGGACCTCTTACACTGTTGGGGAATGAAACTAGTAGCATATGGAGAACAGTGAGATTCTTAAAAATGGAAATGAACTGCCTTTGGCAATCCACTGCTGGATACACACTGAGGAACAGAGGGAAAGACACGGTACCCTGTTCATGCAACGTTTATAATGCAGGAATGGAAGAACTAGATGCCATAGCAATAAAGGAAAGCAGCGTGTATATACACAATGGGTATTATCAGCCATTAAAGATACATTTGAATCAGTTCTAATGAGGTGGATGAACTGGAGCCTATTATACAGAGTGAGTGCCAGAAGGAAAAATAATACAGATTAACGCATCTTATGATAGAAGAGTAACAAATAACCGTGTACGAGACGAAAGAGACACGAGTAGACAGTCTTATGACTCTGTGGGAGAGGACGAGGTGGAAGATTTGTCAGTGAATGTGCATGAAGACATAAATATGGAAGGAAGCTGAGTCCAGTTCGTGCACGATCGGTGCTATGCTGGGCTGTGCACTGGAACGGCCCAGGATGTCTTGGGGAGGAGGAGGAGGAGGTTGATGGGAAACATGTATACCTGTGCGATCATTTGATATTTGCAAACTAATACATTTGTATTAAAAATAATAAAATTAGAAAAAAAAAAAAAGCGATAGTTGGAAGTTCTTTGAATTAGTGAAAAGCTTAATTAAGAGCACTGTACCTTGAGTTAACTCCAGTTGTGGTTAATCTAGAAAATAGGACCAGTCATCCTGATGTGTGAGATTGGAAGGAGTAGCATTGTAGGTGTAGAAGCCGATCTGATCTCTGGATCGCGATTCTGTCAAGTGCTTTCCAGGAACCCTATCTCGTCTAAATGAGTTTGTGCTATGAGTTACATTTCATTATTTTAGTAAAGCCAGGTAGCGAGTGTTAGGTACTCTTGTGAATGGTTCAAGATAAATAAACCTATTGCTTTATTAATGATTGCTCAAGAGTTTAACATCACTGTATAATGTGTATACAAAGTGTTACACAGATACAAAGTAGGGGAAATTACAGTTTACCTTATGTAGTGTAAATAAGAGTTCTTTTCCTACTTTTGGATGCTTTTCACATATAAATAAAGCTTTGCATAGCTCATTTTCATTTTCTTTGGAAACAGTAATTCAGTCTGTTGGGGGGGGACAGTGGGGGGATGGGAATCTTGTTAAGAGGTGGAATTTAACAATGCTGAAGCTTTCACAGAAGATCAAGATTCATTATTAAAAGCCTTAACTTTGGAGACATTAGAGATAATTTTTCATCATTTTCCTGAATATGAGTGGGCAGCTTTTAGAACCTATTAGAAGAACTAGTGCTGCGGATCTGTCCTGCCCTACGTAATCCTGTTCCTTGTACTTGAGGTGCATTCCTGATCCTAGGTTCCTGACATGTTTATCATTGGTCCACGCAAGCCCCTTTGTTAGGCTTTCTGGTTTTGAAATATGGCCCAGATCTTTTTCAGGCTTAGGCAACACTTTGAGAGGCTTTGGGGGCAAAGTGGGGAACTCTTGGGCCCTGGAAGGCGCAAACGGAGGCGGCAGCTATCGCCCCAAATCAGAAAGTGGTGGATAAGTTTTTTTTTTTTTTTTTTTAAAGTTTGCGCAGAGGGGGAGGTAGCTCGCCAGGGCGTCTGGCCACAGTGTCCTGTAAGTCCTCTCCTCTCTCCTCTGCTGATTTTTTCTTCCTTCTTCTCTTTAAATCTTTCTCAAGTTTTCTTTCCCTCACTCTCTTTTTTCCTTCCTCTTCTCTTCTCTTTTACTTTCTATCATTTCCTTCTTGTTTCCCTCTTTCATTCTCCCTTCTTCCTTACTTTCTCCTTACTACCTTCTCTTTCTTTCGTTTCTTTTCCTTTACCCTCTTTCTCTCTAACTTTTTCTTTCCTCCTCCCTCTCTTTCTCTCTGTATCTCTTTTTCTAACTTCCTTTTTTCCTTTTTCTATCTTGCTGCATTCCCTGATTCCTTCCTCCTCCGTTCCTCTCTCCTTTTCACTCTTTAGCTTTTTCTCTATCTTTAGATCTTTCTCTATTTTCTTTTTTCTTTTTCACTTTTTTATTTTTTATTTTTATTTTTTGCTTGGGTGAGGCCCCCCTGAGGGGGTTTTCTGCAAGGAGCAGGCTCTGTATATTGTGTATTTTTTAAAAGCTCCTTTGTTTAAGAGAAATCTTTTTTATCTTTTTCAGCTTTAGGCAATGCTCTGGGAGACTTTGGATGTAAACTGGGGAATTTTTAGGCCCTGGGAGGTGCAAGCGGAGGTGGAGTAGTCGCCTTAAATCAGAAATTGTTGGACAAATTTTTAAAGGTTTGTGTAGAGGGAGAGGGGGCTTGCCAGGGCGCCCGGCCGCAGCGTCCTGTAAGCCCTCTCACTCCTCGGGAGGTAGAGCACAGTGTCCCTCCTCTTCCTTGTCAATGGCAGAAAATATAATCTGCGCAGAAGGTGGAGACCCACTGCCATCCACCGCTATAGCCTCTCCCATAGGTCATCCCACAGCCTCATGATGAGGGTCCAGAACATTTTTAATCATATTTATAGGATAAGTTTTTAGTTGTTTTTTACCTTCACCCAAGTATCTAAATTAACAGTAGCCTCTTTAACAGTTTCAAGATTACTTGTATAAAGAGTTGCCATTTTTAGTTTCAGTGTTATCCATGTCAGAAAGTTAAATATAATAGAAGATAAAGCTTTTAGCTTTCAAAAGATCAGGCTTTTCTTTGGCCTTTTAACTTCAGAAACCGTTTTTTCTCTCTAACTCTTTAACACTTTCAACACTTCCCACTCCTACTCGCCCTGTCTATCCTACAGGGGGGTCCGCGGCACCCTGAGTGGGGTCCTATCCGTCCCTAAAATTCAACACTGAGGGAAAGGGTTGGGGACCTACCTTCGAATCGTCCCTGTATCGGGCGCCACCTGCCGGGGTCCTGCCCCGGCTGATCCAGGGTATTCGAAGCGGGGACGGCGTCGGCGACCTATTTATTTAAATATTTTATCAAAGATATAAAGAGTAATAGGATGAGGATAGCTCAGTAGGAAAATTCAGTGGAGAAAAGAGGCTGAGTAGCTTGGTTTACGAGGGAGACCAATAAAACTTCAAGACAAGAAGTTTGCACCACTTACATAGGCCGCAGGCGTCCTTCCGTTCAGGAGACACTGAGGCCTCCCCGGTCGGATCTTAGAAGCCCAGGCATAATTAGTAAGCATGGTGGGTTCCGCGCTCCAGATGGAGACTCAGCCAGAGTGAGAGAGAGAGCGACATGGGGAGACCAGTATTTCGAGAAACTGATCCCAATTCTTTATTTTCCAGAGTCTGTTTTTATACACTGAGATGTTATACAAAAGTCACGTGGGGACAGCAGTCCTGACTTTTATTAAAGTCAGGTGCTTCAGACAAATGTATACAGAGGTCTTAGGGGTGTTACATCATCTTCTGGCCAGGGGGGCCTGCTGACAATTTACGACCCTCTCCTTGTGACAGCGGTCAGTCAATCAGGACACTTATTTCTCCAGGGCTGATTATTCTCAAAACAGATAAATAAAAAGGAAAAAAAAAAGAAATATGGCCCACTAAACGGCACTCAGTATACTCTTCACCTAGAGTTGCCTGTTTTTCCTTTTTTTATTTTTTGAATAGATAATACATGCACATGGTTCACAATTTAAAAGCTACAAAAGGATAAACAGCAGAGAGTAAGATTCCCACTCTCATCTGTCACCTAGTGGCTTATTTCCCCTCTTCAGGATCAGTTGGCGAAGCTTGACCTCCTCTATGACTTACCAGAGGTTTTCTATGTGTTTACAAATATATGTATGTTTGTGTGTGCAGATGTATGTATGTTTGTATCCTCGCATGCAAATTATGGTCCATTATTCCCACTGATCTGTACCTTGCCTTTTTTTTTTTTTTCTTTACTGTTCTTGGGTTGCTCAGTGAGCACAGAATTGGAACAAAGCAAACTGGAAGATCCTAGTTGGTCATGCTTTCAAGCTGCTCTAAATTAAGATGTGATGATAAAAGCCTCTGAGTTAAGTCAGTGTCTGCTTCATGCTAAGGCCCATGCTAAAACCTGTGTCTGTCCTCCACCTCCAAATAAAGTCTCTTAAGATATAGGTGCTCGTTTTTAAAAAGACATCACATAAAGAAAAGAAAAAGATCAGTGATTTTACTAGCATGAGTGGTCTCTATCAGTTAGTTTAGGCTTGGTTATACTGTAGTAAGGGAGAAGGCAATGGCACCCCACTCCAGTACTGTTGCCCGGAAAATCCCATGGATGGAGGAGCCTGGTAGGCTGAAGTCCATGGGGTCGCTAAGAGTCAGACACGACTGAGCGACTTCACTTTCACTTTCCACTTTCAGGCATTGGAGAAGGAAATGGCACCCCACTCCAGTGTTCTTGCCTGGAGAATCCCATGGACGGAGAAGCCTGGTAGGCTGCAGTCCATGGGGTCGCAACAGAGTCGGACACGACTGAAGCAACTTAGCAGCATACTGTAGTAATAAGCTCCTTCTCAATCTCAGCCATTTAAAGTGACAGTGAAAATCACTGAGTCATGTTGGGTTCTTTGTGACCCCGTGGACTGTGTAGTCCATCGAATTCTCCAGGCCCGAATACTGGAATACTGGAGTGGGTAGCTGTTCCCTTCTCCAGAGGATCTTCCTAACCCTGGAATTGAACCCAGGTCTCCTGCAAGATCCCCTGGAGAAGGAAATGGCCACCCACTCCAGTACTCTTGCCTGGAGAATCCCATGGAGGGAGGAGCTTGGTAGGCTACAGTCCATGGGGTCACAAAGAGTCGGACAGGACTGAGCGACTTCACTTTCACTTTCACTTTCTCCTGCATTGTAGGCAGAGTCTTTACCAGCTGAGCCAGGACCGAAGCCCTTAGTTTAAAAGAAAGATTTAATTCTTCTTTCTGTTTCACAGCCATGGTGGATTGGCAAGGGTTTCTGCTTATTGTAATTGTTTGGGAACCGAGGCTTATAAGCAGAACAGTCTCTAACACAGCTGGTCTCTGTGCCAGAGGGGACAAGAATGCTGTGGAGTGTCTTGATCAACAATTAAATACCCATTTGCATTATAGTTCATTGGCTAGAATTATCGCTTGGTCCCACCCAACCACAGAGAGACAGGAATGTGCCTTTTAGGTGAACAACATTAATGACTACCACAGTTAGCCTATTAGATTGTTCACTGTATATTTGTATCTCTGTAAAGAGATATATTTTTATATGAATAAGATAAACATGAAATAACTTTATCATTACTTTTTTCCACTTATGTTACAGCAGAATCTTTCATTGTCCTAAAAATAAATATGTGTCTAAATATGTCTTCCCTGATAGCTCAGTTGGTAAAGAATCCACCTGCAATGCAGGAGATCCCTGTTGGATTCCTGGGTTGGGAAGATACCCTGGAGAAGGGAAAGGCTACCCACTCCAATATTCTGGCCTGGAGAATTCCATGGATTATACAGCCCATGGGGTTGCAAAGAGTCAGACAAGACTGACTTTCACTTTTGCTTTCAAATATGTCTTAGAGGATGTATATTATTTCAGTATATGGATATATAATAATGTATTTCTTTGTGGCTCCTCTACTGAGGAAAATGTACATTAATTTTCATAAAATTGGTAGAAATATTTATAGGTTGTAAGCCATGGATTCCTATCATGGTTTCTAGGTTGTAAATATAAGCTCTATTTAGAATAACCCCTCTTCATCCCCTTTGTCCCTTCATAAAGTACCTTTTCATAGTTTTTAAAACTTGGTTTATTTGGTTTGTTTTGTATTATTTTTGGCCCCGCCGCACATCTTGTGGGATCCCAGTTCTCTGACCAGGGATTGAATCTGGATCCTTGGCAGGGAAAGCATGGAGTCCTAACCAGTTAGGACTTGATATTATGGATAGGTAAATACTGTTGTCCCTCAGTATCCATTGGGGATTGGTTCCAGGAACCCCATGTATATTACTAGGAAATTATTATCTGTGATGATTTACAAATGTGTTTTCTGTTTGTCATTTGCCGTTTGATTATCTTAGAGTTGTGACTGTGATGTGTTTTGCCACACAAAATCTGTAAGGGAATCGGCTACTTGTTCCTCTTATGGCTTCTGGATTTTAAGTCATAACTTTATCTCAACAAAGTGATTAAGTAATTGTTAGGTGTTTAATTTCTCCCACCCTGGCCTGTATGCTGCTGTTCTTAAGCATTTTACTTACATGTATATTATAAACCCCATGATACATTGTTTTTACTTTTGTTAAAACAATCAGCTATTAAAGAGATATAATTGAGAAAAATCTTATGTATTTACCATGTGGTTTCCATTGCTAGTGCTCTTCATTCCTTTGTGTAGAGCCAGAATTCCAAAAGGTATCATTTTCCTTCTGCCTGAAGGATTTTTTTTTTTTAACATTTCTTATAGTTCAGATCTCTTTTATCTTTTGAGTGTTTAAAAATGCCTTTACTTTTGAAAGGTTTTTGCTTAGTATGGGATTCAAGGTTGGCCTTTCTGTTTTTTCTTTCTGCACTTTTAAAGACCTTGTTCTGTTGTCTTGTCACTTACATTGGTTCCTACAAGGAATCTGATATCCTTATCTTTGTTTCTCTGATGTAATGCATACTTTTTCCTCTGGCTGCTTTTAAGATTTTCTCTTTATCACTGGTTTTGAGAATTTGATTATGGCATATTTTCCTTCACTTTGTGCTTAAGACTCTTTGAATTTCTTGTATCTGTCAGTTTAAAGAGTTTATCAATTTAGGAAACTTTCAACTATTATTTCTTTAAATATTTTTTTCTGCCTGCTCCCCTTCCTTAATATACAATTACTTATATATTAAGCCTTTAAAAAATATATATATTAGGCCATTTTAAGCTGCCCAAGAGCTCACTGATGGTTCAGTTTTTTTGGATTTTTTTTTTCCCCTCTCACTTTCATTTGGATAGGTTTACTGCTATACCTTAAAATTCACTAATATTTTCCTATTTTTTTTATCAGCCATTAATCAAATCCAATGTAATTTTATCTCATAGATTGTAGTTTTCATTTTTAGAAAAGCTCAATTTAAACCTTTTTTTGTAGCCTCTGTGTCTTTTTTTTTTTTTTTTTGCTCTATTTAAAAGATAAAAGCACTTTGAGATATAATTCACATACCATATAATCCAGTCATTTAAAGTGTACATTTCAGTGGTTTATTTTTTGTAGTACATTTTAACACTAAGTCCCTTCAGTTGTGTCCGACTCTGTGCAACCCTATAGACGGCAGCCCACCAGGCTCCCCCGTCCCTGGGATTCTCCAGGCAAGAACACTGGAGTGGGTTGCCATTTCCTTCTCCAATGCATGAAAGTGAAAAGTGAAATCGCTCAGTCGCTCAGTCGTGTCCGACTCTTAGCGACCCCATGGACTGCAGCCTAACAGGCTCCTCCGTCCATGGGATTTTTCCAAGCAAGAGTACTGGAGTGGCGTGCCATTGCCTTCTCCTGTACATTTTATGTAGTATTTAAATACTAAATATTTTTTAAAAATATTATTTTGGGGGATAAATAGTATGTTTACAGAGTTGTATGACTATTCTCATAATCTAATTTTAGAACATTTTTGTTACTCAAGAAAGAAACCTTGTACCTAATGGCAATGACTTCCCATTCCTTTCAGCTTCTTCATTCCAGCCCTGGGTAACCACTAATCTGCTTTCCGTCATTGTAGATTTTGGGTATTTCATAGAAACAGGATTATGCTATTAGTGATATGACTAGTTTCTTTTACTTAGCATGATGTTTGTGAGGTTCATCCATCTTGTAGCATGTACCATACTTCATTTCTTTTTATGGCTGAAAAATATTCCATTGTATAACTAGATCACATTAAACATATGTGTACACGTGCGTGTGTAAGCTTATGTGGACATATATTTTCATCTACTTACTGAACATACGAACGCTGTTATGATAACTTTTAATTTTTTTTCTGCTAATTCTAACTTGACCCTCAGTTCTAGGTCAATTTTGATTGATTGATTAGTTCCTTCTTAATGGGTCATATTTTTCTGGTTCCTAGCATGCCTGGCAGTCTTTGATTGGATGCTAAATTTTGCATTAGTGGCTGCTGAATATTTTTGTATTTTTATAAATCTTACTGAGTTTTGTTCAGGAATGCAGTAAAGTTACTAATTTCATACTTTCAGTTCTTGCTTTTATGATTTATTAAGTGGGACTGGATCAGTGCTCAGTTGAGAACGAATTATTCATTATTGAGGCAAGACCTTCCTGAGTCTTACCCAGTGGCCTGTGCAACTTAGGAATTTTCACAGAATGGCCTGGGAAGACAAGTACTCTCACAGCTTGTATGAACGCCAGATGCTGTTTGCTTTAATCCTTTCAGATGGACTTCAGTAGTGTCCTAACATGTGTGTTCTGTACCCTCAAGTACTGGAGAGTTTTTACAGATCTCTGAGATTCCCTCAGACTTCCCAGGTAGCTCAGTAGTAAAGCTTGGCTTTGATCCCTGGGTTGGGAAGATCCGCTAGAATAGGAAATGGCAACCCGCTCCAGCATTCCTGCTTGGAAAATTCCATAAACAGAGGAGACTGGTAGGCTACAGTCCATGGGGTCGCAAAGAGTCCGACGTGACTGGGCAGACACGCACAGGTTCCCTGTCTTTGCAGCCTCCTTCTCTGGTACTCTGTACTGTGAACTTTTGCTGCTTAGTTCCTTGGATTCAGTTTCATCACAGCTCGGTGTCTGATGGGTTCTGCCTTGGTTTATCCTTTCTGTGCAGTAGCCATAAACTGGGGGTAATTGTACGGCTGATTTTTTTTTAATTTACTGTGTCTTGGGGATTGCTGCCTTCCATTGCCTGATATCCAGAGTCCTGAAAACCATTATTTAATGTATTTTGTCTGATTAAAACAATTTTTTAAAGGAGGAATGGTAAATCAGGTCCCTGTTATTCTATCTTGGCTAGCAGTGGAAATCCTGTTTTCTTATATATTTTCTGTTTTCATTTCATTTAAATATTTTCTCCATTTGAAATTTATTCTGCTTTGAGGTCATGGAATTGCTTTTATTTATTTTTTCAGGTGGCTACCTAATACTGTTTATTTATTCAACATCTGATTGGATTTTTCATCTTTGTCATGTGTTGAGTTCCTGTACGTGGCTAGTCTATTTCAGAACTTTTGTTCTGTTGTATATATATCTATTGGGTGCTAGGAATAGTCTGTATTAGTAATGGAGTAATATCTGATAATGCTAACTTCTTCTTAGAACTCATTTTTTAAAAAACCAACTTTTTCTCCAGCTATTCCTGTTTGTTCTTGCATATCTTTCCATATAAATTTTAGGATCAACTTGCCTATTCCATAAATAAACAAAAAATCTTGCTGGTTACTTACATGAATTAACTTGGACAAAAAAAATCTTTAGGATGATGGCTCTCCTGTCCACAAACGTGGTATAATATGCTCAAGTCTCAGTAGCTCATTAATGTGTTAAAATTTCATACTGTACAATGTCTTACATTTTTAACAAGTTTTAACCCTTTTTCTTAGGTACTTTAATCTTTGTTGTTACTGTTATAAATGGGATTTTTTCCTCTTCTGTTTGTTTCACCTATTAATAGTTTTCTGAGCAATTAGCTGAACTGTTTATGAAGAATATTTTAATTTTACTTAGGCTCCACAGTTTCTACCAAAGGGTTTGGAAGGTAGAAGTGGCTAGTCAATGTTTAGATGTTAGAATAAAGACTAGGAGTTACTCTAACTACATTAATACAACATTTACAATGTAGATGATTACCTCATGGCTTTGTTTTTATTATTAAAGTTTAGAGATTTATCATTCTGATCTTATTGGTATTTTATCTTAATTTAGCCCTTGGAAATAAGACTCTATTAATACCCTTGTTTAGCTACCTGTTTTTGAACTATGTAGATTAAGTTAGTATGGCTCATAGTGATTGTATTCAATGAACAGATTTCTTTATTTGATAGGTGAGTTAGGAATTTGCTTCTGAAGCCAATGGCCTTTTAAAAACTTAGAGTTGTACATGGCTGTAAGAAATTAAAGCAAAGACACAAATAAATGGAAAGACTTTCCCTGTCTGTGAATTGGAAAACTTAATATTATTAAAATGTCCATACTGCCAAAAGCAATCCCTATCAAAGTGCCAATGGCATATTTGTAGAAATTGAAAAAGCATCCTAAAATTCATATAGAAAGACAAAGCTTAGGCTTCACACTTTTGATTTCAAAACATATTGCAAAGCTATAGTAATCAAAATAATATGGTACTCAGCAATAAAAAAGGCAAGTATTTTAAAAACTCACTGTACCAAGTGTTGAGGAGGATGTGGAGTATTTAGAACTCTCATATACTGTCCTGAGGAGTGTGAAATGATACAACCATGATGGAAACCAGTTGGTCAGCTGCTTAAAAAGCTAAACATACATGTCCCAGTGATCCCACTCTTAGGTATTTACCAAAGAGAAAAGATAACACCTGTCCACACAAAGACTTCTACATAAATGTTCAAGGCAGCTTTCTTTGTAATAGGCAAAAATTAAAAACCAAGAAGTATCCATTACCAGGCAAATGGATTATCAAGTTGTTATATATTCATACAATGGAATAATACTATTCAGCAATATAAAGAAAAGAACTGTTGATAAGTGCAGCACACCGTCTGGACCTTGAAGTCATTAGGTGGAGTGAAACAATACTGATAAAAAGAAGCATATACTTTTAAGATTCCATTTATATAAAATTCTAAAATTGTTTTAAGTGACAGAATATAAATAAGTGGTTGCCTAGGGATGGATGTCGAAGGGGGTTGGATTACAGAGGCACAAGAAGAAACTTTAGATGGTAATGAAAATATCTATCTTGATTCATTGTGTATATGGATATCAAAGTTGATTTTAAATATGTGCAGTTTATTGTGCATAAAGTATATCTAAATAAAGATATTTTAAACAGTAAAAACAAAAGATAAAAAACAACAAACCAGTATTATACTGGCATAAAGACAGATATAGACCAACGGAACAGAATAGAGCCCCAGAATAAACCATCATGTATATGGTCAAATACTTTTAAACAAAGGTGCCAAGGTTGCACCATAGGGAAAGGATAGTCTCTCAACAATGGTGATGGGAAAACTGGGTATTCACATGCAGAAGAATGAAGCTGGACTCTTACCTTACATCATATACAAAAATGAGCTCAGAATTTTGGTAAGACCAAAAACTGTAAAACTCCTATGAGAAAACATAAGGGACTGAAGTTGGCAGTGATTTCTTGGATATGCGCCAAAGCACAGGCAACAAAAGCAAAAACAGGCAAATAGGACTATGTCAAACTTCTGCTTATTAAAGGATAGAATCAATACAGTGAAAGACAACCTATGGAATGGGAAAAATATTTGCAAACCATATATCTGGTAAATGAGTTAATATTAGGTGTTATATATCCAGAATATATAAATACTCCTACAACTCAATTGACTTCCCTGGTGGCTCAGATGGTAAAGCATCTGTCTACAACACAGGAGACCCGGGTTTGATCTCTGGGTTGGGAAGATCCCCTGGAGAAGGAAATGGCAATCTACTCCAGGACTATTGCCTGGAAAATCCCATGGACAGAGGAGCCTAGTAGGCTACAGCCCATGGGGTCTGTAGCTACAACTCAACAGAAAATAAACAATCCAATTAAAAAATGGGCTAAAGTTGAATAGACGTTTCTCCAAAAAAGATATACAAATAGCCAATAGATTGTACTGGGAAAAGATTTCAGAGTCTTTCCTCCTGTGCAATCTCCTTTACTCTCACACTGAACACTTCACTTCTGACATTTCTGGTTTTCCCCACGCCCAGCAATTCTGTGACACCAGCTGGGTGCTCTACAATTTAATTCTGACAGTATCTATCTGTTGCTAGTGTCAGAGCTCACAGGTTAAGTACTCAGTCCCACAAGACTACGCACCCCCTGCCAATCAGAAATCCATGTTGTTACCTGTGCTTTGACCAATCAGCTGGGTTAATAGAAGGCTTTCAGTGAACATCCCACTTTCTTTCTTCAGTTCAGTTCAATTCAGTCACTCAGTCATGTCCGACTTTTTGCAACTCCATGAACCGCAGCATGCCAGGCCTGTCTCTCCTGTCCATCACCAACTCCTGGAGTTCACCCAAACTCATGTGCATCAAGTTGGTGATGCTATCCAGCCATCTCATCCTCTGTCGTCTCCTTCTCCTCCTGCCCTCAACCCCTCCCAGCATCAGGGTCTTTTCCAATGAGTCAACTCTTCACATGAAGTAGCCAAAGTATTGGAGTTTCAGCCTCAGCATCAGTCCTTCCAGTGAACACCCAGAACTGGTCTCCTTTAGGATGGACTGGTTAGATCTCCTTGCACTTTCTTTCTTAAGTTTCTGCAAAGGTTTGCAGCTTCAAGCTGTCCTCCTGGATCCCTCAGGGTGTTTCTTCTGTGATGTCATAGCTCCCCAAGGAAGCAAAGTTTTGAAAGGACTTGAGCCTGGAAAACTGCAAGTAAAGCATCTTTATATGATGACTTTTTTGGTGGTTTTTTTGCGCCTCTTTCTTTTGGGGAAAAAAAGCTAAAATACTAATCTTGACAGATATATAAAGTAAGCAGTTTTTGGAAGTCACTTACTTGAACCATTTAATTATTTTTCCATAGGCTTACTTGAGGCCACATTTTTAGGGCGGTTATTCTTATGTATGCAATGATTTGGGATACATTTGTTGAAAGTTTTGTTTTATCCTGTTGTCACAAGTAACCTTGGATAAGTTACTTATTCTTCCTTGGCACTGCCTCCAGTCTAAAATGCGAGTGATAATACCTATATCATATGACTGTGGTGAAAAGTGAAATAATGTGTGTAGTGCCTAGATTAGGATGTACTCATAAATGAGAATTTCCTTTTCTTTGAACCTTGTCTGTCCTTCCATTTGTTAAATTTGTTAAACAGGCATTTTCTGAGTGCCTGTTGTGTCCTAGGCACTGTGCTAGGTAGGGTGTGTTTCTGACTACAGGTGCTCTCATTCTTTTCAAGCAGCTGAGAAAATCAGAGTTGTGCTGTGAGCCTGGGGACCAAAGGCCTAAAAGCAGGAGCAAAGTCATAGCTCCTTTACTTTTGTGCTGCTGACAGTGGAGTCCTTTGTCTCTTACTATCCACTTGTCAGAAGGTGTAGATTAGAAACCAAAGGACTTAATTCTTTGGTGTTTATCATAGTAACCATTAACCACATGTTAGCAGATATTAAACATTTCCATCACTGCAGAAAGTTTCATTGGGCTTTGATGTTCTTGGTAGTGTGAGTGAGTTGGATTATTAGTTTTTAGACAAGAGATGTTAGAACTCCAGAATATTCTGCTATGTTTATTTTACTTACAGCAAGTCTTAGTTAGAGGCTTATGACATGATGATATTAAGTCATTTTTCTCCTTATTCTCAATCCAGAGTACTTTTTAAATAATCTGGCTGATAGAATAAAATGGCAGATAAGCTTTCTATTAAAAAATAGGCTTTAGTTCTGTGAATTTTCCTTCATGATTTTAGGAACACTTTGTAGCCTTTTTCTTTTTATAAACTGACGAAGGATAAAAATATTTAATATTTTAAAACTCCTTGCAAGAATAGCTATACTATTTCTTCTTGTATGTTTTTAGTTTTGGTTTCTTTAAGTTGCAGTATAATTTACTATTCATGCATGGTTTGTAGTATATACTTAATAGATCAACGTAGTTCTTAATTATATTCTATACAAAATACTTTATTTTGTAGTGTTTTCATGGATCTGTACCAGTCAAGATTTTTTTTGGCTACCTCAGCTCCTATCTCCTCTGCTTTTAAAAAGCAAAGTTTAGTTCGTATTTAGTAAAATGCACAGATTTATGTATACAGTTTGAAGTTTTATAAGTTTATGCTTCTGTGAACCACTATTCCTTCTGGGCTCCTTTTCACTCAACTCCCTTTTATCCCAAGTAATCACTGTTCTGATTTCTATCAGGATAGACTACTATTAACTGTTTTTGAATTTTATATATCTGTAATCATACAGCATGACCCCTTGTGTCCGTTTTTTGCTTTGCATAACCGTCTTAAAGATGCATCCATTTTATTTTGTATATCCGGACTTCATTTGTTTGTTTTTGCTGAGTAATTTTCAGTTGTATGAATATACCACAATCTGTTTATCCATTCTCCTGTTGATTGACATTCATGTTGTGTCCAGCTTTTGGTTATTATAAAACTGCTACATATATTTGTGTATAAGTCTTTTTGTAGATACATGTTTTACTTTTTGTTGGATATATTCTTAGGAATAGGATGACAGGGTAATAGGGAAAGTGTATGTAACTTCAAAGAAAGTAGGGAAAACCACTAGACCATTCAGGTATGACCTAAATCAAATCCCCTATGAATTATACAGTGAAGGTGATGAATAGATTCAAGGGATTAGGTCTGGTAGGCAGAGTGCCTGAAGAACTACGGACAGAGGTTCAAAACATTGTACAGGAGGCTGTGACCAAAACCATCCCAAAGAAAAAGAAATGCAAGAAGGCATAGGGGTTGTCTGAAAAGGCTTTACAATAGCTGAGGAAAGAAAAGAAGCAAAAAGCAAGGGAGAAAGGGAAAGATAAACCCAACTGAATGCAGAGTTCTAGAGAATAGCTAGGAGAGATAAAAAGGCTGTCTTCAATGAATAATGCAAAGAAGTAGAGGAAAACAATAGAAGGGGAAAGACTAGAGACCTAAAGAAAATTGGAGATTTCAAGGGAACATTTCATGCAAGGATGGACACAATAAAGGACAGAAATGCTAAGAACCTAACAGAAGCAGAAGAGATTAAGAAGAGATGGCAAAAATACATGGAAGAACTGTACAAAAAAGGTCTTAATTACCCAGATAACCGTGATAGTGTGGTCACTCACCTAGAGCCAGGCATCCTGGAGTGTGAAGTCAAGTGGGCCTTAGGAAGCATTACAATGAGCAAAACTAGTGGAGGTGATGGAATTCCAGCTGAGCTATTTCAAATCCTAAAAGATGATGCTGTTAAAATGCTGCACTCGATATGTCAGCAAAACTGGAAAACTAGGCAGTAGCCATGGGACTGGGAAAGCTCAGTTTTCATTCCAATCCCAAAGAAGAATAATGCCAAAGAATGTTCAAACTACGGAACAGCTGTGCTTGTTTCACATGCTAGTAAGGTTATGCTCAAAATCCTTCAAGCTAGGCTTCAGCAGTTATGTGAACTGAAAACTTCCAGATGTACAAACTGGGTTTAGAAAAGGCAAAAGAACCAGAGATCAAATTGCCAACATTCGTTGGATCTTAGAGAAAGCAAGGGAATTTCAGAAAAACATCTATTTCTGTTTCATTGACTACCCTAAAGCATTTGACTGTGTGGATCACAGCATACTGTGGAAAATTCTTAAAGAGATGGAAACCACCTTACCTGTCTCCTGAGGAAAATTTATGCAGGTAAAGAAGCAACAGTTAGAACCTTACATACACCAGCTGACTGGTTCAAAATTGGATAAGGAGTATGACAAACCTGTATATTGTCACCCTGTTTATTTAACATATGCTGAGTGCATCGTGCGAAATGCTGGGCTGGAGCATTCACAAGCTGGAATCAAGTTTGCTGGGAAAAATATCAACAACCTCAGATGTGCAGATGATACCACCCTAATGGCAGAAAGTGAAGAGTAACTAACGGGCCTCTTGAAGGTGAAAGAGGAGAGTGAAAAAGCTGGCTTAAAACTCAACATTCAAAAAACTAAGATCATGGCATCCAGTCCCATCACTTCATGGCGAATAGAAGGGGAAAAAGTCAAAGCAATGACAGATCTTCTTTTCTTTGGCTTCAAAATCATTGCGGCCGGTGACTGCAGCCATGAAATTAAAAGACGCTTGCTCCTTGAAAGGAAAGCTATGACAAACTTAGCGTGTTAAAAAGCAAAGCTGTCACTTTACCAATAAAGGTCCATATAGTCAAAGCTATGATTTTTCCAGTAGTCATGTATGGATGTGAAAGTTGGACCATAAAGAAGGCTGAGTGTTGAAGAACTGATGCTTTCAAATTGTGGTACAGGAGAAAACTCTTGAGAGTGCCTTGGATGGCAAGGAGATCAAACCAATCAATCCAAAGGAAATCAACCATGAATATTCAGTGGAAGAACTGATGCTGAAGCTGAAGCTCCAATACTTTGGCCACCTGACATGAAGAGTTGACTCATTGGAAGAGACCTGATGCTGGGAAAAAATTGAGGGCAAGAGGAGAAGGGGGGTGACACAGGATGAGATGATTGGATGGCATCACTGACTCAGTGGACATGAGTTTGAACAAACTCTGGTAGATAGTGAAGGACAGGGAAGCCATGTTTGCTGCAATCCATGGGGTCACAAAGAGTCAGACATGACTTAGGAACTGAAAAACAATAAATGTAACATCATTTTATATTCCCATTAGCAGTATTTAAGTTCGAATTGTTCCACATCTTCAAAAATTGGTACTGTCGTTCTAACTTTAGCCATTCTAGTGTGTGTGAAGTGGTACTTCATTGTGGTTTTAATTTGCATTACCCTGAATGCCTTTTTTTTTTCATAAGATTATAGGCTATCCCTTTCCTGGTGGCTCAGATGGTAAAGAATCCACCTGCAATGCAGGAGACCTGGTTCAATCTCTGGGTCGGGAAGATCCCCTGGAGAAGGAAATGGCTACCCACTCCATTGTTCTTGCCTGGAGAATTCCATGGACAGAGGAGCCTTGAGGGCTACAGTCCTTGGGGTTGCAAAGAGTTGGACATGACTGATGGACTAACACTTGGCAGCACTTGTAGGCTACTCCTGTAACTTCTTTCAAAAGTGTTTTTAAATCTTTTGTCTTGGTTTCTATTTTTAAAAACTTTATATGTACCTTTAGTCCTGTCTACACCGTTTTCTTAAAAACTGCAGCAAAATTGGCATGTAATTTAGAAAAAATCTCCTTGAGGAGTTTCTTTAGAGAGAAAATTACTTATTGATAGGAATGCTGCTGCTGCTGCTGCTAAGTCACTTCAGTCGTGTCTGACTCTGTGTGACCCCACAGACGGCAGCCCACCAGGCTCCCCCGTCCATGGGATTCTCCAGGCAAGAACACTGGAGTGTGTTGCCATTTCCTTCTCCAGTGCATGAAAGTGAAAAGTGAAAGTGAAGTCGCTCAGTCAGTCGTGTCCGACTCTTAGCAACCCCATGGACTGTGGCCCACCAGGCTCCTCTGTCCATGGGATTTTCCAGGCAAGAGTGCAGGAGTGGGGTTTGGTATGTCCTAAATATTGTTAGAAGGGCCTTAAAATACCACTGGAGATAAGGAATGAATATTGTGATTAAGAATTTGCTTCTGATAAAGGCAATTATATATTAAAAATATTCATTAAAGTAATTTTTGTTTTTCATTCATTGCCATGAAATTTGAAATGAGACCTACCATTTATTTATCTCTCCTTGCCCCCTTTGAAATGCTTTAAAAGGGTAGATCAATTAGAATTTATCTTATCAAACTTCTTGGCTTTGAATCCTAGAAAAACATCTGTCTGCTGAAGTTGACTTCTTTACTTCTATGTGACTCTCTTTCTAGCTCACGTGTCTGATTTCCCTGACTATGATCCAAATGTTTTAGGACATGTTCATGATGCCAGATCTCAACTATTTGTATCATAGTGATGGACACTGACCTGACACCAGTTTGGTCATTCACAACTCTTAGGACTTTTTGATAGATAATAGTAACCACAGAAATACTTGAGGTAGATGGGTACCAAGTTGCTACCAAGTTATAATGAGAACTAATCTCAGATAAAATATTCTTCCACACAGCGAAGTCATTAAATATTCTTATTTAGCAAACAGGCATAAAACATGATGTACCCTGTGATAAGCTTGGTTGCTGTGTTTTTAGGTATTCAGATCACTCCTTTTATGAAATGTTCACGTGAAGCAGACAACAATAATATTCTCGTTACAGGATTCTGTTAGGCACCAGTTAATCATATCTCACAATCAGTAGCTGGACAGAGAACAGTTTAGGCATCTAGACTTGAGTCTCATACAGTATCCCTGAATAAGAGTATCATTAGATTCTTGTAATCTGTGTTTAAGATATTTTAGGCAGTCTACATATATGAACAGCCATTAATTTTACCAGTGAGAACCCACTTCTAGCAACCGTTGTTCTGATTAACAAGCTATTAGTTTCACCAATGAAAAAACATTTTTGGCATTTGATGTTTTAATTATAAGTTCTCCAGATGTATGAATAACAGAAAATCTGCAGTATCACCCCTGAATACGAGTTTCCATCTTTAGTAATAGCTGTCCATCTATGGAGTGTGAATTTCTAATTAAAGCAACTGCATCTAGATCAACAGATTGGCCTCATGGGGTAGCTTAAACCAGCTTAAATCATGTGCATTTCAACCTTTTGAAAGTAAATTAGGTCCCATTTGTTTAGTTTTGCTTTTATTTCCAATATTCTGGGAGGTGGGTCATAGAGGATCCTGCTGTGATTTATGTCGGAGAGTGTTTTGCCTATGTTCTCTTCTAGGAGTTTTATAGTTTCTGGTCTTACATTTAGATCTTTAATCCATTTTGAGTTTATTTTTGTGTATGGTGTTAGAAAGTGCTCTAGTTTCATTCTTTTACAAGTGGTTGACCAATTTTCCCAGCACCACTTGTTAAAGAGATTGTCTTTTCTCCATTGTATATTCTTGCCTCCTTTGTCAAAGATAAGGTGTCCATAGGTGTGTGGGTTTATCTCTGGGCTTCCTATTTTGTTCCATTGATCTATATTTCTGTCTTTGTGCCAGTACCGTACTGTCTTGATGACTGTGGCTTGGTAGTAGAGCCTGAAGTCAGGCAGGTTGATTCCTCCAGTTCCATTTTTCTTTCTCAAGATCGATTTGGCTATTCGAGGTTTTTTATATTTCCATACAAATTGTGAAATTATTTGTTCTAGCTCTGTGAAAAATACCGTTGGTAGCTTGATAGGGATTGCATTGAACCTATAGATTGCTTTGGGTAGTATACTCATTTTCACTGTATTGATTCTTCCGATCCATGAACATGGTATGTTTCTCCATCTATTAGTGTCCTCTTTGATTTCTTTCATCAGTGTTTTATAGTTTTCTATATATAGGTCTTTAGTTTCTCCCAGAATATTGGAAATAAAAGCAAAACTAAACAAATGGGACCTAATTAAAATTAAAAGCTTCTGCACAACAAAAGAAACTATAAGTAAGGTGAAAAGACAGCCTTCAGAATGGGAGAAAATAATAGCAAATGAAGCAACTGACAAACAACTAATCTCAAAAATATACAAGCAACTCCTACAGCTCAATTCCAGGAAAATAAACGACCCAATCAAAAAATGGGCCAAAGAACTAAATAGACATTTCTCCAAAGAAGACATACAGATGGCTAACAAACACATGAAAAGATGCTCAACATTATCAGAGAAATGCAAATCAAAACCACAATGAGGTACCATTTCACGCCAGTCAGGATGGCTTCGATCCAAAAGTCTACAAGCAATAAATGCTGGAGAGGGTGTAGAGAAAAGGGAACCCTCTTACACTGTTGGTGGGAATGCAAACTAATACAGCCACTATGGAGAACAGTATGGAGATTCCTTAAAAAACTGGAAATAGAACTGCCTTATGACCCAGCAATCCCACTGCTGGGCATACACACCGAGGAAACCAGAATTGAAAGAGACATGTGTACCCCAAAGTTCATTGCAGCACTGTTTATAATAGCCAGGACATGGAAGCAACCTAGATGTCCATCAGCAGATGAATGGATAAGAAAGCAGTGGTACATATACACAATGGAGTATTACTCAGCCATTAAAAAGAATACATTTGGATCAGTTCTAATGAGGTGGATGAAACTGGAGCCTATTATACAGAGTGAAGTAAGCCAGAAAGAAAAACACCTATACAGTATATTAATGCATATATATGGAATTTAGAAAGATGGTAACAATAACCCTGTATGTGAGACAGCAAAAAAGACACAGATGTATAGAACAGTCTTTTGGACTCTGTGGGAGAGGGAGAGGGTGGGATGATTTGGGAGAATGGCATTAAAACATGTATAATATCATATAAGAAACGAATCACCTGTCCAGCTTCAATGCAGGATACAGGATGCTTGGGGCTGGTGCACTGGGATGACCCAGAGGGATGTTATGGGGAGGGAAGTGGGAGGGGGGTTCAGGATTGGGAACACGTGTACACCCATGGCGGATTCATGTTGATGTATGGCAAAACCAATACAATATTGTAAAGTAAAAAAAAAAAATTTCAAAATAGTATTAATAAGAAAAAAAAGAAAAAAAAGTAAAGTAAAATAGCATGCCATTTGAAAGTAAACTAACAACTCAGTTTTCATTATATAAAACAAGAGAAGAATTCATCTGGTTAATGTACTCTACCTCCTAATAAATTTAGTTAGTAAATACATTAAAAATCTTAAATAAAAGTAATTAACTGAGAATTACATAATATTTAGTGACAAAGGAAACTAGGGTCTGAAACTCTAATTTTTGTTTTTTCGTCACATAAGCAGAGGGCTTGTGAAACAAAGGGGCTGGAGAGATTTTTTTCCCCCAGTGATTTAAGTTTCAGGGCCTCTTGTTTTTAAAGAGAATGGCCCAAGAGCTGACACAGCCCTCTTACCATTGCCACGCCTCAGTTATTACTCTTACATTAAGTACTCAGTGTATTGAGAGTCAAGCACCATTGAATCTGGCAGCTTTACTGGATTTGTGGTCTCTGATGGAGAAGGTTTAACTCCAGGACCAAAGACAGTCTCAGTCACTCAGAGCTTCGTGTAGATTTTATTTAAAGTGAAAGTGACAGAAAAAGCTTCTGACATAGACATCAGAAGGGGGCAGGAGAGTACCCACCTCACTAGTTTAAGTGAGGCCTTACATACCTCTCAACTAGCAGCTGAGAATAGATAAAAAAAAATACTTTAAGGCTGTGAGAATTTCACCCAAACCCTTTCCCGTAACATGCATCCTGGAGTGACTTCAGCACGAGATTAGCTAGAAGGAACAGGTTAACCCAGATCTCAAGGCTGTGGAAGTTTTACCCAGGCCTTTTCCCATAGCATTCATCCAAAGCTCAAAAAAAAGACATGTCCTTGAACAAGAGATACTGCTGCCTAAAAGGCTTACAATTCTAAGGCAAAAGAATGTGAAAAAGAAAGAATGTTTACCTCCTCCTTAAAGGGACCTTAGGCTTGAACACTTTATCAACCTGCCTAAGTTAATTCTGGCAGAGGAACCAGAAATCAAATTGTCAACATCCCTTGGATCATCAAAAAAGCAAGAGAGTTCCAGAAAAACACCTACTTCTGCTTTATTGACTATGCCAAAGCCTTTGACCGTGTGGATCACAACAAACTGTGGGAAATTCTTAAAGAGATGAGAATACCAGACCACCTGCCCTGCCTCTTGAGAAATCTGTATGCAGATCAGGAAGCAACAGTTAGAACTGGACATGGAACAACAGACTGATTCCAAATCGGGAAAGGAGTTATGTGAAGGCTGTATATTGTCACCCTGCTTATTTAACTTATATTCAGAGTCTATCATGAGAAATGCTGGGCTGGGTGAAGCACAAGCTGGAATCAAGATTGCTGGGAGAAGTATCAATAACCTCAGATATGCAGATAACACCACCCTTATGGCAGAAAGTGAAGAAGAACTAAAGAACCTCTTGATGAAAGTGAAAAGGGAGAGTGAAAAAGTTGGCTTAAAGCTCAGCATTCAGAAAACTAAGATCATGGCATCTGGTCCCATCAGTTAATGGCAAATAGATGGGGAAATAATAGAAACAGTGACAGACTTTATTTTAGGTGGCTCCAAAATCACTGCAGATGGTGACTGCAGCCATGAAATTTGAAAGACACTTGCTCCTTGGAAGAAAAGCTATGACCAACGTAGACAGCATATTAAGAGGCAGAGACATAACTTTGCCAACAAAGATCCGTCTAGTCAAAGCTATGGTTTTTCCAGTAGTTGTGTATGGATGTGAGAGTTGGACCATAAAGAAGGCTGAGCACTGAAGAACTGATGCTTTTGAACTATGGTGTTGGAGAAGACTCTTGAGAGTCCCTTGGACTGCAAGGAGATCCAACTGGTCCATCCTAAAGGAAATCAGTCCTGAATATTCATTGGAAGGACTGATGCTGAAACTGAAGCTCCAATACTTTGGCCACCTGATGTGAAGAGCTGACTCATTTGAAAAGACCCTGATGCTGGGAAAGATTGAAGGCAGGAGGAGAAGGGGACGACAGAGCATGAGATGGTTGGCTGGCATCACTGACGCAATAGATATGAGTTTGAGTAAATTCTGGGAGTTGTTGATGGACAGCGAAGCCTGCCGTGTTGTGGTCCATGGGGTTGCAAAGAGTGAGACACGACTGAGCGACTGAATGGAACGGAACTGAAGTTAACTCTCATTTCCCCCTTTTTCTTTTAGGACAATATTGTTGCTGAGGGGAAAGGGGCAGAGAAATCTGTCAGTAACTGCTTCCTGTGGGTGAGGGGCACCCACCTTAAGTTGTTGAAGCAGTATATTCTCCTTACCCTTTTATTTAGGGTTTCTGATCCAAGAGCCTCAAGTCTTAGCTAGAGGAGGCAGAAGTTGTAGGAGCATAAACAATCATTTGTAACTTAAAAAACCTCAAGCCCCTTAGATACAAAATTCATTATACAATTACAGATAGAAGGAGCAAACAGCAAGAATAAGATGATTACAATTATTACAGTCAAGATATTTTTCTGCCACGGAGAGCTTGTAAACCATGATTGTATCTGTGACCAGGGTGGAACATCTAGGGAGTCCATTTTGAAGGGTGACCAAAATCTTTGCATCACAATTACTTTGTCTTTGAAGTCGGTGTATCCTTAAGAAAGAACAAACTAGACAAGTAGTTTAAAAGGCAGAGACCAAAAATCAGTAAAAGAATTATTGTAATCAGTGATCCAAGCAAGAGTAAGAATCAGGTTATATTTGGTAGTAACTTTGGTCCTCATCTAGACAGAATCAGCACTTTGGCTGCCCTGTTTATAAGAATAGAGCCATTTGGCGTGTTCATAGACATCTTGAATGTGGGTGTAACAAACTCAGAAGTAGTTGAAAGAGTGACAACCTAAACCTTAACAGACAAAATAAGTCTTACCATTGCTTTTTAGAAGAATGAGGCTGAACCCCTATGTAGACAGTTGTTTTAGGGAGACTTATAGCCAGGTAGCTGCTTGTCTAAGTTTGTCCAAGTAGGCTTTAACCTCTTATTGTGGTAGTTATATATAAGCCAAAGTAGTTGTCACCATTAACAATTTTAGCGTTTTTCTAGGTATGAGAAGATGCAAGAATTTGGGCTCAAGGAAATCTTTACCTGAAAATATCTAACTATCCGAAGGCCTGTTTTGTCCATTTTTCCAGAGCACAGAGTGAGTGTTTAGTTTCTGATTTTTGCCCTGAACTCCTTTCAGGGGATGTTGAAGGTCAGCAGCTATAGTGTCCATGAGTTAATCTTTGTAGAGGCAGACAGCAAGTGCCATGCAGGACCCCTTTATGGCCATGAGTTTGACCATGATTTGGGGCATTTCATGACCATCTGTCCCATGGTGCTCTGAAGGCTCATTCCCAGGTCTGTCGAAGATTTCACTGATAGGCCCACTCAGTGTGTGTTACTGGACTAGGCCCTGTGAGCAGCAAGTCTGTGGACCGCACCTGTCTCACTAGTCTCTTGGTCCAGGAAAATATTCCCTTTGGTTGCTTCTTCACACCATTATAATTATGGATTTTATATGGAACTGTATACCCTCATTATATCAGTGGCTCAGTCACACACTTGGTAGTGGAAGGGACAACACTTCTTGAAACAGGCAATATAGAAAACAATATGGTTAGCAGTAATAGTACAATCATAAGAAAGAACTTAAGAACTTCCATTAGGTATAGCCCAGTGACATCTCCAGGTCATCTGACTTAGCTTGTTAAATGATTATAGCTTGCTGTTAATCTCCTGATTGTAGACCCTGAAACATGTGATCTTTATTTAAAGACTGGTTACTGAGATAAACTTTAGAAACAAACTCAGAGTGTCCTTTTTAATAACTTAATTAAACCTCTTAGCAATGTAATATAACCACAAGGAATTACTTCAGAACTGAGCCTTAGAAAATACAGACCTTAATTAGCAAAACTGAAACTTAATATTCAGTGAAACATAATAGATGCCATAGGCCTGACATCAGTTGGGTGGATTTTTCTTTTATAGCTCTCCAGTATACTTTGAGATTTCTGTATATGTCGAGAGACAGTCTTTTTTACCTTGATGAGGCTGTACAGAACCCAAGTCTCCAATTTCTGGAGGCATAAAGTAAAGAGAAAAGAAAAATGTTTTAATTTTACCCACAAGTGTAAATCCTAAATTGTTTTCAGTCATCAGTAACTTGAGGAGAAGAGCTTCTTTATACCTGAAAACAAAGATTAGAAGCCAGTAATATGTCAGACAAAAAGTCATGAAAATTGTGATCATATTTAGCAGTCTGTTTAATCTCATGCAACTAATCCCTTTGTTCTGCCATCCCTGCCCAACAACTGAGGATGCCAGTAAAGCGATAGTCTCCAAGAAGCTCGTGAAGTTCTTTGCCAATGTCTGTAAGACCTGCCCAGTAAAGTGGGTGCCCCAGTCACTGGAGATTGTAGAACATACATTTTAACCATTTTTTTTTTTCCTCCATTGTGAGATATTAACCCTGAAGCCAGAAAAGTCTTTATCTTATCAAATAAAAGTGAACTTTGTCAGGGAGCCAGGAAAAGCCAAGTTTCTGTCTTGGAACTCCCATAGCTCTGACTGTTTGGTTTACAAGCATTGTTTACCCATTTTAAATTCCCTGATGAGGGGTTAATTTTTGTAGACGCAGAATGAGCTTTGTTCATGTGCGCCACAGTCTGCCATCAAAAACCACATTCCAAGAAAACTTTGTTCTTTAACAGGGAGAGAAAACCAAATTTCATTTTGGTGCCAACTTATATTCACTGTGAAACAATAGTTATTCACTTAGTCAAAGTACCAATAAAAGATTTCAAAGGCAGTTTAATGTCTTACGAAACTTGTATCATGCACAAAACTCTCTTACTTGTCACAAACCTTTTTACACTTTTTGTATTGATCACCTCATTTGCGCATTTAGAGAACAGCCACCTATAAGTTTAGACTTACTTTCTTTTTCCTTAATAGAATGTAATTCCATTCCTTATACCTTTTTATTGAAAATATAAATCCTGCTTTTCTTCAGCAACCATGAACAATACTTTATATAATCATTTTGTAGATTGGGGCTTCCCTTGTGGCTCAGCTGGTAAAGAATCCACCTGCATTGTGAGAGTCCTGGGTTCGGAAGAGCCCTTAGAGAAGGGAAAGGCTACCCACTCCAGTATTCTGGCCTGGAGAATTCCATGAACTATATAGTCCATGGGGTCACAAAGAGTCAGACACAACTGAGCAACTTTCACTTTCAAACATAAATCACCCCAAGCTATACCATTTGTAAAAGTATCTTCACAACGTCTATGTTGATTAGATCAATAAACAAACACTAATACCAGGTATCAATTCAATAGTGAGTATTTCCCAGTTCACACAAGCCTGAATTTCATTTTAATTTTCTTGAATTTAGAATTGTTTGATATGTAAGCACTTACTTCTCTTTAAGCCAATTAAATAGAGCTCATTGACCAATTAGCCTTCAGCAACGTTGTCCAAGGACGGAGACACACTGAGACACAAATAAATCTGGACAGACAGAGACCTCACAGTTTTCCACTTGAAATTTAAAATGTCTCTTTGTCCATTTTTTCCCCCTTGGCTTTAAGTTCTACCAGTTTGCTCATGGCTGGAGTCCCAGACAGAGTGGGCTGTGTATCTCAAGAACATGATAAGAGTTAACTTCAGGTTTTTTCCCAGGCATGTTTCTGTCTCTCAGGCAGGGTTGGAGCTCCAAAAAAAGTATTTTAAAAAGCCAGCTTTTTTTTATTGCACATGCAAAAAAAACTAGTTTTGCAATTTCAAAAAGATTTCATTTGAAGCATTTTCTCCAAAGTCTGAGGAATTTCATGGTCATTCAGTGTCAAAAAATGTCTTCTCTCCTTTTTGTAGTCATAGTTTAAATGACTATGACTTTTAAATTTTAACCAAATTTAAACCAAAGAGTGTTCAAATTGCCTCTGATGACAGAGGCAGAGTGTCTGATAAGATGTTCCCCCAGAAGGGATTGTCTCTCCAGGCAGGTGAGGTCTTCTCTTCAAGTAAAGAAAGCCTGTATTAAGGGACTTTTTAGGCTCTGGGGATCAAACTTATCCCAGGTTTTCCAAGATACAATTCAAAGGGGGTGGTTCTGGAAATACTAGCTCCCATCTGTAAGAGAGAAAAAAGCAGTGCCCAGTGCTGTAGCTGTTTTCTACCGGCAGCGTCCCTCCTTGCTCTAGCTGGGGGTGGAGACAGGTCTTCCCCCTAAGCTTCCTTCCCTGGCCAAAGTTAACCTGTCTCTTACTGACACGGGTGTCTCGCTGTCATCCCTCCCTGTTCTACCACTGAGGCATGGTGGAGTTGCACCAGGGGTAGATCTAATGGCATCCTAGACTGATGTACAGTTCCTCACCATTAAAACCTTTGCCTGATTTCTGGTTCTCCTCTGATGCCACCCGGAGTGATATGTGATAGCAAAAGAGGTGGTGAAGGGCTGGCCAGCAAGGAAAAAGTTATTTTTGTCCTTGAGCTATTAGGGCCAATCTTTCCAGTTCATTTCCACAGATTCTACAGAAAGAATGTCTTAAGGAGTTGAGACAAAAGCCACCAGAGTACCTCCTCTGGTCTGCTAACAGCCAGCATTACCAAAGGAAGAAAAGCCCACTGCACTTCCAATCTGACCAGATCCTAGGATTCCCAATCTGTGTCCTCAGAAGTCTTATAGTCACCAGCTGTGCCTCCATTCATATAGACCGGAGGAACAGGTGTGACAAGGACTCACTTTCAGGTTATAGGCCCCTGAGGCAGGCAGCTAAGAGAGCAGCCTCTAGCCTGAGAGATGTTCCTGGAGACAGAGCTCCTCCCAGCTCCCAAATGTGCTCCTGTCTGCAGTGAATGAAAAGACAATGCAGGTGTAAATTTTGGCTTCTAGCAAGACTAGGTGTTTTGCGACTGTCAATCCAAATTTGAGTTCTAAGTAATAGTACACAGTAACAGAATGGATTGCAAGTCCCTTGAAAGTCTGTGATTCCACAGATTAGGTTAGTAGTTTCAATTCCCCAGGCAGTTACGAAATGGTCAAAGAGACCAGGAAAAGGTGATGGAGAAAGGAAGTTTGGTCCATATGCTTCTGAGTTAGTAGAGACTTTACAGTAAAAGAGCAAAAGAGTCCCAACTCTGAGTATTCTTACCTGTCTTGAAGATCCTGGATGAGCCCCCAAGATGATAGCTCACAGTGAACAGTGCCGCCGGATTCGTGGTCTCCAAAGGAGATTTAACGCCAGGACCAAAGACAGTCTCAGTCACTCAGAGCTTTGTATAGATTTTATTTAAAGTGAAAGTGACAGAAAAAGCTTCTGACATAGACATCAGAAGGGGGCAGGAGAGTACCCACCTCACTAGTTTAAGTGGGGCCTTATAATACTTCTCAACTATCTGTTCAGTTCAGTTCAGTCACTCAGCCATGTCTGACTCTTTTTGACTCCAAGGACTGCAGCACCCCGGCTTCCCTGTCCATCACCATCTCCTGGAACTTGCTCAAACACTTGTCCATCGAGTCGGTGATGCCATCCAACCATCTCATCCTCTGTCCTCCTAGTCTCCTCCTGCCTTCAGTCTTTCCCAGCATCAGGGTCTTTTCCAATGAGTCAGGTCTTCGCATCAGGTGGCCAAAGTATTGGAGCTTCAGAATCAATCCTTCCAATGAATATTCAGGACTGATTTCTTTTAGGATTGACTGATTTGATCTCCTTGCAGTCCTGGGGACTCTCAAGAATCTTGTAAATATCGCAGTTCAAAAGCATCAATTCTCTGGTGCTCAGCCTTCTTTATGGTCCAACTCTCACATCCATACACGACTACTGGAAAAACCATAGCTTTGACTAGATGGACCTTTGTTGGCAAAGTAATGTCTCTGCTTTTTAATATGCTGTCTAGGTTGGTCATAGCTTTTCTTCCAAGGAGCAAGAGTCTTTTCATTTCATGGCTGCAGTCACCATCTACAGTGATTTTGGAGCCCAAGAAAATAAAGTCTGTCAGTGTTTCTACTGTTTCCCTATCTATTTGCCATGAAGTGATGGGACCGGATGCCATGATCTTAGTTTTCTGAATGTTGAGTTTTAAGCCAACTTTTTCACTCTCTTTCACTTTCTTCAAGAGACTGTTTAGTTCCTCTTCGCTTTCTGCCATAGGGTGGTGTGATCTGCATGTCTGAGGTTATTGATATTTTTCCCAGCAATTTTGATTCCAGCATGTGCTTCATCTAGCCCAGCATTTCTCGTGATGTACTCTGTATATAAGTTAATTAAGCAAGGTGACGATAAACAGCCTTGGAGTACTCCTTTCCCGATTTGGAACCAGTCTGTAGTTCCATGTCCAGTTCTAACTGTTGCCTCTTGACCTGCATACAAATTTCTCACGAGGCAGGTAAGGTGGTCTGGTATTCCCATTTCTTGAAGAATTTCCCAGTTTGTTGTGATACACACAGTCAAAGGCTTTGGCATAGTCAATAAAGCAGAAGTAGGTGTTTTTCTGGAACTCTCTTGCTTTTTCTGTGATCTAACAGATGTTGGCAATTTGATCTCTGGTTCTTTTGCCTTTTCTAAATCCAGCTTGAACATCTGGAAGTTCTCAGTTCACATACTGTTGAAGCCTGGCTTGGTGAATTTTGAGTATTACTTTGCTAGCGTGTGAGGTGAGTGCAATTGCACAGTAGTTTGAACATTCTTTGGCATTGCCTTTCTTTGGAATTGGAATGAAAACTGACTTTTTCCAGTCCTGTGGCCACTGAATTTTCCAAATTTTTTGGCATATTGAGTGTAGCACTTTCATAGCATCATCTATTAGGATTTGAAATAGCTCAACTGGAATTCCCTGATATCTCAGTTGGTAAAGAATCCACCTGCAATGCAGGAGACCCTGAGTCGATCCGTGAATCCAGAACATCTTCCTGGAGAAGGGATAGGCTACACGCTCCAGTATTATTGTGTTTCCCTTGTGGCTCAGCTGGTAAAGAATCCGCCTGCAATGCAGGAGACCTGGGTTTGATCCCTGGGTCGGGAAGATTGCCTGGAGAAGGGAAAGGCTACCCACTCCAGTATTCTGGCCTGGAGAATTCCATGGACTGTATAGTCCATGGGGTCACAAAGAATTGAACATGAGTGAGCGACTTTCACTTTTTAACTGGAATACCATCACCTCCACTAGCTTTGTTCATAGTGATGCTTCTTAAGACACTCTTGACTTCCCATTCCAGGATTCTGGCTCTAGGTAACCACCATTGTGGTTATCTGGGTCAGTAAGATCTTTTTTGTATAGTTCTTCTGTGTATTCTTGCCACCTCTTCTTAATATCTTCTGCTTCTGTTAGATCCATACCGTTTCTGTCCTTTATTGTGCCCATCTTTGCCTGGAATGTTCCCTTGGTATCTCTAATTTTCTTGAAGAGATCTCTGGTCTTTTTATCTGGAATAGATACAAAATGCCTCAAGGCTGTGAGAATTTTGCCTAGACCCTTTCCCATAACACGCATCCTAGGATGACATCAGCAGGAGATTAGCTAGAAGGAACAGGTTAACCCAGAGCTCAAGGCTATGAAAGTTTTACCCAGGCCTTCTCCCATAGCATTCACCCAAAGCTCAAAAAAAAGACATGTCCTTGAACAAGAGAAACTGCTGCCTGTGAGGCCTACTAATCTAAGTAAGGCAAAAGAATGTGAAAAAGAAAGAATATTTACCTTCTCCTTAAAGGGGCCTTAGGCCTGGGCACCTTGTCAACCTGCCTAAGTTAACTCTCTCAAATCTCTTGTCCAGAGATGAAGCACAGACCAAGATAAGGAAGGATGGTGAAAGGTAACTGCCTGGGGTTATTAACTCATCTTTCCATTTAAGAGTACTAGCTGCTAATGCAGAGAAGGCGATGGCACCCCACTCCAGTAGTCTTGCCTGGAGAATCCCGTGGACGGAGGAGCCTGGTGAGCTGCAGTCCATGGGGTTGCTAAGAGTCGGATATGACTGAGTGACTTCACTATCACTTTTCACTTTCATGCATTGGAGAAGGAAATGGCAACCCACTCCAGTATTCTTGCCTGGAGAATCCCAGGGACAGAGGAACCTGTTGGGCTGTGCTGTCTATGAGGTCGCACAGAGTCGGACAGGACTGAAGCAACTTAGCAGCAGCAGCAGCTGCTAATGCTTTATTTAAACTGTCTGCTGTTGTGATAGATCTCCTCCTGGCTGGAAATAGCTGTTGTTCCACCATACTTTGTATCAGGGAAGTAGGGAGGCTTGCAACTTATTTATTTGATTGCACCTGGTCTTCGTTGGGGCATGTGGGATCTAGTTCCCTGGAACCATGGATTTAACCCAGCCCCTTGCAATGGGAATGCAGAGGCTTAGCTACTGGACCACCAGGGAAGTCCCTGACAGGGAGATAGTCTTGGAAGATGAAAGACTTCCTTTCCTTACTCCCAGAAAAGTACATTTTCAATTATAAATGAACACCAAGATGTTCTAAAAACCTAAGTAAATCCTGATAAAGTAAAAATTTCCTTCACCATCCACTAATTCCAGTTCCATCTCCATAAGCAGTTTGGTAGGGGCATTCTTTCAGTTGCTTTTCTGTTTATTTTCATACAAATAAATTTGCCTATGATTAGTTTTGCTTTCGGAGAAGGCAATGGCACCCCACTTCAGTACTCTTGCCTGGAAAATCCCATGGACGGAGGAGCCTGGAAGGCTGCAGTCCATGGGGTCGCTGAGGGTCGGACACGACTGAGCAACTTCACTTTCACTTTTCACTTTCATGCGTTGGAGAAGGAAATGGCAACCCACTCCAGTATTCTTGCCTGGAGAATCCCAAGGACGGGGGAGCCTGGTGGGCTGCCGTCTGTGGGGTCACACAGTCGGACACGACTGAAGCGACTTAGCAGTGTAGCAGCAGTTTTGCTTTATCATTTTTACATGTATCTATTTGATCAAGTTTTTTTAAATAATTTGTGGAAAAATTACTGTGGAAATATTTCATACTGATCTGCCTTACTAAGTCATTGTATGACTACCATAGTTTTAGATAATTATTCCTCTGTTGCTAACAATTATTTTTTTTTTTTGTCATTTCTATTTTTCTGACTTGCCTTTTCTATACTCAGTATTCTGTGGGATGGTTTGCAATTTTAAGATATTCGATAGGAATTAAAAATATTTCTATAATGCATATTTCTGTTACATAAATTATAAATATTTTCTCCCAGTTACTTTTTTAAAATAACTTTATTTTTTTAATTTTTATTTTCATACTGTAGTTGATTTACAATGCTGTGTTAGTTCCAGATATACAGCAAAGTGATTCAGATAGACATATACACATATCCATTCTTTTTCAGATTCTTTTCCCATATAGGTTACTACAAAAGCCATATAGCTTATTAAAATAGATTGAGTAGAGTTGTCTGTTCAGTACAGTAGGTCCTTATTGATTATATATTTTATATATAGTAGTGTGAAGGACAGGGAAGCCTGGTCTACTGTAGTTCATGGGGTCAAACATGACTCAGCAACTGAACAACAACACTTCACTTAGTATGATAATCTCTAGGTCCCTCCATGTGGTTACAAATGGCATCATTTCATCCTTTTTTATGGCTAATATGCCATCGTACTGTGCATGCTAAGTTGCTTCAGTTGTGTTTGACTCTGCTACCCTATGGACTGTAGTCTTCCTCTATGAGATTCTCCAGGCAAGGATACTGGAGTGGGTTGTTGTGTCCTCCTCCCGTGATTGAACCTGCATCTCTTATGTGTCCTGCATTGGCAAGTGGGTTCTTTATCACTAGTGCCACCTGGGAAGCCCATGTTTTAGGTTGGTGTAATTAGGTTGTATTCAGTTCAGTTCAGTTCAGTTCAGTCGCTCAGTCGTGTCCGACTCTTTGCAACCCCATGAATCGCAGCACACCAGGCCTCCCTGTCCATCACCAACTCCCAGAGTTCACTCAGACTCATGTCCATCGAGTCTCTTTGCATGAGGTGGCCAAAGTATTGGAGTTTCAGCTTCAGCATCAGTCCTTCCAATGAACACCCAGGACTGATCTCCTTTTGGATGGACTGTTGGATCTCCTTGCAGTCCAAGGGACTCTCAAGAGTCTTCTCCAACACCACAGTTCAAAAGCATCAATTCTTTGGCGCTCAGCTTTCTTCACAGTTGTATTAGGCAAATATAATTAGATTGTAATTAGTCTATGTATTAGGTTGGTGCAAATGTAATTGCAGTTTTTGTGTTGTTGAAATTTGCCATTTGATATTGAATGCATTCTTAAATGTGGTTATGTTATATCATTTTAATGTGCATTTCTTGCTTCATGTGTTTTTGCTAATGACTTATTACATGCTATTTATTTTAGACTATGGAAATGATTTTAGACAAAAAGCATATTCAAGCAATTTTCTTTTTTGACTTCAAAATGGGTTGTAAAGGAATGGAGACAGACAACTCACAACATTTGGCCCAGGAACTGCTAATGAACATAGTGCAGCAATGGTTCAAGAAGTTTTGCCAAGGAGATGAGAGTTTTAAAGATGAGGAGTACAGTTAAAATAAATAAATTTTTATTAAAAAATCTTTAAAAATGAGGAGTACAGTGGCTAGCCATTGAAAGTTGACAGTGACCAATTGAGAGCCATCATTAAGCTGATCCTCTTAAAACTACACGAGAAGTTTCCAAAGAACTCAACATTGGCGATTCTATGGTCTTTGGGCATTTGTAGCAAATTGGAAAGGTGAAAGGCTTAATAAGTAAGTGCCTCAGAAGCTGACTAGAAATCAAAAAAAAATTCTCGTTTTGAAGTGTTGTCTTCTCTTCTTATATGCAACAACAGTGAACCATTTCTCGATTGTAATGTGTGACGAAAAGTGGATTTTATACAACTGTTGACGACCAACTCAGTGGTGGACCAAGAAGAAGCTTCAAAGCTCTTTTCAAAGCCAAACTTGCACTAAAAAAGGTCTTGGGTACTGTTTGATGGTGTCTGATCCATGACAGCTTTCTGAGTCCTGGAGAAACCATTGCATCTGAGAAATATGCTCAATAAATTGGTGAGGTATACCAAAAACTATAACACCTGAAGTTGATACTGGTCAACAGAAGGGCCCAGTTCTTTTCCACAACAACACCTGACTGTATGTTGCACAACCAATGCTTTACAAGTTGACCAAATTGGGCTACAAAGTTTTGTCTCATCTGCCATATTCACTTGCCCTCTCGCCAACCGATTGCCATTTCTTCAAGCATCTCAACAATTTTTTTGCAGGGAAAATGCTTCCACAACCAGCAGGAGGCAGAAAATGCTTTCCAAGAGCATTTCCAAAATGATTTCCAAGTTGAATCCCGAAGAACAGATTTTTATGCTATAGGAATAAACCAACTTATTTCTCATTGGCAAAAATGTGTTGATTGTAATGATTCCTGTTTTGATTAATAAAGATGTGTTTGAGCTTAGTTGTAATGATTTTAAATTCACCATCTGAAACCACAGTTATTTTTACACCAACCTAATATATATGCGCCACATCTTCTTTATCCCTTTTTTCTGTCGATGGACATTTAGGTTGTTTCCATGTCTTGGCTATTGTAAATAGTGCTGTGGTGAACCCTGGGGTGCATGTATCTTTTCAAATTATGGTTTTCTCAGGGTATACGACTAGGAGTGGAATTGCTGGATCATATGGTAGTTCTATACTTAGTCTTTTAAGGAAACTCTATACTATTCTCCATAGTGGTTGTACCAATTAACATTCCCACCAACATTATAGGAGGGTTTCCTTTCTCCACACCCTCTCCAGCATTTATTGTTTCTAGATTTTTTAATGATGGCCATTTTGACCAGTGTGAGGTGATACTGCATTGTGGTTTTGATTTGCATTTCTTTACTAATCCGTGATTTTGAGCATCTTTTCATGTGTCTCCTGGTCAGCTGTATGTTGTCTTTGGAAAATTGTCTATTTAGAGCTTCTGCCCATTTTTCTATTAGTTTGTTTGTTTTTATATTGAGCTGCATGAGCTGTTTGTACACTTTGGAGATTAATCCCTTGAAGGTGCTTTGTCTGCAAATATTTTCCTAAATTCTGTGGATTGTCTGTTTGCTTTGGTTTCCTTTGTTAAGCAAGACCTTTTAAGTTTGATTAGGTCCCATTTGTTTTTATTTATTTTCATTACTCTAAGAGGTGGGTCCAAAAAGATAATTGCTGCAATTTATGTCAGAGTCTTCTTTGTATATTTTCCTCTAAAAGTTTTCCGCCTTAACATTTATGTTTTTAATCCATTTTGAGTTAATTTTTGTATATGGTGTTACAGAATATTCTAATTTCTTTCTTTTACATGTAGCTCTCCCATCTTCTCACACCACTTATTGAAGAGATGGTCTTTTCTCCATTGTATGTTCTTGCCTCATTTGTCGTAGATTAGTTGACTATAAGTGCATGGGTTTATCTCTGGGCTTTCTATCCTGTTCCAGTGATCTACATTTTTGTTTTGGTGCTTGTATCATACTGTTTTGATGACTGTAGCTTTATAATATAGTCTAAAGTCAGGGAGCCTGATTCCTCTAGCTCCATTTTTCTTTCTTAGGACTGCTTTGGTTATTAGGGTTTTTGTGTTTTCATGTAAGTTTTAAAAAAATTTCCAGTTCTGTGAAAAATACTCTTGGTAATTTGATAGACATTGCATTGAATATATAGATTGCCTTGAGTATTATAGTCATTTGGACAACAGTGATTCCTCCAATCCAAGAGCATGGTATATCTTTCTATCTGTTTGTGTAGTCTTCTGTTTCTTTCATCAGGGTCTTATAATTTTTCAGAGTACACATTTTTGCCTCCTTAGATAGGTTTATTCTTAAGTATTTTAGTTTCGTTGATAGGATGGTAAAAGGGATTGTTTCCTTAGTATTTCTTTCTGATCTTTCATTGTTAGCATATAGAAATGCAAGAGATTGTGTATTAATGTTATATCCTTTAACCTTAGCCAGTTCACTGATGAAGTCTAGTAGCTTTCTGGTAGCATCTTCAGGATTTTTTATTAATTTGTATAGTATCATGTCATCTGCAAATAGTGGCGGTTTTATGTCTTTTCCACTTTGAATTCTTTTCCAGTAAATTCCCTACATATGAACTACAAGAGCATGTTTATAAGTCCAGTTTGTTGATAAGCCCAACAAAGTTAGCCTATATACCCAACTAATACAACTGGCTATATAGTACTGTACTGTAATAGGTTTATAATACTTTTCACACAAATAATATATAAAAAACAAAAAATAAAACATTTTTATTCTCACAGTAAAGAACCTTGAAAAATACAGTAGTACAGTACAACAGTTAGCACACAGGGGCTGGCATTGAGTGAACAGGCAAGAAAAGTTACTGACTGGAGGGGGGATGGAGAGTGGGAGATGGCAGAACTGAAGAATCAGCAGCAACAGGAGATGCAGTTTCACTCACACTTGACATTAGTAGCACAGGTTCTGGTTCTTTGCTGGATTCAATTCTGTCTACCCTCTTGAAAAAAATGAATCCAATGATGTCTGAGTGGTAGCTCTCTTTTTTTCTCATCACAGATGACACAGTTGCACTGGATTGTATTTTGAATGGCTGCTGCGTCTTTCATGTACCATTCTACGTTTGTGTCCTGAGCCTCAAAAACTGACAATACCTCCTCAAATAAAGAAAATCCTCTTGCATCATGAATCTCTTTGGTTCTTCAGGTACTACTTCTTCCTCTTGTCTCTCCATCCTTTCTCTGGGTCTCCAGTTCTACCAGGTCTTCATCAGTAAGCTCCTTGTGTTGCACAGCAAGGAGTTCAGTGTTATAAGAACAAGCAACGTCTACCATCTTTTCACCTTGCTCCACTCTCTCAATTATTTTCACTTTTGTTTCCATCATTATCGCTTGGCACTTCTTACAGTACCAGTTACATCACTGCTGCTTTTATGCTTGCTCCCAGATATCCTGGGCTTGAAGTAAAGATACTGCACTGCTGTACTGTATACAGTACTGTACAGTATAAAGTACACAAAAGCACATCCACTTGTAGAGAATGCATGCAAGTGACAATGCATGCCAGACATGAACAAACTTACATGATTTGACATGTGAATACATTTGCATCTTTGAAAGCTCACAGCTTTGAAGGTTTGTATGTAGCAGACTTAATGTATTTTTTTTTCCCCTCTGATGGTCATGGCTGGTAGTTCTAGAACTATGTTGAATAACGTGGCAAGAGCGGACATCCTTGTCTTGTTCCTGCTCTTAGAGGAAATGCATTCAGATTTTCACCATTGAGTATGATGTTAGCTGTGGGTTTGTTATATATGGCCTTTATTATCATTGAGGTAGGTCCCTCTATGCCCACTTTATGGAGAGTTTTTATCATAAATTAGGGTGTTGAATTTTTAGTAGAAGCTTTTTCTGTATCTGTTGAGATGATCATAACAGTTTTTATACTTCAGGTTGTTAATATGGTGTATTACACTGACTAATTTGCGGATATTGAAAAATCCTTGCATCCCTGGGATAAATCCCATTGGATCATGGTGTATGAACCTTTTATTCTATTGTTTGATTTGGTTTGTTAGTGTTTTGTTGAGAATTTTTGCACTTGTGTACAGCAGTGATATTGGGCTGTAATTTTCTCTTGTTTGTGTGGTGTCTTTGACTTGTTTTGGTCTCAGGGTAATGGTTTCAGGCCTCCTAAAATGAGTTTTGGAGTGTTCCTTCTTCAGCAATTTTTGAAAAGTTTCAGAAGGATAGGTGTTAACTTTTCTCTAATGTTTGATACAATTTGCTTGTGGAGCCATCTGGTCCTGGACTTTTGTTTGTTGTAAGTTTTTTAGCCACAGTTTCAATTTCAGCACTTGTGATTGAGCTGTTTGTATTTTCTATTTCTTTCTGGTTCAGTCTTGGAAGATTGTACCTTTCTAATAATATGTCCATTTCCTTCTAGGTTAAATAACATTTAGATTTATAGAAACATTACAAAGATAGTACAGAGTGTTCCTGTGTACTCTTCACCCAGTTTTAGTTTCCTTGAATATTATCACTTGAATTAATTTGCTCAGGTTGCCATAATAAGAAATATGCACTCACTGGCTTAAACAACAGAAATTTATTTTCTCACAGATCTAGAGGTTGGAATTCCAAGAGGAAGGTGCCAGCAAAATTCATTTCTGGTGCCTTCTTGCTATGACCTCATGTGGCCCTATCTCTGAGCTGTACATTCCTGGTGTCTTCTCCTCTTCTTATAAGGGCACCAGTCCTATTGGATGAGGGCCCCACCCTTACAGTCTCATTTAACCTTAATTACCTCTTTAAAAGGGCTTTCCTGGTGGCTCAGATGGTAAAGAATCTGAATGCAGTGCCAGTGACCTGGGTTTGATCCCAAGGTTGGGACAATTCCCTGGAGAAGGGCATGGCAACCCACTCCAGTATTGTTGCCTAGAGAATTCTATGGACAGCGGAGCCCATTGGGCTCCAGTCCATGGGGTTGCAAAGAGTCAGGGTTGAGTGACTAACACCTCTTAAAAAGCCCTGTCTCTAAAGACAGGCATATTGAAGACTAGGACTTCAGCACATGAATTTGAGGCAGGGAACACAATTCAGTCCATAACATCATGCTGTATTACTGTGGGACATTAAGAAACCAATACTGGTTGATATGTTATTGATATACTGTTATGTATAGTCTAGGCTTTATTCACATTTCCCTAATTTTCCCATTAATGCCCTTTTTCTACTCCAGGATTTAATCTAGGATGCCACATTGCATTTAGTTGTCATCTCCTTAGCCACCCCTAAGGTCCATGACAATTTCTCAGTTGTGCTTTACATGACATTGACAGTTTTGATGAGTACCGGGCAGGTATTTTATAGAATGCCCCTCAAATTTTCTGTGATATAGATAGCTTATGGGGAATGATGTCAGATTCATGGTCTCCAAAGAAGAAGATTTAGCTTCGGGACCAGGGACCAGGCTTGATCACTCAAGAGCTTTTGTGTAGCAGAGTTTTATTAACGTGAAACAGGGACAGAGAAAGCTTCTGACTAGACATCAGAAGGGGTACTGAGAGTGCCCCCATTCACTAGTCTTATCAAGGCCTTACATACTTTTACCAGACCTGCTCCCACAAGATACATCTTAAATTAACAAGATTAGAACTAACAATAGAAAGGTCTTACCAAACCCACTCCCACAATATATATATATCTCTTAAGATAACATGATTAGTCATAAAACATTCTTGTTAAGGAGAAAATGTTCTGGAGCAAGATACATTGTTATAATGACTAAAACAAAGCAATGCAGAAAAAAGTTTGTCTTTTTCTCCTTGAGAGCCCCAGACCTCTTTCTCCTTCTTGAGGGCTCCAGACCCCTTTCTCCTCCTCAGGGACCCTGGACTTCTTATCAGCTTACCTAGGAACTGACTCTCTCAATATTTTCTAATGACTAGACTGGATTTTTGGAGTAAAATTCTGCAGAGGAAAAGTGCCCTTCTCATTATATCATATCAGGGGGACATGGCATCCACATGATATCTTTGGTGAATTATGAACACTTGGTTAAAATAGTGTTGACAGGTTCCTCTGTGAAGTTGCTAATTTTCCCTTTCCATGCTATATTTTTTGGAAGCCAGTCACTAAGTCCAACCCATACTCAAAAAGATGGGGGGAGTTAAGCTCTAACTCTTAGAAGGAAGTATCTATGTGTATTATTTGGAATACTTATGTAAGGAAGGGAGAAGGCAATGGCACCCCACTCCAGTACTCTTGCCTGGAAAATCCCATGGACGGAGGAGCCTGATAGGCTGCAGTCCATGGGGTCGCTGAGAGTTGGACACGACTGAGCGACTTCACTTTCACTTTCACACACTGGAGAAGGAAATGGCAACCCACTCCAGTGTTCTTGCCTGGACGGGGGAGCCTGGTGCGCTGCTATCTGTGGGGTCTCGCAGAGTCGGACACGACTGAAGTGACTTAGCAGCAGCAGCAGCATGTAAGGAAGATTTGTCTCTCTTTCATTTTATTCAATAGCTTTTATATCAGCTTGTATTCATGTGTATTTATTTTTTACTTTGGGTTATAATCCATATTCAAAAGCAGAGACATTACTTTGACAACAAAGGTCCATCTAGTCAAGGCTATGGTTTTTCCTGTGGTCATGTATGGATGTGAGAGTTGGACTGTGAAGAAGGCTGAGCGCCGAAGAATTGATGCTTTTGAACTGTGGTGTTGGAGAAGATTCTTGAGAGTCCCTTGGACTGCAAGGAGATCCAACCAGTCCATTCTGAAGGAAATCAGCCCTGGGATTTCTTTGAAAGGAATGATGCTAAAGCTGAAACTCCAGTACTTTGGCCACCTCATGGCCACCTCATGGCCAAAGAGTTGACTCATTGGAAAAGACTCTGATGCTGGGAGGGATCGGGGGCAGGAGGAGAAGGGGACAACAGAGGATGAGATGGCTGGATGGCATTACTGACTCGATGGATGTGAGTCTGGGTGAACTCCGGGAGTTAGTGATGGACAGGGAGGCCTGGCGTGCTGTGACTCATGGGGTCGAACAAAGTCGGACATGACTGAGCGACTGAACTGAACTGATAATCCAGTATTATGTACTTCATTGCTCAAATTTTTCAGCTTTGGCTGTTAGGAGTTTTTTCAGGTTGGATCCTGTATCTCACTCTCCTCCCACCCCCTTCTAAAAATGTTTTAATGGTTTCTTTTATAAATTTATCAAATCATTTTTCTTATAGCTTTTGCATATTGTGTCTTCGTTTAAGGCTTAAAGATATATGTCACTTAGGATAAGGCTAGGTTATGTTATGATGGCAACCCCAACATCTTAGTGTCATGTAAGGAGTAAAGGTTTATTTTTTGTTCATGATGCATATCTGTCATTGGTTAAGTAAGACCTGTTATAAATCTTCTTACTTTATGACCCAGGCTGGTAGAGCACAGCTACTACACATAAAACTTTTTATTGAGTATAACATGAAAGTGAAAGTGAAGTCGCTCAGTCTTGTCCAACTTTTTGTGACCCCACGGGACTATAGCCCACCAGGCTCCTCTGTCCACGGGATTCTCCAGGCAAGAGTACTGGAGTGGGTTGCCATTTCCTTTTCCAGAGGATCTTTCTGACCCAGGGATTGAACCCAGTCTCCTGCATTGTAGGCAGACGCTTTATGGTCTAAGCCACTAGGGAAGAATATCATAATGAAGTCTAATTTATTTTATGAAAGTGAAAGTGTTAGTCACTCAGTTCTGTCCAACTCTTCTGACCTCATGGACTGTAGCCCACCAGGCTCTTCTATTCATGGAATTCTCCAGGTAAGAATATTGGAGTAGGTAGCCATTCCTTTTTCCAGGGGATCTTCCTGACCCAGAGATTGAACTCTGGTCTCCCGAATTGCAGGCAGATTCTTTACCATTTGAAAGTGAAGTCACTCAGTTGTGTCTGACTCTTTGTGACTCCATGGACTGTAGCCCACCAGGCTTCTCCATCCATGGGGTTTTCCAGGCAAGAATACTGGAGTGGGTTGCCATTTCCTTCTCCAGGGAATCTTCCCTGCCCAGGGATCGAACCCAGGTCTCCTGCATTGAAGACAGATGCTTTACCCTCTGAGCCACCAGAGAAGTCCTACTGTTTTACCATTTGAGCCACCTTATAATATATACATATATCTATAATGGAGTAGGGCAAGGCAATGCACTCCAGTATTCTTGCTTGAGAATCCTGTGGACAGAGGAGCCTGGCAGGCTGTGGTCCATAGGGTCGCAAAGAATTGGACCCGACTTAGAAATGACTTAGCATGCATGCCTGCATATCTATGTAATGATTCATACACAGAAATTTGTACAAAGTGAACAACTTGGTAGACAGGTTTGTACATCATGGATAAATAACTAGCACATAGATTGAGAAAGAGAACATCATACCCCAGAATCTACCCCTTTGAGCTCTTTCCTAGTCACTCCCCTTCCAAGGATAAACACATTTTTAATTGCCAAAGATTTGTCTGGCTTTGGAATCTATATGAATGTAATCATACTTTATGTACTCTTGTTTGGCTTTTTTCACTGACCAGTATATTGGTGAGAATCATCCATGATATTGCGCATGGTCACAGTTCATTCATTCATTCTTTTTGTTTTATAATATTGCACTGTAAGAAAGTACCACAGTGTTTCAGTCCACAGTTTCTGGACATTTAGTTTGTGTTCGGTTTTTGGCTATTACAAATAATGATTCTGTGAACCACTGTTTGTCCCTTTCTTGGTGAGCATGTGTATACATTTTTGCTGTATATATCCTTAGAAGTGGAATTTTGCCCCCCCTGCCCCAAGTCAGAAGATGTGTGATGTTCACTCCTTATAAATACCAGTTTTCTAAAATGGATGTATTCTGATATTATCTTGATAGCTGCTTGCTGGTCAGAGGGAGAGGTCTATAGAGGTTTTTGTACCATTAATTAAGTGAACTGACCCCGAAGTGATGAATTTCACCTCTACTCATTTAATCTCAAAGGAGTAAGAACAAGCCTACCATGGCCTAGAATACAGGGAACCAGAACTATTATGTTCAGCTTTTTAATCGAGGTAGATGTGTGTGTGTGTGAATCGAGGTAGATGTGTGTGTGTGTAACAGAGGGAGGCTTTTTTTAGGCAGATGAATTTCTTTAGATTTTTATTTAAGCAAATACCACAGATTTTAATATGAATTCTTATTTAGATTATTACATAATTTGTGTTGAATTGTCTTTTAATTTCCCTTTGTTGCAAGTTGTTTAGAAACAGGTTTTAAATATTTTCAGGTTGATAGATTTTTGCTTGTTTTATTGTATTTTCATCAATAAACTTCGAATTTTCTTGTACTGCATTAATTGTATGATCTGTAAGTATGATCTTTGCTTTCCTGAATTTGTTGTGATTTCCTTGTAACCTAGTATGTGAGGACTTCAGTGAATACCCTATTTTTTGAAAATTTTGTGCTCTCTGTTGAAAGTGATTCTCTTTATTTACTAGATCAAGCTTCTAATTCCTTATTTTATGTTTTGGAGGGGTGTTAGCCTGTTATTATGACTTTACTAATTTTTCCTGTTTTCACTAGTTTTGTGTTATAGATTTAAAATGTTTAAGATGTGTGATTGTTGTAATCTCTTGGTAGATTATGTAATCATGAAGCATCTTTGTCTTTATTGCTTTTTGCTGTAAATTCTATGTCATCCATTGTTGATATTGCTATACCTGCTCTTTTTCCTAGCAACTGTGTAATGTATCATTTTCTATCCTTAAAACACTTTCCGTATGGTTCTGTTTTAATTGTCTCTGTAAATATATAGGCTGAATTTGTATTTGTTTATTTAGCTGAGTCAGGTATTAGTTGTGGCATGTGGGATCTTTCACTGCAGCACATAGGTTCTCTAGTTGTGGTACAGGCCCAGGAGCTGTGTTGCAGTGTGCTTTTACTTGCTGTATGGCATGTAGGATCTTAGTTCCCCAACTAGGGATCCGACCCGTGTCCCCTGCATTGCAAGGTGGATTCTTAACCACTGGACCACCAGGGAAGTTTCTATGTTGATTTTTTAAATTCAACTTGAAAAAAATTGTAATAGGTGAATTTAAATATTTTGCATGTTTTATTCTTACCGATATGTTTGGAATTATTTTGTTTTCTGATTGCCATGTTTCTTCTTGGTGTTTGATGCCTTGATCATGTTTTCTTAGTTTTATTTTTTCACTTGCTCCAGTGATTTGAAAGGTATGAAAACTTTATAATTCTTCTTTCTAAAAATTTATTTATAAAATAATTTAGAAATACAGGTGAATATGGAGACTGACATATTATTGGGGGAGGATGTCTGGAGCATCTTTAGACAAGATTACTCTTCCCCATTTTGTTCTGGAGTTGATTGAGGAACATAGGAGTTAAATAGATAAAAAATTAAATGTAAACTTTATTACTGATAACATTATGGAGCTTGGTTTATACCTATATACATTTATATCTGTAAGCTAGTGGAATTACTTACACAAGCAGTCACTGGCATATTGGGCAGCCCCAGGGATAAATTCCAGATGATGCATCTGCAAATTGGTAGAGCCTCCATCATCTTGAATCCTTGGGTTACTGTGCAGAATAGAGCCTCCTCCACAGTAGCATCTGGGCTGGACATGCAGCACCAGGAAGAAATGGCCTCTTTTGTAAATTAAATTATAAAGATTTAAGAGTTGTTTGTTGCCATACATTATTCTGACTAATAAAGTCAACTTATAGGGCATAGAGCAGACCAAAACCATACTCACTGTAGGTAGGTAAGAAAAAAAGGAGCAAGGTAGGACAATGAGGTTTCTTCTTTTGTGAATTTCTTAGTCCCAACCTCTGCCCATTTGTTTGTTGGGAGTGTTAGCTTTTTATCTTTGATTTATAGTTCTTTGTAAATTCTAAATACTAATCTTTTGTTGCTTTCGTGCATTGTACCTGTCTTCCTGGACTGTGAGTTACCATTTTAAATTTTGTTTTTGGGGTCTTAAAAGCAGAAGCATTAAATCTTCATATAATCAAATTTCTCAATCTTTTGCTTTATATTTTAGACTTTTTTTTTTGTTTTTATTTTTTTAAATCCATCTCTACCCCACTGTTTGAGTTACTTTTCTATATTTTCTTCTAGGACTTGTAAAACTTTTTTTCTTATAGTTAAGCTTTTACAAAAATTTTTTTACTTAGTATTTATTTGGCTGCTCTGGGTCATAGTTGTGGTATGAGAACTCTCACTTGTGGCATGTGGAATATAGTTCCCAGACCAGGGATCTAACCTGAGCCCTCTGCATTGGGAGCACAGAGTCTTAGCCACTGGACCACCAGGAAAGTCCCTAGCTAGGCTTTTTTTTTTTTTTTTTTCTTCTTTGGTGTGTGGTGGCCTGTGGTGTGATAAAGATCGAATTTCCTCCCTCCTTACCCCCTAGACAATGTTACTCTTGTTGTTCAGTCCCTAGTCCAGTCAGTCTCTTTGCAACCCCGTGGACTGCAGCACGCCAGGCTACCCTGTCCTTCACTATATCTTGGAGTTTGCTCAAACTCATGTCCATTGAGTCAGTGATGGCATCCAACCATCTCATCCTCTGTTGGCCACTTCTTCTCCTGCCCTCAATCTTTCCCAACATCAAGGTCTTTTCCAATGAGTCAGCTCTTCTCATCAGGTGGCCAAAGTATTGGAACTTTGGCTTCAGCATTAGTCCTTCCAATGAATTTTCAGGGTTGATCCTTTAGGATTGACTGGTTTGATCTTCTTGCAGTCCAAGGGACTCTCAAAAGTCTTCTCAAGTTCTTTGATACTCAGCTTTCTTTATGATTCAACTCTCACATCTGCACATGACTACTGGGAAAAATCATAGTTTTGACTGTGGACCTTTGTCAGTAAAGTAATATCCCTGCTTTTTAATATGCTGTCTAGGATTGTCATAGCTTTTCTTCCAAGGAACAAGCATCTTTTAATTTTGTGGCTGCAGTCACAGTCTGCAGTGATTTTGAAGCCCAAGAAAATAAAACCTGTCATATTTCCATTTTTTCCCCATCTGTTTGCCATGATGTGATGGGACCGGAGGCCAAGATCTTCATTTTTTGAATGTTGAGTTTTAAGCCAGCTTTTTCACTCTCCTCTTTCACTTTCATCAAGAGGCTCTTTAGTTCTTCTTCATTTTCTGGCTTTGGGGTGGTATCATCTGCATATGTAAGGATATTGATATTTCTCCTAGCATCCTGATTCCAGCTTGTGATTCATCCAGCATGATGTACTCTGCATTTTGTTGTTGTTCAGTGGCTCAGTTGTGTCTGACACTTTGTGACCCAATGAACTGCAGCATGCCTGGCTTCCCTGTCCTTCAGTATCTCTCAGAGTTGGCTCAAACTCATGTCCATTGAGTTGGTGATGCCATCCAACCATCTCATCCTCTGTTGCCCACTTCTCCTCCTCCCCTCAGTCTTTCTCAGCATTAGGGTCTTTTCCAATGAATCAGGTCTTCAAATCAGGTGGCCAAAGTTTTGGAGCTTCAGCTTCAGCACCAGTCCTTTCCAATAAGTATTCAGGGCTGAATTCCTTTAGATTGACTGATTTGATCTCCTTGCAGTCCAAGGGACTCTCAAGAGTTTTTTCCAGCACCATAATTCAAAACCATCAGTTCTTCAGCATCAGCCTTTGTTATGGTCCAACTCTCACATCCATACATGACTACTGGAAAAACCATAGCTTTGACTATACAGATCTTTGTCAGCAAAGTAATGTCTTTGCTTTTTAATACGTTGTTTAGGTTTGTCATAGCTATTCCAAGGAGCAAGCATCTTTTAATTTCATGGCTGTAGACATCTTCTGCATTGATTTTGGAGCCCAAGAAAATGAAATCTGACACTGTTTCCACATTTTCCTCATCTTTTACCAAGAAATGTTAGGACTGGATGCCATGACCTTAGTGTTTTGAATGTTGAGTTTTAAGCCAGCTTTTTCCACTCTCTTCTTTCACTTTCAAGAGGCTTTTTAGGTCCTCTTCACTTTCTGTCATTAAAGTGGTATCTGCATATCTAAAGTTGTTGATATTTCTTCCAGTAATTTTGATTCCAACTTCTGATTCATCCAGCCTGGCATTTTGCATAATGTTCTCTGCATATAAGTTAAATAAGCAAGGTGACAATATACAGCCTTGATGTACTCCTTTCCCAATTTGGAACCAGTCCATTGTTCCATGTCCAGTTCTAACTGTTGCTTCTTGTCCTGCATACAGGTTTCTCAGGAGGCAGGTAAGGTGGTCTAGTATTCCCATCTCATTAAGAATATTCCACAGTTTGTTGTGATTCACACAGTCAAAGGCTTTAGCATAGTCAATGAAGCAGAAGTAGATGTTTCTTTGGAACTCTCTTGCTTTTTCAGTGATCCAGTGGATGTTGGCTATTTGATCTCTGGTTCCTCTGCCTTTTCTAAATGCAGCTTGTACATATGGATGTTCTCAGTTCATGCACTGCTGAAGCCTAGCTTGCAGGATTTTGAGCATAATCTTGATGGCATGTGTGCAATTGTACGGTAATTTGAACATTCTTTGGCATTGCTTTTCTTTGGGATTGGAATGAAAACTGACCTTTTCCAGTCCTTTGGCCACTGCTGAGTTTTCTGAATTTGCTGGCATAATGTGTGTGACACTTTAACAGCATCATCTTTTAGGATTTGACATATCTCAGCTAGAAATCCATCACCTTCAATAGCTTTGTTCATAGTAATGCTTCCTAAGGCCCACTTGGCTTCACACTCCAGGATATCTTGCTATAGGCGAATGACCACACCACTGTGGTTATCTGGGTCATTAAGAGCTTTTTTGTAGAGTTCTGTGTATTCTTGCCACCTTTTCTTAATCTCTTATGCTTCTATGAGGAGCTTGCCATATTTGTCCTTTAATGTGCCTATCTTTGCATGAACTGTTCCCTTGGTATCTCCAGTTTCCTTGAGGAGATCTCTAGTCTTTCCCATCCTATTGTTTTCCTCTATTTCTTTGCATTATTCACTTCAGAAGGCTTTCTTATCTCTCCTTGCTATTCTCTGGAACTCTGCATTCAGTTGGGAATATCTTTCCCTTTCTCCTTTGCCTTTTGCTTCTCTTCTTTTCTCAGCTATTTGTAAGCCCTCCTCAGACAAGCACTTTGCCTTTTTGCATTTCTTTTTCTTGGCGATAGTTTTGGTCACTACCTCCTGTACAATGTTACGAACCTCTGTCCATAGTTTCAGGCACTCTGTCTACCAGATCTAATCCCTTGAATCTGTGCCATCACCTCCACTGTATAATCATAAGGGATTTTATTTAGGTCATACCTAAATGGCCTAGTGGTTTTCCTTTCTTCAATTTGAGCCTGAATTTTGCTGATGAGCTGAGCTACAGTCAGCTCCAGGTACTGTTTTTGCTGACTGTATAAAGCTTCTCCATCTTCAGCTGCAAAGACTGTAATCTATCTGATTTCGGTACTGACTATCTGGTGATGTCCATAAGTAGAGTCTTTGCTGGTGTTATTGGAAGGGAATGTTTGCTATGACCAGTGTGTTCTCTTGGCAAAACTTTGTTAGAATTTGCCCTACTTCATTCTGTACTCCAAGACGAAACTTGCCTATTATTCCAGGTATCTCTTGACTTCCTAGTTTTGCATTCCAGTCCCCCATGATGAAAAGGACATCTTTTCTTAGTGTTAGTTCTATGAGGTCTTGTAGGTCTTCATAGAATTGTTCAGCTTCAGCTTCTTCAGCATTAGTGGTTGGGGCATAAACTCAGATTACTGTGATGTTGAATGGTTTGCCTTAGAAATGAAATGAGATCATTCTGTCATTTTTGAGATTGCAACTAAGTACTGCATTTTGGACTTTTTTTATTGACTATGAGGGCTACTCCATTTCTTCTAAGGGATTATTGCCCAGAGTAGTACATATAGTGGTCATCTGAATTAAATATTCCCATCCTTATCCATTTTAGTTCACTGATTCCTAAAATCTCAATGTTCACTCTTGCCATCTCCTGTATGACCGGTTTACCTTGATTCATGAATCAAACAGTACATACAGCCAATTGTCACTACAGCATGTGTTGAGCATTCTTACTTTTACCATGGCTTCTCAGGCAGTACAGTGCTAAAGAATCTGCCTGCCAATGCAAGATACTTGGGTTTGATCCCTGGGGTGGGAAGATCCGCTGGAGTAGGAAATGGCAACCCACTGTAGTATTCTTGCCTGGAAAACTCCATGGACAGAGGAGACAGGCCACAGTCCATGGGGTCCCAAAGAGTCAGACATGACTCAGTGACTGAGTGTACACACACTGTTACTATTGATCTTCAAAGCCACCTGTGTCATAAGTGAAGTTTCTATGTTTATGGGGTCTGTTACTGAGCTCTTATGTATAACAGATAGAGATCTAGTATATGTGTCAATTCTACACGGCTAAATTATTGCAAGTTTTAATATTTGGTAGGGCAAAGGCCCCTTTATGTTTGTTTTCGAATTGGTCTCAGTTCTTCTTGGCCTTATGGTCTTGTAGATTAATTTTAGGATCAGCTTGTTAAGTCTTATGAAAAGTTCTGTTGAGATTTTGATAAGAATGCATTTAGTTTGAATGAAATTACCATCTTTGTGATAGTGAATCTTCCCAATAAAAACCTGCTTTTATCTTTCCTATATTCATAAGTGACTATGCACTTATATTTTTTATTAGTTATTACAAGTAGTACACAGAAAAACTTTCTAAAAACTACTAATCATGTAAATCCAGAAAGTTTGCAAATGTTTATTTATTCTAATAGTTTGTCTACAGATTCTTTTGTATTTTCTAGGCAGACAGTCATGTATAAATAAGTACCGTTTTGTTTCTAAGTCTTCCCTCATTTCTTTTTATCTTGGCATCGGTGAGCACTTCCAGTTATTACATTATTAAACAGAAGTCATGGTAGTAGAAATTTTCATCTTGGTTTTCATTTTAGGGAGATACTTATGAAGTTAAGGCATGAATTGCGGTATTTCCCCAAGGTATCTGGAAGATAACTTTGATCAGTTTAAAAATATTCTCTTTTAGTCTCATTGTATAAAGTATTAATTTGGAATGAGTTGATTTTAATTACTTCTTCTGTGGGTTTCTTCCATAATCTAGTCATGATGTGTTGGACTTTTTAATGTTGAGCCACTGGTAAGATTAAATTTAATATGCTATTGGCTATTTGTATTTCTTTTCTTAATTGTTTATAGCCTTTATAGAATTTTATTTTCTATTGGGTTTTTATATTGTTTTACAGATTTTATCATTGTGATGATTATTATATATTTTCTGCAAGTTTCTGGTTTTTTTTTCTTTATACCTTGAGTTTTGTGTCATGCTTAAAAGTCCCATTTAAATTATAAAATTAGTTGGTATAATTTTTTATAGTTATCTGACAGCTTTTAAAAACTTACTTCATTTGGTCTTTGTTTTATACGTCAGATTGGTACCTTGTTTTCTTTTCATACTTACAGACATTTGTCCATTACTGAGTAAGGCCTTCTTTGTGACTGATTTTTCTCATATACTAGGTTTTCATATTTGCCTGGGTTCACGTTTCTATGTTGCTGTGCTAAAATCTTACTGTTTTAATTATTCTTGCTTTATATTAAGGCAAGTCTCTGAGGCAGGAGTTTAAAATTTTCAGGCTTCAGGCAAAAAGCCTGTGTTAAGATCTTGATTCTGTTACTTTACAAGTTTGTGACTTTGCTCAGGTTAGTTATTTTGCTTCTTTAGGTTAGGTTTCCTTTCCTGAAAAATACTGATAGTAGTAGTAGCATTTGCTTTATATTAATGAGCTTATCAATGTAATACCTGGCACTAAACTCTCAATAATTGTTAGTTGCCATTGTTTTATGAACATTTCTTCCTATGCTCCTCTTGGTTACTCCTCATCTCGAGGAACAAGGGACTAATGACAGATGTGAGTGATGGCTATTAGCCCTCTCTGAGGGACAGTCACTGTTCAGGTGGAGCCTGTTCTTTCTTATTCCCAGGAGATGTGAATTCTCCCTTCTGCTTCTCTGACAGTGAGCTCACTGAGGGCAGACTTCACTACCCCATAGGGAAGACTTGCACTCTCCAGTCCCTCTGCCAGGACTTGTGAAGTCAGTCCGGTTCCAGGGGGAAAACAGAATGGGTGGGAAGCTTATTGTATTTAGAGTTCTTTTCATCATTTCTACTAAAAAGTAGATACTGTGTTATCATTGCCACCTGACTACTACATATATTTCTCAATTGGTTTAGAATATAACTCTCTGTATTTTATGATTAACTGTGCTTCCCTGGTAGCTCAGACAGTAAAGAATCTGCCTGCAATGCAGGAGACCTGGGTTTGATCCCTGTATTGGGAAGATCTCCTGAAGAAGGGCATGGCTACCCAGTCCAGTATTCTTGCCTGGAGAATTCCACGGACTGAGGAGACTGGTGGGCTACAGTCCACGGGGTCGCAAAGAGTCAGACATGACTGAGCGACTAACACTTTTCATCCCAATAGCTAGTTGTTATGTAGGAAAATATTATTAACTTAACAAATACTTACTAAAGGAAGAGGTAGTAAACTAGAGACCCATTACCCATATCAGAACTATAGACAAATTTGGCACAAGGATGGATTTTGAATGTTCTTGTCAATATTTAAAAACCATGAGATTTAATATACCTCTACTGTATCTTTTCTGTCAAAGAAGCAGGAGTGGTAACCATGTGACAGAGTGTAGGGCAAGACAGTTTACCACTTCAGTACTTCAGTTTTGTTTTTTGACTACAAACACATTAAAGGGAGGACACATGGGTTTACAATAGGATAGTAAGTTTAATCATGAACTTTTAATCAAAATGTTTTAAAGAGACCTATTTTCCAGCTCCAGTTTTCTAATAAAGAGCTCTCATCCCCGCACTCTGGCCTCTATTGTAGTTTATCACAATATGACTCTAGAATAACAATTTGAGAATATCTTGTGCACAGGTAATTGGACATAAGAAAATCAGTGATTCCTCCTCATCCTGTAATATATAAAATATTTCCTTTGGGAACTGAATTTCAGGTTTGGACTTGGAGGGAAAATCTCTCCCCATTTCTATGTAGCTCCTTCCGGTTTTATTTGGGTTTGTTAAAAGAAACTGGATTTCAAGAGATGGTAGCACTAACCAGTTCTGTTGTTTGTAAGTGTGCAAAGGATATTTTCTAGATTGTCTTATGCTGGAGAAGGAAATGGCACCCCACTCCAGTACTCTTGCCTGGAAAATCCCATGGACAGAGGAGCCTGGTAGGCTGCAGTCCATGGGGTCGCTAAGAGTCGGATACAACTGAGCGACTTCACTTTCACTTTTCACTTTCATGCACTGGAGAAGGAAATGGCAACCCACTCCAGTGTTCTTGCTTGGAGAATCCCAGGGACGGGGGAGCCTAGTGGGCTGCCCTCTATGGGGTCGCACAGTCGGACACGACTGAAGCGACTTAGCAGCAGCAGCAGCAGCATACTGTGTTTACTGAATGTTTTGTGTCTTAATGAAGTCAGCTTTGGAGGAACACTTTTAGCCAGCAAGTTCACTTTTCAAAAGCTTCATAATTTTGAATAGGTAATATATGCTACAAAATTCAAAAGTTACAAAAACAAATAAATCTTTTTTACCATAACTTCCCTAACTACAGATAGTTTCCCCCTATAAAGGCAAACACCAGGTTTTTTTGTGTTTCCTTCCAGAGATATGCAAGATTTCATATACAGTCATATACATATGTGTTTTAAATGTGTACCTATAAATCATCCAGCCTGTAAACACCTGTAAAGATGTCCCTCTTGGCAATCTTGCCAGTGTTTTCAGCCTTGGAAATTTCTGCCAAATTGCCTTTTGTTGCCCTTCATGGAGGTTGTCACAGTTTGCATTCTTACCCGCAGACCATGAGCGCCTGTTTCCCTACCTCACCAACACAGTGCTTATCAAATTCCTTCGATTTTTGCCAGTCTGAAGGAAAAGTAGTACCGTATAGTTTAAATTTTATTTTTATTATTTTGCCCTAAGATAAAATTGAAGTTGGGTGTGTTCTTGAGATGGATTTAAAATATTTTTCCAGTTTATGTCGTGAATTTGTATTTATTGCCATGAAGACTATTTTTAAAATGTTTATCAGTTTAACAGATTCTCGTAGCTTATATTTTCATTTAGAAAGATATTCTTCATTAAAAAATAATTCAGTGTTTTGTTTTTTACACATAAAAACATCTGGTCTGTCTGGAAGTTTAGAATAAGGTTAGGAGATAATGCAGGTTTACTTTTAAGGCAAAAATGTATATATTGTGATATATAACATGTCTATTCGATTGAGATGACAAAAGTGTAATTGTGGGAAAGAGTAGTTACTGTATTGCTTGTTCGTTTTAAGGGAGAGTCATTGCAAACATTTTTCACGGATTATTAAAGTAACTCTTTTCTGTAGGAATCCTAGAATACAGAAGGAAATAAAAATCCCCCATAATCCCACTACCATATTATATATAACAAAATTAGGACCGTATTCATACTGCAACTTACTTTTGTTTTCACTGGAGACTAACATAGGTTTAGAAAATTCTTAAATTGTCATTTAGCATCGCGTCAGAATTCCTGTTTTTCAACCATCCAAATACTTTTCTGAGGAGAAATCTAAGGCCTTTAAAGGAAGGAATGATAACCTCTGCTTCAGGCGTACCTTTAAATTTTGAACAGTTTTGAAAAGGCCCCTTTAAAAGGAGACACCAGCACTCAGGCGAGCCACTCAGCGAGTCTCCACCCCAGAGTGGAGGGAGCTCCAAGCCCGCGGGGTTGTCGAGGCCCCGACCTCTCCTGCGGCCTGCTGTAGCGTCCCCTGGTGGCGGCGGCGAAGACGGCCGAGCACAAGGAGGGGGTCAGATCCACTGGCAAGCCCTTCTCGTCCGAGAAATCCTTTTAATCGGTTTGGGAGCCGCTTTCTTAACCAGGCCCGCGTTTGCCTCTGTGACCTTCTGCTGCACCTCCCGACTTTGAGTAGAGACTTGCGGCGCTGGAGGGGCCTGGCGCTGCAGATGACCGACCGCCGAGTGGCCCCGAGGCGGGGCGAAACTCAGCCCGGGCGGCTGGGGCTGGTTTCCGCACCCGTCCCTCACCACCGCGTCTGGGGCGTTTGTGAAGTTTTGAACTTCCGGGGTTGGTTCTCCTGAGCTTGCGGTGGGGTGGCCGGCTGAGGGGCGTCGCTGTGCCGAGTGTTTGGGCGCGGCCCTTTAAACTTTTTTGCTTTTTAAACTTCGGGGGTGTGGTCGCGGCCCTCCTCTCCCCCGCCGCCCGGTACTTCCCCTCTGCCCCGCCTTCCAGATGCTGTGGAGTCATGAGCCGGGAGGGTGCAGGGACCCCTTTGGTGGCCGAGGTGATCAGAGGTGAGTGCGGAGGGTGCGCCTCTGGGACACCCCCTATTTAGAGGGCATCGGACAGTGCCCAGGGGTCGAGGAGCCCCCACTGCTGCTCAAGACGCGCCTGTAAACTTTGGGACCAGGGCCGAAGCTGTCTCACGGGCGTGGGTGGCCTCCCGGGACTCCTAGTGCTCAGATGTGGTCCTGCTTTGGGGGTGAATCCGCACTGACGTGTGCACTTGGGACCTTTGTGTCTTACACCGTGGCTCGTAGGCTCTCCACCTCGGAGCGAACTCCCTGGTCGCTGTGCATGGGGATCAAGGGTCATTTGTGGTTGGAAGGAGTAAGCTCCGTCATCTGTTTGAGTGTTTGTGGTTGCAAGACGTTTTAGTTGACGCATTCACAGGAAAAATATAGCAGTTGTGTGCACTGAATTGTAGGCAAAAATTGCTTAAATACTATTTGGGGAAAGGATGCCAGCTGGCATCTGTTGTTTCTTACTATTTTAAGGGTTGTACTTGATTTTGCCATAATTTGAATGTAAGTATTCTACTAGCACTACTATTAGTATTACTACTACTAGTTATTGTGGCATACTGCTTCCCCAAGGATTTTTGGGCAACTCTTTTTGGGGTGGGGTGGGAAAGGAAGGGTGGAGCCTCCTAGCATTCTTGCTAAACCTCACAACAGCCTAACTTCATTTATGCAATGCAGGTTCATCTCATACTCATCATACAGAAAACTTTCATTGCCTCTGTTATAATGGTAATTTGTCTGATTGTAAAAATCACTACAGAAGTAGTGGTTCCGGATCAAAAAAAGTGACCCCCAAGAACACTGGATAAACAGGATTTGTTTTGTTTTCTGTAGCCGTAAACATTAATTTTGAGGCAATTTTGAGAGCGTTGTCTTTCTGCTTAAAACATAGCTTCTTATTGAAATAACTTTTTAGGATGTCTTGAAAATATAGCGAAACATAGGGAGAATCATCAAGGCTGGTGGTCTAGCCGTGAAATGCCTGCTGCCTTGCTGAAATTTTTTAATCTAGAGTAGCTAACGTTTTGCAATGAGAGGTTCATCCAAAAATTGAGTCGTATCACTATGTGAAAAGTCGCTGACAGCTCTTGAAACTAATATTGAAGGCAACTTCTCCTTCTTAAAAATTGCTTATTTATTATTACCCACCAAAATAGAACATTTTGAAGTTACTCACTGATACCCTTACCATAGGTAAAACATGCATGGAAAAGGAATTTTTTTACTTCATCTGAAAAGAGTTGCATCATGATATATGAAACGTTCTTAATAATGTGAAGGAAGGAACATTACAATTTTTCCATTTCAGATCGCCTTTGTTTTGCCATTCTCTTCAGCAGACCAAAGAGTTCATCAAATGTACATTATTTCAGCATAGATAATGAACTTGAATATGAAAAGTAAGTATTGCTTTTTAAAAGATTGTTAGTAACTTTTTTTTATTGTGAAAAATCTAAAGGTATGTTTATAAAATTGGAACATTGCAAATCTGTTGATTGTTAGTTGCAGGATGCTGATTTTAATCCTTGGTCATAAAATAGATCCTTAGGAGGGGAAAAATCAAAAAGTGAAAGAATTCTCCTAAGTTTAACAATTTACATTTGAAATTCTAATAGCTTACAGTATAATGAAATATAAACTAGTATACTAAGTAAGATAATTTTGCCAGTGGAAAAATGTGTGGAAAAATAGCCTTTTTTATTTAGAAAGTATTTTCATGTATTATTTGAGGTTAGATTTAAAGGTGTTGTAGCACTTATCATGTTATTTAACAGTCATCTTTTTACCAAAGTATTTCTTCTATTAGTAAGGCAATAACGTTTAAGTTATATGACCTATAATAATTTGGTGTGTACTTTCTTGCTTTATTTTGATCTCATACCTACAAAAAGGCAGTTATATTCAGAGCATCTGGAACACACATACACATTTTTGTGTTTCATTTTTGCAGCTTCTACGCAGATTTTGGACCACTCAATCTAGCAATGGTTTACAGATACTGCTGCAAGATAAATAAGAAATTAAAGGTAAAGTACTTTTTACTGAGGTTTCACTTAAATAATCATGATTAGCCTGATCTTGTGGGAAGGAGGGGGAATCTATTTTTTAAAAGGCAATGTCATGTTTTTTCACTACAGTGGTGTTTGGGACATACATGTGGTTTATTGTTTTATGAAGTCATAGTATATCTGTTTTTCTAGAGTTTTGATGGAATGGTTTAAGTTTGGGTCATTTGATTCTGATTTGGATTGGTGATGTTTAGATACTTGAAAAGCCAAAGTGGAAGTTGTTAATAAAGTGAATCTCTTATTGTCTGAGTTAATAGAACTGAAACCTAACAAGAGAAGCTTTCCTTCCTTTGGTCATTGTTCTTTCTCCCTTCACTGTGGTAGGGAATGTTAGGAGACTAAGAGAAATCAGTTCATCTTACTTTATTGTATCTTGAATCTCTCATATTTTACTACTTGTGACTCTTTACTTGACCCTTTACACATATGATTAAGGAGTAGGGAAACAGGAGCAAACAGCATATATTTAAGAGTATCACTAAATTATAAGAGTGTATTGTTGGTTTGAACTTAGACCTTATTCATTTATTTTTTAAAAAACTTTGAATTATTAGTTATATAAAACAAAAAGTTTATATACTGCTAGCAATTCCAAGAGTCACTATAAATTCTCAAGTAGAAATACTGGATTTGGGGGCGGGTACTCTTTAAAAACAAGTTTATTCAGTTGATTATTTATTAGACTACTACACAGAAATAAAACTCATTGTCAACTAAAAATTATATTACATTGAAAATTAATTAGTGAGTAAGGCAGATATTTTCTCCCTTGAACATCAGACTTAAAATTACACATTAGAAATATTTGGCCATCCAAGGGATTGGGGGCAGGAGGAAAAGGGGACGACAGAGGATGAGATGGCTGGATGGCATCACCGACTCGATGGACTTGAGTTTGAGTGAACTCCGGGAGTTGGTGATGGACAGGGAGGCCTGGCGTGCTGCCATTCATGGGGTCGCAAAGAGTCGGACATGACTGAGTGGCTGAACTGAACTGAAGGACTTTTATCCTTTGGGTCAATGAAGATTATATTCATCCTTTTTTCAAAATTAAAAAATCATTAATATTCACTAGAACAACTTGTAGCGTATTGACCATCCAACCTGATTGAAACTTTGATTCCTGTTCAATTAATAGTGATAAAAAATGTGTTGAATTTATAGTAAGAGTGTCTTATGCTGCTTGAGGGCTGGTTGGGTTGTTGTTGTTTTTTTAAATCAACTTGTGTCTCTTACTCTGTGTAAACAACTAAAGGAAAATTCATCATGTACACGTTCATCATTGAAATACCCAAAACACTGGCTCACAGAAGTGAAGAAATACTGTGCTTATTCAGCTGAATATATCCTATTTCTTACCCTTAATTGAAACATTTCAACTCAAGTTAGTGAAGTACATGTAAAGAAGTACTAACAAATCATGTTGTTCCTTTGGTTTTACTTTCTATATCCTTTTTATTTTTAACTTAATCAAGAACAGAACATTCTAGCAACACCCCAGGAACAGCCCATTTTCTCTCTCCTGGTTATCTCTGTACCACCCTCCTCACTCCACTCCTCCCTACCCCATTCACTATCCTGATTTCTAACAGAGTGAATTATTTTACCTATTTTTGTACCCTTTTAATTTAAAGGTTTCAGAAATAGATTTTTTTAAAAATCAGACAATAGGGAAAGGAAAAACGATCTCTTTTACTACCTTTTCCAGCTTTTATGTATTCTTTCAGAGATAGTCTATACTTTCAAAGTGTATCTGTGTGTATCTCCTCCTTTTAAAAAAATTGAAGTGTGGTTGATTTATGATATATTAATTTCAGGTGTCTCCTCTCCCACTCTTCAATTATACATTTGTTCTATTCCAAGAGTATGTCTTTTATGGGAATGTACATAGTATTTTTGAGTATCAATTTAAAAAGTCTTTCTGAATGCTTCAACATTGTGAGATCCAGAATTTATTTTAATCACAAAATAAAGTTTTTGAAAACTTGAAATTAGAAAGGAAATACTAGCAACTGTTTATCTTTATGCAGTCCATTACAATGATGAGGAAGAAAATTATACATTTTACTGGCCCTGATCAGAGAAAACAAGCAAATGCTGCTTTCCTTGTTGGATGTTATATGGTAAGTATTTAACTACTTTTCTAATATTTTAGTGAAATCATGTACAACAGTGGTATTTGTAGTTGGCGTTTTGATATTACTTTTTTCTAAGAGATCTTGATTTCTTGCCGGAAAGAATATCTTTTGCTTTATAAAAATTGACCAAGTGGGAAAGTCTATGGAGAGGATAAGGGGTATATGGGAGATGTCTGTAACTTCTACTCAGTTTTGCTGTTCTGAACCTGAAACTGCTTTTTTTTAAAGTCTATTTTTTAAAAAAGATCAACTACCATGAATACCTTTTTAAGTGTTATGGCACTTAAATTTAGAAAATAATGACCCAAAGCTGTGTTTCTATTAAGTCATGATACATGTAGTAAAGTTATGAAAGTAGAGTCAAGATTTCAATTGATTTATAAAAACAAAACCAAAATACATAAAAAGTGTATCACATGTGGTTAGAGTTCTTTATAATTTGAGTACAGGCAATATTTCCCCAACTGAGGTATGATTCTGAACATGTCAAAGCATATAGCAGGACATGGCATGTCAATATTGTAGGAAAATGGGTAACATACTGTGTAGATTATACACAGCATTGAGTGGGTGGTCTGTTTAGGTCATTGGAAGACTATTTTGGCATAGCCAGTATTTCATGACTTACGAATTTCATTTATGTGTAAATGTCATGGAAAGTATTTGGTTATTTAGAGTCAGGTTTTGTGTAGTACTTTCATTCATCTCTAGGAGTACCTAAGTAACAGATTTTCCTAAATAAGCCAAGAGGTCCTTCTTGCAGTGGTGGTCTTCATGTTTTTGGCGGTGTGGAACCTAGCTGCTCTACCAAGTGGGGGAAAATATCGAGTAGTTATTCTAGATAAAAAAAGGGTTGGTGCTGGAGTTCTTGGGGTAAGTTGTTTCTTCCCCCAGGTTGCTTCTGTCATGCTTTCACTTAAAACTGTTTTTCTGACATGTAGTTTGAAAATTTGGAATTTACAGTGATTAGACCAAAAAGTTCATGGTACTTGGTGAAATTGCACCTCAAAATAGTTGGATAGTTTTCTTTTCTATGTTTATGGTGGGGGTTTGTGTTTGTTTATGTTCACAAAAGTAATCGAGAGAAGTGATTCTGAGATAACTAAGTTTTATTATCATCTCTGAATGTATGAAACACAGACTTTAGATTATGTTTCTTAAAATTTGTTTTTTTTTTTTTCAAGCTTACCCAGATAAGGACTTATACTTTTTGGCTTTTGTCATCTTCCCTGATGTTTATTGTACTTAGCAGCAAAACTCCTGAGGGGGCAGTGCTGGTAGGAGGCTATGCAGGATCCCAAGAGAAAGAGAATGAAGAAGGTAGCTGCTTTAAGTGGGATATTTGGTCCCATTACTTGGCTAGTCAATGGGGAGAGGAGCACCACAGATTAAACTGTGATAACTTTCCAGGAAAAAGGACACAGCCAGAATTCTTGGTGTTCATAAAGTATTAAAGGGAACCCTGAAGAAATGGCTTTTGATGTAACAGTAAAAGTCTTTCTTGCCCAGGAGAAAAATCTGGAATGGCTGAAGTTGTTTCATTTAAGAGAATGTTCTCCTGAGCAGAACACACAGCACTCTCCTGAACTACTTTGGGGTCAGTCCATTGTCTCTCTCTGGTCAAATGAGATGATCTCTAAAATGGTGGGATCTTGAGTAGCCAGATATGATGACTTCAGTGTGAAAGAATCCCTTAGAGGGTAGCTGTGGGTATGGTGGGAACCAAGGGTTGTCTTAGAAATAAAACACTTGATAATTTTATAAATAAGAAATCTCTCGTCTTAAATTTTTTGGTTTTTTTTTTTTTTTTTTTAAGGTAGTGAAAAAACTCAATACCCATTGGCATATTGATTGAAAATGTGTTGGCATACTGGTTCCCAGTTTGGTGTTAGCCTTTTGACTTTGTTTATGGTTGTATTTTGGCATGTAAAAGTGTATTTTTCTACAGCTAATATGTTTTAGATTTAGAAATCCTTCCAGGGTTTTAGACTCCCAGGTTAGCACTGATTTGACTGGTTAGGAAAGTGCCAGGTAAACAATTACACTTGAGTTCATTCCTCTGTTCAGTTAGAAGCCAGCTTGGCAGGAGGTTTATGGCTCTTGGCTGTAGCAAATGGCTTTGTAGCCATGACTGGCTCGTTCAAGTAGGAGATTGGGGCTATAACGATGCTAGGTGGGGAAACAGGAGAAAAACTTCTAAGAAAAGGAGATTTATTAATAGTAGCAAAGGAGTGTCAATACATAAGTGTGTATACCCCAAGTACGTAAGTAAGTAAGTGGTATAGGTTTGATCTGATTGAAGACTATGGAGTTCTCCAATTAAAGATTTACAGAGATGCATGAAAATTCCTTAAAAATTGACCTTCAGGTCTGATGACCTTTTCCTGAAGTTGTTTGAGGAATTTTGGAGATAATAAGGCTTTTTAATGATTGACTTAGAGGGTGGTGTAGTAACATTAAAGCAAAAAGTCTGGAGGAAGTACAGTCAGGAAGAAGTATTCCAAATGGACTGAATCTGTTTAAAAGGACTGACTGTCTTTTTATTAAACTCTGGGCCTCTGAAAGGAACTATTCTCCCTTCATCCTTGTATACGCAAAAGGACCTAATAGAGGGTGTGAAGAGAGTGAAAGGATAAAGTTAGTAATTCTGTTTATTTTTTACCCTAACAACAGAAGCAGTTAGGCCTTACAAATACTTAAAATACTCAAATACTTAAAATAGGATTGACATGTCTGTATATTTAGTCCTTTTGTCAGATGGTCGGGCACCATGTGTGGTGTAAGAAATAAGAGCAGCTTGACTTTTCAATGTGTTTCTAACTATTAAGTTTATGTGGTCTGGTAAACAGATTTGCCAGTTATCTGAAATATTAGATTCTTGGATAACAAATTAGGGTAAAACTAAAAATCTTTTTGTATCACTCACAATAAAAGAGTTGAGGGACATAAAAGATAACTGAGTTTTGTGTGTGGTTTTTTGTTTTGTTTTTTTTTGAGAAAAGGATAATTTAATCCTAGCATTTTACAAAATGATAAGTTTGCTGCCATGTTGTGATAAGTCAGTGGCTGTTTCCTAGCCCGATTTTGGGGTGGTGGTACTTTAACCTGTCATTTCAAGTAAGGATGAAATTCTAAGTGGAAAAGTAAATGCTTTTCAAAACAAATTCACTTTTGTGAGGGCATTTCGAAAATCAAAGTTTGAAACTTTGTCATTTTGTTATAAAAAATGTGTACAAAACCATATTCAGACCCTTGAGAAACTTAGAAAAATTTCTTTTAAAAGATACTTTTATCTTTATAGAAGCAGCGTATGTTCACCAGTATAATTTTATCACATGACTTTTCTTAGTCAGTGATCTGTTCTTTCATTTCAGTACATGTTCCATCATCTGTATACCCAGATTATATTTGTATTTCTCAATTAATCCAAAGTGTCTACACCAATATCTAATTCAGGACCATATATTGCTATGGTTGTTGTGTATTTAAATCTCTCTCACACATGGTCCTTTTTAGCTAACATTGATTTTTTTTTTTTTTTTTAAGAAACCAGACCTAGTTTCTTGTAGAAAGTTCCACCTTTTGAATTTCTCTGGTTTCTTCTTTGTGGTTTTTTGTTGTTGTTGTTGTTCTTTTTTTTTTTTTTTTTTCTTTGTGGTATTTTTTAAACTTGTTTCTCCATTATTTGCATTTCTTGCGAACTGAAAGTTGTATCAACAGGTTTGCCTTAGTACTATATGTTGTATCAATCAGAAAACATAGAATACCTACATTACCATTAGTGATGCTAAAAATGGCCACTGGATTAAATGCTAACCATCAAATCTCTTCAATACATTGTTTCGTCCTTATGATTTAAGCATTCTGTGGGGGGTGATTTTGGAACTGTTTGTATATTCAGTTCCCTATCAACCATGCGTCTTACTGTTTTAAACAATCAAATATGCTTGATTGAATCAATCATTTTACTAGGGTATCAGTATAACATTTTTTAAATTATTCATTCTTCTTTCACTTATTAGCTGTCTTACTTTTATGGGAATTAAGCTTTCCCTCATTCAGTTGGGACTCTTTGGTTACCCTGAAACCAATTTTCTTACCGAGAAGGCAGAATGAATAGCCAGTTCCCTTTAATAACCAGTTTTTGAAGTAAAGTATTACATTAATAGCCACAAAACAAAATTTTAAAACCAGCTTTAACAAGATTTCAATAGGTTTTTAACTCATTTGCTAAATATTTGAAAAATGTGCAGCACTATTCTAGCATCTATCGATTAGCATTTAGGAAATTAGAAATTTACTAACCAAATGTACGTCATTGCTGAACGGGATGAAAAAACGAGTGTAATCATTCCTGCACTTGCATTTACATATCATGGTAAATGATGTATAATGATATATTAAAGGGATTTGATTATTGTTGTTCAGTCACTAAATTGTGTCCAACTCTGTCACCCCATGGACTACAGCTCTCCAGGCTTCCCTGTTCTTCACCAACTCTGAGTCTGCTCAAACTCATATCTGTTGAGTTGGTGATGCCATCTAACTCACCCTCTATCTCCCCCTTCTCCTGCCCTCAATCTTTCCCAGCATCAGAGTCTTTTCCAGTGAGTCGGCTCTTCGCATCAGGTGGCCAAAGGATTGGAGCTTCAGCTTCAGTACCAGTCCTCCAGTGAATATTCAGGGTTGATTTCCTTTAGGATTGACTGGTTTGATCTCCTTGCTGTCCAAGGGACTCTCAAGAGTCTTCTCCAGCACAGCAGTTCGAAAGCATCAATTCTTTAGTGCTTGGCCCTCTTATGGTCCAACTGTCACATCTGTCTGTACATGACTACTGAAAAAAAACCATAGGTTTGACTATACGGACGTTTGTTGGCAAAGTGGATACGCTAAGTTTGTCATAGCTTTTCTTCCAAGGAGCAAGTGTCTTTTAATATCATGGCTGCAGTCACCGTCTGCAGTGATTTTGGAACCCAGGAAAACAAAGTTTGTCACTGTTTCCATTTTTTCCCATTTTGGATGCCATGATCTTACTTTTTTGAATGTTGAATTTTAAGCCAGCTTTTTCATTCTCCTCTTTCACCTACATCAAGAGGCTCTTTAGGGATTTGATGGTTAGCACCTAATCCAGTGGCCATTTTTAGCACCAATAGTGGTAATTTAGGTAGTCTCTTTTCTGATGTGATACAATGTATACTAATGCACAAGCCTATTGATACAACTTCCAGTTCACAAGAAATACAAAGAATGGAGAAACGAATTTTAAAGACTATCTTTTTCAGTTACCACAGCGATTAAAATCAAGAACTGAAATAGCTGAACTTGCACCTAGGCTTTTAAATCAAGATTTTAAAAAATTGAAGTACATCAATCGCATTAAAATCTATTAATATTTTAGTGAACACAATTTTTAACATAATTACAGTATATAATGATTCATTTTAGAAATGTCACCTTTTCTATTTAGTTTCTTATGTGCATACTTTATAGTAATAGTGGTATATTGTTACACTGGAAGGAATAAACATTAATTTCTAGTTGCAAACAGCTGTTTGGAAGAGGCCATTGTAAAGGGTTTAGGGATTTCATTTCAGAAGTTGAAGGATTTAGGTTCAAATTGAGCTAGCTTTTAATTTCAGTCTGGTAGACTATCTGGCACAAAGTAAGCATTTACTAAATGTAATTTTCTTTCTTTTTTTGGTTCTGCCTACCATTATTACACCTTAAATCTGCTTTTTATATTAAAAAACAAAAATGATGCCATTGTATTTTACTGGTTATCAGCTTTGGTTATATCTTACTGTCTCAACATTTATATTTTCCTGCACATATACAGTACTTAGCTCTTCCATAGGTTAAATGTACTTTTGAGAACTTGCCTGGGAAATTAACCTTTGTTTCTAACATTTTCTGTGGTTAAAGCATCCTGAGTGTAAAATAAATGACACAAGCAAACTGTTGGTACATAATTTGCAAGTTTGCCCTCTTGTAATGTTTAATAGATTACTTTGTAGAGCTAATTATGATAACATACGGATTCCCTGTTCAAAATGTCACTCTCTATTATTATATTTTTGTTTTAAGCAATTTTTAAGCCTTCAGAATGGTTTACTTGTAAACATTTATACCCAAAATTGTGATACTGATGAAATTCTAGGAATATATTAATTCAGCCATCTGTGAGTAGAATCCTAAATTTCACTGAATTTGAGATTGCTTCAACATTTGTAATAAGAGCTCAGGGGCTTAATTTGTTATTTAATGATGACCTTTTGAACCTGTCATCCATTTTTTCTTAATGATTTAATTATTTTGAACTCAGAAACTCTATGCTGGGTTAAGGTGGCTGCAAGGTGAAGGGATTAGACAAGAATTTAAAATAAGGCGAGCTGAGGGGAAAGTCTCTGGAACAGTGTGTGTGAATCCAGCTCAACAAACAGCAGTCTAGACAAGGTAACAGAGACTGGGAGACAGAACCAGCTGGGTCTGCCAAAGTGTTTGTAAACACCTATCTCTGGGCAAACACCCTTCCTGGGTATCTGTGAAAGGCAGGGCAAAGTTAGTGTGAGGCGCACCAGAGCCACAGAAGGGGGCCGGCGTGGCACTGTGGTGGAGGAAGCTGGCTGTGTCACCATCGTTCATCACAACTTTACTTCCCTTTTCACCTTGCTGAACCTAACTGATATTTCCGCTCTCTGTGAGACTTGCTAGGGGCTAGCATAGAGTCGGACACGACTGAAGTGACTTAGCAGCAGCAGCATTTATGATGTTTGCAAATCTGTGAGGCTTCTGTGGAATTTTGGACCCCCATTCTTGTTTTAGTACTTGTTTTACCCAGTTTCTTATCTATAAATAAGGATTAAGAGTATGACCCAGGGTAAGCAGTTAACACCAGAAGTTAAAAAGTAATAGCTTGCCAGCTTTAGGTAACCCACAGAGTATTTATAATTAGTAGTTTGTTTTTGCTGATGTTTAAAAATTAGGTGTTTTTATTTTAAAAATTCAGGATTTTTGCTTTGTCTCAAAAAAAAGTCCCTGCTACTCACATAGAATATATCCATTTACCCTTATAGCCAAGGCAAATTCCTACACATTCATTAGTTGTCTGGCCATGGTAGAGATGTGTTTGCTATGTCAAAGTTCCAGTTTCCTTTTATCTAAATTGAACATCATTATACCAACCTACTGTACATACAAATAAAAGTAATTTGAGAGATTAAAACCATTGAAATGTAAGGCCATCTGATTTTTTTTTTTTTTTTTTAGGGTGATTTGGGATTTTCTTTTTTTTAACTAGTATTTGTGCAGGAACTGTAACAGTGATTTTCTCTTATTTACTTTTTTAAAATCACATAAATTGCTTATCACAGATAATCTTTTCCTTGTTCAACTTTTTTATTCAGCAGTTGAATCTTTAAACTTGTTTCCAGTTTGCAATGATTTATGAAAATTGTATGTTAATCCGTATAATGATTTTTTAAAAGAAGATCAATCAAGTTCTTGGCATTGGAATGACTGTGTCATCTGGCTGATGTGGAAATAATTAAATACAAGAAACGTTGTGACATTTCTCCATGACGAATAATTGAAAATAGTTTACTGGTTTATTGGGCTGCCACATTTGTTGTTGGAATTTAAATACCCTTTGTTATGATTAACTCAGATGACTTGGTTTTTTAAACTCTGCCAAAGGCTTCTCTAACTATATAGATTAAACTTCAAAATGTTCTGTAGAAGAATAGAAATGAGAAGCACCTGTCTAAATGACTGCACTTTATTGTTTGAGACCTGAACTGTCATGATTAAAACTATAAATGATCAAGTTGTGATCTTTTTGTTTCAGTCCACTAATTTATCCATTGCTACTTGACCCTCTTCCAGTATTGAAACATAGATCAGCAATCCAAAATCAGAAGTTTTCACAGAGGCTGGTTTAGGTAGATGGTGATTTTTTAAATGGGGGCAGTGGAGGTCCTAGAAATGGCTGCAGTATTGTTCAGCAAAAAATAAAACAACCCAAAAAACCCCCACAGTATACAAAACCATGCTTTTCATGATACATGAACAGCACTACTGACTTCCTAAGTATTTTCTACCCCAATATTTTATTTTTCCGGTGAGATTGCCTTTTGCTGCTTCAGAGACATTGCTTACCCTGGAGAGAGAGAGCAGGTTCTCTTTACTTATGTTTCCTAAGCCATGGGGCTTCCTTACTATTACATTTCTGTACTTGCCACATTAAAAAAAAAAATTAGCCACTTTCAACAAACTGAAATGATCAGTTGGTAATAGTTTATTGCATTACTTACTGTATTATCTCTTGGTACTGTACAGACTATGCCATTACTTAGTGACTTAAAACAACAATTGATATTCTCTCTAATGGTTCCTGTGGGGAATGTATTTGAAAGTGGCTGACTTGGGTGTGTCTGTTTCTGGATTCAGCTGGGCTGCAGTTATCTGAAGGCATGACTGGAGAGGATCCAGTGCTTAGATGACCCGGTTTACACGCCCGGCAACTAGCAGTGGTTGTTGGCAAAGGCCCTCAGTTCCTTGCCATGTGGGCTGCCCTCACAAATAACAGCTTAATTTTCTTCGAATGAGGAGTCCTAAAGAAAGCACGGTAAAGGCCACAACATTTTTATGATCTAGCCTCAGAAGTCACATTCTACCATTAAATCCATCTGAGCCACCACAGAAGCTGGCCACTGTTTACAGAGTGGTGACCTGTTCCTTAAGGATGAAAATATCAGGAGATGAATATTTTTGGGGCTGTCTTGGAAGTTAGCTATTACAGTTGTTTAATATCTCGGCGTTTTCTATTTGGGGATAGCAACGTGCAGTTAGAGTGACCATTCTATATATATAGCTTTTCATGAAAATACACCAAAAGAATTTGATAAGCGTATAACTTCCAAATTGCTGGGAATACAGTGATGCATCATAACATTGGATTGATTTAGAGTTTACTAATTTGAGAATTTAGGTTAATATGGGAGCCATTTTAAGGATTCTTCTCAAGAACAAATTAATGATAATTTTATTTGGGAAGGGCTTTTGACTAGGGAAGTGGGTATAGAATTAAGAATTACAGATTGTTAGAAAACATTTCTTTGATTGTTACATGTTTAGTCCTCTGGGGCTGCTATAACAAAATGCCAGAGGCTGGGGAGGCTTGTAAATAACAGAAGTTTCTTTCTTACAGTTTTGGAGGCTGAGAATCCAAGATGGGGCTGACAGCATAGTCCAGTGCGGGCTCTCACATGGTGGAAAGGCCTGGGGGTCTCTCTGAAGTCCCTTTTATAAGACACTAATCCCATTCTTGAGGGCTTCACTCATGGCTGTCTCAAAGGCCACATCTGCTGTTAATACTACTATCACTTTTGGGAAGTTGGGTTTTAAACATGAATTTTAGATAGGACACAAACATTCAGATGATAGCATTGTATAACAAACTTACTCTGAATCTGTAAATTTCCTTCAGCTTATCTCGTTGTACCTAAAGTCTGTGTTTAAAAATTTCATCACTAGGAATTTACGTTTTTATTTCCATAGGAAAAAATGTTACATTGTTTTTGGGTTCTTTGAACTGAATTTGTATTCACAATTATTTAATGTATTAGAGGCTGTTTTTGTTGTGAAAGTTAGAAGGAAATAATACCATTGCAATTTTAGTAACTAAAGAAACCAAAGAACTACAGTCTTAAGTTGGAGGAATTGTCTTTAACCAGTGCTTAAGGAAAATTTTATATAATTTGAGAGAAGGTTGTATTAGAAATGTATATGTATGCAAATACATAAGTGAATCAAATCTTATTCTTACCCTCATTGACCCCCCAAAAAAGATTTAAAAGACTTTTTTCTTAAAGTAATATGTTAGATAAATATAATATTGACTGTGATTATAGATGATTTTGATTAATTAATTCATGGTAGTTTACAACCTTCTGTGAGTCAGTATTGCTGTTCTTAAAGATTTGTCTGAATCTTGATAAGAAAGCATTCCTTTGTTTTTGGGATTGATTGTTCTTTGTGGCTTTATATGCTGCTATAGATAAATACGTGTTAGAAGAGTCTGTATAGTTAGTTGATCATAGTTCTGTATTATTTTTAGAGTAAATGGGGTAAAATCATTTTTAGAAACAGGGTAGACATTTCCATTTATGAGTCTTAAAACAAAATTGATAAGATACCATCTGGAACCTGACTAGTTTTAAGATATATCCTTCTCTAAGTTTCAGAGATTCTTGCTGGATTTTTTATTTTTATAATTTTTCTTAATCCAGTGATGTTTTTATATTTATACCAATGTATTTTATCAATTATTTTAAAGTTTCCTAACTATTATAAGTAGATTTAAGTTCAGCAAATGAAGCATCAAATCAGAGTCCATACATGATTTATGCATGTGGAGTTATGGTGTAACATGAGACTTGGATTCTCACTTCAGAATGTTCACAATTTGGTAGAAGAAACAGCTCGTTTATATAAATCTAAGTAATGGCGATTTTAAAAATTCATAGTTAAATTCTTTTGTGATTTATTTTTACTAGTCAAAATTCAAAGTGTGTTTTATCCCAGAGTAAGCTTTAGAATTGAATTGAATTTGGGTGATAATATATGTATGCCACATCTGATGCTGTGGCCTCTCTCACCCCTTGTCTCTATATATGGGTGGAAAATGCCCTGCTGGAAGACTCTGAGTTGGAAAAAGACGTGCCTTTGGATAGAATGGGGGTCAGAAGTCCTAGGCAAGTTTAACTGGGGCTGTGGTGTGTCTTATTTAAAGGGATACCAGTGGAGCAGGTGAGGAAAAGGAGGAGATAATGAGACTAGTAAAATACTTCTGCAGTACTGGAAATGAGAAAAGCATGGAACAACAGCTATAAACTGAGAGAAAAGACTGCAGACCTGAAATCATATATATGGTCCATAAGTGTCAGGGCAGAAAACAAGATACTTCAGAAATGCAAAGAGGTCCATCGACTGCGGACCTCAAATGCTGAAAAATCTACCTGAAGTATTCTACCAGTTGAAAATTGAAGCATGACGTAGTTCTGAAGATAAAAGAAGCAAATGACAATAGTAAACAAATGAAGTTTTATAGGAAACCTGTACAATATCGTAAATTGTTAAATCTAAATGGATGGAGTTAATCAGCATCTTTGTTCCTCTCATCCGCCTCGCAGTCCCAGTCCCAATCCATCCTCTACTGCCATCTCCACATACTTCTTTACTATCATTTCAGTATTTTAGAAGGGAGGTGAGGTAAAAGCGTGTGTTTAGTCTAACATTTTGATTTATAAAATCTGTTCTTAAAATGCTAATTCTGGGCTTCCCTGATGGCTCAGTGGTAAAGAATCCACTTGGCAATGCAGGAGACATGGGTTCAACCCATGATCCAGGAAGATCCCCAATGCCACAGGAGAAAGTAAACCTGTGTGCCACAACTATTGAGCCTGTGCTCTAGGGCCCGGGAGCCACAAATACTGAGTCCACACGCTGCAAATACTGAAGCCCACGCACCCTGGAGCCTGTGCTCCACAAGAGAGGTCACCGCAATAAGAAGCCCGCACACCGCAACTAGAAAGTAGCCCCCAGTCTTCACAACGAGAAAAAAGCCTGAGCATAGCAGTGAAGACCCAGCACAGCCAAAAAAAGTTTCTTAATTTTTTAATGCTATACTTCTCTCCACAAAAGGTTGTAAATAGTTGTTGGTCAGGGCTCTTATTGCAAGCAACAGAAACCAGCTATGCCAGCAGATCTAAATAAAAGAGAAATTCACTGAGAGGATACTGAGTGACTCGTAGGATCCTTGGGAAAGCTAGAGAACCAGGCTCAGCTGATTGGCTAAAAATTGTACAAAACTTAGTTCTCAGTGACAGTACTATATCTTCATTTAGAAGTAAATTGCCTTTTTCTTCTCTCTTCAAATGTAGGTTATATATTTGGGGAAAACACCAGAAGACGCATATAGAATATTAATGTTTGGAGATGCAACCTATATTCCTTTCAGGTAAATATAAGAACATTATGGTAGATTCATTTAATCAGGCCCTTGCCAGAAATACTGTGGTATGGTTGTTTCTGAAGAAAGAAAACCTGATAATCATTTTGGGGTGGGTGCAAGTAACACCGTAGATCTAGGTTACTCAACACTGACGCTGTTGACGTTTTGTTGGGGTGGGGGATTGTTGAAGGTACTGTAGGACGTTTCACAGCATCACTGTTAAACCACTAGATGTCAGCAATGCCTTCACCCCCAGAAAGTCAATTATGAAAACCAAAAATGTCTCCAGACATTGCCAGATGTCTGTGGTGGTGGTGGTAAATCGCTTCTACATGAGAAATCAGAACCGCTCCCACTGTTGAAAATTTGTGCTTTGTAATCAGATTTGTGCTTTGTAATCAGAGTAAGATTTTACAGACTTTTTAATGATTTAACAGAGTATGTCTATGTCTGTGGAATCTAATAATAGGAGAATTTAGACTTGTGTTTATATGTTTTTTCCTTTCATTTTTATAATAATTCAGTTTTATTTACAAAAATAAGATTATTGCATAATCGTTGGTATGTAATACCAATATTGGTATGTATTACTGTATTTCACAAAAGTATCAGCCTTTGACAGATTTAAAAATCTGTGCCTCACCACATTTTGTTCTAAAGAACTTACTAATTGAAAGTAAGCAAATCAGAGTGAATAAAACTGGATAATATTTTGACAGAAATTATAGTCTTTTATCTTTGCCATTGCAAGAGCCCAGAACAACTACAACTGTTAACAAAGTGTTGCTAACAAGGAACTGTGTGAGAATAGCATTCATCCATAGTCAATTACTTCTTTGATGCTCCATAGCAATATTTAATTAGATTTAACTTAACGTACACATAATTCTTCAACCACTGAATTTTAAAATGTATGTATACATATATATATAAAATCTCTTAATGAATTATATTAGACATTTTTATGCCTGTCTAAATAAAAAAAGTATAAAATATAGTTCAAGTTTTTTTTTTTAAAACCTTTTATCATAGTTATGAAGAGCATGTGCATCTCCTCTTTGGTATTACCTATAACACTCCTTACTTCTTAATTGACTTTTTTTTTGTCTCTGTTCTTTATTTTCTTGAGAGGTAATATTGCAGAGCTGCTAATAGCTTGGCTATTGACCTCAGACAGATGAGAGTTTGACTCTAAGTTCTGCAACTAATATCTCTGTGGTTCTTTACAAATACAAGGCTTGGTTTCTTAGTCTATAAATGGGAATGATAGTAATATCATCCTAATGAAGTATGAGGGTTAAGTAACATCCTGCATATGAAACACTTGGTGCCTGAACCCTAGCTAACATTTGTTAACCATTCATGTTTTTTCCTTTTTAAATCCATGCATAACTTAGACACAATTAAAAACTCCATGACTCATATATACAGCACAGTAAACGTCTACATTTGTGTATGTAGATACCATCCTTTCAAGATACAGAACATTGTCAGTCCCCATAAAGATTCCCTTTTATCCCCTTTCCAAAAGTGTTTCTTATTTTTGAACTTTGTGTAAATGAAATCATAGAGTATGCATTTTTGGAGAACTGGGATCTAGTTTTTTAAATATATATTGTCTGTGAGGTGTATCTTTGTGGTGGCAGGTGTTAGTGGTTTGTCCTATTTTTACTGCTTTTGTAGCCTTCCATTCTATGAATATACCACATTTTATTTGTCCATTTTCTTTTTGATGGATACTTCGGTTATTTTCAGTTTTTGGCTATTATGAGTATAATCTGCTATGAAAATTGTAATTTTTTTAAACTAGTATTTGACATTGTTTTGCTGTTTCTAAGCAGTATTCCTTTATTGATTCTCATCTGCTTTTCCAAGTTTGTTAAATTATCTATGACAAGCTTTCACCCCACAAAGGCTTATATCCAGATTGATAGCTGCTATTATGCCATTTTGAAGAAGTCTAATTGCTTGGGTGGGAGGAAGGAGATGTGGGTGTGTTTAAAGTTGGAAGTGTTAATGAAATAAACATGAGTGAATAAAGAAAGAGCCTTGTCTATTCTGATAATATAGCAGAACTTTATCCAAGCTCAGATCAAAGCTCAATTAGAGCAGGACTTGGCCCACAGGAGGTTATTCACAATTATGCTTTGAATAAATGCTCAAATTGTCACAAAAACTGAATCACCATGCCTTTAACTTGATTGGAAAAGAATTATCAGTAAGTTAGCAATCATAGCTAACTGAGAGGAAATGGTGAAAAACATTGGGATGTGATTTGAGAGTTCATTGTCTTTCTACTGATAATTTTGATTTTGATTTAGATTAAACTTACTTTCCTACCTTAGCTTCTCTATCTTAAAAACATTCCTTATTCCATAAAACAGTTATTTGTACAGAACATTATGTGTAATCATGTAAGTCAGTGGTTCTTGAACTCTTGGAGGACCCAGCCTCACCCCTAGAACTCTGACTCACAGGTCTGGTGTAGAGGTTGAGAATTAAATTTCTAACAAGTGAGGTTGATGTTGCTGCTGCTTGCCCAGGGAGCATGCTCTGAGAACTAAAGCTGCAGGTCATTCTGTTTTTCTCCTTCCTGAATATTACCAGTAAGCTATTGGTAAAGATCATTTTCTTGGTCACGTTGAAACCTTTTCTAGCTTCTGGAAGATCAGCTTTTAAACTCAGAAGCTTATAGAACACAAATGGCGTGTTGTAAGGCCTTGTGTCCAGTCCTCAAGAAGGCTAACATATACTGCAATAATTCTAGTGAATTCAGACAGTAATATCTAAAGCTGTCTTAGCTAAAAAGGATACCCTTTTCTTTAATGTTAATATAGTAGTCTATATTCTTAAAAGTTTGTACAAAAATTAAACATTTTAAATGTACAGTTTGATTTTTCAGGTAAGTAAAGTACTGTGTGAAAACCCAACCAAGGCAGGCAATTAATTATAGCTCCAGTAACAACCTGGTTCCACATAAGGACCAAATAAGTACCATTCTGATTAGGCATAATTGTTTGGCATGCCTAGAATGGTCATAATTAATTTTTATCTTGCTTAATTCTTAAAATTTTCACTTTGTAATGAAATGACTCAAGGGAGACAAAAAGGAGAAGCAGGTGGGAATGGAGGAGTACCTTATTTTTCTGGACAAAGTCTTAACTGATACTGAGACTTGTGTCACTAATCTTGTAGTAAGATTACTGATAGGTATTGATACAGTATTGCATGGGGCTAACTACCTAACTGTTAAAGCACTTTTCCCAAGTGTAGAGTGACTCTAGTAACAGTAGTTGACTCATTCGTTTCTGTGGTTTTATTGGTACGCTTGTCCTTGGAACCAGAAAAAAATTATCCAGTTAAATTGTTAAAAGTCATAAATGCATAATGAGAGAAGCAAAATATTCTTTAGCTTGCACCTGTTATTTCAAATACTATCTTGATCTCCAAATTTTTTTGCTACGTGGGTGTAGATATGCACACACACAACATATATGTACAGAATCAAAAAGCAGTGTTTCCTGCTAACAATTTGACATGGTATTTGAATAACAAATTCAAATGTCTTTTTGAGAGGAGGAGTACATACTATTGAGAAGTTGAACTCAAAAAGGAACTTTTGAAGCTGAACTATTAAAGCCAAAACAATCTAGAGAGATCATTTGAGATTTAGAATGTGGTCATTATTGAACAACATCTATAAAACAGTATCCACTGGAATAGGTGGGAGGTACAGTGAAATGTATAACAGTGACTTATCCTTTATTTAAAAACGAAAAGGCAAAAATTCTTTTTTTTTTTCTTTTGAAACTGAATATGTGTTTGATTTTCAATCAGCTTTGTCTTGAGATAAGTGTAAGCAGAAAATTAACTGAGCTATGTACTTCAATACTTTTGGAATTTCAGAGATGCTGCCTATGGAAGTTGCAATTTCTTCATTACACTTCTTGACTGTTTTTATGCAGTAAAGAAGGTAAGTGACTCATAGGATGAGCCTATTGTTGTGCTGGAGAACTTAAATACAGTGCAAGGAAGACAGGCCTTCTCCAAAGACCTCCTAAGATGTGTATGATGTCAGAGGTGTCCCATTTCCCTGCCAACATTAGAATGACAACTAAACTAGAAAACAGATTATTCTGAATCTGAGTGCTTCTCTGTGTGAGTTGGGGGAAAGGCACTTGAACACAAGAGATGTGAAGAAACAGTTATGTAATTAGGTTCTAAATTCAGAATTGGTTTTGAATGCGTTGTGATGTCAAAGAAAAACAAAAAGTAAATAGATTACTGGTTTCTGAATTCTCTTTGATTTATGTATTTTATGAGTCTGATTGCCAGCAATTCTGTTTACAACAGATATTTCTGTAACACACTGTTAAACACTTTGTTTTTGTATCTTCAATAATTCAATTTCTAGTTCAACAGAAGTATTTGAATAGCCCATTAGTTTGTTACTAGCTTTTATATAAAGAACTAAGTAGGTCATTACTGCTTTCTCAAAGCTATTTAAAAATAACTCCTGTGTTTTATAACGAGGGCTACTTGCTGTCTTTGACTTCAGGGGATAGCTTCCTATCACATTCTAAATGAATAGGGTCCCCTGGAATCAGGTGATACAGCAGACCCTGGTTATAACACTCACTCCCTCCAGTGTTATTTTTGAATATCAGGACAGTGCAGGAAACTAGAATTGTTAATCAGTAGCCCTTAGATCAAATAAGCTTTCAACAACATCTCAAGTTTTGTGTGACTTGTATTTTCAGAGGGAGAAGGAACCCAAGTTTACTGTCTGGTATGATGAAACATGGTGGCTTTCTGAGAATTGTGACAGAAATTTTATGGGCTAAGCTGAGAGACCTAGTTAGTGCACAGATTCAGAGGTTAATTAGTATAGCTTTTGTCCTGTAATAAGGTAGTGAGGATGGACCTTAATTCTGGGGATTTGAGTCCAGTGACTCTGTGGTATAAGGACCTGATGAAGGTTGCCACACACTGAGATAGTTCCACGAGGCCTCAATTTAGGCACTTACTGGGCAGAGGATGCCATCAGGAGGTGGAGGGACAGTTGGTATAAATGACCCCTCCCAGTTACAGTTAACAGTCCTTGCCAGTTGGACCCTAGGAAGTTGCCAGTGCAGGCAGGCATACTTATCCTTGATCCTAGGATCCTAGGATTCCCTTCTCTCCAGTCCTGCAACCACATATATTTGAGAAAAAAAAAAAAGAAGAAGAAACACTTAGGAGGGCTTTGGCGATGATCTACTATAACATTGACTTCGTGTTTTTTTAAATCAGATATTATATACAAAGTTTAATCAGCTGTAACTATAGATCAAAGATTTCTTTTTTCATACTGCATTTTAATTTTTTTTGAGACAACAGCTTCTGATTTTTCCATTTAAAGATTTTTATTTGTGACTGATTTTGAATATTATTGTTTGAAATATTTATAAATATAATAATTATATCTTGATTTTAGTGCTTTTTAAAAAATACTACTCTAATAAGATCTCCGTATGAAATTCAAAGACTAGAAATCCCCTGCAGATTGATGACTTTTTATTGTATCATTCTGTTAGGAACAGCTCTAGTCTAAATATGATATATATTGTTTCAAATTCAAAAGAAAATTCATCTTAGATTTGGTCTTGGAATTAGGACTTAAACAACTATATTTTATAAAATACAATTTTTGTTGTTTGGTATTGTAGCCTTATTTCTCATTCATATTTCAATAGTTTATATTTTGCAGACTGGTTTTGCAGAATCACCCCTTTTCAACCAAGAATAACTTCTTGAGCAAGAATTGTTACTTACATACTGTCTGTCTTAGTAAGCAGGGAGAACGATTGTCAGAAGCCACCAGATTGTCCTTGTCTCAGAAAATAGTTACTTTGCTTACTTTGCTTAGCATACTCTTCTTATTGCAACTCAGAATGAGGCTACAGAAAGGAAAATTCATGTATTTTTTCCTTATTGAAAAAAGTTTTTTTCTCTCAAAAAATTTGAATTTTAGTGTTTGTCTCAGGGCTGTCTTTAGTATAAGAAATACTAATCTTTTAATTCAAGACTGTTCAGAAGAATTTGAAAGTGAAGATATGTATAAAGTGTAAGATTGTTTGATATAAACTAACCCATGGTTTCTTCCCTTTGTTATTGTTTGTTTAGCAACCATTGGGTTATGCATTATATTTGAAGCCTGAATGGTGTTCATCTAATAAACTAGTAGGATTACTTTGAAGGCTTGATAATTTAGATCTTGCATGGATAGGATGATTAATGAAGAAAAATGAAAAAGAAAATCTCATTAAAATATATATTGTTGTAACTGATGTTTCTGATGATAGAAGCATTTAAAAGACATCGTCCACCTCCTTTGAAAGCCATTCCATGGAACATAATCTAAATACAATGCTTTCAAGGGTGCCTTCTGATACTTACTATTAAGAATTTGTATTGAAAATTGTTTCCTTATTTGCGTCTTTATTCTTAAAAGCTTACCTTTGGATTTTAGGCAATGCAGTATGGCTTCTTTAATTTCAACTCATTTAACCTGGATGAATATGAATACTATGAAGTAAGTTTTCAAGGATATTGTTTTTAACTCTTTTTTTATATATGTTTTACTTCCAGAAGTAATATTCTTTTTTTTTTTAATTGAACAATTTAGATGTATATAAAGTCATCTTTCTCTTACTCCTGTTTCTGCAGTCCTAGTTCTTATTGATTTTTTGCACTTGTTACATCCTTTTGGAGTGAGTGAGTGTGCTCCTAGGCATTTTTCTTTAATTTTTAGTTAAAAAAATTTTTTAAGTATTGATGACTTTTATAGAGTGAATTAAATGAGTTAATGTTTATGAAATCCTTAGTATAGGATCTGATGAAATGAATAGCCAGTATACATCTAATTACCTCTGGAAAACACGTATTTTTGTCAGAACCTTTTGTTTATATGAAGTCAAGACATTTTTGGATGCAGATTACAAAAAGTAAACACAAATGGCTTAAATAAAATGGGGAGATTTATTGGTTTACATAAGCAAAATGTCCAGGAGCAAGGGTAATTCATGCATACCAGATTCAGGTATACAAACACTTACCAGAAATTGAGCTGAAACCAGTTTTGTTCCAAGGCCAGTTCTCCCCAGTTCTTATTTATAAGCAGCAACTATATAAGAATTTTCCTGGGTAAAATAACCGAATTACTTAGGTATAGTTTGAATAGCAGCAGCAGTCAGCTCTATTTTCCAAAGGCTGACTATTGTAGCCCCCCCCCCAAAAAAAAGCTATTAAATAACAGTTATTAGGACCAAAAGTTAACTAACTATAAGGTCTGTTGGATAAAGATGGCTGCCAACAGCTTTGATTTACCCTTTTGATTTACTTCAGATCAGATCAGTCGCTCAGTTGTGTCCGACTCTCTGCAACCCCATGAATCGCAGCACACCAGGCCTCCCTGTCCATCACCAACTCCCGGAGTTCACTGAGACTCACATCCTTTGAGTCAGTGATGCCATCCAGCCATCTCATCCTCTGTCGTCCCCTTCTCCTCCTGCCCCCAATCCCTCCCAGCATCAGTCTTTTCCAATGAGTCAACTCTTTGCATGAGGTGGCTAAAGTACTGGAGTTTCAGCTTTAGCATCATTCCTTCCAAAGAAATCCCAGGGCTGATCTCCTTCAGAATGGACTGGTTGGATCTCCTTGCAGTCCAAGGGACTTTGATTTACTTAGCTTACTGGAAAAGAATGTTCATAGCTCCAGCAGGAGACTAACCGGTTCCTCTCATTGGCTTGGCTTAGATCATGTCTCTGCCCCTGAACCAAGCTGTGATTTTGGTAAGGGCAGTGGATGAGCGGGTGCAGAATACTTTGGTCATCCCAAGAGCTGAAATTGGGTCAGCCCTATCAAATCATACAGACCAAAAAGAAGGATGGTACACAGAGAGGAGAGAGACAGGCAAAACCACAGATGTCCTTTATGTTTTTTTAAGGTAGTGTATTTTTTTTTTTTTGAGAAAGAGTAATTTGATTCTCCCATTCTACCCTCCAAGTACATAATGAGTAAGATGTTATGCTAAATGTCTTTTTCAGCCAAGAATACTTGTGGAATCTTGGTTTGTTTTGTTTTTTTTCTATCCTGCTATAGTTATCTTGAGCAGTCTCACTAATAATAGAGTGATTCCACAGACAACACTCTATTCAGCAGCACCTTAAATCCTCAGATAACTATTCTTTCACAATTTCTAAAATAGCTATTATTTTAAACCCCTAGGTATAATTGAACTATTTTCTTGATGAATTGGGTTAATAGGTACTGCTGATCATTATCGGAGAAGGCAATGGCACCCCACTCCAGTACTCTTGCCTGGAAAATCCCATGGACGGAGGAGCCTGGTGGGCTGCAGTCCGTGGGGTCGCGAAGAGTCGGACACGACTGAGTGACTTCCCTTTCACTTTTCACTTTCATGCACTGGAGAAGGAAATGGCAACCCACTCCAGTGTTCTTGCCTGGAGAATCCCAGGGACAGGGGAGCCTGGTGGGCTGCCGTCTATGGGGTCACACAGAGTCGGACACGACTGAAGCGACTTAGCAGCAATAGCTATATGTTTATAAAGTACAATATGCATTTACCATCTTAATTACTGAATATAGTTGAATTATTAACACCATTTTTTGTACTTCCCCTTATGAAAATTGAGCAACTTTCACTTTATCAAAATTAAACATTTAAAATAAAATATACTTTCTCTTTTTAGATAAGCAAAACACCAGTTAGTGTTCCCTCAGTGTTACTTGTTTTTTACTAAGGAGTAATTATAAGTGCTAATTAGCTTCCTTCTCACCAATGCAGCAATTGCAGCATTGCTGTGAAGTAGCAGGGTCACCAACAAATGTCATTTACTTAGAAATTGCATTGAGACACAGGTAACTGTTAAGTAGCTACAGACCATAATGGTAGCTTTGTTTAGTTTCTATGAAAGTGAAAGTCACTCAGTCATGTCCGACTCTGTGAGTCCATGGAGTTCTCCAGGCCACTGGAGTGGGTAGCCATTCCCTTCTTCAGGGGATCTTCCCAACCCAGGGATCGAACCCAGGTCTCCTACATTGCAGGCTGATTCTTTACCAGCTGAGCCACCAGGGAAGCCCTTAATCTCTATATTTAGAAATTTTGGATTGGTAGTTTTCATTGATTCCATGATGCCCATTTTTTCCTGTTTTAACTTTTCTGAATTCAGGATGCATCTTACAGTATATGATACCTGTGATTCAACGAAATCTAATCACAGATTTCTCATTTTAAAACTCTGATTTTACTTCAAAGTCAGAACATCTGGCAATGCTTGTCCTCATTCTTACTTACATCTTTTAGCCTGAAATGAACATGGGCTCATCAGTTCCCTTGACTTATAACTAAGTCAAGTAAATCAGTTTTGGGTTACTTGCTTGACCTATAGATCTTAAGGCAACTGTTGATTTTTTTTTCTTGCCTATTCTTAGGTGGATGAAAATATACTCTAGTTGTAAAGCTGATGGAACTTGTGTTTATGTTCTCTCCTTCCCCACTATCAACTGTCTCCTACTTTCTGCTTAAGTCTTTTTGTAGCCATCTCTATTGTTATTAAACTTGAACTTTATCTTAGAATAATTGTATAATTCAATCCAAAAGACTTAATAACAGGAAGTAAAGTGTTTTAAATTTCAGTTTAGATATGATCTCTGTATTCTTGTGATTTTAAGTTTTCTGGTGAATTTTAGTAAAAAATGTTCATTGATTTCTCTAATTAAATAGGCAGCAAAATGATAGAAAAGTGCCTCTGTAGAAATAAAAAGTAAATATTGAGAAACCAGGACCCTAGATTGATTTTTTTTCTTCTTTATTCTTAAATAAAGAAGAAAAAAAAATCAATAAAGTAATGATTGCTCACATTGGAAGCCAATTAGTAATTCAGGAAAACAGGAAAGTTTCCATATCCCTCATGATAGAAAATTTGGTTTTCTTACTGATTAGCAGCAACTACATAAGAATTTACTTGGATAAAATAAAGTATTTAGGCATAGTCTGGATAGCAGCAGCAGTCAGCTGTATTTTCCAGAGGCTGACTATTGTAGGGGAAAAAAAATGCTGTTTAAGTGAAAGTTATTAGGACCAGAAGTTAACTAACTATAGTCTCTTGGTATCCATGGGGGATTGGTCCCAGGACCCACTGTTGATATCAGAATCCACAGGTGTTCAAGTCTCATAGTCAGCCTTCCAAATCCACAGATGCAAAACCCACAGATATTGAGGGCTGACTATTCCCTGGGAGTATTCATAACAGGATAAATTTTAGTTTCCTGTCTCATGGTCATTTGTAAACAGCTTTTGTGCTAAAGGAAATGGATTTGAAGTCCTTAAGATACTCACTATTGAAAGGGACCTGGAGAGGAGATTAAATATAAGAATGAATTGTGATCTTCCTTTTGCAGAAAGCAGAAAATGGAGATTTAAATTGGATAATACCAGACCGATTTCTTGCCTTCTGTGGACCTCATTCAAGAACCAGACTTGAAAGTGGTATGCAAAAATATGAGACCAGTATAGTTTTGTTATTAAAAGTATCCATCCGCTATTTTCTTTTAAAAGAGGCCAGAGCTCTGCTCTCTTAATTAAGTGTACACTTGAACATTTTATCTCATCTTTCTGCCTGGATTTTAATTTTTAAATTTTTTTTTCATAGTTATAATCAAATTGGTATTCAATCCCCAGTCCAGATACTGTTTCCATGTAGTTACAAGTGATACTGTTTCCATGCAGTTACAAGTGATACTGTTATCCATTGTTTCCTTTCTGCATTTTACAACATCTGGTGAATTTCTTCATGTAGGTTACCATCAGCATTCTCCTGAGGCTTATATTCCATATTTTAAGAATCACAACGTTACTACAGTTATTCGTCTGAATAAAAGGATGTATGATGCCAAACGCTTTACAAATGCTGGTTTCGATCACTATGATCTTTTCTTTGCGGATGGCAGCACCCCTACTGATGCCATCGTTAAAGAATTTCTGGATATTTGTGAAAATGCAGAGGGTGCCATTGCAGTACACTGTAAAGGTATGTTTCTAGTGTTGGTTAAAGAGTGGTGGACATGTATATATGTGTGTATAGAAACACACCGTACTCATTTAGATTATATGCAAGGACACATGAAGATGCCTTTGTTTTAAAGAGTCTTTTTTTTTCCTTTTGTGGTTTGCTTTTTTTCGTAAAACTACTTTATTGAGGTATTGGCATAAAAAAGCTGTGCATGTAAAGAACGCCTTTCTTTATTTATTTTGGCTGCTCTAGGTCTGTTGCAGTGTGCAGGCTTCTCTCTAGTTGTGGCGTGTGGGTTCTCTAGTTGTGTGTGGGCTCTCTAGTTGTGTTGTGCGGGCTGCGGAGCTCACAGGCCCAGTAGGTGTGGCTTGTGGACTTAGTTGCCCTGTGACGTGTGGGATCTTAGTTCTCCAACCAGGAATCAAACCCGCATACCTTGCATTGGAAAGTGGATTCTTAACTACTGGATGACCAGGGAAGTCCCAAAGAATGCTTTTAAACCCCCAATTTCATATGGAAAGTATAATAAATTAAGTTGTATTCATCGGTAACCCTACAAAGGCTTATCACATTCATTTATTCATTAAATGTCTATTCAGCGCCTACTTTGGTAGGTTCTGGCATATGTCAGTGAGCAGAGAAAACTCAAAGAGCTTATCTTTTGGACTTTGTTTTCTAACAAGTAGCTAGATTTTCAGTAACTAGCACAGTGCCTGGTACTTAATAAGTATTTATTGAATGAGTGTGTGGATATACTAGGATTTATTAAACTTTTCTTTTTTGGTTATTCAACTAAAAAGACAAGGGATATATTTTTGTTAAGAAAAATCCAACATTGGGGAAAAGAAAAACTAAACAGCAAACCCTGGAGCATATAAGAAATCTAATTACTGGAGTTCCCACATTATCAGATTCAAATTTTCAGTTTTCACTGAAAATTCAGTTTTCACCAAAATATCTCAAGGACTGCCAAGAAACATGAAAGGATAGCTCATTTCAAGGAAAAAATGAATCAACGGAAACTGTCCCAAAGAAAGACCAGAGGGTGAACTTATTAGACAAAGGTGTTAAAACAACTATATTTTTTTGTTGTTGTTGCCACATGGCATGGGAGTATCCCTGATCAGGGGTTGAACCTATGCCCCCTGCAGTGGAAGCATGGAGTTTTAACCAGTGGACTGCCAGAGAACTCCTAAAACATCTGTCTTAAAGGTGCTCAAAGAGGTAAAAGAAAATGTACACAAAGTCAAGAAAACAATGTATGAATCAAATTAAAATATCAACAGGAGAGACAAAGCATTAAAAGGAAAAAGGAAATTCTGGAACTAAAATGAAAAATTTACTGATGAGATTCACAAGCAGTCATAAGCGGGCAGAAGGAAGAATCAGCAAACTTAAAGACAGAATAATTGAAATGATCGGGTCTGAGAAAAGTAAAAGTGAAGTCACTCAGTTGTGTCTGACTCTGCGACCCCATGGACTGTAGCCTATCAGGGTCCTCTGTCCATAGGATTCTCCAGGCAAGAATACTGGAGTGGGTTGCCATTTCCTTCTCCAGGGGATCTTCCCAACCCAGGGATCAAACCCAGGTCTACCGCATTGCGGGCAGACGCTTTACCATCTGAGCCACCAGGGAAGCCCCTAGGTCTGAGGAACAACAACAAAAAAAAGACTGAAACGGGACCCAAGCCTAAGAGAAGTCTGAGGCACCATGAAGTAAGCCAGTGTATGGATTTTGGGAATCCCAAAGGGACAAGAGAAAGAAGCAGGGAGATTATTTGAAGAATTAATGTCTGAGAACTTCCCAAATGTGATTAAAGACATGAATGTAAACATCAGAAAGCCCAACAAACTCCAAGCATGAAAAACTCAAGACCTACATCAAGATGCAGTCAGTCAGTCATTGTAAAGCCAGAGACAAAGAGAACCCTGAAAGTAACAGAAGAGAATCAACTTATGACATACAAGGATCCCAGTAAGATTATCAGTATATTTCTCATCAGAGACTTTGGAGGCCAGAGGGCAGTAGGTTGCTATGTTTAAAGTGCTGAAGGAAAAAGAGTGTCAACCATAAATCCTATGTCTGGCACAACTGTCCTTCAAAAATGATGGAGAATTTAAGATATCCCTAGATCACTAAAAGCTGAGGGAATTTGCTGCCACTAGGCTTGCCTTGCAGGAAATGGTAAAGGTCGAATGAAAGGACTCTAGACAGTCACTCAGTGCTGTATAAAGAAATTAAAATCTCTGTGAAAGTACGTACGTGAACGGTTATAAAGGCTATTACTGTTGTCACTTTGGTTGTAAACGCTCCAATCAAAAGACAGAAATTGGAAGAATGGCTTACAAAAATAATCTAGCTATATGCTACCTAAAAGATACTAAGTTTAGATCCAAAGACACAAAGAGGTTGAACATGAAAGGATGAAAAATTTCGTGTAGATTGTAACCAAAAGAGAGAGGTGATTGTCAGACAAAATAGACTTTAAATCAAGAAGATTACAAGAGACAAGAACGTTATATATTAACAAAGGTTTCAACAGAGCAAGAATATATATATATATATAGAACAATTATAAACTTTTTACATGCCTAATAACAGATGTTCAAAATACAAGAGGGAAAAATTGACAGACTTGAAGGAGAAAACAGTTGTACTGTAATAGTTGGAAATTTAAATATCCCATCTTCAACAGTGGTTGGGACAGTCAGACAGAAGATAAGGAAATAGAGGACTTGAACAGCACAACAAACCATCTGTATCTAACAGACTTATACAGAACTCTGTGACCACCAACCAACAGAATATAATTTGTCTCAAGTATACTTGGGACATAGTAGTAGTGATGTTAATTTGTTAATGATGCTGTCTCTGCATTTTAAAATGGTTAAAATGATCAGAAACTGACCCCAAAGGGACATAGATCTTTGAATTAAAAAATTTAAAATGACTGTCTTAAAAATGCTCCATGAGCTCTTTTGCTTAGGTCTGTGGCGCCGGCAGGATGGACAAGTGTTGCAGTCTTCATACTGCTGGGAAGCTCCATCGCCATCACAGGTGGCACGATAGACAGTCCAAGAAAGCCTATTAGGACCCAAGGCCAGTCCTTTTGGAGGCACTTCTCATGCAAAGGGAATTGTGGCAGAAGAAGTAGGCATTGAAGCCAGACAGCCAAATTCTGCCATCAGGAAGTGTATCAGGTTTAGCGAATCAAGAATGACAAAATAATCACAGCCTTTGTTGTTTGAATGTTTCTGAGGAAAATGATGAAGTTCTGATTGCTGGATTTGGTTGCAAAGGTCATGCTGTTGGTGACATTCCTGGAATCTGCTTTAAGGTTGTCAAAGTAGCCAATGTCTCTCTTTTGGTGTTATACAAAAGGCTAAAAGGAAAGACCAAGATCATAAGTTTTGATGGTGAAATCCTGATAGTAATAAATTTTCGTATCACCTACCCCAAAAGAAACCTCAGTGAGCTAAACAGAATCATAGAGAAGTAATTGAAATCAGGAAAGTGATTCATAAAAAAAAATCCATTCAAATGATAAAGTTTATATTAGGCATATTTTGCCAAATCTAAAAAATAAAACAAAATCCAACTTTGGTTATTTCATTTTTTTCCAACTATAATAAGCAGTTGAGGTGATTTTCAGCTGAAATGCACAGGATAGCCACCACAATAAAGAATTATCTCATTCCAAATGTCAATAGTGCTGAGGTTGGGAAACTCTGAAGTTCACTGCTGACCAGTTAAAAATCTAAAGAGGATTTGATATGATAAGATCTTTGGTGAAGAAAACTGATGATGGTGTGAAGGTTGGATTATCAAGGGAAAAGGAAGATTCATTGGCAGTGTATTGATTTGCTCTAAGTACTATAATAGAATACTAAACAACAAAAAATTTATTTTCTTATAATTGAGAGTTGCCTGACTAGCTCAGTCAGTAGAGCATAAGACTTACTTTCTCACAATTTTAGAGGCCAGAAGTTGAAGGTGAAGGTGCTGATTTCTGGTGAGGCCTTTTTTCCTGGCTTATAGCCAGCTGCCTTTTCTTTGTCCTCTTTATATAGTCAGTCCTGCTATCTCTTCCTCTCTTATAAGAAAGGACACAAGTCTTATTGTATTAGGTGCCCCCCTCACTCCATAACCTAATTTAACTTTAATTTCCTCTGCAAAGGCCCTTTTTCCAGAAACAGTCTTATGGGGAGGTAAGGACTTCAACATCTGGATTTGGGGAGGCACAGTTCAGTCCATAACATTCTGTTCTCTGGGCACCTAGTATCTATTTGAGGTAAAATGCATTCACTCTTTCCCGACAGTCCCCAAAGTCTTAACCCATTACAGTATCAATTCCATGTGTAAAGTCTCATCTAAATATCTCCTGAATCATGGTTGACACTTCAGGTATGATTTATCCTGAGGCAAATTTCTCTCTGTCTGTGAACTTCTGAAACCAGACAAGTTATGTACTTATAAAGTAAAATAATGTAACGGGCATAGGATAGATATTCCTGTTCCAAATGAGAGAAATCAGAAAGTAGTGACAGGTCCCAGGCAAGTTCAGATCCTAGCAAAGCAAATGCCATTGGATCTTGAGGCTCTTTAGCTCCTTTCTCTGTTCAACAGGTCCACTGGGATGGCAGTACCATCCCCTTGGGCCCAAGGTGGCAGCCCTGCCCCTGTGGCTATGGGCAGGGGCAGCCTGGCCTGCTGAAACTATGCAGGAGGCCCTGCCCTATGAAACCTAGGAGCAGACAGCCTCGACCTCTGGGCCTGTGGTTGTATTGGCAGCCAGGCTGACCTCTGCATCACCCTTAGAGTAATACTAACCTTCTCTTGAAGGATGGGCCTTATTTGCAACCAGTTCCGTTGTCCAGTCCTATGGAATCCCTGAAACCTAAAAAAAAAAAAGCCTTCCTTTATTTCATCCTATTTAGCCCTGTTTCATCCTCCCCTTTAGTCCAAACTGTCAGTGTGTCTTCTACTGTAGTCCTATCAATGTTTTTGGTTTTTGCTGAGATGGCTTTTAATTACCCATGATTAAATCCATGGGTAATATCATTATGGAATTTATTTTTTAATCTTACGCTTGGTATCCAGAATACACTTTCTCTCTTTTTTCAGATTGACTAGGCCTAGAGTTTTCTAAATGTTTAGTTTGTCATTCCTTTTTGCTTAACTATTACTTCTTCGATTCATCTCTCTCTCTCTCTCATGTCAGTCAGGAGAAACCAGGCTGGACCTTCAGCACTTTGCTTATGAATTTAAATCTACTGTGTTAAATGTCCAAGGCTGTCACTCAGAAGTTCTCTCTGCCACAAAGCGCTAGAGCACAATTCAGCTAGGTGGTTTCTGGGTGTTTTTTGCCACTTTCTAATAAGAATTGCTTTCCTTTCAGTTTCCACGTGAGTCTGCACCGAAATCTCCATTAATGTCCATGTTCCTCCTACCAATAGTCTCTTCAAGGCAGTCTAGGTTTTTTCTATTATGTGCCTTAAAACTCTCCTGGTCTTTACAGTCCCAATGCCAAAGTCACTTCCACATTTTTATATAGTGTTTGAGTAGTATGTCACTTCACAGTACCAAAATCTGTGTTAGTTTGAGCTTCTCAGAGAAATAAAAGCTGCAGTGTGGACTGGCAGACTGGAGACCCAAAGAGAGCCAGTGGTGCAGTTGAAGTCCAAAGCCTGTCTGGTAGAAAATTCCCTCTAACTTTGTTGTTCAGTTGCTCAGTCATGTTTGACTCTTTGCAACCCCATGGACTGCAGCAGGCCAGGCCTCCCTGTCCCTCACCATCTCCCAGAGCTTGCTCCAACTCATGTCCTTTGAATCAGATATGCCATTTAACATTAATCTTGTCCTCTGTTGCCCCCTTCTTCTCCTGCCTTCAGTCTTTCCCAGCATCAGGGTCTTACTCTAGTGAGTCGGCTCTTCACATCAAGTGGCTTCAACTTTAGCATCAGTCCTTCCAATGAATATTCAGGGTTGATTTCCTTTAGGATTACTGGTTTGATCTCCTTGCAGTCCAAGGGGACTCTCAGGAGTCTTCTCCAACACTACAGTTCAAAAGCATCAATTCTTGGGCACTCAGCCTTTTTTATAGTCCAGCTCTCACATCCATACATGACTACTGGCAAAACCATAGCTTTGACTAGACAGACCTTTGTTGGCAATGTCTCTGCTTTGGGAGGTGGATATTTTGTTCTTTGCAGACTTTAACTGATTGGATGAGGCCTACCCACAGTATGGAGGGCAGTCAGCTTACTCAGAATCTACCAATCTCATCCAACTACACCTGCCAGATTGACACTTAGAATTAATCATCACAGGAGGCAATGATACTAGTCTAGATGAGAGTAAAGAAGGACAACAGGAATAGAGTGGGGAGAAAAGTCCATGTGCAAATATGTATAAAAGTAGAGTAGAAAAAAATGTTGGGTGAGGGAGAAAGTACAAGATTTTAAGCTTATATTTTTAGAAAGATGGTGGTATTATTAACTGAAAACCCAGAGTATAAAACACTGTTACTGAGAATTATCTCTTAGAAAGCGGATTTGGTTAAACATAGAATCATGTGGGAGATTTTAGGAATCTCTGTTTCTAGGCTGCATCACATACCAATTAATGCTCTCTAGTTGGTTGTACTTTATATCAAAACATGAGAAGCATTGTTGAGGGGAGCAGAATCCTGGGAAGCTTTAAAAAAAAAATTCTACCTGCCCAACAAAATTCTGAAGCAGATGAGACCAGGTCTCATTGGTTTGTTTCTTTCCTAAGCTGGCCTTGGACGAACAGGCACTCTGATAGCCTGCTACATCATGAAGCATTACAGGATGACAGCAACCGAGACCATTGCTTGGGTCAGAATCTGCAGACCTGGCTCGGTGATTGGACCACAGCAGCAATTTTTGATGATGTAAGTGGATGGAAGTGAAAGTGAGTCACTCAGTCGTGTCCGACTCTTTGTGACCATATGGACTGTATAGTCCATGGAATTCTCCAGGCCAGAATACTGGAGTGGGTAGCCTTTCCGTTCTCCAGGGGATCTTCCCAACCCAGGGATCGAATTCAGGTCTTCTGCATTGCAGGCAGATTCTTTACCACCTGAGCCACAAAAGAAGCCCATGAATTCTAGAGTGGGTAGCCTGCCCCATCTCCAGTGGATCTTCCCAACCCAGGAATCGAACTGGGGTCTCCTGCATTGCAGACGAATTCTTTACGAACTGCGCTATCAGTAGTTCCTCAGGAATTCATGGGTCTGGAAGGTGATGGGAATTAGAATTTTTCTTAGTCCCTGGCAACAGCAGTAGGAGAAAGTTGTTGGTATGTTTCTTTCTGGAAGGCTGTATTTTGATATTGTTACTTAAATGCTGTAGGAAACAGGCAAGCCTCTGGATAGAAGGTGACTATTTCCGTCAAAAGTTGAGGGGTCAGGAGAATGGAAAACACAGAGCGGCTGTCTCAAAACTCCTTTTGGCTGTGGATGACATTTCAATCAATGGGGTCGAGAATCAAGACAAGCAAGAACCTGAACTGGTAATCGAACCACCCCCATCACGCTGTTGTCATTGCTTTAAGTGCTGTTGAGAAGGTTTTAGGGCGTGGAGAAAACTGTAGATAAATAAAGCACATTCTGAGGGATTATCGTCACATATTTTTTATACTTATTGCCCTGTCTAGGAACTTTTTAGTCAAAATAGTTCAAAGTTATGTGTCCATAAAACTAAAGTTTATGTTTTGTTTACTCACAAGACACTGGGATAAAAAGAGGTATGTAAAGTAAACCCTTTATATGGACCTAGTGATACCCTCTATCCCCATTTTTTCCCATTTCATGATAGCTGATTTAGGAGACCACTTGGTCACAAATGGGGAACCTTAAAGAACCAAGAGTTTAGGGGGTAGCAATACTAAATATGTTTTGTAGTGGTAAGTAGATTGCAAAATTTAAAGAAAGTGTTTTCAATATTGAAAACCCATTATGCCTCTTCACTGTCAAAATGTTTTATAATAAGAGGGCTATTGGGTTCTTTGTGAAAGTCAGCTTTCAGGTGTCCTGAAATGTGTCCTATAGCTTTATTTTGAAAGCAGCAAGATATTTTAGAGTTCATCAGAAAGTTGAAGTATGAATATATTTGTATGTGTCTGTGTATGATCTGTATGGATAAATATAGCTGCTGTGCTTCACTGCATTAATAAGTACAGCTTAAGTCATTAGCTCAGTGTTTCTCTACTTATACAGTACAGTGATGATGACGAAATCAGTGGAGTGACACAAGGGGATAGACTTCGGGCCCTGAAAAGCAGAAGACAGTCAAAAACAAACGCTCTTCCTCTCACGTGAGTCTGATTTCCTTTGTGTGGTTGTTGTTATTTAATTCGTGTATAAGGTCCTTCCTTCATGAGCATTTTTTTCTATACATTTTCTCCATGGTTGCATGACCATTACGCCACCTTGAAATGAGTATCTACTTTATTTACAATCTAAAGGTGTTGCCTAAGAAACTCTTAGGTATCTTTTATTTATCTCTGTCCTCTGTTGTAACCTCTCTAGCTTGTATAGATAGGAAAGCACTATACAGAAAACTATTTCTCTATGGATAGTAAGTGTCAACTAAAAATTTTTAGGACTTTGAAACCTAGGAGGCAGCATTTCAAGTAACCCTGGGAGAACTGCTCTGAGGAGGTGATGGGGGTGTGCAGGGAGGCACCAGCATATATAGGAGTTTGCAGCAAAAGGCAGGTAGTCTAAGTGTCGAAAGATCACCATTAATAAAAGAAAGCTAGATATCTCAAGTGAAGGAATTTATGGGAAGATGTATGGGAAGATACAGAAGTCTGGGCCCACTGAAATCATTCCTTTGATCAGCACCTCAGCTGTTTGGGTCCAGTATTCTGTGTTTTCATATCCCAGTCTCCTCAAGGTTCACCGTGGGGAGTGGCTGCAGTCTGATGGCTGCTAGATGGCAGGTATTCTTCTCCTTTCTGAGTTCCTTCAGAACATACCAGCTCACCTGTGGCTGGTGGCTGCAATGGCTGATTTCTTGGTTTACTAATATGGTATGCAGTATTCATTTCTCATAACCATTTTACATCCTCAAGAGAGTGACAGCAGATGTAAACTATAGAATGACTGTAGATTTGTCTGTAGTTGTTAAAATTGCAGACTTGTGTAAATTTACTACCATACTGTACATAATTTGTTTTGATATGGTGGAATTTAATTAGTGGTGACATGGTGGCTTAATGTCATGTCATTTTAAGTCAACAATGAATTGATTAAACTATATTTTTATATGAACTTTTTGTTGGAGGAATTCTTTTCAAGTCACAGAAGGAGATTTAAAGTGGAGATAGCAAGTTTTATAGTTATTAGGTTGTCTGTGTGTGTCCTTTTATAGTTCCTCATGTAAGTGTTACTTGAGATTCAATCTCTAGGAATATCCAGGATCGTTAGAAAGATGGTAAAGTAAAAAACTTGGCCATTGTACTTTTTTCCCAAGTTATTCTTTAGGAGATGCTCCCACCTGTGCCATTGGATTCCTTCCTTCTAGTACCTTTCACTGTGGGGTGGGTACCAAATTCTCCAGCACCCCCCCGCCCTGCCTTTCTGGTGATGGAGACAGGTTATCTTATTATTCAGTAAGCATCTTGTAATATGGTAAGAAACTATGACACAGTAGTAGGAGTAGGAGTAGTGTTAGTTGCTCAGTCGTGTCCGACTCTTTGTGACCCCACGGACTGTAGCCCGCCAGGCTCCCCTGTCCATAGGATTCTCCAGACAAGAATTCTGGAGTAGATTGCCATTGCCTTCTCCAGAGGATCTTCCTGACCCAGGGATTGAACCCAGGTCTCCTGCATTGCAGGCAGATTCTTTACTGTCTGAGCCAGAGGAGAAAAAAATTTATTTGGAATTGGAGGATAATTGCTTTACAATGTTGTGTTGGTTTCTGCCATATAACAACATGAATCAGCCATAAGTATACATATATCCCTTCCCTCTTCTCCACCAGCTGCCCCCTCCATCCTTCCCTTCTAGGTCATCACAGAGCACCGGGTTGAGCTCCCTGTGTTACACAGCAAATTTCCATTAGTCATCTATTTTACACAGGGTAATGTATATGTTTCAATGTACTCTTGTCAATTTTTCCCACTGTCTCCTTCCTTCACTGTGTCTCTAAGTCTGAAGAACAGGTCTCTTTAATTAAAAGTGGTCCTTCACTGGTATCTTCTCAGAATCTTAAATTCCAAAGTTCAGTTCCACTTAAAGGATGTATCATCATGGGCCACTGCCTTGGGAGATTCTTAAAAGACCCAAAGGGAAGGAATGAGTTTTCCATAATAAAGTGCCATGTGAATGAAAGGCATCAGTGTTGATTATAGGCATTAATTAAGTATTCTCTTTGCTGTTGTGCATGCACTCAACTAGAATGCTATAAGAATGTGCATTTTTAAATAATTTTTTAAAATTCCAAATGCCATTTTGTTTTTAATTTCAAGTCATCATTTAAGGTCTTAATGGTTCCTTATATTTAAAAATAGTATCGTCCCTCCAAATAATCATTCTGAAGCCAGTTTTCTACAGGAGGAAATAGCTAGTGCCCTAGAGCAGTGCTGTTCAAACCTCAGTGTGCGTTTGAGTCTCCTGGGCAGCTTATTAAAATGCAGATAATGGTCACTGGGTCTGGGATGCCATCTGATTCTGCATTTCTTTCCTGGCAAGCTCCCAGGTGTCAAAGATGCTGCTGGTCCAGGGGCCACACTTGGAATCACAAGCCCTATAAAATGGATGATTTTGTGGGGTTGCTTTTAGTTATGTCCATGTTTTTTGTTCTGTTTTTAAAAATCTGCAGCATCAGTTTATTTCTCAATATCTTGTTGCCTTCTGTTCAGAGGTCAAGTTGCGAGTCAGGGGATGGGAATTCTGCTTAGTCAAGGTTCTTGAGTTTGATGATGCTTAAAGGAAATTTCCTTCAGTAACTCTGTCTGCCACCTTGTGAATATGTTTTATAAGAGTACAAATCATTCGATGCTCCCTTCTAAAAAAATGAAACTATGAAAGTCTCTTCCATAGATCAAAGGTTTGTGGTAACATAAAAGAAAGCAACGAATGTAGACTAAAATTAGAAATATTGTTGGAAACCAGAAGGTGACATGAGATGCTGTGATATTTATCTTGGTATGTGCAGTTCCCTGAGATGGAACTTGATGGATGGCTGAATGATGGTAACTAGCAACAACCCATGGAGAAAATTCCAGCCTCTATGCTATCCATTTGCTTAGTTACACCCCACCTTATCCCAAAAGGTGTAAAAGGCACTGGGCCCTTGTGAAACACTCTTGGCATATGTTAAACAATCTTTTTTTTTGGCCATGCTTCATGGCTTGTGGGATCTTAATTCCCTGACCAGTGATGGAACCCCAGCCCTCAGCTTTCACTGCTGATTCCCTTTAATTGTATTTATAATCCCTTAAACAATAGAAGAATCCCCAAACTGTCTTCTCCCCATGCACACAATTAATAAGCTTTTAAGTCACACTTTTAAAGGAAAAAGCAAAATGCTGAAATTCTAAGCTCTTAATAATGTGTAAAGGCCCTGGAGAATTTAAGATTAGTCACAGTAGATTTTCCATCCTTCTCGTTCCTTATTCTCTCTGCTTTTTCCAACCCTCTTGACTGTTACAATCGTCTCTTCTTTGCTCTTCTTTGTAGTTCCTTTGGCCCCAGAAAAGGTCAACTGGAGATTTCTTTTCCTTCCAAAGTCTTTGTGTTGTTTTAGAAGTTAAAAGTCCCCTTTTAGAAGTAAAAGTCTCCTGAGCAGAAGCTTGGGTTAAAAATCTGAAATGTTTCTCCCATGTGTCAATGTGGACATGTTATTTTGCTTCACTGCTGGTACTTAGCCAAATGAAAATACTTGTAAGAGGGAAAGTGAGTGAAAAAATAGAAAAGTACTGATGATTCTTAGAAGAAAATTGTATAGTACATCCAGTCATTGATTTCTATTTCACAAACAGTCAATATTTGGGGAGAATTAAAGTATTAGAAATTATGAAATTAGTGATTTTGTCAGAGAGCTTCTCTGATCCCGACTACCATGAAGACAGGCAATGAGGTAGCATGATGATCTTCAAGTGATACCCAAAACGTAATGGCAAGTCTTATTGTCTCTGCTAAAATTGATTCGGTAGATTTTATAACTTCATCCATGCTACCTATCTTTCTGCACCATGCTGATGATTTCTGCTAGGTTTGCTAGGGGTAAAGGAAAATGATGTATGAAGAATGGAAGTGCATCCTATGGGAGCAGGTAAAAATACAGATATAGTTATCCTTGAATAATCCCATAGAACCCCCTTAACAGTGTAGGTAGATATGCTTCATCACTGGAAAATAATTATCTTGCCATGAGCTTTACTAGAGGAACAGATGAAAATCTAGAATGCAGACATGTGCTGCGTTGTGTCCACTTATATTTAATTGTGCCTCCTATGAGATTGTTGTTAATTATTAGTTCAGGGGTTTGGGTGTTTTTTTTTTGGTTGGTTGGTTTTGCCTCATTTTTGTCTGTGATTTGGTTTTCTGTGTGGTTATTGTGCTTTTTAAAGAATTTCAATCATATAGCTGTGACTCTAATTTCTGTTATCATACAATTTAAATTAACATGGGGTAGTTATCCAACTAGAGATTGGGTTTAATCTTTTGTTACCAAATGTCAAATTTGTTTAAAACTGAAGACAGCTTTTTCCCCCCAGCATAAAACAGCAAAGTTTGACCCCTGTTTCCTGCCCCTTTGCGTTGCAGGGTATCTGAAATTCACACGTGGCTTTATTTATTTATTTATTGGCTTCTCAGTTTGAACATCTGTTCTTTCCCCTTTGCCCCTTTCCAGATGTTCCCTAGCTGTGCTGACCTCTGCACTGTGTAGTATTGTCATCTGGTGGATTGTTTGTGACTACATTCTCCCCATCCTGCTATTCTGTCTCGATGGTCTAAGAACACAGTAGCCATCAGGACCTTTGACAGATAGCTGCTGTGTAAGTGTCCCATTCCATTTCTCTACTAGTGCTCACCTCTGGTGTCCAGTGTTTTTCTCATGATGCATGTTTTTCTCACTATCAGCTCTTCTAGCTTTGTTTGATTTGCCTTTTTTTCCAAGGTTCTTATTCTGAATCTTTGCTCTTCCTGGGTTGGTGGTAGGGAAGGAAGTCTTCACTGTTAGTTTCGTACAAGGGACGTTAAAAATAACACACTTTGTTTTTAAAATGCACTTACTCTTAACAGATTTTTTTGAAACAGCAATTTATGATGACAGTGAAGTAGTTTCTTTTTCCTGTCAAAAATATATAGTTAGTTTGGGATCCTTGGGATGGCTTTTCTTTCAATCAGTTGTCTGTACAACTTTGCTCTGGTTTTCTTAAGTAGATATCTTTAATATAGTCTTTCTAATCTAGCAAAAAGAATTTTCCCACTGGTTTTCTGCTGTTAGCAAAGGTGATTTTGTAGCCATGAGGTCTCATGAGCATTGCATCCTTTTTCACCTCTGATTCTGCCATTGTACACAGTGCTCTCTCAGCAGGCCCAGTCTTCTATCTTAAGGAAGCAAAATTTTCTCCTCTGCCTTGTTTCACTTCCTCCTCTTTAGGGAATACAGTTAAGTATGGTTTTCAGCACTTGGTGCGGAAGGAAAGTAGGGAAGCAGAGAAGACTGGAGTCTCTTGTCTGTGTGTTTCCATATGACAATTACTGTGCTCCTTGCGCTCCCACTGTCCTCCGTTCCCACAAGTAATCAGAATGTTCTTATTAGACTAGTGGAGGCACAGTCTGTCTTCTCCTAATACTCTTTGTCATTAAATGAATACCTTCACAGTGGAGAGACTCCTTTTCTGCAGAAGAATGTGGCAAGAAGCTTACTGGAGAACATCATGTAGTTAAGAGCAAGAGCACAGAGAAGGAGGATGTGTCTTGTGAAACTGTGGTTCCCTGCTACCCTCTTACATCCAGGCTGCATTCTTTTTTCTCTGAATTTTTTCATTAGCTCAAATTTTAAGAATTTCTTGTCCTGTTCTGACTTGGACTTGGGAGTTATAAAGGAATACAAAAGTGCCTTCTAGGATCTCCTCCAAAGTATAATTCCATTGCAGCCAACTCCAGTTCTTTGTGCTTTCACTGAATGTCTTCAAATGGCTCGAAAAGATTTAAAAATCTAGCAGATGCTTTTCTTTTCAAATTTAAGGAAAATCTGCTTAACATGTTCCTATTTATGCTATTTTTAAAATATCTTATTGGTATAGACTTACTATTTGCTTGCTTGCTATGTCTTTTCAGTTGTGTCTGACTCTTTGCAACCCTGTGGACTATAGCCTGCCAGGCTCCTCTGTCCATGGGACTTGGGGTTGCAATTTCCTCCTCCAGGGGATCTTCCCAACCCAGGGATTGAACCCACTTCTCTTACATCTCCTGCATTGGCAGGCGGGTTCTTTACCACTAGCACCACCTGGGAAGCCCAAGCTTATTATTACATATGCAGTATTTCTGATAAAAATTATCCCTTTACAATGTTTTGTTTTGTTCCTTTACTTCTCTTACTGATCTTAGATTTCACACATTCTGACTCAGGAACATCATGCACTGCGTAGATTTATTCTTCTCAAACTATTCTGAGTGGCCATTAGAACAGGTGGGGTCATTGCTAATAGTATTTAGGCATTTCATGCTTATATTATTTTTCACAAAGTATGTTTAAAAATGGTCTCTATCGGGCTCTTTTTGGTGTTCTGTGCCAGGACATAACGTTTTTTGTCATTACTGACATTTGCCACTGTGTTTCTAGACCCAAATCAGAGTATTTACTTTAGCCTGCTCTGATTAATTTTCAATTTATGGAAACCAAAAGGTTTCAACAGTAACAGTGATGTAAACAGGTATAATCTGTGTAATTATCTTTAGAGGTAACTACTCCAGGGCACTGCTGTCGACATTCGCCTCTATTGGCTGATGATGGAGCATTCATTGCCTGATAGGTTGTTGCCTGGCATGCCTAGAGAGCTCGCCTATAATGGCGCTTCACATGCTGCAAAGGATCTCGTAGACAGTAGGAAGGGGACCTCTGCATGTTTCAGGGCCTCAGGCCCATCATTTTGAAGGCTCTTTTTGTATCGCTGGCGGACAGCCAGTGTAAATAGTGCATGGTTGCATGATGGAGCCTCTTTTTGGAATGAACATTTACTTCAGAGCACTGTATGACTTGATTGATTAGAGCTTTTCAAATTTTTTTGCTTTGCCTCAAGTTGCAGATATTTTTGTATCCAAAATCTGAAAATACTGGCCCTCAAAAGATATTGCAGAGAAGAAAAGGAATTCTAGTATGGGCAGGAGATAGAAAGTAGGACTGAGGGTTCTGTCAGGAAAAGATGGAAAGGAGAAATGACATGTGCTGAATGTTGTCCTGCAAAGCTGTGCGGTTGGCTCGGTGTGCAGGGTGGGAGGTACTGAGTTCTCGCATCCCCATGGCAGAGTAAACACTTCACCCTTGTTGGCTAGCTTAACCCACCGTAGGGTGTTATTTGTAAGATAAGTACTATCTAAGTTGAGTTGCTGTGTTTTCTTCCCACTTTATTGATATATAACCTATAGATGAAATAACTAGTCTGTTTTTAATGCAAATAACTGGTGACCTGAATCTTATTGATGAGATTACCGCATTCCAAATTTCTGTCATGCTCTTATTTTCAAAATTGCACATAAATTATCAGCTACTAATATTACTTCACATGAATTGTTCTCACTAAGTGAGAAGTAAATAATTTTTAAAAGATGTTTCCTATCAGCTTAAAATATGAGTTAGCAGTAATTTCTCACATTATTTGAAAAGTAGAGGTAGTATTTCAGAAAAGCCAACAGGAGTCTCATTTTCTCCATTTATAAAAAATGGAGATAAAAACCATGAGCCCTGTTAAGTGGGCGAGAGGCTTCAGGACAGCAGTGGTAGCGTGAAGCACTGGGCCTGGGCTTCAGTAATAGCGATGGAATTGCTGTTTTGTTTTTCTCTGTGAAAAATTCTAGATTCACAGCCTTAGCAGAGACCACTAAATATCTTCTCCTCACTTTATAAAATGAAAAAGAATTTAAAAATAACTCCTTGTTTTCAATGATAGAATTTATATGCCAGAGCGGTTGGTGCCCTTTTTGATCATGTAACTATGTCAGCATATACATTTTCTGTTTTGTTAAAACAGTCAACATATAGGATGATAAAACTCTATTAGAAACCCTGAATCAAGCATTGACTCGATTACCCAGGATCAGTTTCCTTCAGTGATATTGAAGGCCTCATTCATAAGGCTTTCAGAAATGCTTCTCATTTAAAGAGAAACAGCTTGGCTAGTGCCCCACGCTCAGCTCTCCCTTCCTCTCCCCCAAATGGCTTGAAAACTACTGACCTCCAGACTTCTGCTCTAGTGCAATACAACCCCATTGTTTTTTCAATGATGAAAAGTTAGCATTTTACTAAATGCTAATTATTCTATGGTTTGAGTAATACTAAAATTATAAGAATTTACTACATTTTAAGGACCTGGCTTTGGTTATTAACTATTGTGGTGTTAACACAGCATAGGAGGTAGGACCGACTGCTAGTTAGTTGTGAAGGTTTCTTGTTACACAGGAGCTGGGTTCTCAGAAGTTGTTTGCTATCTCACCTGTATGTTTGGATATGTGAGGATAAAACTTTGTAGTGTTTTCTCTAACAGATAAATAGGAGTTGACTGTGTATAAATGTGTACGTATGAAGTTCAGTGTTTTAGTCATTATCTCTTGAAGAAAACAATTGCTTATAAAATTTTTTGGTGTTTTCTGCTGTTGTCCCTATGACAGTTCCATGGGGAAATTTAAAACACCCTGTATTTTTGAGCAGGTATTCTATGTGGGCTTTATCTGAGGGGTTCTTGCTGATTTGTTCATTTGCCTCCTGGGCAGTCTACTCCCATAGGTATCAGTTCCTTGAGATGTCTAGAGTCTAATTAAATAAAGTTTCACAAAATTAAAACAATTTCATTTTAATGGTAGTTGATGACTTAGTAGGTAATTGTAATCCAGATTTTTAAAAATTGCTTTGAACATCTTTTTAAAATTTGAAATGTTATAAAAAACATGAGTTTGACTTGAGTTTGATTCAAGTTGACTTGAGTTCTGTTACTTGTTCTTCCATCTTTGAAGAGTGAATACTGTGTATATATTTATGTTCATAGTCTTTAGAATTAGGGTTTTAAAATGATTTCTTGTTTCATGACTAGAATTCTAAGAATCTGATTTTACTTTGGGGCACAGAAATTTGTCTTTCTGATTGATTTCTTTGGTGTGGGAATTGCTTGACATGCTGGGTGATTAATTTTCCAAAAGCAAAGTTTTCTGGTTATCTTCGTGTAAACCTTCATAGGGAAATGAGATGCTTTATTTCAAAAGACCTTGATGTAAGAGTGTGTTTCAGATTTTTTTTTTTTTTTTTGATAAATGTGTTTATGGAAAATTCTATCAGTTCTCAAGAAAGTAATTTGCACTAAAGTGCAAAAATGCCCTCCTCTGTCAAGTATTTGCAAATTGTTTCAGTGAATATAATGTTATTTTTTTCCAACTATTTTCAGAGTAATTCTTCAGTCCAGTGTTCAGAGCTGTAAAACATCTGAACCTAACATTTCTGGCAGTGCAGGCATTACTAAAAGAACCACCAGATCTGCTTCAAGAAAAAGCAGTTTTAAAAGGTGAGAAAAGAACCCTACTCTTCTGAAGTGTTTCAAATATTGGCTTTCCAGTTTAATCTTCTGGAAATAGAAATGAAGACAGGAGAAAGCAAAGTCCCAGTGATGGGAAATTAATCAAAATGTTTGACTTGTTCATCATCTGAGAAAATCTGGACCATTTTAATTTAGGGTTATGTTTTGTTTTTCAGAGGTCATTCTTAACATTGGAAATGTGGTCTCTGGGTCATAATACGGGAAAGTTGAGAATGTTGTGTGTACTTCTGAGTTCTTAAATTGAGAACTTCCAAAGCTCTCTCTGTCAGGACTTGGAGGAAATCTTTCTGTCAATATATCAGATGCATCATAATTGTTGGAGAATTAGTTGCACATAAGTGGTGGGAAAATGAGAACTCTTGAGAGTTTGGGAACCTTCTTTACCCAGTAACTGTCCTCTTGGTCACAGTCTATCCCGAGGGGCAGCTCTTTCCCTTTCTGGTCTAGCATCTTGCACTTCCTTCATTAGTATACACTCTGACAAGAAAATGGACATGTTCTGTGACCAAATCCATCACTCACCATTGTCTTTGGATGTTTATCATGATCCGAGACATTTCATTTTTAACATATTCCAAAATCAGATCCCCTTTAGAAGAGAGCAGATTGCCCATTTCCCATCATCTCAGGATGGATAGGCAGGCACCTTTTTTGTGTTTATGTATCTTTGCCTAGAGCTGGCGACCCATGAGGCACGACAGTGTTGTCTTACAGAGATCCCAAGCGACCTAAGATAATCTGCACCAGACTAGAATGTTCTTCACAGTTTTCCTTGCTATTTTTTAACTTCTCTGCTCTCAGACCTTTGAGGCTTTGGGCCTGCCACGACCTTCAGCGCTGAGGTGGTTTCTGGTGCGGCCCCGTGGCAGCCTGTGTCCTAAGGGACTTGCTAACAATCGAAGAGCTCGGTGTGTTTTGCTGTTTTAAGGAATTGTTCAGTTCTGCCGCTGTTTCTCTTTGCAGATTCTTTTGTACAGTTTTTACTACAAACTTTTTATTTAGCTAAGAATGTGATAGTACCTCCAAACAAGTATTAATTGGGCACTGATTCATGATCGTAGGGTTTAAAACTTTTCATTAGGGAGGGTATCAAATACTCTTTAATTCCACTGAGAAGAATATTAGAGAAATGCTGACAAAAAAGTCAAGAGTTTAGGTACATTATAACATAATACTAGAATTTTTTTATAACAGTAAGAAATAGGAAATGATTGATGAATTCTGCCAAATGAATTGAGAGTCATGTTTTCAAAGAAAAGTTAATGACCTGGGTTAACTGCTTATGGAGCAGTTAAGTGAAAAGGGCTACACATAAAACTTATGAAATACTGCTTTAATTTTACAAATGTAAAATGTGTTTTATATATGTGTAAAAGCGTATAGGTATATAAATATTTATCAGCATAAATATTTGTGTGTGTGTGTGTGTGTGTGTGTGTGTGTGTTAGTCATTCACTTGTGTCCGACTCTTTGGGACCCCGTAGACTGTAGCCCACCAGGTTCCTTTGTCCATGGAATTCTCCAGACAAGAATACTGGAGTGGGTAGCTATTTTCTTCTCCAAGATAAAAGGAAAATGTGCTTATAATACCAGTTCTTCTGGTTGGTAGAACAGTTGGGGAGTCTTTTTTTCTTATCATTTTCTTTTTTTCTAACTTTTCTACAATAAATGAGGGGAAATGGGAGTTTTTTAACTTTGACACTTTTATGTAAATTATTAAAAATTTAAGTAAAAGGCCTGCTGCTGTTGATTGTTAGACATATTTTGAACGGACATATTCTTTTCAGACTTCCATCACAGCCAGGTGTGTTTTGCCCATTTAATTCTGCTTTCTGCTTTCCCGGATGGTGCTCTCCAGGTTTCGGATGAGATGACTAGAGTCCCGAAGCCGGGCTGCACATGCCGGACCACACCGCACTCCTCTTAGGGTGTGGCCGGATGGCAGTTTTTCCATCTAGGTCTTGTCTAGTGATCTAAACTTGTGCTTTTCAGCAGAGGTGGTTCCTGATTGCGGGGAGCATCTGCCTGAGGTCCCTGGACTTGTTGCATTGAGGACTTTAAAGTAGAGCTCAGACTGAATAGTTTGCGTATTAAAACGGCCCAAGCAGTTTTCAGGCAATTGGGATAGTGCTGAAAACCAAAGACTTCTTTTAAATTCTGAAATGGACTTTCAGGGATTTGGAGGGGCATAGAAGTAAAACAGCAGGAGTCAGCTGGGTTTCATGGTGCTTTTAACCACGCCCTCCCTCCATGCCAGATCTCCTTTGCCTCTTTTCCTGGCTTTGGCCTGTTTTGACATCACCTTAACTGCGACCACTTGCAGCTCACAAGAGAAAGGCAAATGCACTATGTACAGTCCCACTCCTGCTTCTAGGAAATAATGGGTGTCAGGCACCCAAGCTGTAGCCTGTCTTTTTATCCTATAGGATAGTACTCATTTTTGGTTGGAGGATATGAGCTATTAATTAACTAATTTTAAAGTATTGAATAGAAATCTTTTCTTGGAACAGCAGTACACACATATATACACATATAAAATAGTACCACATTTCCGTGTACATTAAACACTTCGGAGGCACCAGGGCTGACAGCCTGCTGTTACCCCATCTGCGAGGTCCTCTCTCTTGCAGGTTGATGATGTGTCTGTGTGTCGTCATCTCTATTGTGCCACAGAACTTGACCTTTCATTTCTGTGTTCTGTTCTACTCTTAGAGGCTTCCAGGATGAATACCTCACCCAAAGTCACTTTCTATTGATTTGGCTCTTTTGATTTTTGGCAGTGTATTGAGAGGCTGTACCTCTTTGAAGAACTTTTGCACAAACACACTAAAAAAGTATTCATTTGGAGACTGAAAAAATCATTATGAATGTTGTCATTTGTTATTGGGAAGAATTGCCACCATGTGTCTGTCATGGCAGGTGATTATTCTCCCATGTATCCATTGAACACTAGCCACATCTAACCTTAAATCATGAGTGTTAAGCTCTGCTCTGGCACAACCATGACAGTTCAGGCATGGAAACACTGGAGTGTCTGGCGGCAGATGGAGTGCTGAGGGGAGTCTGTGTGGCACCTTCCTCATCCCCTTTCTTAAGTCCAGAGAAGTAATTAATGGACTTCTATACCCCCCACTTGCTGTTAGAGCTAGAAACCAATTTTAATGTCTCTCTTTTAATAATTGCTAAATGCACTGAAGAACCAGCTAAATAGAATTGGCCTGTTTTTCAGTGTTCTCGTATGGACTGTCTGAAAAGCTCTTTTAGAATGAGTCTCAAACATTTCATCATCAAGCCTCTGATTGAGAACCTTTAACCAGCTCATTTGATGTCATTCAATTTGGTTCATGTCTTTACACAGCTCACCCGTTGACTGCATGTTTCTGTAAGCTTATGTTGTTTCTTTGGTCTGTCTTTTGTTCATTTCCTTTTTAAAAGAAATCATAGCTTCATTTGTTTTCTAAGAAAATTGTCATGTACAAGTGTCTTTTTTATTCTAAGTTGCATCATTGGGAACCATCACTTTCTGCTTATTTTTTGTGCCTAATTATATTTTGGAGGAAGATAAATACTCAGACTCTTTCCTCAGCCCCTGAAGCCATGAGTCTCTTCACAGGCCTTTCAGTTGGGAGTAGCTGCATTTCAGACTTTGGCTTTTTAAGTCTTCTCGTTTGTGAAGTTTGCCATCATCATACCTTTCAATGCTTCTTGTCCTTAGAGTCTCAGATCTCGGTGTCTATTCCATCACCTCTGGGCTTTAATTTTTTGTTACTGCCATTATCTTTAAAAACTGTATCACTGTAGGAGCCCCAGAATGTTGTATCTAAATATTCTTTCCTGCTGGTTACATCTGTTCTTTTAAATTATTAATCTTGCTTTGAAATTTCAGATGTCTTCCCACTTGGCTTCCCAAACTGACCTGGACCTTGATACTCAGTACTCTCTTGGGGTCTCGGAAAACTAAGTGATTGATTCAGATGAGCTGCTCTGATAGAACCTCATCATCTAAGTGAGGGTCACCTCCAGACGGGAATTGGTTTCTCTCTCTTCTTTTGCGTCAGTTGTCCTCTGAAAGTCGCTGTTTAGTTGAAAGTTACAGTGATTTCTTGGGGAAGGAAAGAAGGGAGGTAGGATGAAGATCAACATAGATCAGTTGACCCACATACAGAAAAGGGTCAGCGGCTGTCCCCTTGCAGCTGTGCGGCGGTGTGGAGCAAGGCGGGAGCAGGTGCGGGGTGCCGGCTGCACTCTGCTAAACTGGAAACGGCTTGCAGTGCCCCGGCTTTTTCTGTAACCACATTCTGCCTTTGGAAATAATCAAGTAACGCTTCTTTATCTTTTCGTTCTTTCCCACTTTTCCCACAGCCTGATTCCTCAGAGAGAAAGAAGGAAAAGGAATGCTTTGCAACAAATGCCCTTAATGGCATTATGGTACTCTCATTGCTCGGCTGCTTTTGCCCTCCCTTCTTTTTTTATTGTTGTTTATTGTTTTTTAATTTTTTGCAGAACTGAAACTTTTTCTGCTCTGCCTTTTCTCTCCTGTTTGTCTTTACTTTATGGTTGATATTGTACTGTCTTTTCCAAAGTATCTGTCATTAAAGAATTATACAAGTGTATACTTTTTAGCATGTCAATATTTTTATTATGTTGCCTTCCTTGTCTTTGATAACTACTTATGGGACACTTAAAAGCCTTCATGGTAAAATCCTTTTTTTTTTCCCCTGTAGTCCCTCCATTTCAAGGACTAAAACAGTCTTGCGTTAAGTAAAAACCTGTGACCAGAACTGAAGGAAGACTCTAGGAACAGAAAACTACAACAGGACTTTAGCACAATTTATTTGGGAAAAAAAAAAATTGCAAAAGCCTTAGCTGCTTTCCACCTAACAAGTTTATTCAATGAAGAAAATGTCCACTGGAATTTAAATAACTACATGAGCTTGGGTGCAAGTGAATGACTTGAAGAGGGCCCAACTCTCCTATAAAAATGTCTTGAACACAAAAAGCTGTTGTAAATTAGTCTCAGGTGTAAATATCAAAGCCCTCTGTTATCAGGAGAGCTGACTAGTCTGTGTGGTGCACGTATGTCCCTGTGATGGCAATCATTTTAGCTGCTGGCCTTCAGAAGAATTGAAGATCTGATGGAGGTTTTTTACTTATTTATTTGCTGTTCACCCTGTGTCAAAATTTATAAAGCTAAAACAAGCATTACTGAAATGGTACTTTCTGTGATTTGATACTATTTGGTTTAATCATCTTCACTTTAATATTTGTAATACTGTTGTAATGTTAACTCTGTTAAGTACCCAAGCTGCTTGTCTCCCACCAAAGAGTGCTTTATTAACCAGAACCTGTGAAAACCACATTTAAAGACTGTTGCGTGCTGTAATACAAAGTGGTACTTTGGTACCCTAACCCTATCGAGAGAGTGTTAGTAGCAGCTTTAGAAGACTCAGGAAGAGAGGCTAGCTTCAGAGTTGGAAAATTGTTGTAAGTCGTTCTTTTCTGTGTCACTTTGAGTCTGAAGAATGTCAAGGCTGCCCACTATTTGGTTACCCAGTCATGCAAATTAAAATCACACTTCCACGCAGGAAAAACCCCCGCACTGTTGGTGTTTCCCCTGGAAACAGTGATCCCAAATAATGACGACTTTTTTAAAAAGTTATTTTGTCAGGGTCTTTCTCTGTAGCATTGTGAATTTTTGTTGTTGTGTTAATGGCCTCAGGCCTTTTGGTTTCCACTCATGGTTATTTGCATCTAGATTTCCTTATTTGTAAATAAGAAACTCACTGTTGCCTTCGGTTAGGGAATACAACTAATAACTCTTTGCAGAGTGCCTTCTCCCCTCAATCCCACAGAAACACAACAGTCTGTAATGTAAAGCAATCACAAAACAATTTATTTGCTGCTAAAAAGAAATAGGGCCCCAAATAAAAGAATATTTATAATCACCTTGGTTACTTCCATAAGTGAATGATTTAGTTATTGTTAACCAGTGTTTGGCTATCCTAGTTTCGAGAATGAGGAGATATATTGAAAGGCAAAATGCCTTCACATTCTTTACCAGATGAATGCATCAGGTCAGTAGGCAATTCCATTTTTAAAAAGCTGCCTTCTTAATATAGTTACAAAGAATAATGAGTGGTTGGAATAAGCAGATTAAAGTCTGTTAATGTAAAAAGTAATTAGAAGACTGTGGATCTCTTATGGTATCTACTGTCTTGGAGTAAGTTTGCCTAGTTTTGAGGGGAGATGGAAGATGCCGTTGTTTTGATCAAACAAGCAGCTCCTCCTCATTGGGCACCATGTGGTAGGCTGTGCCAGGTTCTAAACATCAGGACCAGACCTCAGAAAAATGGTGGTGTTCTATCCCTGAAAGTTCATAAATACAAAGACCCACTTAGCTGAGGGAAGACAGCTCTTGATGAAGCTTTGAGTGGGAAAAGAAACCTGTTGGCTGTGTTGTTCTGGGAGATACTAAATAGTCAAGCTGTGCCCAGGTATAAAACACTGAATTCTCAGGGCAGCCCTTCTTCCCTTTATACCCTTAAAGGCCATTTCCTACATAACTGATCCCAGCAGTTATGAAAAGCAAACTTCCATCTGAACTGTTCTTGCTCATCGGAACAAGTAAATGCTGTCTCCCTCACAGTGGATAAGCCATCTTATGTTTTGGCCAAGAGTGAAAAATTTGGGCTTCAATGTACTTTTTGTTTTACGAATTGCCTTTTTGTGTGGCTGCTCAAGTTTTCCAGCTATAGTTGCTATCACTGTGGTTCTTTCTAAAAATCCTTGTTTTTGACAGGCTCACTGAAAGTAGTCGTAGCAAACTAGTGATTTGTTAAGAAACATTCCTTGGAACACACAACTTGGGATAGTGCTTCAGATGGATGGTATAGCACGTTGTTAAGGGGGATATTGAGAATCTAGGAAGTCTCTGGGTCTGACTGATGGAAAGTTCTTCCTGCTGTGAATAAAAGACTCTTCCTCCTGTCCCCAGCTGAAACTTCAGCACACCCAAGAATCTTCTCAGAATCTCATTTTTAATTTGTTGTATAAGATCTTGGTATGGAATATGAAATAGGGCATGTCAGATATGGAGAGATTTCTTGAACTTGAGAGCCTTAAACAGCTTTGAAAATACACCAAGAGAGCTCCCATTGGGATAAAAATTAGAAGTGAGTATTTTTAGGTGCTCTTGAAGCTTTCTGGGGACTCAGATCATCAACAGTCAGGGACAGCCCAAAAGATCAGTGTCTGCCAAACTGGGCACCTAGGTGTGTGAACAGACTTGCATTTTGTAATCCTAAAGAAAAACTAGAAATCCCTCTAACCTGTGAATGAAGAGGGGTGGACCCTGAGCAGTGCCTCAATAAAACAAGTAGCCTTACTTGTCAAAATGTAGCTGCATCGAAGTGGCACACTGCTCTTCTGGTCTCCAGAATTTTTCTGTTCTAAACTTGATTCTCTTAGCCTGTCCCCCACCCGCTTGCTTCCCTACCCTCTTCCGCCTCTCACAGGGGTGATTTCTACCTCTTGGGCCCAGACAAGATCTAAAAGAGTTCCCAAGTGTTCTCATGAGGCGATGTGTCTGCCCTTGGAGTGTGAGATGCTTCGGTGAGCTGTTCGGACCATCAGGCGTTCTGGGCCGCGTTATGCAAAGAGCTCCGGGAGTCTTTCCTTTGCTTGACAAATGAGTGTTGCGCTCCTTGGATGTCTGTCAGAAAGTAGCATAGCTGCTTCTCTTCATACATTTTTTAAACTAGTAATTGCATTTTGGAAAGCAAAAGCAACTTTAAAATAGTCTGTTTTAATTCTGCAATAGTTTTCTCCCCTCGAAACTGTTCTGTGAGTCTAGCTGCTGCTCTTTCTTTTCTCCTAAATCTGAGTATTCTCCATGTCCCTACGCGGAAATACTACAGATGTGTTTAATCGACTGGACAGTTCACCTATACTGTGTAGGAAATTACCTCCTTAATTGCCCAGTAGAATTAACTGTCAGCAAATATGTTCATCTGATTATATTACTGCAGTTTTATATCAATGATTTGCAGACTTTTATCTAACCTGCACTCATGTATAGATTATTAAAAGTTTTAAAATGTAACTGATTAATCAATATTTGATCAATCATTGTCTTGATTTTTTTAAGTAAAATGTATATTTCTAATCATATTTTATAAAGCTGAGAGAACTGGTTGAATGAATGTTTATTTTCCTGAAGGTATTTTTAAGATAAAGCTTCATAATGGCCTGTAAACTTTGCATATCTATGTAGTTTGATACATATTGTCACATTTGTGTATTGTAACTGTTTTTATATAAAATGTTGAATAATGGAAGTTGTATAATTATAATCGTATCATTAAAAGTATTAACCAAAGAGCCTTTTGAATTTTTTACTCACTTATTCTGAATCATGGTAAGCTGTGGTTAAAGTGTAAAGTGGATATAACCCTCTGCAGTATTAGTTTGCTAGGATGTGGTCTGGGCGGCTTAACAGAAATTTACTTTGTTACAGTTCTAGAGGTTAGAAATCCCAGGGTCAGGGTGTTGTTAGCTGGGTGGTTTCTCTTCCTCTCTTCTGATGCCTCTCTCTGTGTCCTCTAATCCCTGGTGCCCCTCTATCTGTCCTCCATTTCTTATCATATGAATCAGGTTGGATTAAGGTCTATCTTAATGACCTCATTTTAACTTCATTACCTCTTTAAAGGCACTGTCCCCAGATACAGTTCCATTCTGAGGTATTGGTGGAAGGACTTCAACTTAAGAATTTGGGGGGTATACTGTTTAGTCTGTAATGTCTTCCTCAGGATAAGACAGTAAGTAAGTGAGGGGGCTCCTGATATGGACTCACTCTACAGATACCCACTAACCAGCTCAGGCATGTAAAGGTTTGACCCTTCTAAAAACTGCTAAGGAAAAGACACTTGTAAGTCAGACCCTTGGAGCCTCATGGGTCACACACTGTAGCCCCTTCATTTTACCTGCCAAGGTCCGGCTTAAAGTGCTGAGTAAAGGCAGGACCAGTGCTGGAGCACTTCGTATCCCAGTGTATACCCAACAACACCATCCCCAGCTAATTACCTGCCTTCCCTCTTGGTCTCTTGCAGGGCAGAATCCTAAAAAACCTAATTGCCCGCATCATCATGCAGAGGTTATGTCTAGGATGTAGGAACCTGTCCTGTTAAGGGGTGCTGTCCAGTTCCCCAAGAACTTAGCTTTGATTTGTTCTAGGATATGAGTTTTCAAAGTACAAAGTCAAGGGACTGGTCTTCTCATCCAAACTCCTGCACACCACTGCCCTCAAAGAGCAGTTTGTAGGCTTTGCCGTGTCTGCCTGCTCCTCCATGGTTTACCCTGAGTTGTGTGCCCTCCTACTGACCCACTGGAGCTCAGGTGGCATTGGCCAAGCAGCTCAAGATAATGTGAGCGTGAAGGGGGCAGGCTTGGCAGTCGGGCTCTGAGGCTTGGCCCTGGATGAAACTAGAGGACGTGCCTGCTTCTCTTGGGAGCAGCCGTGTCTTCCAGGGCTGTGCAGTGTGAGCACCCAGCCCTCTGAGCCCCTAGCCCTGTAGATTCTTGCTTGCTTTCTCTGTTGTTGACCACTGTCCAGTTTTCATTTACCACATGGACAATTCACTAAACACCTCTACTTCTGTTCCATAAATAAAACGGGAATAAGAGAATTTTCACCTTAACAATTATGAGAATTAAGTGGGATAATACATGGGACGTGCTTCAAATGGCATTTGGCACCTAGCTTTCAATAATTTCCCTGGTGGCTCAGACAGTAAAGTGTCTGCCTGCAATGCGGCAGACCTGGGTTCAATTCCTTGGTTGGGAAGATCCTCTGGAGAAGGAAATGGCAGCCCACTCCAGTATTCTTGCCTGGAAAATTCCATGGACTAAGGAGCCTGGTAGGCTACGGTCCATGGGGTCACTAAGAGTCAGACACGACTGAGCCACTTCACTTTCACTTTCAATAACTTAATTTTTATTGTGAGTCAGCTCTTCACATCAGGTGGCCAAAGTCTTGGATCTTCAGCTTCAGCATCAGTCCTTCCAATGAATATTCAGGATTGCTTTCCTTTAGGATTCAATAAATTACTTTTTATACATGTAAGATAATTTTCTTTTAATTAGGTAAAGACCAGTTTTTGATAGCAGATGATCGTCTCTCAGTCTCTGCTATTTTTGGTCCCTGCAGCATAATTCCATACAAGTATAAAAAAAATTTTTTAAGAGGCCAGACAATTTGACTTCTGAAGGGAGAAATTCACGCACTGAACTCTCTTGAGAGTGATCAAGGCAGAGTGCTGAAATAATTTAGTAGAGAAGGCACCCTCATATTGAAATAGCAGGTTGGTACGGAGAGGGCAGTCAGCAATGTGCGTTCTGAAATGAGCTCTACCATTTATTCTGTGGATCCTTTATCTGCCTCCTGGCTCTCACTTTGTTCATCCATAAAGCTGGACTAGTAAGTGCACGGTGTTTGGATTAAAAAAGACCAAATTACGTGATTGTGCCTTAGTATGGGGCCTGGTGCCAGTGTGGAGCATAATATCCACCATTGCTCTCTTTTCCTCCACTTTTGGGTCTTAAACGCAGCTGGGGGTACATTGAGAGGCAGTGTAGTGGGAGGAATTCTCCACAAACTTCTCTGTAGAATGCCACGACTTAAGTAACCATTCTCCCCATTGTTGTGCATGTAGGTGGTTTCCAGCTTTTTACTGGTTTACCGCTGCATGAATATTCTCATATGTAAATTCTTCCTGGGTGGTGCTGCTGATTTCCTTAGGTTAAATTCTTTTAAAAGGCATTTCTAGGTCAAGGACATGCAAAATCTTAAAGCTTTTGATGTACACTGCATCAAAAAGCGGCTTGGTTAATAGGAGTTCAGAGCATGGATTCTGGACCCAGACTGGGTGTAAACCTTTGCTCTGCCGCTTATTAGCTGTGTGATTTGGGCCAGAATGACAATATCTAATACAGTTGTTTGAGGATTTAATATTTGTTAATTACTTAGAACAAGCACCTGGTACATACTAAGAGCCATGTATATTATGTTTAATTAAAAAATTAGAATTGCCTACTGCTTTTCAAAAGAACTGTCACACATACCGTCCTCTGTACTCCCTGTGCACCACATTGGCAGCTGCTGTGACACTGCTGAGCTGGCTAACTGGACGGCACTGACCCCATGGGTCCGTGCCATGGGTTGCAGTCACCATCCCTCCCTGCTATATTTAGTCCAGTCTTTGAGCTGCCCCATTATTGAGATTTGGGGCATTTTGTCTTCTAAGTGGTTAGCATAATATACTCCTTTATTATATATAGTCTCACCATCTTCTCGCTTACTGGAGGAGCATATGGACTCTGGGAAACCCTTTCAGATTCCTCTCAGTACGTCACCCCAACTCCCTCGATGGGGAACCTGGCCCCGTCCATGTGGAACGGAAATCCCTCCACCCTGCCCCTGAAGCACATCTGGTCTCTGCCTTTTCTCAACTGTGTCTCATTTCTTTGCTAGCAAGTCTGCATGGCTTTGACATGCTTCTGGATGACAGGTGCTCTATCCACACTGAGATGCCCAGGTAAGGAGGCCTCCTGCAGGGCGGGACCCTGGCTATGGCCCCTCTGATTCTTATATCATCGGTTTAAATGAGGAGAGGCTTTGGGTGGGAATAGGAAGAAAGGGGAAGGCAGTAGGGTTGTGCATTTTTTTACTTTGAGAAAGGCAGTGGTTCTCATGGTGGGTTTGCTTCTCCATGTAAAACAAGATGACTTTTCAGGCAGACAATTCTTCCTTGTGTAGAACTCCAGAGAATGCAGCCAGTCTGGCATTCCTTGCAAACCCCCCCCACCTGCCCCTCCTACTAAATGCCAGTAGTGTTCCCACCCATTGGGTAAGCCAACCCCTCCCCCCCGCCCCGCCCCTCCCAATACGCATTTTCCGCCACTTTCAGGAGGCTGTGCCGCCCCCAGTTGGGAACTGCTGATTAGGTTCAAACACAGCTCCACTGGGTGATGTCACGGAAACAGCAGTAGACTGTGAAGTGAATATTGTGCTCTCACCTTGTTTTACTCTGGTCCAAGCCCCAGCTGGCAGAGGAAGGGCACGAAGGAAAGCTTTCATTAATATAGGAGGCAGCGGGGGCTAACCCTGAGAACAAGGCTCATTTTCATGAAAGTGGGGGACTCAGACTTCAGGCCGGCCTTCCTGCCTGGCCCTGGCTTATCAGTGTAGCAGCCACAGGGAGGTTGCCCATCCTGTGTTCTCCGTCCCTAAGCGCAAGGGGTCTGTTGTGACAGAGCTGGAGAGGATCCCCAAGGATCCTAGAGTACACTGGAGTACCCTAGGCAGACCAGTGATTGGCATATCCTCAAGTAGCAGTTGAGTATTCATTCAGCTTTGGCAGACAGGAGTGGGGACCGGGACATGATGACTGGTGGCCACCCTAGCTCACTCCTGCCTTTTAGAGTGTTTCAGTCTGGCCAACCCCATATTTGTCCACTTTTAAACAGCATGAAACTTGGGGTCTTTTCTCCAGCCAGCAAATTAAACCAGTCCCTGTAGTATCCAGTAACCCCCTAAGACAGGTTCTGGTGTTATAAATACAACTCGTCTGTCTCCCCCGCTTTTCTAGTGATGGTTGGATGTCCCGGGCTGTGACCTTCCTAGACCGACTTTTAATCTGGCTCGGGATCCGCAGGGACTAGATCTCCAGAGGTCTCCCCTGGACAGCACAGCGCTTACCATCGGAAATTTTCTCAAGATGCAATTTAAACCTGTTTCCTCAGGTCCATGCCTCAGCCTCGTAGCATAGGAGTTTCTGCCTCATTCTTCCCCTGGGTATTGAGATCTCAGCCCAAAGCCAGAGCTGGGACTTCTGTAGGCTACCTGCTCCTGGGTTGGGAGCAGGTCCAAGCTGGCACCCCCTCTGTGGTAGTGGTACAATTCCAAATGGATAGCATTCTTTGAGCTTTCTTACATTAGACTCCTTGTGACTATCTGATGGGAGCGGATTCCTCTGTCTCCCTCAAACACAAGATTTTGAAGACTTTGTAGACAAGCCCTCCATAGCATCACTGGCTGAGCATCATCCAACCCCAGGGTGCCAGTCACACAGGTGCACTGGAGGGTGCCCCCAGACGTGTGCCCTGAAGAAGCCTGTTCTCCAGTCATTCCGAGCCCTGTTCTGGGCCTTGGGGATCCTCGGTGAAAATCCCTGAAGGAGGTCTTTCCAACCTAGTCACAGGACCCTGGTCTCCACTTTCTTTGCTGGGCCACCTGGCCTCTGCATTTCTCCAGCTTCCTTTCTCCCAAGCATGCTACCCCTCTCACTGAACGTTTCTTTGGCTCCCCCGCTCACTTACACTCTCACTTTCCCTTCTCACCAGAACACTCTCCTTCTGATCATTTTGCACTGCCAAGAATGTAGGACTTACCTCAGGCGTATTGTTTTCCTCTCTGTTGCTCTGATGCTGCTCTCCTATCTGAGGGGGTGGGTGAAGTGCAGACCAGAGCCACCCACACATCTATGCAGGTCGTTCATCAAGGTGAGTGAGGTCCCCTGGGGCTGGGTTGTGTACACCCCGACTGGAGGTATCCTTGGTGCCTCTGGCAGGGTGGCTATTCTGGAGAAAATACTCTTCCTCTTTTTTAAGAACTCTCAGAAACCCCTGAGGGACTTATGTGTAAGTTCAGTTCAGTCGCTCAGTCATGTCTGACTCTTTGTGACCCCATGGACAGCAGCACACCAGGCCTCCCTGTCCTTCACCATCTCCGGGAGCCCGCTCAAACTCGGGTCCATCAAGTCGGTGATGCCATCCAACCATCTCATCCTCTGTCATCCCCTTCTCCTTTTGCCTTCTATCTTTCCCACCTTCAGGGTCTTTTCCAATGAGTTAGTTCTTCATATCAGGTGGCCAAAGTACTGGAACTTCAGATTCAGCACCAGTTCCTCCAATGAATATTCAAGACTGATTTCCTTTAGGATGGACTGGTTTGATCTCCTTGCTGTCCAAGGGATTCTCAAGAGTCTTCTCCAACACCATAGTTCAAAAGCATCAATTCTTTGACACTCAGCCTTCTTTATGGTCCAACTCTCATATGCATACATAACTTCTGGAAAAAACCATAGCTTTGACCATACGGAGCTTTGTCGGCAAAGTAATGTCTCTGCTTTTTAATATGCTAAGTTTGTCATAGCTTTTCTTCCAAGGAGTCTTTTATTTTTGTGGCTGCAGTCACCATCTGCAGTGACTTTGGAGCCCAGGAAAATAAAGTCTGTCACTGTGTCCATTGTTTCCCCATCTATTTGCCATGAAGTGATGGGACCAGATGCCATGATCTTAGTTTTTTGAATGTTGAGTTTTAAGCTAGCTTTCTAAGTTTTAAGCTAGCTCCTCTTTCACTTTCATCAAGAGGCTCTTTAGTTCCTCTTCACTTTCTGCCATAAGTGGGGTGTCATCTGCATATCTGAGGTTACTGATATTTCTCCCTGCAATCTTGATTCCAGCCCAGCATTTCTCATGATGTAGTCTGCATGGTAAGTTAAATAAGCAAGGTGACAATATACAGCCTTGAGGTACTCCTTTCCCAGTTTGAAACCAGTCCATTGTTCCATGTCCGGTTCTAACTATTGCTTCTTAACCTGCATACAGTTTTCTCAGGAGGCAGGTCAGGTGGTCTGGTATTCCCATCTCTTTCAGAATTTTCCACAGTTTGTTGTGATCCATACAGTCAAAGGCTTTAGCATATTCAATGAAGCAGATGTTTTTCTGGAATTCTCTTGCTTTTCCTATGATCCAGTGGATATTGGCAGTTTGATCTCTGGTTCCCCTGCCTTCTCTAAATCCAGCTTTCATGTACTGTTGAAGCCTGGCTTGGAGAATTTTGAGCATTACTTTGCTAGCATGTGAGATGACTGCAAATATGCAGTAGTTCCCTGGTGTATCAGATGGTAAAGCGTCTGCCTACAATGTGGGAGACACAGGTTTAATCCCTGGGTTGGGAAGATCCCCTGGAGAAGGAAATAGCACCCCACTCCAGTACTCTTGCCTGGAAAATCCCATGGACGGAGGAGCCTGGTAGGCTACAGTCCATGGGGTCGCAAAGAGTTGGACACAACTGAGCGACTTCACTTTCACTTTCACTTTCACTTTGAACATTCTTTGGCGTTGCCTTTCTTTGGGATTGGAATGAAAGCTGACCTTTTCCTATGTGTAAGTTGATGCCACTCTATTCTCATGACAGGTGTTCCCCAACGATGCTCCCAAATCAGCCTTCTGAAATGGGGCCACATTTTTGCAAAGAAACAAGGCAGTTGGTGCTTTCCCCACACTATGGGGCCAGTTTCACCCGTGGTGAAGCTGTGATAGTTTAGAGAGCATTTGTGGTTTGGTTGGGGAAAGTCCTACTGTCTTGGGTCCTGGGAAACCTAAGGCCAAGGAAAAGGCTCTTCTGGAGCAACAGGAGATGGGCAGAGGTGGCCTGGGCAGAGGCTCCTGGAGAGCTTCGGACTTTAGGCTTCATGAGGCCCCTGGGAGAGCCAAGCTTCTGCCCATCTCCACCAGCACCTTGCCAGCAGCCTTGAACCTAGTCTCGTGCCCTCCCAAGACTTGCCATCACCACCTGTGCAGGAGACCTATTAAAGCTTTCTACATGTGTACTAAGTCACATCAGTCATGTCCAACCCTTTGCGACCCTATGGACTATAGCCCACCAGACTCTTCTGTCCATGGGATTCTCCAAGCAAGAATACTGGAGTGGGTTGCCATGCCCTCCTCCAGGGGATCTTCCTGACTCAGGGATCGAACCCATGTCTCTTACATCTCCTGCACTGGCAGACAGGTTCTTTACCCCTAGCACCACCTCGGAAGCCCCAAAGCTTTCTAAGAGTTCTTCAGATGTTTTTAGGAGAATGTGTCACAGTGTGGCATTGCCATGGGCACCACCTCACCCCAGGGAGTAGCTAAACACAGAGCACACCCCGTGTGGTCCTTTGGCTCCCACAGAGGCACACGTATCTTCTGGCCTTTCCTGACCCTCTCTCTGCAGCTTTGCCCAAAGGACTAGTAACATTAACTAGAAATTTCAGGGGTGTGTAGAAAGAACACAGCTTGGGGACCGAATCTTCTTTCTCCTTCATCTTTTCATCCCATTCCGCCCAAATACTAGTTAGGGAGCATGGAAGATGGATGTCTCTTCCTGTTCCCTGACAAGTGATGAGACAATTATAAGACAGCACACAGCAGTTACTCAAGAAATGCTCATTTCCTCAAGTTACCCAGGTTCTGCAATAAAGGTAGAGGAGGACCCTTCAGACTTAAAGGACGTTCAGGTAAAGGGCAGAGCCTTATTGCTAAGGTTTGCCTCCTTGGGCAGTGCTTCCTCTAAGTGAGGATAGTACTCCTTTCAGAAGGAGGGCAGGCTGTGATTGGCAGGGTCACATGGACAGCCTCCTGGGGAAACAGGTTCCTTGACTTAGGTGGTGGTTACAATAAAGTTTTGCACTTTTGTGTTGTATTTAACAATAAAGATTTCTTTTCAATAACTTGCTTTCTTCCTTTCTCACTCGCTTTACTACACAAATACTAAGAGCCTCCACCTCTGGGACATGCCGTGGGCAGTGTCGCTGGCTGCCTGAGCACCTCACTTCAGGCCAGAGTCGGGAGGATGTGGAGGTGAGGCGGCAGGCCCTGGAGGGTGTTCACAGAATGTGATCCCCACAGCCCTGTCTCCTCCGGGTGCTGAGGATAACAGCAGCAGAGTGAAAGGAAACTGGGCACATTTTTTCCTCGAAGTGAACCTCTGCTTGTCCTGCTACACTCATGCTCTGGTCTCCCCGCCCTCTGTTGGCAGCGTCTCTCTCTCCTGGATAAGTTAGTAGGTGGCAGTCCTGTTTTCCCTTCAAGGGCTGACCTTTCCCAGCATCTGAGACCTGGAATCTGCTCTTCCCTAGAATTTGCCAACACCACACATGGTGTGGTTTCAAAGGAGAAGCAATGCCATCATCCATGAAACACCTGTGCCCTGGGCTGGCATGGAGGAGCCAGGGAATAGGGGAGGACAGGGCCTCCACTAGAACCCAGCACTAGAAAACGGGGTGCCTGCTATGGCTTCTGTGAGGGGCCAGCCGTGCATGAGATGAAAATGTCAACTGTTCATCAGTAACACTGGGCTAAAGATATATTTTTCAAAGTAGCCTGGCTAGATGTTCAGACCATCCAGCACCAGGTTCCCAGCCAGCAGCAGCTTCTGCAGTGACTCCGCTTCTTCCTAGATGGTCAGGTTTTCATCTGGTCAAAGCAGGGGCCAAACCCTCATCCAGCTCACACCTCTTTATTGATGAGGCTCTCCTCGCTGCAGGTCCTGGGACCAGCTCATCTCTAACTCCTGCTCTGGCAGCCTGAGCCCCAGAAGTGAGCTCCTGGGTCAGGCGGCTTGGGGCTGGCACACCTGCCTTGGGAATTCAAATATGCTTGACCTCACTTTCTAAAAGGGTTTGTTAGACTCACAAGTTTTCTTAGCTGGGGTTAATTTGCTTAGTATTAAAGTTATCAGCTAGAAACGGGTCCCACCTCATGACAACATATCTATACCAAATCACCTCAAAGGAGTTGTGCAGGGGAAGTCCTGTGGAAGGCCTTGCCTTGTGTACAGGTCCAAACTCAATCCTGCCTCCTGAGTTTCCCTACATCACATTATGGATTCCTCCTGCCCTGTGCTCCTGCCCTGTCTTCTCTGGGGCTGGACTGTGGACAATCCTGTGACAAAAGCCTGACATTCATCTGACCCACCAAATTGGTAAGAGGTAGTCCTGGTGAGCAAATGAAGACCTCTGCAGGCCCAGAACCCATCCCCTATCCCCTCACCAGACTTTCTGACCATGAGATCTGAGACTGCTCCGTGGTACAGGAATTCTCAGTCTCTCTGGGAAGGATGCAGTGTTTGCATATACAACATGAAATCTAGCACAATGGGCTTTGCAAGTGTTATTCATGACACTAAAGGGAATAAGGGAATTTTGAAAGGGATCTCTGTTTTGCCAATCTTCAAAGCCAAGGCAAGGCAGAATGACTTAATGTGACAGCTCAAGCCTGCTGAGTAGTGACACACTGCACCAGCTCACGGCCAAACATGACATTTACTCTCACAAGACTTCTTAACTCAGATTAGGTACTGACGTTCACCATCTTTTTCTGGGGAGGGAGAAGAAAATGATGACCTTAATACTCAGATTAATAACAAGAATCCAAAAGTAGGCTGTCAACCACAGTGGCTTAATGTGACTAAGGGTTCAGCTCTGATTATTCAACAAAATGTGAAATGACTCCACTGTGGTCTTTCCCCATGTTCTTCCTGCTTGACCTGGGTGTCACTAAAAGGATTCAACTCTCTATACACAAAGTTAGGAGGGAATACCAACCTTTATTTACACTTGGGTTCAAGTTCAGAACTGCCATCTTGGACAGTATAGCAAGGCAAAAAAAAGCACAAATCCTGAGACCAAGGTTCAGATTCCAACATAAACATATCAACTGTGTAACAAGTTTGTGACTGTTACCCAGTTTCTTCAGTAAAATGGGAAGAGTGTCGCCCCAGCTTCCGGGGCTGTTAACAGCTGCCTCCACCCCAGCCACCATCGCGGCACGACCCACAGGCAGCTAGCTGAACCGCCATGGGCCTCCCAGTCTCAGCCCTGCTGATGAGTGGGGTTTTCTTGAACCTCCAAGGAAACCCCTAACCCTAACATGCTCCAGAGGCAAGAAAGAGGAACTCGAACTGGTGCAGGTCCGAGAAAGAAAAACTGCTTATGGGTGTTCAGTATTATTTACAAGTCTTGCCCAGGACAGGGACAGACAGCCTTTGAACACAGGTGTTGAATTCTGACACTAGCTTTGAGGGAGAAAATCTGCAACACTCTTTTCCCTGACCCCTTTTCATTTGATTGGTGGGTTAAATAACATGATTTTAAAGATCATATACTTAATACTCATCCTAAAAACCACCCAAACACTAAATATGCACATTTATACGAAGCATGTGTGTATGTGTGTGTTACATACACACAGAAACCACGAGGTAGTTTAAATCACCATGAAAAACCCCAATACTTGCCCTAATTCTCTGCCACAGAGTGGCAACCTTTGAGTGCACAATAGCTATTTAAAATTATTGGTTAAATAAAAAACCAAAAAAATTCCAGGAGAATATAACATTTACAAGTAAATGGTAAATATAACTATTTTAATTTCTTGGTCTCTGAAAACTAGGCTGTGACTGCTTTAAATTAATAGCAGAGTTATATGTATTTCCTCTAATACTGAAGGACACAGCCTTCCGGTATCTATACAACTTACTAAGTAGTCTCAATAGATTCTATTTTACAACTTGCTTTACTCTCCATGCTTTTGTGGAGGATTCAATACAATTTCTATGTACAAGTTTTAAACATTATTTCTGAACTACATTTGGAATTCATTAAATAAAAAAATAATCACCATTATCTACCTTCCTGGGAAAGTGCCAGACTAACCCCCAGCCAGAACTGCTGCTCTTTAGGTGTCTGGAGAAATCCCTGTTCCCACAAACCACCCAGACCAAAAAGAGTGCAATGAGCTCAAACTATACGGGAAAAAGCAACATCTATTGTTCTTAGAGTTGGACTCTCTTCCCCACAGCAAGGAAAGTCTCTTCATAGGTATGCCAGTGCTGTTTAAGTTGCCAGGGAAATTGGGCTGTCTCAAGCCAGAGCAGGGAAGTCTTCAGGGTCATCCGGGTTTGGAGCAACATCTTGTATCTGAAAAAGAGAAGTTTTGAAACCAACTGTCAGTTCACCCATTCCCACCTGGGTGCAGAAGTGTGTGAAACACAGTACCTACTCTCTCAGGGAGGAGCTAACCGAGTAGGGGTAAGCGGCCCCACACTGAGGGAGGGAGGCCCAGTGGGAAGAGAGGAGTGGCAGGGGCTCTCTATGCGAGGCCCTGCTCTGAGCTGCAGCCAAGTTCTGCACAGACCCTGCAGAGGGGGGCCCAGAAGCATGCTTCTCCCTCCTCTGACCCGCTCTGTCCCCACTGCAGAATGGCTGGCAGTGCCTGCCACCCTGCCTCGCCCACGCCCTGCCCCAGCCCTCACTCCCACAAATCCTTACTGTGAGCCTTTATTTGCACCTTGCGTGCATGTGTGCTAAGTCACTTCAGTTGTATCTGACTCTTTGCACCCCTACGGACTATAGCCCAACAGACTCCTTTGTCCATGGGATTCTCCAGGCAAGAATACTAGAGTGGATTGTCATGCCTTCCTCCAGGGAATGTTCCCGACTCAGGGAACGAACCCGTGTCTCACGTATCCTGCATTGGCAGGTGGGTTCTTTACCATTAGCACCACCTGGACCCTTTATCTAGCCCCTCCTTCATCCAATAAACATGACAGAACATTTGCTACATGGAGATACAAGGATGATTAAAGACAGTCCTACCCTCAGGAGCTCATAGAGCTCCTGCAGGAGGAGCATACTGGTCACATCAGTAACAGGTGGCCTGGGAACAGAGGCCCACCGTCAGGGCGTCCAGTGCAACTTGGTGGCCATGCACACATTACAGTTAAGTGATGTCTTCTAAAAGAGAAACTTCTGGAGATAACCACAACAAATGAGCAAAAAGAACAGGATTCTGACACAATGCAGCTGTGAAGGGGGTGGGGCCTGAGGGTGGTGCAGAGCTGGAAGAGCCCCGGTGGGTGGCAGGGCCCCTTGCACAGATAGCCACACTGCACCACAGTGGCAGAGCTGCTATTGGAAAGGGGCAGGCGTGTATTTTCTATTTCCAGAATTGATCCTTTTTCCAAGCTGGCCTCAGATTTACCCAGAAAAAACACTTGTTTTCGTTCTTGCTGAAGTATAACAAGTTAGACTCCTCCCAGGGGTTGCTCCCTGGAATAAGGGAATCGGCAGCAAAAGGAACATTTCCAGGATCAGCCACAAAGAAGGGGCTGCTCCATTTTCACAGGGACAGCACTGGTGCCTCTGCTGGCCGCCAAACCTTATGCCCGATTCCCACTAACCAGGTCTTGGTATATTTATTCATAAAACACTGATGAAGCGTCTAGTACAGCTCATATTACACTAGGCATTGGGGAAACCAGTCTGTCTTCTGGAGACAGCAGACGCTGGCCAACAACTGTGCCGGTGATAGTACAATTAAACGTGCAGATGGTGCTTCAAAGAAAGGAAGGACTCTGACCTGGCCTGGAAGCCTCCTCTGATGAAGGGAGATTAGAGGATCTATCCTAGGTAAACAGGCAAAGGGGTGGGAGGAAGGCCAGCAGGCAGAAAGGCCCCATGGAGCAAGGAACAAGGTTGTGTGTCCCAGAAGTAGGGCAGCGTTGGCTGAAGAGTGGCAAAGAATGGTTTGACGTGAAAAGGTTGCCTTGAAGCTGTTGGAAGGATTCTGTCTACTCTGAAAGCATCAGGGCACAGCGTTGCTTACACGTAGTAAGCAACTGTCAGCTGATCTGATTCAATACCAAGCCTGGGGACCTCACCTGATGCACATGTGTGAATTCTCCAGCTGAGTGTACACTCATAGCAGACAGACTTCCCTGGAGACCCTGGAGGCCAGGGCTACACAATGGTCTGTATCCAACTGATGCCCATCATGCTGATGACCATTCCAAACACTCTAACATGAGACCCACACTAGACAGAGGAGAAAGAACTCCTCTATCTAGATCAGGAAGAACTTGATGATCCTCCAAAATTAAACTATGTAGGCCCAGGGCATCTTCATCCTCTCACTTCAGAAAACCACCCAGGATTTAGAATATACACACTTACCACCACTTCTGCTCTGGATCCATAGTTTTCTGCCCTTCTGATCCTTCCCCGGCCTCCCCGTGTGCCACCTCTGGCTCCACGCCCAGGACGAGGGAGGTTACCAAAATTAATCTCCAGCTGGGATGTGATGTCATTGGCTGCTTTCCGGAAAACATGGGCATCATCTTCATAGTCATCCTTTACCATCTGAAACACAGTTACAGCATCAAACACAGAACATACACACGGCCGTCTCCATGGACACTCACTGGACTGAGCAGGGGAAGATGATGTGGCTGCTCTGCTTCCAGCTGCGTGGGTTTTGCACATTTTGCAGCCACACGTTCTCACACTGACAGGCCTTCTTTTTTAATTTAATTGGAGTAGCTGATTTACAGTGCTGGATTAGTTTCTGCTGTAACAACAAAGTCAGTCAGCTATTGCTGCTGTTCAGTCACTAACTCGTGTCTGATTCCAACCCAATGAACTGTAGCCCACCAGGCTCCTCCGTCCATGGAATTCTCCAGGCAAGAATACTGTAGTGGGTTGCCATGTCCTTCTCCAGGGGATCTTCCTGACCCAGGGATCAAACCTGTGTCTCCTGCACTGCAGGTGGATTCTTTACTGCTGAGCCACCAGGAAAACCCAAGTTGGCTATATAAATGCATAAATCCACTCTTTTAAGATTCTATCACCATACAGATCATCACAGAGTATTGAATAGAGTTCCCTAAACTCTATGCTGCTACTGCTGTTGCTGCTGTCGCTTCAGTCGTGTCGGACTCTGTGCAACCCCATAGACGGCAGCCTACCAGGCTCCCCCATCCCTGGGATTCTCCAGGCAAGAACACTGGAGTGGGTTGCCATTTCCTTCTCCAATGCATGAAAGTGAAAAGTGAAAGTGAAGTTGCTCAGTTGTGCCCGACTCTTAGCGACCTCATGGACTGCAGCCTACCAGGCTCCTCTGTCCACGGGATTTTCCAGGCAAGAGTACTGGAGTGGGGTGCCATTGCCTTCTCCACCTAAACTATATAGTAGGTTCTTAATAGTTATGTACTTTATACATAGCAGTCTCATAGTCTTAATTCAAGCATTTTTGAACTTACTTCAAGTCAGACCAAATATCTATCAGTTTAGTAGGTTAAGATGTAAGATTTAACATGACTAACAGAAATCCTATAAATGTTGCATATCTAAGTGTATTTTGCTGAGATTGAAAAGTTTTAGTTCCTGCCTTTTGTTCACCAATGCTACTTTGATAAATAAGGAAAATTCACCTTCCTAGAAAAGAACTTGATGGAGAAACTGCTCTCAACATGGGTGCTGACTGTACAAATACCATATGTTAAAAATTGGATGATTTACAGTAAATAATTTCGACTCAAAATATATGGAAAGAGTAACACAGCAGTATGATTATCTAAGGGTTGGTACCAAGGCTGAATAAAGAACTCAGGCTGCTTTTTAAAAACCGCCTTAGTTAAAATTCTTTGAGAATATACATTTTATTGTATGGGGCTTCCCTTGTAGTAGCTCAGTTGGTAAAGAACCTGCCTGCAATTCAGGAGACCTGGGTTCAATTTCTAGGTTGGGAAAATACCCTGCAGAAGGAAATGGCAACCCACTCCAGTATTCTTGCAGGGAGAATCTCATGGACAGGGGAACCTAGCAGGTTCCCCCATCCATGGGGTCACAAGAGTCAGACATGAATCAAGAGGTCAAATTAGTTCTGTCTCTTGTTAAAACTGTATCAATAAACCTTCAAATTTGATTTGGTTTCAATTCCTAACAATGAATGAAACAAAAGCTCTCACTTGGAAGTAACATATAAACCTACAAAGAAATATAAACCCGCAGAAAATAGGCCAATGATTGTGGATGAGAATCTCCAAAGTGTTATGTGGTTAAACATCCATTTGCTTGTCCAGCAAATGGAATCAAATTTCCCAGAGCACGTGTTTCCCTTTTGGCCATATGTTTATTCCAGGCTTCATGTTTAACATTTGTGTCCTTAGGCAGATGTACTCTTGAAGCTAAAAAGATGAAGGAAAGAACAATTCAGGAACACTTGCACTCTGGTAACAAGACAAACACAAAAAAATGTAAGTGGCAAAATAATAAACTACTTCCTGATTTAGAAAACAGCTGGCTGTCAAGGCACCTCAGCAGAGACATAGCAGACTTCCCAGTAAGAAGGCACAGCTTGCGATGGAAGTTGAGTAAGCAAATTGTCAGGCCAAAGTGCTTTAAGGGCCTGCTCTATTCATAGGCTACTGTTAGGTCTTAACTTTGGCAAGAACAGAGCTCCAAGGAAACAAGAGGTATTATTCTAGTGCTTTTGTTCTCTTCAGGGTATCCAGAACAAAGTAGTGACACCAAGATTTGGCTTCTGTCTCTTTAAGAACAACTCCTGGCTGAAATCATCAATGCTGTAAGGTTAATAAGTACCAAAGATGTGTGCCTTACTGAGACCAAGCTCAATGACTCAGCTAACCCAGTTGCTTCAAAGATTCCAGGAGACCTCTCTCAGAAGCCAGGGAAGATGAATCTGGTGTGGATTAAGAAGAACAGTTTCTATTTTTACTTAACATGTCAGCTGCACATTTCAAATCCTGACAGCACAATTGTTTTAGGCAAAGCTTTATTTACAAAAGAAGAAAGTGGATAGGGAAAAAAAAAACCCAACCCAACTTGCTGATAGACTTGTAAAAAGACCTCATAGAGCTTTCTGAGAGAATAAGGCTCTGGCCTCGTATGTGTACAAAAAGCCTTTTCTAGAGGAACAGCTCAAAACACAGACTCCTGGAGTTCGGACTGACGGCAAGAGGAGGTAGGAAGGAATCCAGTATCATAAATGATCCCCTAGAGAAACTATTCATAAAAAGAATATAACTAACCAAAATGTAAATGGGAACACAGACAAAACTACATAGTATAAAACTCCTGATTTTCAAATGGAAAATCAATGAATAACATCAAGCAGAGAGGAAGAGTGTTCACCACCACCACTGACACAGAGACTGGTATCAAGATAAATAGCTGTGACTGAATGATACTAACTCTAAATTTTAAAATTACAATGCTTCAGTGTACCCTCCTTTAAGTTTAGGAATTCGAATAGAATGTGATTAAATAACTCTCTGACCATCCTTATCAATATATGCTGGAAAATATTTTCAAAGCTGAAGCCGCCAACAAATAGGTGAACACAAAGCATGTAAAATCAGATCTTAAGAATGTGTTAGCAATCCCAAGTGGATAGCTGGCCATGCTAACAGTGCCTGTCATGGGGGAGGGGCTTCAGGGGTCCTCTGGTGAATTTCTGCAGAGGGAGCAAAGCTACTGCAATATCACCAGAAAGGATTCACCCAACTCCGACTGGTTTAAAGTGATCAACTAGTTTCAGTTAAACACTCTTATTAAGAATTAGAACTGTGAAAAATAACATTGAATCACTTTTTTGCACACCTGAAACTATAAAAATATTGTAAATCAACTCTACTTGAATTAAAAAAAAGAATCATAACTGAAGGTAATCTAATCACGAAAATGCCTAGTTGTTATCCTATGAAATGGCATCATTCAGGGAAACATTCTGGATCTCTCTTTGGACACAAAATTGAAATGTAACTAAAACACAACAGTGTAAGCATAGTCTTCACACAGTTCTGAAGTGAGCAGAAAATGTGCTCACTATAACTGCTTTGGATCAAGTATTAATGGGTCGATTTTTTTCAGTTAATAAAAATATAGTAAAATTAGGCATGCATGGTGACTCTTAGGTTGAAACAGACACGTCTGATTACTATAAGGTTGAAACTAGAATGTCAACTACTAATGTTCCATTTCATTTTCAATAAGGTAACAGTGAAGATTACCTCTAGATATAAAACATCATGCTTACATCATCTCTATATTTAGACTTGTGTATCACCACTGCTTTGGAAGGGACAGTAGACTCAGGTTTCCGGATGTTAAATTCAGGCTTTGGTCTGGTCTGTTCTTGAAGATTTTTCCACTCATCTAGGGTCATCTCTTGAACTTGAGTTTCTTCTTCTACCTCCAATTCAGGAACTCTATAAAGAAGTATAATCATAAAGAATAATTTTTGATGGGTCTGAAATGTCTATTTTATGAAAGAGGAAGTCACACCCATTAGTTTAATGTACTTTCACAGAACTCCATCTCAGATTTAAATAAGGTAAGAAAATCTTTGAACCATAGCTTCCTTATTTTCATAATTTTATGCCATCACTCCCAACTGAAGATACTCCCTGTCTGTGTTCAAAGCAGTCTTTGAAAAATGGGAATATAACCATTCCAGTGACATTAATATTACACTCACTACCAAGCATTCCCTTCCCATATGGCATTACATACAAAATGAGATAATTGTAGAAACAAATGGGAGAAGCTATTGAGACAAAACATATATAGAGAACCATGAACAGAGGTTATAAACAGTGAGTCACAAATGCATTCTTTTGTAAATATCCTCCTTAAATTCATGAATTCTTAAAAAAGACAGACATATAGAACAATGAAACAAAATTTAACATCTAGAAATAAGCCCTCATATTTATGAGCAATTAATTTTTTTGACCAGGGTGCCAAAGACCATTATTTTACATGTGGATATTAAATTTTCCCAGCAACCGTTGTTGAAAAGTTCTTTCTCCTTTGAATTAAGTTGAACTTCTACCCCATACCATAAGTATAGGAGCTAAAAGTATAAAACTCTTCGAAGAAAATATAGGCATAAACCTTGGATTAGGCAATGGCTTCTTAAATACAACACTGAAAGCAGAAGCATCAAAAGAAAAAGTAGATAAACTGGACATCACCAAAACTCAAAACTTTCATGCTGTAAAAGGACACCATCAAGAAAGTGAAAGGATAACTCACAGAATGGGAGAAAATATTTGCAAACCATTTATCTGATAAGGGACTTAGATCTAGAATACAAAAAGGACTCTTACAACTCAATATAAGTAAATGACACAACTAAAAACAGTGCAAATGTCAAAACAATGAATGTGCACGTATTTTTGCACATTTCACAATACGTAGATTCTATATCAGTTTAGGTGGTAGGAATAGGTGTGTTTGCAAATTTTCACAATGAGATGTTGGAAAAATACTAATATGAAAATATATCCAAGCAACTTCCCTGGTGGTCCAGAGGATAAGGCTCCATGCTCCCTATGCAAGTGGCCTGGGGTTCAATCCCTGGTCAGGAAACTAGATCCCACATGCTGCAACTGAGAGTTCACGTGCTGTGATGAAGATGAAAGATCTGGTGTGCAGCAACTGCGACCCAGCACAGCCAAGTAAATAAATATTTAAAATAAAAACATAGCCCAAATATACACTGGCAAAAATATAAAAAGACACTAAATTTTGTAATCTCAAATACTGGAAATGACCCAAAATCATCTGGAGAAGATCTTAGTGGAAAAATTATAAATACTAAGCAGCTAAAAAAGAATCAGAAATACATATATTACTATGGGGCACCTCCAGGATATACTGATAAAACAGTAAGGTAGAATATATGCTTCCATTCACCTAAGGAATACAACATACAAATATATATATATATACAGATTTAAAAAATAAAATCATAATATACACCAGGGAAAGAACAGGGATATACGCTAACTGGAAAATATCATGTCTTAACAGATTGTATTTTGGAAACATGTAAATATTTTGTATAATTATAAACCAGATTTAAATTCAATATCTAAAATTTGGAAGCAAGATTAATCAAATTAGTCTAGTTTATCACACTGGCGATAAAAAGAATCAGAAAAGAGCTATTTGGAGTGCCTTGAAATATAAACTTGATTTTTCATCTCTATATATAACTTTTTAATAATCATGTTACTGAAGATAGTGTTGGTAATGTTATGAATATTTGTCATGTGTGTAGCAAATGACAGTACAATGTTACTGACAACTGGGATTTTCAGCATGGAAGAAAAAGAAAAACAAATGTAAGAAAGTTTAGCTAAAATCTTGTACTCCTAAATTTCAAATGAAAATAATGAATAAACTCATAACATATTTTATCTTAAAAATGTTGTGTATATGTGTATTTCTCAGCTCATCCACTTAAATGTACTAGAAACAGTTAAGAATCTAGTAGTAGTAAGTAACCCCAGTGCCTAGATTATGGTTTCTAAATACCATATTCTATCTTTTAAGTTTATTTTATGGAAGTACATAAAGTAAATTTACAATGAACAGTAAAGTGATTCAGTTATATATAGTTATACATTCTTCTTCATATTCTTTTCCATTATGCTTTATCACAGGATATTGAATTCTCTGTGCTATATAGTAGAACCTTGTTATTTATCCATTCTATGTAAAATAGTTTGTATCTACTAATTCCAAACTCCATCCCATCTACTCCTCCCCAACACCCACTCCCCCTTGGCAACCACAAGTCTGTTCTCTATGTCTGTGAGTCTGTTTCTGTTTCATAGATAAGTTCACTGGTATCATATTTTTGATTCCACGTGTAAGTGATACCATATAATTCTAAATACCATATTCTATTAAAGGACTCTGGCTCCCTGGAAAAATGACTCAGTATAAGGTGTGAACTACAGATGATGAGTCATAAACATGTCTTGCCAGAAAGCAAGCAAGCTATTAAAGATTACTGAATGTGTCTCAAAAGGATCAAGGATCAACTTGAAGAGGCCCCCTTCAGTCAAAAAATGGATCAGTTTAAGTACCAATAAGCATAAAATCTCAGTGGACTAAAACATATCAGATATGTTTAAATCTCTAAGTTCATAACGACACTTAAAAAAAGTCACTGGCACCTTTGAAAGATATGAGGGAGCCAACTCTTTCTAAAAATGAGTGAAAGTAAAATATTTCTTTTATTATCCTTCATTTCCTTAACAAACTTATACCTCACTGTAATCAACTAGTTCTAGGTAAGTTTTTCTTTATAGATCATCCCAGCTACTTAAGTAAAGAATGATAGAATTAGACTATCACTAATTTGCAGCGCTAATAAATCAATGGATAAAGGAAATGATAAGCAGCAGCCTTTCATAAACTTTGCAACAATCTTACCAAAAAGTTGAACCTGAATTTGATCAAACCTCTGCCTCTCAGTATTAAGAAAATTTTTAAAAAATATGAATAACAGAGAAACATGTTCTACTACTCTATAATGCCATGCTGGATTTGGCTTGCACTAAGTAATAACAGCCAATATTTTTTTCAGGAATTTTGTGATTTGGCTGTTAAAGTACAGTTGTTAAAAATTAACTTATAGAGAGAAGAATTACAATCCTGCAGCCTTCAAAATGAAAACCACAATCACAGAAAGTTAAACAAAAATTAAAAGGCAGAGGGTTATGTCCCAGATGAAGGAACAAGATAAAACCTCAGGAAAAAAAAAAAAAAAGCTAAATAAAGGTGAAGATAGGCAACCTTCCAGAAAAAGAATTCAGAATAATGATACTGAAGATGATCCAGGATCTCGGGGGCAGAGGTGGGAAATGGAGAAGATGCAAGAAATATTTAACAAACACCCAGAAGAATTAAAGAACAAATGAACAGAGACGAATTAATACACTGGAAGGAATCAGTAACAGGATAACTGAGACAGAAAAATGGATAGTGACCTATAAGACAGAATGGTGAAAATCACTGCTGTGGAACAAAATGTAGAAAAAAGAATGAGAAGAAATGAAGACAGTCCAAGAGACCTCTGGGACAACATTAAATGCACCAACATTTGCATTATAGGGGTCCCAGGAGGAGAAGAGAGAAAGGGCCCAAGAAAATATTTGAAGAAATATTATTTAAAAACTTACCCAACATGGAAAAGGAAATAGCCAACCATGTCCAGGAAGCACAAAGAGTCCCAGGAAGGATAAACCCAAGAAGGAACACACTGAGACACACAGTAATCAAAGTGACAAAAATTAGAGACAAAATACTAAAAGCAACAAGGGAAAAACGATAAATAACATAACATACAAGGGAACTCCCATAAGGTTATTGGCTGATTTCTCTGCAAGAGAGAACACAAACTCTGCAAGCTAGAAGGGACTGGCATGAAATATTTAAAGTGACGAAGAGAAGAACCTACAAATAAGAATACTCTCCACAGTGAGGCTCTCATTCAGATTTGACAGAGAAATAAAAAGTCTTTTCAACAAGCAAAAGTTAAGAGAATTCAGCACCACCAAACCAGCTTCATAACAAATGCTTAAGGAACTTCTCTATGTAGGAAAAACAACAGAAGAAAAAGACCTAAAAAAACATACTCAAAACAATTTTGAAAATGGTAATAGGAACATACATATTGATAACTAATGCAATTATTGATTAATCAAAATACAAATACATGAAATGCACCAACCAAAAGACATACACTGGTTGGGTAGATTCCAAAACAAGACCCATATATATGCTGTCTATAGAAGATCCACCTCAGACATGGGGACACTTACAGACTGAAGGTAAGAGGATGGGAGAAGGTATTCCACACAGATGGAAATCAAAAGAAAGCTGGAGTACCAATACTCATATCAGACAAAATGGACTTTAAAACAAAGACTTGTTACAAGAGACAAAGGAGGAGGACTACTACATAATGATCAAAGGAACAATCCAAGAAGATATAATAATTCTAATTATATATGCACCCAAAAACATAGGAACACCTTAATACGTAAGGCAAATACTAACAACCATAAAAGGAGAAACTGACAATAATACAATCATTTTTTAAAACTACAGTAATAGTGGGGGACTTTAACACCCCACTTTCATCAACGGACAGATCATCCAGATGGCAAATTAATAAGGAAACACAGGCCTTAAATGACACATTAGACCAGATGGATTTAATTGATATTTATAAAGCTGCTGCTGCTGCTAAGTCGCTTCAGTCGTGTCCGACTCTGTGCGACCCCACAGACGGCAACCCACCAGGCTCTCCTGTCCCTAGGATTCTCCAGGCAAGAACACTGGAGTGGGTTGCCATTTCCTTCTCCAATGCATGAAAGTGAAAATTGAAAGTGAAGTCGCTCAGTCGTGCCCGACTCCCAGTGACCCCATGGACTGCAGCCCACCAGGCTACTCCGTCCATGGGATTTTCCAGGCAAGGGTACTGGAGTGGGGTGCCATTGCCTTCTCCAATTTATAAAGCATTCTACCCCAAATAGCAGGTTACACAAGTGCACATGGAACATTCTACAGGACTGACCATATGCTGGGGAACAAGATGGCCTTGATAAATTTAAGAAAATTGAAACCATATCAACCAATTTTTCTGATCATAATGCTATGAGATTAGAAATAAACTACAAGAAAAAACTATAAAAAACAGAAACATATGGCAGCTAAACAATATGCTACTAACCAATGGATTACTGAAGAAATCAAAGAGAAAATTTAAAAAAATACTTACAAATGAAAATGAAAGCTCAATGGTCCAAACAAGAATGGTCAAGAAACAAGAAAACTCTCAGCTAAACAACTTAACCGTGCACCTAAAACTAGAGAAAGAAGAACCAAACCCAACCTAGAGTCAGCAGAAGAAACTGTAAATATCAAAGCAGAAATACATGAAACAGAGACAAAGAAAACAATCGCAAAGGCCAATAAAACTAAAAGCCAGTTCTTCACTTTAGATAAGTTTGACTTAATTGATATTTATAGATCATCTCATCCAAAAGCAGCAAGACTACACCTTCTTCTCAAGTGCACGTGGAACCTTCTCCAGGATTGACCACATGCTGGGCCACAAGGTGAGCCTTGGTAAATTGAGGAAAATAGAAACCATATTAAGCATCTTTTCTGATCACAATGATATGAGATTAGAAATGAACTACAAGAAAAAAACTCTAAAAAACACAAACACGTGGCAGCTAAACAATATGCTACTAAACCATCATTGGATCATTGAAATCAAAGAGATATACATGAGAATGTATATCCACAGAAAGACACACAAAAATGTTTATAGCAGCTTTATTTATAATAGCAAAAACTAAGTAATCTAAATGATCATCATCAGGTAGATAGTTAAGCAAATATTGGTCTATCTGTAAGGTGGATTATCACTCAGCAATAAATAGGAAGAAACTGTTGACACATTTAACAACCTGGATGCATCTTAAAATATGCATGCTTAGTAAATAATATAGACGAAAAAAGAATACAAAAAGAATACACGCTGTATGATTCCATTTATATAAAATTATAGCAATTGCAAACTAATGTTTAATGACAAAAATGTAGGTCACTGGTTGCCTAAGCGGAAGGGGCAGGAGGGAGGGATTACAAAGGGATACAAAGAAACTTTCTGGACTGACAGATGTGCTCATTACTTTGATTGTTTGAAACCTGTAAGACTGTATATACTAGATATGTGCTGTTTATCGAATTCAGATTATACCTCAATAATGTTGCTTTATTAATAAAAATATATAAAAAACACACCCATTAAAATGTATATTTCAATATTAATTCAAACAAATAAATTGTTTTAAGAAAAGATTTTAAGATAATCAGGGAAACCCAGAAACTGACTAGATATTTAATGAGATTAAGGAATTGCTTAAAAATTTTAGATGAGATAATGATATTCCAGTTATTTTCTTTATTCTGAAACATTTTTGGATGATATGTAACATATCCTGGGAGTAGAAGTGGGTAGAGAAATCTATGAAACAAGAATGACCATGATTTCATAACAGTTTAATTTCAACTACTTACTCGCAGTTTCAATATACCATTCTTATTTAAATAGATTTTTTTCTATAACTTTTAACAAAAGGAGCTAAACATAAAGAAATATTAAGGCATCGTGAGGGTTTTGTAGCCTATTTGTGACAGAATTAAGAAAGTTTGTGGAACTGGATGCTACGAATTTGAGGATTCTTTCATAACTAAGATAACCTAATAGAAGTTAATAAATTCCAAAAAGTTCAGTAAGAATGGGTTCTGTGTTAAGACCACAAGGAATTGGCCTAAAAACATATGTCTAAACATAGAGAAATAGAACAAAAAAGTAGAGGCATGTAAGAAAAGCAGACCTGAAGTGGAAAAAAGACATCCAAAATAAAGCGAATAGTGCAGTTTAGAATAGGGCATTTGCCACAAGTGATTCCCTCCATGGAGGTGATCAGCCTGACACTGTTCACTCAGATGCACCTCATTCAAAGGTGTTCTTACCGATGCCCTGTATGCATTTCCCGTTATCACCTGCCATTTCAACAAGCCCCACTGGGAACAGTATAAAATTACCAAGGATAGGTTCCTTAACCTTGTTGTCTATTGACCAAAAATTATTACACATTCTAGGACTTTTCTGGTGGTCCAGTGGTTGGGATTCTACCTGCCAGTGTGGGGGACACAGGTTTGATCCCTGGTCCAGGAAGATTTCACATTCCATGAAGCAACTAAGCCCATGTGCCCACAACTACTAAGCCTGCACACCTGGATAGAGCCTATGCTCCACAACAGGGGAGCCGCTGCAATGAGAAGCCCGGGCACAACAGTGAAGAGTAGCCCCTGCTAACTGCAACTAGAGAAAGTGTGCACAGCAACAAAGACCCGGTGAACCAAAAATGAGGAAAAACAGAAACAAAACACACTCTAAGCAAACAAACAAAACAGGAAGATTCCATTGTCCCACTTGAATCAGCACTGAATTCAGTTTTTACTGTCATTTTAGCAAAGACTGGCTATTCAACAAGAGATACAGCTAATTCTCAGTTTCAGGAAGGACTAATGCAAGTGTATTTCTAACAGTTATAAAAGCATCATAACTGCTATCAGTCTAAAGTCAACAATCCTTTTTTTGAATAATTCAAATATATTTACAGCTCTTGGTTTATGACAGAAAAATTTTGGAGAGAATTTTCTATCAAAACTGCTTATAAACATAAGGTGTCAAATGTATGACTTGAGAACAATGTGATATGTAAAATTGATAATAATACATTTTATTTCTAAATGAGTGAAATTACAGAAGAAATAGCTGTTTTAACAACAGTTACCTTTATGTAGAAATAAGTGGGTAATGCAACATTCACTGCATGTTTACTGGGTGCCAGATGCTCTTCAAAGTGCTTTACATTAATTTGCCTGTGATAATTAATCCCACAAGTTAGATAAAATTAACAGCTCCATTTTACAGGTAAGAAAATCAAGAAGGGAGATCATACAGCTAACAAATAGCTAACAAGTTTCACATGCAGTCATTCTATCTCCAAAGCCCACATTCAGCCTCTATGCTATGTAGGGAATAGGAGGGCAGAAAAAATGCTTAGATGGAAGACAGTTGAGATATGGACAGAGAAAGCATACAAATCTTCAATTCAGATGTCAAAACCTCCATTCAGACAGTTATCTTTTCACCTGAATTTGTGAAAATGTGAATCAAGGAAAAGTAGGTTCTAGACATAAAACTTAACTCAGTGAATACTTGACTGGAGCACATGGATCTAATCTAACATGTAAATAATACCACCTACTTCCTTCCAATGAAAGGAAAGAGAATTTCATGATAAACTTTGAGTTCCTTATAAATTTGCTATAAAAATTTTTAAAGAGGTATAGTCCTGCATTAAGAAAACTCAGTACATAATAATCTTCATTGTCTAAGCCAATATGCTTGGAAACAAAGTACAAAATAATTCATTGCAGATATTTTGTAATAATGCTTCCTCACCATTCTCTTCTCATGGTTAATAATTTTTAAGGATGGAAGGGGCAGTTGTTGATCCATATTACTGAACAGGCAAATCCTCAGTGATCCTGGTAGCTCTTTCCCTGCTTACAGAACCACCTTCTCCCATTTGCAGTTCTTAATAGCAAGTTCATCTAAATGGCACTCTTAACCTTTCCTACCACTCAGTATAGGGCTTCTCAGGTGGTTCAATGGTAAAGAATCCACCTGTCAATGCAAGAGATGCAGGTTTGATCTCTGGGTTGGGAAGATGCCCTGGAGAAAGAAATGACAACCCACACCAGTATTCCTGCCAGGAAAATTCCACGGACAGAGGAGCCTGGCGCGCTACAGCCCACAGAGTCTCAAAGAGTCGGATATGAATGTTTGTGCTACAAGATCTGGTTCAAATTCTGGCTCTACTACCTACAAAAACTAAGTTGTCTAACCTATACGTCTCAGCATTAGAATAATTAACAGTACCTTCTCCTTCACAAGCAGCAAAAGATTAAGTGAGTTAAACCATAGAAGCACTTAGAGCAGTTACTGGCATACAAAAAATGCTCGGTAAATGTTCAATTTATTCTTAAAGCAAAACACAGTTAGTTGTCACAGGTATCCTCGGACATTAGCACACCACAAGACAAGAAACATATAATACTTCTGTAATGAATCAAGGAAGGAAGGAAGGAAGGTCATAACACATATAATTGTCAACAAAATGTGTCCAATTTGAGGAAAATGTATGTACTCTGGGCCATAGGTTCGAGCATATGTTGAGGGTACATTAAATTTACCAACTAAGTAGCACAGTAGTAAAGAATCTGCCTGCTAATTCAGGAGACCCCAAGAGATGCAGGTTTGATTCCTGGGTCAGGAAGATCCCCTGGAATAGGAAATGGCACTACACTCCAGTATCCTTGCCTGAAAAATTCTAAGGGCAGAGAAGCAGAAGTCTACAGTCCGAAGGGTGCAAAGATTCAGACGCAACTGGGCACAAGCGAGAAGTATGAAACCAAGAGTCTCACTGAATATACATTCTGGCTTGATCAATATCCAGACAAAGCTGAGACCAAGAGCATCTCCATCCTAAGATGTATTTACAAGCCTAATTTTGAAACTATAAAAAACTGTAATTGTATTATTAGAAATGTTAGTAGTAATAATTTTAAAATTTGACAAGGCAGTGCAGAAACACGAATTTCTCAGTGTGCTCAGCAACTAGAGCACAGCTGCTGTGCACTGCAGCTCCTGCAAATCTAAATGGATGTTCACTGTCCACCGTGGTCAGCAGAGAGAGAGAGATTTGCTGACTAGCTCCACCAGGATATCGCAGACAATGAGACTGCCACCAGAATCATTAAGTATTTATTTTGTCTTTCAGAATAACTGATTTAAATTATTTTGTCTAACACTATGAATGCTAGAATACCTCAATTAATTCTAAAGATTATAATTATGCTATAATTTACTATTATTCTGCCTTACATTATCTGAACTTGTATAATGGTTTACTGGCTCCAAGAGGATCCAATTTTTCTGAGGGTATCTAGTTAACTCACTTCTTAACATTCATATACACTGTTGATCTATTTCCTTAGTTAACTCACTGTCTAAATATTCATATTGACTATTAATCTATTTCTTTAATTAAATACACTTCTTAGTTGTTCTGAATAGTAAATTAACAGCTTTCACAATCATCAATCATTGCAGCACTTTACTCTTCTAATAAGTAACAATAATAATAGTAGATATTTATATAGCTGGCCCCACCCCACATGAAACTCATGCACACCCAACCAACCCTTCTGACAGCCTTCAGATGTAGGTGCTATTATTATTCTCATTTTACAGATGAAAAGAACTGAGGCACAGAAAGATGAAATAACTTGCCCAAACTAGTAAATGGCAGAGCTGGGATTTGAACCCAGAACACTGGCCCAGAGTCTCTGCTCTTAACCACTTGATACCCTGCCTCTTCACAGCGGAAGGATGAGTAAGAGCTAAATAAATAGGTGACGGGGCTGTAGAAGAGAAGTATAGAAAAACAAGAAAACAGCACTTGTGAAAGCTTTTTGGCAGGTATGGTTAGGAGCTAGAGAAAGGTGCTTGCGAACAAGAAAAAGGGCCATGTGGTAAACATGTGGAAAAGGCATAGGCGTGTTGAACCTGAGGGCTCTTTGGGGATCAGGCCATGCAGGACTGCGCAGGTCAAGGCAAGGGACAGAAAAAGGACAGGAAGCCACTGGGGGTAGGGTCTTAGTGGGAGCACGCCGATCAGAATGGCAGTGTGAAAGCCACTTTGGTGTGGAACAGGTTGATAGAAGCTGAGAATACAGGGAGCCCCCTTAGGAGCTCTGGTGAGAGAACAGACAGCAGTAGCTGAGACTAAGGTGGTGAGTGGAGATGGTAGATACAAAAAGGTACAAATCCTCAGGGTAGAGTGACAGATTGGATTCTGGAGAGACAGCAGGTCAAGAAGAAGGAAATCTCAAGAATGACTCCTAGGTTTCTGGTTTATGCAACTGGATAAGTGCTGATGCTGTTCTGAAAGACCGAAACACCTAATGAGAATGGGGACTTCCCTCGTGGCACAGACGGTAAAAAATCTTCCTGCATTGCAGGGAGAGCCGGGTTCTATCCCTGAGTTGGGAAGATCCCCTGGAGGAGGGCATGGCAACCCACTCCAGTATTCTTCCTTGGAGAATCCCCATGGACAGAGCATCCGGGCAGGCTACAGTCCATGGGGTTGCAAAGAGTCGAACACGACTGAGTGACTAAGCACACAGTGAAAATGGGGTCTGTGGACCTCAGTTCTGGCCACGGTGGGCATGAGGTGTATTTGGGATGCTGATGGGGAGGTGTTCAGGAGATAGATGGACACAACGGGCCTAGAATCCATATTGAAGGCTGGAGCCAGAGGTATATGTTCCGGAGTCAGGAGATAAACGACAATTCAAGCTGCAGGAGTGCATGAGACATTATAAACAGACATCAGACACATAGAAGAGGGTCTAAGGCAGAGCCCTGAAGAACTCAACATTCTAAAAGAGCAGAAAGACAAGGTTGAGCCTGCAAGGGAGGAACTGATGGTTGTGGTTAAGTGGAAATCAACACAGGCATACCTTGTTTTATTGTGCTTCACAGAGTCTGCCTTTTTTGTTTGATTTTCACAAAATTTTATTTTTTTTAAACCTTCTATTTTTTTTTAATTGGAGGATAATTGCTTTACAATATTGTGTTGGCCTCTGCCATACATCAACATGAATCAGCCACAGGTATACATATGTTCCCTCCCTCCTGAATCCCCCTCCCATCTCCCATGCCATCTCAGCCCTCTAAGTTGTCACAGAGCACTGGGTTGAGCTCCCAGATTCTGCCTTTTTAACATATTAAATATCTGTGGTAGCCCAGGCTAGCAGCACTATTTTCTCAATAGTATTTGCTCACTTGATGTCTCTGTGTCACATTTCGGTAATTCTCGAAATATTTCCAACTTTTCATTACTGTTATATTTGTCATGGTAATCTGTGACCCAAGGTCCACAGACATCACTACTGTAATTGTCTTGGAATGCCACCAGTCGCACCCACATAAGACAATGAACATAATGAGTAACTGCTATATGTGGTTCTGACTGCTCCACTAACTGGTCTTTCCATCTCTCTCCTGGTGCCTCCCTACTCCCTGAGACACAATAATATTGAAATTAGGCCAACTAATAACCCTATAATGGCCTCAAAGTGTTCAAATGAAGAGTCAATCAATACGGCAAGCTTCATTGTTGTCTTATTTTAAGAAACTGCATAGTCACCCCAACCTTCAACAACCATCACCTCCATCAAACACCAGCAACAACATCAAGGCAAGACCCTCCACCAGCAAAAAGGTTATAACTCACTGAAGACACCAATGATGGCATCTTTTAGCAATAAAGTATTTTTAACTTAAGGTACGCACATTGGTTTTTTTAGACACAATGCTATTGTACACTTAATAGACTACACTATAGTGTAAACATGATTTTTATATGCACTGGGAAACCAAAAACTGTTGTGTGACTCACTTTATTGTGATATTAGCTTTAATGATGTGGTTTGGAATCAAACCCACAATATCTCTGAGGTATGGATGTGAGAGTTGGACTGTGAAGAAGGCTGAGTGCCGAAGAATTGATGCTTTTGAGCTGTGGTGTTGGAGAAGACTCTTGAAAGTCCCTTGGACTGCAAGGAGATCCAACCAGTCCATTCTGAAGCAGATCAGCCCTGGGATTTCTTTGGAAGGAATGATGCTAAAGCTGAAACTCCAGTACTTTGGCCACCTCATGCGAAGAGTTGACTCATTGGAAAAGACTCTGATGCTGGGAGGGATTGGGGGCAGGAGGAGAAGGGGACGACAGAGGATGAGATGGCTGGATGGCATCACTGACTCGATGGACGTGAGTCTGAGTGAACTCCGGGAGTTGGTGAGGGACAGGGAGGCCTGGCGTGCTATGATCTGATCTGATCTGATCTGATGCTTGTAAAGTCAAATGTTCTGAGAGATCAAGAAAGTTGTAGACTGAAATATCTGTTAGATCTGGAGACATGTGATGACTGTTTCAAAAGAGTGGTGAGGACAGAGCCAGGCCTGGAGTGAAGTGAGGATGAAATGAAGAGGAAGTGAAGGGGAAGAAATGAAGAAAGAGTGCACACAACCCCGAAAAGGAAGGTGGATGAGAATGTAGGGGCAACGAGAGGCTTAAAACAAGAGAGACTTAGCACATATAAAATGCTGACTGGAAGACCAGATTTGGTGGGAAGAAGGTGAGTATGTCTGAAAAGGAAAGAGCTAACTGAGATTTCAGTGAAGTCAGAAGGAAATACGAACCAAAGGCTGAAGAGGTTGGTGGTGAGACTCTATTTTACCATGAGGAAAGAAGCCCAGGAGAGTGTGAGGTTCTCATCTGATGGCTTCTAATTTCTCTGTGGCATAGGAAGCAAAGTTGTACTCAGAAAATAAAAGAGGAGGTATGAATGTCGGAAGGATAGAAGAAGGAGAAAGTGGGAAGCAGTGTCAGGGCTTTGAGGGGACAAGAAGTGAACCGGTCATTGGAGTGGGTTGGGGGGAAGAGTGATCCAAGAAATGGGCATTGCTGGGCAGTGTTGAGGGTTCATCTCAAAATGCGGTGATCAGGAATTTACAGGAGTTCCCATCAGCCTGCTGAGGGACTTGCAATACTCAGTCTGTGGGTGCAAGTAGAGAGATGGCAGATGGCCATCAGTTGTCCAGGAGGTGGATTCTGCTAGCAAGATACTCATAGACCCCATGGGCAAGGGTGCTAGAGATGGACTAAGGAACTAAGCTCCATGAAGAAAACAGGGAAGGAGGGACCAGAAGAAAATAAAAGGACAAAACATAGGGGTACTGAGAGAGAGAAACTAGTTACAGTACAGGCTGCTGATGATTTGAATTAATTAGTTTGATTATTCATTAACACATTAAGACCAATCCTCTGTGACATGATAAAAGGCTGAGCTTCCTGTTCTATGAAGACTTCGTATAAATCTTTAAGAAAAAGACCAACAACCCAATGGGGAAAATGAATGAAATACCCACTTAGCTGGAGATTCATCCTCCAGAGGGCCCAGGGACTCCTCCACCACTGTGGTCTCTTCCATGGGGGCAGCCGGGTCCGTGTCACTGCAAAGCGGCAAGAACCAGTCTAATCAAACAAATCTGTTTACATCAATGACCTTCTATATTCAAGACAGAAAAAAACACACTTTAATGCCCTTTTTCCCTCAAGGAATTAATATGTACATACAAGTAACCCACATCAAAATAAAAAGAGAAAAAAATGCTCTTAATTGCTAATCCATATAAATTATTTCCAAAAATGTAAAAGTATTTGATAAATACAAGTTTTTATTGATGGACTAAAATTAAAAACATATTGGAAAGGACCAGAACAACTATTCAAATCTGTTATTATCCTAGGAAATTCCAAATATTAACAGGAACCATAAAAATTCTCAATGTGTAAGCCTTAAATGACTTAAAATAGATAAGAATATGCCTATCATATCAAACTTTATCAAACTTTAAAAAATGGCAAGAAAGTAGAAACATTCCATAAAAAGGAATGTGTAGGATTACAAAAAGGTGTAATTACCAGATTACCAGAAAAATAAGGCTTTGAAACATTAATTTATATACTGTCACATCTAAATATACAATCTACAGATTAGAAATTAGAGCACAATGAAAAACAATTTGAATTTAAACTGCATAATAATCTTAATTTTTATGTTGATATTAATCCTATATGAATATTGCTTTTTAAAAAAGTATTAGCAAAAGAAATTTCATTCTCATGAAACCCAGAGGGGCCTGGCGGGTTACAGTCCATGGGGTCGCAAAGAATTGAACATGACTGAGTGACTAAGCACACGACTGGACTATATCATGGTGGCAAATCAAAATCTCAGTGTATTAAATAAGAATTTAAAGTCTCATGCTACAAAAAAACATTCAATTACAGATTATTACCACCTAAGAGCTTTGACTTTGTAACTTACAAAGCAATCTAAAGTAAGTGCCCTGGGATATGCGTCATTGTAACATTGGGACATACCACCTACTAGGAGCACATTTTGGTCTCTTCCAAGGCCAACACTTACCTCTTAGAGTAAGTAATCATTTGGAGCCAAAATGATTTTAAATTGAAATGCAAACTGAAATGAGGTGGTAGTATTAAATAAGGTGGTAAATCAGATGATTCAGAAGGTACTTGTATATTTTAAAAAATATATTATCACAGTAAAATAAAATGAAAAGATCTGTAAACATTTAACAAGTTTCTTTTCAAGGACAACACAGATATGCAATGGTAGTAAATCTAACTTTATATTTGCTGTTATCGTACACATTTCTTTTTAAGGATAAAAATTTAAGAAAAATAAGGTTATGTAAAAAATTTAATTCTTCAAAAGAAGAAATGTGGAAGTCTTGATCTCCTCAAGCCTTCAAACTTGTGTAAAGCTTGCCCTACAACACATCCTAGGGCAACTCATTCCTCATTATTTCCCTGCAGCCCTGAAATAACAGAAACAGCAGAACTAAGTACCTCCCCTAAATAGCAAAACCGGTTCAAATCTGAGATACCATAAAACCTCAGAGAAATGCCAGATTTGAACCTCAGGTGGAACTTGTCATTGAGCTTGGATCTGCAAATAATTTTATAAGATCAAGATGCAATATATATAAAAACTTTGGAAGGTCACAGAGAAATAAAGTATAGAATATCTAGTAATTTAAAAAAGCAATCAGACGCATAGGTAAATATACAGTGCCATGTGCTTGGGATATGAACAAATATACAAATTTACTTGGCTAAATAAGACAAAAGAATTTTGAAAGTGGTTTCAAAGCTAACTACAACATAGCAAACCTGTTTTTAAAAGTTATCTCATGAAACAAAAGCTTAAATTCAATTTCTATATAAAGCACACAAGTATAAAGACACCACAAGCATACCACAGAGGACATAATCTTCAAGACAGGCAAATAAAGGTCCAGATATTTCCACTTAATTGCAGGTTCACAGAAGATACATATTTGCACCATACCTGGTATCTTTACCTGATCCCCAGGTGCGAACTCCATATCCTCCCATGTTGTCTTCAGTTCTGCTTGCTCTAGACAAAGAAAAAGTATTCCCTTAAACTAGAAACCTGTCTCCAGTCAATCTCCAAATTAGAAAAGTTGATCAGAAAGCTGTCCCAGGATCAGCTCCCTCAGGAATAATTGCATACTAATATAAAGTCAACTAAATATTAACATACAACAGATTCACACCATATATTACATCAAGATCTTAAAGAGACAATAGCATTACAAAGAAACTTACATTTTATCATTCCCACCGTATCTCTCAAATTCTCGTTTCCCTCTCTGGTCAAAACCGTCAAAAGTTCTGTTCCCAGGACCACCTCTGCCTCTGCTTCGCATGCCCCCTCTTGGGCCTCCACGTCCTCGCAGTGGTCTGTCTCGATCAAACCTGTCAATTGGTCTAGGAAGAAATGAGTACCATAAAAAGTGGTGAACTGAATTAAAGAGCTAAGGCTTTTTTTTTTTTTTTTGAGGAAAAAAATTCTAGAAGTTCATTATGGCTATAGTATGTTGGAAAGAACATATGTTGTGGCTTGAATAATAAATTAATAATTAAATTTTACTGAGCACATACCACCTTTGACACTGTTTGTGCTCTTGGCATACAGTTTATTCATTATAACTAGTGCCCACAGATGAGGAAAATAGCTGAAGATGATGTCCTTGTTAAATCCAGTGGCCACTTCTGTCTCATTTGACCCCTATGCATCATTTGATACTGCCAACCACTAGTTTTCCTCTGCTCTTTCTGGCTTCCCTTTCCCTGTTTGTCCTTAAAAAGTTCTTTTTGCAATAGGTAACATCCAAACATTCACAAGGTATTCATCCTGTTTCTTGGGTACCCAATTCGACTTCTTGGAGCCAGGGACTGCAGTCACATATAAAGAAAGGAGGGAGGAGGGTTCAGGATGGGGAACACATGTATACCTGTGGCGGATTCATTTCGATATTTGGCAAAACCAATACAATATTGTAAAGTTTAAAAATAAAATAAAATTAAAAAAAAAAGAAAGGTTCCATACCTTGTCTTTTTAAGGAACATGGCTTGGATACCCTTCTTCTGGATACCCACCCATCTGTCTAAGAATATCAGCATTCCCGCCTCCCCACTCCTGCACACACCATCCTCATCTCTATGCTATTGATATGTGACCCTTTCATGTGCCCCTGTGTCTCTCATTTGGGGGTCTCTCTGATTCCAGGTCATAAAGACAGTTACTTCCTGGACATTTCTCCATGTCACCTCATGTCCCTGAAGATACATGACCAACACTAACCAAGGGATTAGTGTTGTGCTCCCCCTATGGTCCCTAACTCACATCACAGAAGTATCCAAAGAATCTGCCTTTTCTCACTCTTCCCCCGCCACACCCCCTGGATCCAGGGCCTGACTGTGCGCTTCTCCTCACTCTGCTCTTGGCTGCCACCGGGTCACAGTCACTCTTTATAGGAACTTGTTTCTCCTCCATTAGACTCAAAGCTTCTGCAGGAAGAATCTCATCTTTTTCATTGTTAAACCTTACGTTAATAAGATAAATTATATATATTTTTAATTTGTCAAGACTTTGAAAAACATTGAAAGCAACAAATTACTTATTGAAATCTAGTGACATTAGTGGCTCAAACACCAGAACTGGAGATGTATTTCAGTCTACTTTTAGGGCTGAAAATGTTACCTTAAAAAGCTACTATAGATCGTGGATAAAAACACACAAAATTCACAATTCTCCTTACTCAAAAAGATGAAAAAATACAGAAGCACTGATCATTAACTTTATGCCAGTCTCTTTCAAGAAACATCACCCTAAATCAGTTTCCCAAGTTGGCTTTTTCTGTCTCCCACCTCCTCTGACCAAAACCAAAATTTTAAATGGAGACTATTGTAGAATATGATTCCACATTACAGTAAATATCTAAAGCAGAGTTCTAAAACAATAATAAATGAAAAGTAACAGTAAGTTCTTAACCGGGAAGCTCGACAGGGCCGTAAAAGGAGTCTACCTAAAAACTGAGAGGAAATGGAGCATAAAACCATATGTGGAAAATAATGCGAGTAAAAATTAGGTTTAAATGTACATGAAATCTAGATCAGATACTGATAAAATAACAAATTCATTAAAAATATGATAGTAACTGAAACTGGTCCCCAAAACAGCTTTGTGGTCTGGTTTATTTTAATCCCTTAAATAATTTTTCTTTATCCCACAGGTTTACCCCACCTCTACCCCATCCCAATTAAAAGTATTCTCAAGTGCTTCCTTATAATTCCCTTCTTATAAAAGACATCCTCTATTTTTTTATAGATTGGTAAGCATTGAGGAATCCTCGACTCCACTTAGGAAGCTTTATCGTGACATACAAGCAAAAAGAAAACAATATTGCACTGGGCCAACCATCCCATCCCACTTTTCAGTTCAATTCAGTTCAATCACTCAGTCGTGTCTGACTCTTTGTGACCCCATAGACTGCAGCATGCCAGGCCTCCCTGTCCATCACCAACTCCCGGAGTTCACCCAAACTCATGTCAATTGAGTTGGTGATGCCATCCAACCATCTCATCCTCTGTCGTTCCCTTCTCCTCCTCCCCTCAGTCTTTACCAGCATCAGGAAAAGCATCTTTTCAAATGAGTCATCTCTTCGCATCAGGTGGCCAAAGTATTGGAGTTTCAGCTTCAACATCAGTCCTTCCAATGAACACTCAGGACTAATCTCCTTTAGGATGGACTAGTTGGATCTCCTCGCAGTCCAAGGGACTCTCAAGAGTCTTTTCCAACACCACAGGTCAAAAGCATCAATTCTTCAGTGCTCAGCTTTCTTTATAGTCCAACTCTCACATCCATACATGACTACTGGAAAAACCATAGCCTTGACTAGATGGACCTTTGTCAGCAAAGTAATGTCTCTGCTTTTTAATATGCTGTCTAGGTTGGTCATAACTTTCCTTTCAAGGAGTAAGTGTCTTTTAATTTCATGGCGGCAGTCACCATCTGCAGTGATTTTGGAGCCAAAAAAAATAAAGTCTCTCGCTGTTTCCAGTTTCTCCATCTATTACATCCCTGTAATCTACTCTCTTACCGGAGTTCCAATAAGTAGACATGAGTACAGGTTTTACAGGTAAAGGGAATGAAGTTTCTGGAGGGAGAAATTGGGAGTTAATGTTTAATGGGTATAACTTGGGAAGATGAAAAATTTTCTGGAGATGGATAGTGGTGATGATTGCACAACAATTAGAATGTATTTAATGTCCCTGCACTGTACACTTAAAACATGTGATGCATCATCATGTGTGCATGTTCAGTTGTGTCCAACTCTTTGCAACCACATGGACTGTAGCCCACCAGACTCCTCTGTCCATGGCATTTTCCAGGCAAGAATACTGGAGTGGGTTGCCATTTCCTACTCCAAGGGATCTTTCTGACCCAGGGATCGAACCTGCATCTCTTGCATCTCCCACATTGGCAGGCAGATTCTTTATCATTTTACTACAAGTTTTAAGGCTCCAGGAGTTGGTGATGGACAGGGAAGCCTGGCATGCTGTAGTCCATGGGGTCGCAAAGAGTGGGACATGACTGAGCAACTGAACTGAACTGAACAAGTTTTAAAAATTCTTCCTGGTGAGGAAGAAAAAAAATTTAGACTTCTGAGTAAGTGATTCTTTTAGGACTGGAGCTGACTTTAAATGACCAGACGTAAACTGCAGAAAGAGCCAAAGAAAGAATCAAACTGTATGGAGTCAGAATAATTACCCAGACTAATTTCCTAACAGTCTGTTCTAAGAGTGTACTTAAGAGTTCATCATTTGGAGAATAAAGAAAAATTCTTACTGCATTAAAAACAGTAGCTGCATTCCCAGAATATATACAAGTGACACGGCTGATCTCTGTACCTAAGCCACACGACAGTTACTTGCAGCACCATCCATGGCTATTGCTTCTATGTGAAAACTATGTTCTGCTCTAGGGGAATAAAAATCCATGCCACTAAAACTCTGGGCATATCCTTATCCATAAATTGAGAGGACTGAATTAAGTAGTCTGTTAAGATTATCGAAATCCTATATACAATAAACATGCCCAATAAACATATATAGATATCAAATAAACAAAGATCAAATTTTATCGTACTGAAGTCTATAGAAAGTGCTATGAGAAATGCTCTTATAGATTACTATTAACAGCAACAGAATAAACTGACATGTTACTAGCGTGGTGATTTATCATTATGGAGTTGGTGATGGACAGGGAGGCCTGGCGTGCTGCGATTCATGGGGTCGCAAAGAGTCGGACACGACTGAGTGACTGATCTCATCTGATCTGATTAATAGTCCCCTCCAATTTTTGTTTGTTTCACACTACAGGTACCAATCCAACCTCATACTGAAGTACCAACTGGGTCCCAGATTTGGATACATGATACACAGTGGGGAACCACTGCTTTAAGACCCTAATTGGGATTCCTACTTTAAGAACTACATCTAGGAAAGGCCTTGTATGTGTAAAAGGCTGCTCACTGAGTATTATTCATGAAGCAAAAAGCTGAGCAAAGATCCAACGCTAATGGAATAATTACATTATAATACTCCAAACAAAAGATCATAACAGAACCATTAGAAATGCTCACCAACACTGTCCATGACATCATCGTTAATGACTTCTACTTGTCAAGTGGAAAAGAAAGAATATATAGTACTCAGTGTATATGCACTGGTGAAGAGTTAAACCGTAGTCACCTCAAATGGTAAAAGAGTGGTTTAAATTTTTTTTTTAATTTTATTCATTTTCTGAATTTTCTAAAGTGACTATAAAATTATTTTTATTAAAGATCTTATGGCTGTTTATCAAATGAAAAGTATTTTTTAAGAAAAGAGGAAAATTATCTTTTCTGATAGTACAAGACTTCACAAAATATATTTTCAAATTTCCTTGAAAGTAAACATTTCCTACATATTCCTAATATGATACACGGAAGGACACAGCCATCACACTTCTACTGTATCCCTGCCAAAATGCAGGACCTTGTCTCATGAGGAAACAGCAGGCAAATTCAACTCCGGACTGTTCTACAGAATAACTGGTTCATGTTCTTCAAAAATGTCAACTCCATAAATAAATGAAAAACTAAAGAGCTGTCTTAAGACTAAATGCAATACATGGAACCTCGCTGGCGATACAGTGGTTAAGAATTTGCCTTCTAATGCCGGGGATGTGGGTTCAATCCCTGGTCAGGGGGAACTAAGCCATGGGGCAACTAAGCCCAGCTGGAGAGCCAGTACACTCTAGAGCCCATGCTCTGCAATGAGAAGCCCGTGTGCCCCAATGAGAGAAGCCCCCGTGTACCACAACAAAGACCCAAAGCAGCCTAAATAAATAAATAAGTAAATGTAATGCACATTCCTGGACTCTGAACTGATTTTTTCCTTGTGCTAGCATATTAAAAAGCAGAGACATTACTTTGCCAACAAGGGTTCATCTAGTCAAGGCTATGGTTTTTCCAGTGGTCATGTATGGATGTGAGAGTTGGACTGTGAAGAAAGTTGAGCACCGAAGAATTGATGCTTTTGAACTGTGGTGTTGGAGAAGACTCTTGAGAGTCCCTTGGACTGCAAGGAGATCCAACCAGTCCATCCTAAAGGAGATCAGTCCTGGGTGTTCACTGGAAGGACTGATCCTGAAGCTGAAACTCCAAAACTTTGGCCACCTCATGCGAAGAGTTGACTCATTGGAAAAGACCCTGATGCTGGGAGGGATTGGGGGCAGGAGGAGAAGGGGACGACAGAGGATGAGATGGCTGGATGGCATCACCGACTCGATGGACATGGGTTTGGGTGAACTCATGGGGTTGCAAAGAGTCAGACATGACTGAGTGACTGAACTGAACTGAAAGGGATATTAATAGGACAATTGGTACAGTTTGAGTAGTCTATAGATTACATGATTCAGATAATTAGATAATAAGTATTGCAGCAATGTTAATGAGTTTGATAACTGAACCATGTTTTTAGGAAACATTCCTGCATCTTACTCTCAAAAGCCAAAGAAAAAAGATGTGTGTGTGTGTGTGTGTGTGTGTAACAGAGAGAGAAAAGGAGAAAGAGAAGGAGAGAGGAAGGGAGGAGTATGATAAAGAAAAGGTGGTAAAAAGTTTTTGGAGAATCTGGACGAGGATATACGGGGATTTCTTATACAATTCTTGCAACTTTCTGTAAATCATCCCTCAATAAGGCATTTTTTTCATGTTAATATATAAAGACTTATCCTTTAAAAGAAACTCATAATTTTGCTACTAAAAAAGCTGGAAACTTGACTTATAATTTATTTCCACAGAATAAATCCCTGAAGTAGGGGGGAAATACACAAATGCTTCCCCAATAAGCAGCTCTGATCTAGAAGGCTTTCTGTGAGCAAGCAGAATATAGTGGTTGCATAACTAATTTGAACTAATCACCCCCAAAAAGCAGAATTAAACCTTTCTCTTGCCTTCATCCTCTAACATGGTGGCAGATATACCATCTCTGTTTTGAATGTGTAATGAAATACATAGTCAAGAAGTTAAAAGACTTTGGGAACAACAGATCGCTTGACATTAAACTGTACATTATTCTAGTCTCTTTTAGCTTTTTAAACTTTCTATTCCTTTAAATGTGATTCACAAGTAGTTTTGTTTTAACCTAAATCCAGTGCTATGTAGGTTTAATAATTAAAAACTTGAGGCAGCAAGTATCCATCCTGTTAATACTAAGCATAAGACATTAAGAACTGCTTCCTGCGTTCAGGTGGGTATGATAGCCCACATACTGCCATGTTACTCAGACTATATCAGCCTGAGACCATCTTCCAGGTCAGAGCACTCTCTAGAGAAGGCATGGAAGCCTTAAACTGGCATTACACATTCTATCAGTTTTTTGGTCAAATTTCATCATAAATTTGTTTAAATTCATTAGTGGTCCAAATTAGTTCTACTAAATCAAGAACATAATTATACCTCTGGGCTAAACTTCAAAAGAAAATTTAGCATACTCCTGTAGAGTTTGTTATAAGAATGTCTTTTAAAGTTATCAAAAAATTATCCACTTTTTATTTTGTAATCATTTCCTGAACCAATGGGAGATCCTTCATGTGTTACCTAAAGCCGTATGACTTGTTACTTAGATTGGCAAACTATTCCCAGGACTGGCACCACCAAAAGTTTGCAAAGGCTCATAGTCCTCTGAAAATCCTTCTGGTTCCTTCAACCCTCCAAGCTGAGGTCTGCAGTACCTACTTTTCATCTGTAAACTTCTCAGGTGGAAAATCCGCCTGCCTCTCGGTGTCATAGGGTCGATATTCCCTGTAGGATCTCCGCTCTGCTCTATCAAGCGTCACCTCTGTCCCTCGGCTATCACTCCATCCTTGCTGCTCCCCTCTTCTGGGAGTTCGCTTCTGGCCTGAGAGGGAGAAATCAAAGGGAAGAACTAGAACCAAAGTCGGCAGCAGCACATTATTACAGGTACTTTTAAATTTCACTTTTCTAGAAATCAATGTCATAGGAATATTTGGGAAGTTTGAAAAACTTTAGAGAGAAAAAAAGTTGCTGATATTACTACTGCCCAGAGTTGTCTTTTAATAAAACTTTGACATTACCATTGAAGCATATGCTTTCCCTTATGTCCTAGAAAATATGATAAGATAAACTATAGCAACTAACCTACAATTAAGTGTCTCACAATGACTTTGTGATAGCTACTGAAGATATATATCAACTACATTTCACAAGAGCAGCTTTATCAAAACATGGTAGTTAAGGTCTTTCCAGAAAAGTAAAAGACAAATACCCTGTGTTTGGAATCCCACCTATAGTTTATCATTCATTACCTAATACACTTTTCATTTTTAAATAGTTTGTACCATTATAATTATTCTCATTTGAAAACAGATTTTCCTGTTCTTTGATGGGATTTATATATTCATAATCACACTTCTCAAATATGAGGCCAAGTTGGTATTTGCCAACTCATGTAAGGGCCGGCCAGCATTTGAAGGGGTATCTCCTGTCCATGGAGAGGCCGGCACTGAGGAGCCTGGGGCTGGGGCCACTCCAGTCATCTCTATTCTCCCTTTACCCTTCTCAGTTTTGACACTTTAAAAATTTTCAGCAGAGTCTATGTCTTAAGGCATCTATTATTTGGTAAAATCAATGTATTATGAAGAACATTGTTACTTCTTAAATAATCTTCCAAAAATATGTTTATTCTTCCCTTGTATACATTTAGTAGGTCTCCATCTCAAATATTATGTATAACTTTTATTTTAGTAGCTTCGATTTTTCTTGGTATAAGTCACCGTTCACATTTATTGTATGGTTGTAAAAATATATTAAATGTATTTCCATTAATGGGTATTATTTAAACTACTGGGTTCCTTTCTTACTTAGGAGATACTCATGACTCTTAAGGAATATATGTTTACCTGTATTCTATTTTCCCATTTAATATTTTCTATCAAAAGTTTATAAAGAAGGCACATGTAAATATTAACCTAGTTTCAATAGCTTACTGATCTCATTTTAAAGCAAAAATCATGTTTGCAACATCACTAACACAAAAGTGTACAATTTATTACTTGTTAGTTAATTACTTGAAATGTGAAATGTTACACAACAGACCTAAGTTCAATCTTAAGTTAATGTCCCATTAACCTAGGAAATGCTCAAATCTGATTTGAATCCTGAAGCCACAATCTAAACTTGTGACATGTTTAGGATACAGGAAAGATGTTATCATAAATAAAGCATTATGCTTTTATTTCAGAAACAAAACAGAGACTAACACTCATACCCAGCTGTCCAGGAGTACACAAAGCCATATCCAAGGGCACACGTTACTAAGAGATATCAAATTTGGAAGAGGCATTTAAAATGTAAGGCAAAAATGTTATTATGAAAGTTAACTAACAAGTTGAAAACTGTAATAGACTATGACATAATAGCCATCAGCAAGTACCTCAACAGTAATAATACTTTCCCCTCAATGTAAAAAGTTATTTTAATACAGTTTCAAATTTCCTATCCATAACCTATAACTTATACTAAATATCTCCACTTAACCACACTTAAGAGCTTATTTCCACCTTCCAGTTTTCAGTTATTTTTAAAACTGTATCAATTAAACTTGGAATTCATCATTCAAAACTTAAAATGACATTTGCTACATACTTTATACTACAGCATCTTCCAAAGCTTCTGTGTATAAGCTGAAAAGCATTAAATATGACCTGGCAATTTATTAGAATAATTATCAATACCCTGCAAACATTTCATTTTCTTTCCAAAATCCAAAAAACAAAGATAATAGAGGTCCAGTTTTTCCCACAACTTACTACTAAGAGATCAGGACTGCAACTGAAGCTAGTCGTTCTGTGCTGGATCAGCAGCTCCAAGTGGATAATGCAAACACTGAATTTTACTAGCCCTTTCGAAATAAAAGGCTGGCATATGCAGTTTGATCACTGATCTAACCCCAGCCCACATAAAGAGACAGAATACTGTAAAATTTACAGTGCAATTTCCCTGAAATAAAGTTGAGCTTTGACTTGGAGAATTTCTGAAAGGCCAGGAAAAGCAAAGCTGAAACAGCTTCTGAAGACTTAAAGAATACATTTTTTGAGTAAGGGTCTATATTGTCAAATAGTGAAGGATATTAAAAATCTATTTCTATGGGAAAATCTTATGATTTTCACATTCTTTTGTGATTAATGTTTCTGTTATATGTCAAACTTGTTTTGACTTTGACTCTTGTCTACACTAAGTATTCACTTTTAATAGCCAAATAAACTTTAAAAACTTGAGTGTTAGAGAAGTACAGTCCATATCAATTAGGGTTACAAAACCTTAAGAGGGAAGCTCTCTAACACCCATTACAGATAAATTCAGTATAGTAACTGCACAAATGGAAATTAATGACCTGTTTGCTCCTGAAATAACACACTTGAAAAAGAACTAGAACTACAAAACTTCCATTCTAACTACAAAATTAACTAAAATTCTTTAATACAGATCTCAAAAACCAGATGACCTGGATTATAAACAATTGACAGAAAAAGTTATTAGCATACTACATTATAATGCTAAGTTTATTTATTATGCTAAATGCAGGGTGCAACTGAGTTTATAACATCTGAAATTTAGGGGAAAAAAAGAAGTAGCTCTGTGCATTTATATGTGTAAATACAAAGTGTTAACAGTAAGAAAAGTATGGATTTTCACTTTACTTCATACACTTCTGAATTGTTTAAAATACAACAAAATGCATGACAATTTTACTAGTAAAAAGGTTAAAAAGCAATACATTAACAGAAAACTAAATTCCGTTTCTCACTAAAAGACAATACATATTTTCACTTCCTAAAAAATAGCTTAGCTTGTCCAATTCTTTTATTACTATATTTATCTAAATAGATTTAAGAGAAAAATAGAACATATACAAAATATACAATATATCTCAAGTCTCACTCACTGTTTAAATAGGCTCATATATGTAATTGCCTATCAAGAAATCTTGGGATATCCCAACAGCATTTAAAATAATTGTCAATATTATAATAACTTAATTTTCTGATTCTCAAGAGATATTGCTGGATTGAACTTTGCACAGATTAAGGTAAACATTACCTAGCTGCAGAAGTCAAGGCCCCAACAATCAAGTCAGGAATTATTCTCTCAGGACTGGGCTGACAATTTTTATCAAGCAAGGAACAAGCCAGTAAAGCCAAGTTGAATACACTGCCAAACACTGGCTGGCGTGGTCGAATCATGCATCTGAAAACTTTTTTCGGAAACCTTAGGACCACTATTTTATTTTTGGAAAACAGAGGAAACACAGGTGGAATCTTGGAAGCTTTACCACTGAAGCAGTTCAGGTGGGAAACGACTCTTAAGCACCATCCATGCCTAGGTGCAGTCAGGAGTACACCAAGCTTTGCACTGGCCATTCTGGCTAAGCAGGGAGTGGGGAACTTTGAATATTCTTGTTGAAAAGGTTAAAACCGCTTTTCTTAAAGCAGCCTGAGTTAATGGCAAGTTACACAAGCCATCAACACTACTTCATGTATTGAAAAACCCGTGCGGGATGACTGTTGTAAGCCACCGTAAGGGAGGTGGATGGGTGAAGGCACAGAGCTTGGAAGGCGCCGGGGACCCCGCGTCAACCCCCGCCGCATTCTGCTCGCGGCTCTGACGTCACAGCCCACCCCCGCGGTCACCCAGGCCTTCCCTCCATCACAGAGGCCCTAGCTCCTCACCCCGGCGATCCTTTCACACACCCCGAGTTCTCGCCGCCACCCCCAGCGGCCGGGTGCGCCCTCCTCCATTCTCCCTAAGAGGCGCTCCCCTCCCTCCTTCCCACGACGCTTCTTTTCGCCTCCCGACGCGAATCTTGCAGAGGTTGGGCTGGAGGATGGAGAAGGTCCCTGCTAGTTTTAGATCTGAGAGCCCTGGGGCAGCGAACCCAGTGTTCGCCCTCATACACCACCCAAGAAATATCCCTCAACTTTGCCCAACTTGTAAAGGCTCAGTCCCACCGTTCAGAAACCCCCTACTCCAAGCCGGCACTCTCCTTCGCTCCCAGAAGGGACTGGGAAAGGCCAGAAGGGGCGTGACACTCCCCCCACCCTGTCCTTTTTCCCACCTTCCTCAGCCACTGGGACCCTTAACTTCGGTCAACTCTTCCCAGCGCCCCCTTCCCTTTCTGGAACAGGTTCCAGCGACCCCAGTCTCGCAGTAGCAGGTCCTGGGGCGGCTGAGGAGGAGTGACCTCCATGACCCCATTCTCCTTCCCCTCCCGCCCACCGCGCCCACCCTGGGACACCCAGGTGCCGGGCTGGGCGCGCATACCGGGCGGCTGCGGGCCGCCCCCTGGGCTATCTGGCTGTTGCGAGCTGGGGGCCGGGAGGCTCTTGCGCTCCTTCTGGGACTCCCTCCGGCCGCCGCCCGCGCCGGGTCTGTGGCCCGAGGCCCCAGCCGGGCTCCTGCCGCCGCGGTTGCCAGCCCCGGCCGCCGCCGCCGCCGCCTCGTCGCGCCTCTTGCGCTGCAGCTGCTGCTGGCGCCGGCGTTCGGCCTCGCGCAGGATGTCGAACGGGTCAGACTCATCGTCTAGCAGCTGGTGGAAGCGGTTGGCCACGACGCAGCCGAAACTCTCCTGCATCGCGGCGCCTGCGGCAGCCGCAGCCACAGGACTTCCCAGAGCGCCCTTCATGCCGCCGCGGCCACTGCGGGCCCGCCGCGGGCAGCCCACGCGAGCGAGTCTCAGCGAAGCCGGCGATGAGGACCCATCCTACCCGCAGCTACTGCCCTCCCAGCCCTGCCCTGCCCAGTCCCGTCCCTCCCAGCGCCCGCCCCCGCACCGCGGCCGCCGCCGCCCGCCTAGCTGCTTCCCACCAGCCAATCAGCGCACGAGGGCACGCCCCCTTTCCTAGCCGGCACGCCTGGAAGCCCAATCAGAGGCCGGCTGCTGTCACGTCAGGCGACCTCTATGCCCCGCCCCACGACTCAGCAGGGAGGGGCTGGACCCAAGGGGCGGAGCTGCTGGGAGGAGCAACGAATCTTGTGGTCCAGGCTGCTGGGCCATGCTGGTGGGTCACGGCCCTCATTTGTGTTTTATCTGAGACTCGGTCCACATTTATCATCGTCCACTCTTCTTTGAAGTGTATATATTGATTCGAAAACTATATAATGTATACTTACTATGTGAAGGTGTTATGTTGTAGGAGATACTAGCTCCCTGTTTCGGAAGATTTTAGTTTTAAGGCAGAAAAGTGCCCTGAAGGAAAAGCACAGACTTCTCTATGACCTACTTAAGAAGCTTGGAGAGGCTTTCCCATGGGAATGACGGTTAAGCTGAGATATGAAGGATAACAAGGGCCAGGAGTAATGGCAAGTGCACAAGTCTGAGGTGGGGTGGAAAGCTCAAAGAACACCAGTTAAATGAATTGCTAAGAGTTGGGGAGTTGGCATCACTGATGCGATGGACATGAGTTTGAGTAGGCTCCGGGAGTTGGTGATAGGGAAGCCTGGCATGCTGAAGTCCGTGGGGTCGCAAAGAATCGGACACGACTGAGCGACTGAATTGACTGAAGAGTTGACGCTGGTGCTGCTAAGTACCTTCAGTCGTGTCCGACTCTATGCAGCCCACCAGGACAGCAGCCCACCAGGCTCCTCTGCCCCGGGATTCTCCAGGCAAAAACACTGGAGTGGGCTGCCATTTCCTTCTCCAATGCATGCATGCATGCATGCTAAGTCGCTTCAGTCGTGTCCAACTCTGTGCGACCCCATGTAGAGCAGCCCACCAGGCTCCCCTGTCCACGGGATTATCTAGGCAAGAATACTGGAGAGGGTTGCCATTTCCTTCTCCAGACTGAAGAGTTGGGGAAGGGCCTTATTTTGGTCTTTATTCCAGGAGCATCGGGAAGCAAACTTAAAGCATGAGCATGTGTTTAAAAAGGCCAGCTTAGCTATAATGTGGAGAACTATGTTGGTGGGAGGTCAAATTGGATGCAGGGAAACCAAGCTGAAGATTCCTGCAGATCTACAGGGAAAAGGTGATGATAGTGACTTGGAGTAGGATGCTGTCAGTGGAGGTGAAGAGAGTAGTAGTAGATCCAAGAGCTATTTTGGAGGTTATATGGACTAAATGATGCACCAGACACAGCTGGTAAGGAAAAAGAATATGATGACTCCCGTTTTTCTGGCTCTTACAACTGGAATGGTGGTGCTATTCACAAAGAAAGCATTAGAAGAGACCACTTTGATGAGACTCATAAGTTCAGTCTTGGACATGTTGAGATTTAAGGTTTTTGTTTTTGTTTTGTTTGGTTGGTTGGTTGTTTTATTCAGTTGAGGCCTTGAAGTTCAGAGGAGAACATGAATTGGACTTTCTCCAGGAATTCTTGCTTAGGCACTCATGGAGACACTTTTATACATCGCCTATATTACAACTCTTCCTTTCTCTCTTACACTTTCCCAAAAGTGTGTTTTGTTGGTGCATCAGGTAGCTGTTTGACCCATTGGGGAACTGGGCCCTTTTCCAGCCTCAAACTTGATTAATCTTAAATCACTCTTTGTACTGCCATTCCCCTACCATGGTTGCTGTAGGAATAGGCTTTTGGTGCGAATCTGGCAGAACAGACCTGGGGAAGTATTCTGGAGAATTTCTTAGAGGGAACTTTTTTTTTTTTGGTGGGATCTGCCATCTTTCCACTTCTGTACTTTGGTCCTTGTTATGTAGGAAGACATGATCCCTCAAGTTGCTTATCCTTATTGTGACTATGAAGATGATGAAGATTGCAGAGCAGAAGGATAGAGAAAACCTAGTTCCTTGATGCTGTGGAGCTGCTGACTTATCACAATCAGGAAACTTCCTACCTCAGACTTATGTAAGGCAGTAAATGGGCTTCCCCGGTGGCTCAGATGGTAAAGAATCTACCTGCAATGCAGAAGACCTGGGTTCGATCCCTGGGTTGGAAAGATCCCTGGGAGGTGGGCATGGCAGCCCACTCCGATATTCTTGCCTGGAGAATTCCCATGGACTGAGGAGCCTAGCAGGCTACAGTCCATGGGATCACAAAGAGTCAGACATGACTGAGCGACTAAGCACACACACACACAAAGCAATAAATGGTCTTTATTCTAAGAGCTGCTGCTGCTGCTGCTAAGTTGCTTCAGTCGTGTCCGACTCTGTGCCACCCCAGAGACGGCAGCCCACCAGGCTCCCCTGTCCCTGGGATTCTCCAGGCAAGAACACTGGACTGGGTTGCCATTTCCTTCTCCAATGTATGACAGTGAAAAGTGAAAGTGAAGTCACTCAGTCGTGTCCGACTCTTCGGGACCCCATGGACTGCAGCCTACCAGGCTCCTCCATCCATAGGATTTGCCAGGCAAGAGTACTGGAGGCAACCCAAGCTGAAGATTCCTGCAGAGCTACAGGGAAAAGGTGATGATAGTGACTTTGACTAGGATACTTTCAGTGGAGGTGAAGAGAATAGTTTTCACCTTTAAACTAGTCTTAGTTGTACTAGTTTCTTGCATCCAAAAGCATTCCATTATAGCATCTTGCATCTTGCTCAGATGCATCATTACCGGCTTTGACTTCCCTTTAATAGCAAATGAAAAAGGAACCTTTAATCATAACTGCTGCCAGGTCTGTGTTTTACTAACTTACTCAGTTTTCTGTCATTCCTGAGGAGGGCAGGGATGATGTCTGTCTTATTCATTGTAACTTACATTCCCAGTGCTTAGCATTCTAGGTAGCTGAATAGTAGGTTCTCAGTAAATATTTGTTGAATGAAGATTTTAAGATATCTGTTCTTTTCCTTCTTGGAGTCAACAGAGGCTTATGATCAAAAGCCTATAATTTTTATCCAAAAGAATTGAAAGCAGGTGTTCAAACAAAACCTTCTACCTGAATGTTCATATTAGAGCTTCACAATAGACAAAAAGTGGAAACAACCAAATGTGCACCAACTGATTAATAGATAAACTAAATGTGCTGCAATGGTTAACATTTGGTCAAAAAAGGAAATGAAGTACTGATACCTGCTACAACATGAATGAATCATGAAAACACTATGAAAAGTGGAAGAAAACAGACACAAAAGATCCCCTATTATATAATTCCATTTATGAAATGTCCAGAATAGGCAAATCCTTAAGAGACAGAAAACAGATAAGGGGTTTGGGGGAGGAATGAGGAGTGACTGCTTGATGGGTATAAGGTTACCTTTTAGAGTGACAAAAATTTTCTAGGACTAATAGTGACGGTTGCAAAAAATGTGAATGTATTAAATACCACTGAATTGTAAAATGGCTAAAATAATAAGTTTTATGTTTAGTTTGCCAAAAATTTTAAAGCTTATATTTTGGAGTTAAATCATGGTTTGAATCCTAGCAATGCCACTAATTGACTTTGTAACCCTGGATATATTCCTTATTATGGTGCCTCAGTTTTCTCATCTGTAAAAAGGAGGCAATAATGGTACCTACTTCAGAGGTTTATTGAGAGAACTGGGTCCAATAATGCATATGAAGTGTTCATCACCATACTTGGCACAGACTACATCCTCAGTAAAAAGCCATTTGATAGTAACTATGATAACAAAAAGAAAAAACCAAAAATGCATGAAATCATATAATTTAGAAAATAAAGCATACAAAAAAAGCAGTGAGGTGTGAAGGCTGGTACTACCAGCCTTCTCATAGCAGTTATTTATTGGTACCAGTGGAAATGCAGTGAAGTTTAACTACACACAAAATGTACACTGTTGTTTTTCAGTAGTTGAGTCATGTCTGACTCTTTGAAACCCCATGGACTGGAGCAAACCAGGCTTCCCTGTCCTTCACTCTCCCAGAGTTTGCTCAAACTCATGTCCATTGAGTCAATGGTGCTATCCAACCATCTCATCCTCTGCTGTCCCCTTCTCCTGCCTTCAATCCGTCTCACATCAGGGTCTTTTCCAATGAGTCAGCTCTTCGTCTCGGGTGGCCAAAGTATTAGAGCTTCAGCATCAGTCCTTCCAGTGAATATTCAGAGTTCATTTCCTTTAAGATTGACTGGTTTGATCACCTTGCTGTCTAAGGAACTCTCAAGAGTCTTCTCCAGCATCACAGTTTGAAAACTTCAGTTCTTTGGTGCTCAGCCTTCTTTAGGGTCCAACTCTCGCATTTGTATCTGACTACTGGAAAAACCATAGCTTTGACTAGATGGACCTTTGTTGGCGAAGTGATGTCTCTGTATTTTAATAAGCTGTCTAGGTTTATCATATTGGAGAAGGAAATGGCAACACACTCCAGTATTCTTGCCTGGAGACTCCCAGGGACAGAGGAGCCTAGTGGGCTGCCATCTATAGGGTCACACAGAGTTGGACATGACTGAAGTGACTTAGCAGCAGCAGTAGCAGCAGGTTTGTCGTAGCTTTTCTTCCAAGGAGCAAGCATCTTTTAATTTCATGGCTGCAGGCACCATCCTCAGTGACTCTGGAGCCCAAGAAAACACTGTCACTGTTTCCATTTTTTCCCCCATCTATTTGCCATGAAGTGATGGACTAGATGCCATGATCTTAGTTTTTTGAACATTGAGTTTTAATCTATCTTTTTCACTCTCCTCTTTCACCTTCATTAAGAGGCTCTTTAGTTCCTCTTCACTTTGTTCCATTAGGGTGGTGTCATCTGCTTATATGAGGTTACTGATATTTCTCCCAGCAATCTTGATTCCAGCTTGAGCTTCATCCAGCCTGGGCATTTTGCATCATGTATTCTGTATATAAATTAAATAAGAAGGGTGACAGTATACAGCCTTGATGTACTCCTTTCCCAGTTTGGAACCAGTCTGTTGTTCCATGTCTGGTTCTAACTGTAGCTTCTTGACCTGCACACAGGTTTCTCAGGAGGCAGGTAAGGTGGTCTGGTATTCCCAATTTTTAAGAATTTTCCACAGTTTGTTGTGATCCACACAGGCAAAAACTATAGCATAGTCAATGAAGCAGATGTCTTTCTGGAATTCTCTTGCTTTTTCTATGATCCAATGGATGTTGGCAATTTGATTTCTGGTTCCCCCTTTGGTTCCTTTTCTAAATCCAGCTTTACATCTGGAAGTTTTCAGTTCACATACTGTTGAAGCCTAGCTTGAAGGATTTTGAGCATTACCTTGCTAGCATGTGAAATGAGCACAATTATGCAGTAGTTTGAACATTCTTTGGCATTACCCTTCTTTGGGATTGGAATGAAGACTGACCTTTTCCAGTCCTGTGGCTACTACTCAGTTTTCCAAATTAGCTGGCATATTGAGTGCAGCAACACTTCAATAGCATCATCTTTTAGGATTTGAAATAGCTCAGCCAGAATTCCATCACCTCCACTAACTTTGTTCATAGTAATGCTTCCTACTGCTGCTACTACTGCTAAGTCGCTTCAGTCATGTCCGACTCTGTGCGACCCTATAGATGGCAGCCCACCAGGCTCCCCCGTCCCTGGGATTCTCTAGGCAAGAACACTGCACCCCACTCCAGTACTCTTGCCTGGAAAATCCCATGGACGGAGGAGCCTGGTGGGCTGCAGTCCATGGGGTCGATGAGGGTCGGACACGACTGAGCGACTTCACTTTCACTTTTCACTTTCATGCATTGGAGAAGGAAATGGCAACCCACTCCAGTGTTCTTGCCTGGAGAATCCCAGGGACAGGGGAGCCTGGTGGGCTGCCGTCTCTGGGGTCGCACAGAGTCGGACATGACTGAAGCGACTTAGCAGCAGCAGCAGCATCATATGGCTCAGAGGTCTGCCTGCAATACGGGAGACCTGGGTCCCATCCCTGGATCAGGAAGATCCCCTGGAGAAAGAAATGGCATCCCACTCCAGTATTCTTGCCTGGAGAATCCCATGGAGGGAGGAGCCTGGTAGGCTACTGTCCACAGGGTAGCAAAGAGTCAGACACGACTGAGAGACTTCACTTTCTTTTCACTTTTCACATGCAGAGAGAAACACTTGGGTGTGGGCCAAGGAGGAGGCACCAGTGAGGCTGTAAAGGGTGTGAGTTTTTGTGAATCATCGAAGAGTTACACTCCACACACTCTGTTTTGCCACTGGATTGTTGCTCCCTCTTTGCTTACTTTTCTCCTCTGTAAAAGTAGGATAATTAAATTGATTCTGTATTCCTCATATGGTTTATGGGAGGATAAAACCAAAGAAGTAAATTTTAAAAGGTTGAAAAATTATATTATTTTATAATGGTTTCTACTTGAATAATATATGCAAGAACAAAAATATGTTTCCTGACTCTAAGAGTATCTCATCTGTCTTTTGTGTCAGTTGAGTTGATTGTGGTAATATCAGTGAAATCATAGTTTCTGCCTTAGTTGTTACCAAATATAAGTGGATTCAAATTCAGTTTGCCACAGCAAATGAATAAAGCAAGTACACAGTTTCAAAGTTAGGGGTTGAAAGTGAAAAGTGAAAGTGAAAGTCGCTCAGTCATGTCCAGCTCTTTTCGACCCCACGGACTATACAGACCATGGAATTCTCCAGGCCAGAATACTGGAGTGGGTAGCCTTTCCCTTCTTCAGGGGATCTTCCCAGCCCAGGAGTCAAACCAGGGTCTCCTCCATTGCAGGCTTTTACCAACTGAGCTATTAGGGAAGCCCAAGTTAGGGGTTATAGAATCATAAATCATTAAGAATCAGGATGCTGAGGTTAGCATGTTGAAGTTGGACAGAAAACACCAAAATTCTGTAAAGCAATTATCCTTCAATTAAAAAATAAAAAGAATCAGGATGCTGCAGGAGAATGCCGAGCTAACCAAAATCTATTAATGATGACCAGAAACAGAATACCAACAAATATTTGTATTCTTAGTGTCACTGAGGTTCTTTCCAGTTTTCTTATGTCAGTATGTTACTGGCTACCACAGTGCTTTATATCCTCAGGCACTCATGTCAAAAGGCATGTTTTTTATTCTCTGTCCTACTATTAAAACGTTGGTCTTGGTTGTAATTTTAATCAGGTCTGGATAAAATAATTTGGAATTTAGAACTTCTAGGTTCCACATTTATTCAGGATCCTTACAGTTGTGAGCAACAGAAATCCTATAATTAAAACAAAGGAATTTGTTGGCTTAAGAAAAAAGTCCAAGAGTCTATCAGGCATAGCTGTGTCACTGACAAACCATACTAGGACTTGACCTCTCATTCCGCCACTTGCCATCTCTTTGCTATATTTTCTTCTATATTTACCTCCCTTTGATCTGTTTCATTCTGTAGATAGTCCCAATAGTGACATTTAAAAATCCTTATAGTTATAAGCCAAGCTAGAAAGGAAAGGGCCTAGTTCACCAGGTCAAGCTGGAGTTAGCCCCCTCAACTGAAGCTGAGTGAACGAAGTGGATCCCCAAGGAAAATGTTTCCAATACCAGCAGACAGGAATGGATGGCTGGGCAGGCAACAAACAGAATTCCCCACAAGTGACGATTAGCATGAACATGTTACTGGCACCCCTCTTGTGGTATTGGATTGTTTTACTTTGTATTATAATTCTTATTCTTATTTGTCCTCCCTAAGGTGAGGAATCTTATATAATTCATTTTTCTGTCCTCTCCTTCCCTTCTTTATGGCCTCATCCTCAGTACTTGCAAAAGTGCTTTTCATCCAGGAAATATTTGTTGTGTGAATTTCTTCTTTGCATGTATGTGCTCCTGACAATTTTGCATGTGTTAAAAGTAAAGTAAAAATGCAACAAACTAATTAATGTGTGCAAGTTAATTAATGCATTCACATGATTAAATGGATGTGACAATGTTTCTTTTATCTGTAAGATTCATTATTCCACACATTTGCTAATAATCATAGTTAAATTTTATATACGGCTTCAGTCAGTCAGTCATTTCAGTTGCTCAGTCATGTCCGACTCTTTGCAACCCCATGAACTGCAGCACGCCAGGCCTCCCTGTCCATCACCAACTCCCAGAGTTTACTCAAACTCATGTCTATCAGGTTGGTGATGCCATCCAGCCATTTCATCCTCTGTTGTCCCCTTCTCCTGCCCCCAATCCCTCCCAGCATCAGGGTCTTTTCCAATGAGTCAACTCTTTGCACGAGGTAGCCAAAGTATTGGAGTTTCAGCTTTAGCATCAGTCCTTCCAATGAACATCCAGGACTGATCTCCCTTAGAACAGACTGGATCTCCTTGCAGTCCAAGGGACTCTCAAGAGTCTTCTCCAACACCACAGTTCAAAAGCATCAATTCTTCAGCGCTCAGCTTTCTTCACAGTCCAATTTTCACATCCATACATGACCACAGGAAAAACCATAGCCTTGACTAGACAGACCTTTGTTGGCAAAGTAATGTCTCTGCTTTTCAATATGCTATCTAGGTTGGTCATAACTTTCCTTCCAAGGAGTAAGTGTCATTTAATTTCATGGCTGCAGTCACCATCTGCAATGATTTTGGAGCCCCCCAAAACAAAGTCTGACACTGTTTCCACTGTTTCCCCATCTATTTGCCATGAAGTGATGGGACCAGATGCCATGATCTTAGTTTTCTGAATCTTAAGCTTTAGGCCAACCTTTTCACTCTCCTCTTTCACTTTCATCAAGAGGCTTACTAAATCTTTCTAAATATTTTCTGTTTAATCCTTACAACAACTGGAAGAGGTGAATACTTCTTCCGTCTCCAAGTTACAATGCCATGTATGTATGGCATGTACATTAATTAATGCATGCATTAATTATTATTATTAATTAATGCGTTAATTAATTAATTCCATGAGATTAATGCTTCAGTAAGTGGTAGTTCTGGGATCAGGAATGTGAGTCTATACTCCTAACCGTAATGCTTTTTGCTAAACACTGAGCTAACAGCTTAGTTGTGAGTAGGACACGGTTTCACTCCTTCAAGAGCTATGCAAGCTGGGAACAGACATTGTGCATTTAAGGCACAGTTCTCAGAAGAGCCCTAAGAGGAAGCTGAGTGGGGGTCTGTAATTTTATCACCAGTAGAATTTTGTGAGGGAGTGCTCACTGAAACACAAGTAGGGAAATGGTATACTTCAGTTCAACTTAGACCCCCTAAAAAACATAATTTTGTGAACTGAAAGCTATACTGTGTCCAAGCTAAGTTTGCATTAACTAAGATGTTGAAATAATGCTGCTCTTCTGCTTAGATTATATTTTAGAAATATATTAAAAAATAAGCTCTCATCTCACTCTCTAAGGATGATCTGTGAACCAGCAGCTGCAAGTCACTGAGGAGCTTTTTAGAAAGGCACAATCTCAGGCCAACCACAGAGCCACTGAATCTGAATCTGCACTTTACAAGGTCCCGAAGAAATGTCTGTACACAGTAGAATCTGGGAAGTGCTGAGCTAAAGTGAAAATACTTTTGTTCCCCAAACACCCCTGACTTCTTCATGCATCGGCGACCTCACATGTGCTGTTTTATCTATCTAATCTGCCCAGGGAGACTATTTATCATTCAAGATTTAGCTTTAAATTCTCCTTTCTTTCAAGGTTATTATTTTCCCTACCAGAAACTGTTGGCCATTCCCTTTTCTGTGATTGCATAACACTTTGTACTGGTATGTCTTATAAGTTTTCTATCAGATGATCTAACAAAAGTAAACACACAGAATGATAATGCAGGATGAGAAGGTGTTATAACTGATCTCCAAAGATGGCTCTCAATGAATGACACTTTCCAGTATCATGTATTGTGCAGTCACCTCCCTCACTGAATCTGGATTGGCTGTGACTATTAAGAAACAGAGTAAAGTAGAAATGATACTGTGCCAATTCTGGGCTTAGCCTTTAAGAAAAGCTTCAATTTTCTTCTTGAACCTAACTTCCATGGTTTGAGGAAGCCCTAGCAGCCATGTGGAAAAGCCACATGAAGAGGAGAAGCCCTAAAATCACGTGGGTATGCTAAGTAGCTTCAGTCATGTCTGATTCTTTGCGACCCTATGAACTATAACCCAACCAGTCCATGGGATTCTCCAGGCAGGAATACTGGAGTGGGTGGCCATTTCCTCCTTCAGGGGATCTTCCTGACCTAAGGATTGGACCCATGTCTCTTACATCTCCTGTATTAGCAGGCGGGTTCTTTACGACTAGCGCCACCTGGGAAGCCCCACAAAACTACATGGGAAAGGAAGAAAACTTAGCCATTTCTGCATGCCAGAAGCTTCCAGATGACTTTAACCCCACCAGCTGCCTAAGATACAGCAAGAACTGCCCAATTGAGTTCAGTCAATCCACAGAATCATAAGATAATAACATGGTTGTTGTTTTAGGTCACTGGGTTTTGAGTTTGGAGATCATCGGATTGGGGGTTCAATAACACAAAGATACTAAATATCCGAGATGTTTCCTTAGCATAGAGAAACTATAAGAGAAAGTGTACTAGAGCAAGCAGTGTGCAGCTCTTAGCACATAGTCATTGTTTGCCGTTACCCCCCACTCCATTACCAGGTAACAGTCACCTCGAAACCACTAACAGTCTCTCAGCCACTGGTCAGCACCACAGTGGGTCCCTTCTCCAAGCAAGCAACTGTTGGTGACCCTTCACCCAACAGCTGGTAGAGTGGTGGTTGTCAGGCAGAGTGAGGTAAGAGGCGAATCCTGCCGTTCTCCCCTGGGGCCCCCAGCTCACCCAGTCTTGGGCCACGAGGTGAGCTGGGGGCCCCAGCAAACAGTCTGGGGACTGTGTTTTGCTGGGCTCCAGAGCCCTGGCCAGGGCTGCCCATTGTCCAGGCCCAGGCCTTGAGGCAGCAGTGAATCTCCCCCCATCTCTGCCTCTGCAACCTAATAGCAGTGTAAGTCTGCCTGGGTCACAGTCTGAAGAACATAGCTCCCGTGGTTTGAATGGCCTTAGGAGCCTGAGGGTCAGTTAAGTTGGGCACCCGGCTCCTTCAGTGATGACAGCTGGGCAGAGTCTGGGGACCTGTCCTTGAGGTAGCCGCCAACTGAGATCTGCTTCCTCTTAGCCAGGACCTGGACCTTGGAGGGTGAAAGCTGAGCCTTGAGACCTTGCCTTTTCTTGTCAGAACACAGAATAACATTTGTTTGGTAGAGACTTACAAGAAGATCGTTACCTGACCATGACCTGACTTCTAGAAGAAAGGCTCTGACACCAAGAAGTCTGCAACAACTAACCATGCTCCACCACTCCTTTCCTGGAAAAGGGCTTTGTTGAAAGTTTTCGGGGAGTTTGGGGTTTTTGAGGCATGAGTCACCCGTCTCCTTGCAAGGCCCTGCAATAAACCTTTCTCTGTTCCGAACTCCAACATTTCAGTATTGGTTCACCTCACTGCGCATTGGGCACATGGACTTGCGTTTCAGTAACAAAAGTACATAAGCATCCTGAGCAAGAAGTAACACAAAGGGCAGTTCAGCACTACAAACGTCTGCATAAAAAGGCATCTCTTCTGGTTGTTTCACTGGTCAACTAAATTTCAAGAGCTTCATGATGTGTAGCTTACATAAGCTCTTCAGGTAAAATGCAATATTTTAAAAAACAAGGACTAAAGATAGTGTCTATGTGCTGAAGACATAAAGATAAAAATAGATTAATAAAAAACTTAGTTTTTTCTTTTTTTTAAATAATTGACATAGTTTAAGCAACAGAAGCACAGTAGGTTCTACTATTTATTAAAATTTTATTTTAAATATTAATATAAGACACTGTTCTCACTGAGTCTCCAATCATGGAGAAAACATTGAGCTCTGGAGGCCCTTTTTGGATCATTTGGGTATGAGAGAATTAGTGCTCTCTTCTACACATTTAAGAATGTCAGAGAACCTCACACCTGTCAGAATGGCTATCATCAAAAAGAGCACAAACAACAAATACTGGTGAAGATGTGGAGAAAAGGGAGCCCTTGTACACTGTTGATGGGAATGTAAGTTGGTGTAGCTACTGTGGAAAACAGTATGGAAGTTTCTCAAAAAACTGAAAACAGAATTACATGATCCATCAAATTCCACTCCTGGGTATATGTGTGTGTGTGTGTGTGTATGTATGTATGTATATATATATATATAAAGAAAACACACTAATTCAAAAAGACACGTATATCCTAATATTCATAACAGCATTGTTTATGATTGACAAGATATGAAAGCAGCCTAAATGTCCATCATCAGAAGAATGAATACGGAAGATATAGTATATACATATACACAATGGAATAATCAGTTCAGTTCAGTTGTTCAGTCATGTCTGACTCTTTGTGACCCCATGGACTGCAGCATGCCTGGCTTCCCTGTCCATCACCAGCTCCTGGAGCTTATTCAAACTCATGTCCATCAAGTCAGTGATGCCATCCAACCATCTCATCTCCTGTTGTCCCCTTCTCCTCCCACCTTCAGTCTTTCCCAACATCAAGGTCTTTTCTTTCCAATGAGTCAGTTCTTCGCATCAGGTGGCCTAAGTATTGGAGTTTCAGCTTCAGCATCACTCCTTCTAATGAATATTCAGGACTGATTTCCTTTAGGATGGACAGGTTGGATCTCCTTGCTGTCCAAGGGACTCTCAAGAGTCTTTTCCACCATCACAACTCAAGCATCAGTTCTTTGCTGCTCAGCTTTGTTTATAATCCAACTTTCATATCCATACATTACTAGTGGAAAAACCATCGCTTTGACTATCCGGACATTTGTTGGCAAAGTAATGTCTCTGTTTTTAAATATGCTGATTAGGTTGGTCATGGCTTTTATTCCAAGGAGCAAGTGTCTTTTAATTTCATGGCTGCAGTCACCATCTGCAGTGATTTGGAGCCCCAAAATATAAAGTCTGTCGCTGTTTCCATTGTTTCCCCATCTATTTGCCATGAAGTGATGGGACCAGATGCCATGATCTTAGTTTTCTGAATGCTGAGTTTTAAGCCAACTTTTTCACTCTCCTCTTTCACTTTCATCAAGAGGCTCTTTAGTTCTTCTTCACTTTCGGCCATAAGGATGGTGCCATGTGCATATCTGAGGTTATTGGTATTCTCCCGGCAATCTTGATTCCAGCTTGTGCTTCATCCAGCCCGGCATTTCACATGATGTACTTTGCATATAAGTTAAATAAGTAGGGTGACAATATACAGCCTTGATGTACTCCTTTCCCATTGGAACCAGTCTGTTGTTCAATGTCCAGTTCTAATTAATGGAATAATATTCAGCCATAAAATTTTGCTGTTTGTAACAACATGGATGGGCTTGGAGGGTATATTCTGCTAAGTGAAATGTTAGAGAAATATAACTACTGTATGGTATCACTTACATGTGGAATCTAAAAAATAAACTAGGAAATGTAACAATAAGGCAATAGACTCATAGAGAACAAACTAGTGGTTACTAGTGGAGAGAGGAAAGAGGTGAGGGGCAAGATATGGGTAGGGGATCAAGAGATACAATTGTGTATAAAATAAATAAACTACAAGGATGTACTGTACAACACAGAGAATATAGCCAGTATTTTATAGCAGCTATAAATAAAATAGAACCTCTAAAAATTGGCTTAAAACTCAACATTCAGAAAACTAAGATCATGGCATCCGGACCCATCACTTTATGGCAAATAGATGGGGAAACAATGGGAACAGTGACAGACTTTATATTTTGGGGCTCCAAAATCACTGCAGGTGGTGACTACAGCCATGAAATTAAAAGATACTTGCTCCTTGGAAGAAAAGTTATGAACCTAAACAGCATATTAAAAAGCTGTCCATCTAGACAAAGCTATGGTTTTTTCAGTAGTCATGTATGGATGTGAAAGTTGGACTATAAACAAAGCTCAGCACCAAAGAATTGATGCTTTTGAACTGTGGTGTTGGAGAAGACTTTTGAGAGTCCCTTGGACAGCAAGGAGATACAACCAGTCCATCCTAAAGGAAATCAGTCCTGAATATTCATTGGAAGGACCGATGCTGAAGCTGAAACCCCAATACTCTGGCCACCTGATGCAAAGAACTGACTCATTGGAAAAGACCTTGATGCTGGGAAAGATTGAAGGTGGGAGGAGAAGGGGACAACAGAGGTTGAGATGGTCAGATGGCATCACCAACTCGATGGACATGAGTTTGAGTAAGCTCCAAGAGTTGGTGATGGACAGGGAAACCTGGCATGCTGCAGTCCATGGGGTCACAAAAGTCAGACATGACTGACCGACTGAACTGAACTGATGTTGCACACCTGTAAGTTATGAAATAGTGTATCTTAACTATATCTCAATTAAAATTTTAAAAAGAAAATAATGGCAGAATTCTCTCTTGCTTTAGGGTCTTGCTGTTTGGAGCTGTTTCTTTAATAAGACTCATTCTCTAAATTCTTTTCCATCCGTGCTCAGATGTCTTCTTATTAGAGATACCTTCCCTGGACAGTCCATTTTAAACCCCATTTCCCAATTTATCTTCCTCCACAGCATTTTTCGTGATGTATATTCATTTATTTGTTGTCTATCTCCCTCCACTAGAATGTGAGCTCTGAGAACAGAGACATTGCTTTGTCCACTGCTGTATCCTCATTGCTGAGAACAGGGATTGGCACATAAGTGGCACTCAGTAAATATTTGTTGAATGAATGGTGGTAGAATATCTAAAAATGTACTTTCAGCTAAACAAAAATGCTAAGCAATACAATGTACTTTATTCCTTTGCTTAGCATCAGAGATGGTTTTGGCCATTGTAGGAAGTCTTTTTTAAATGGCTGGGTTTCCTAAGTCATTATATAATTACCCTCTTAAGTCTGAGTGAGCACTTAAAAGCACAGTTTCTAAATTGTTTTGCTTATATAACATTGCTGTTATTGACATTATCAATTTAGCAAGCATTGTGATGGGGCATACTATTAAAACACAGCCTAGGAGAAGTCAGCTTGTGATGAGCACTGCAGCATAAAGAAGAGTAGACTTGGTGCCAGTACTCCCCTTGCCCCGTATCAGCTAAGTGACCTTAGCAAAGCCACATAATCTTTGGGATTTTTTTCTCCGACTGTAAAATGAAGATAAACTGCCAAGTCTACCTAACAGAGATATTGTGAGAGTCAAATAATAAAATCTGTATAAGCACTTTGAATGCCTGAAAAGCATCATGAGAATGGAAGGCATTATCATTATGTCAAAGTAGTGATCAGTCATCAATTTTGGGGCACCTGATATAACCAAAGGACTCTGCCTCTACTATGGGAGAAATCTGTATCTATGCTCATGGAGAGGCTTTCTGTTGAGATGGAGATATGGGGGGCAGTATGTACATTGAAAATGTGCTCTAACTAATAAGGCAGTCATTTCCAAAATGTGCCTTAGATACAAATATAATTTTTAAAAGAATTGGCTGACTCAAATGGACCTTGGCACATTAATTTTTATCAAGGAGGGTGACTGAGCCATACATAGGTCTCATATAGTAGACACTTACCAGTTAGATACCACCCCTCTGTGTGCATGCATATGTCTATATCCCTTTTGGGCTTCATTCTTTTGTTCATATTGCTTTTTAAAAAATTATATAAGGAATTTTTTTTCCTTATATAAAAATTATATAAGGAATGGGGGGCTTCCCTGGTAGCTCAGAGGGTAAAGCATCTGCCTGCAATGCCAGAGACCTGGGTTCGATCCCTAGGTGGGGAAGATCCCCTGGAGAAGGAAATGGTAACCCACTCCAGTACTCTTGCCTGGAAAACCCCATGGACAGAGAAGCTTGGTAGGCTACAGTCCATGGGGTCGCAAAGAGTTGACACAACTGAGAGACTTCACTTTCACTTTCATATAAAGAACACATGAACATTTCCACTGAAAAAGAAAAGGAATATAAAAACATACCAAGAATAACAAGAAAGTCTCCTTTCATTCCTTCACCCATCAGATATCTCTTGTCACACTTTAATATCAACAAGGGAGAATAACCAGAGACAAGAAACCTTTAAAAACCATATAGGGCTACTTTGCAGTGTTATTGTTGGTCACCTAGCCATGTCTGACTCTTTGTGACCCCATGAACTTATAGCTCACCAGGCTCCTCTGTCCATGGAATTCTCTAGGCAAGAATACTGGAATGGGTTGCTATTCCCTTCTCCAGGGGATCTTCCCTTCCCAGTGATTGAACCTGGGTCTTCTGCACTGCAGGCAGATACTTTACTGTCTGAGCTACCAGGGAAGCCCACTTTGCAGACTTCCATGCAAATATATTTGAGCACCTATAGCAAATGGATAATTTCCTAGGGAAACTCAGATTAGCAAAATTGAACCCATTAGAATTACAAAGCTTAAAGAAAACAGTTTTCATAGAAGAAACAAACAAAAAAAAATTATCAAATAACTACCCTAAGAAAAAGCACAAGGCCTGAATAATTTCCTAGGGGAATACAACCAAACCATCATATCAAAAGCATTAAAAAAGAAGGAAATCTTACTTGTTTTTTCCATGAAGCAAGTATAACACTGCTATCTAAACTAAATAGGGTACAAAGAAAGACTATTGGCCAACATTTTTCATGAATATTGACACAAAATTCTAATCAAAATATTAGAAAAAATAATTAGCAAAAATAATTCAATGCCATGTTAAGAAAATAATGCAGAATTACCAAGTGGGTTATGTTCCAGAAATGAAAATTTGGCTTAATATTTAGAAATCAATTAGTGTCATACATAATATTAATAAAGCCAAGAAAAAGAATCAAAGAAGCAGAGCAAGTCTTTGAATAAATCAATACCTATTCATTATAAAAACACACAGGAATTAAAGAATTCTTTCTTAACATGAGTATATATCCATATATGTGAAAGTCAAAGTCGCTGAGTTGTGTTTGACTCTGTGACCCCATGCTCCTCTGTCCATGGAATTCTCTAGGCCAGAATATTGGAGTGGGTAGCCTTTCCCTTCTCCAGGGGATCTTCCCAACCCAGCGACTGAACCCAGGTTTCCTGCATTGCACATGGTTTATTTACCAGCTGAGACACAAGAAAAGGATATAATACATACCTTACTCTTAAAACTAGTTTCCTATTTAATCAGCAAACATTGCAGGCAATTAATTCTTCTAAGACTGGAAATAAGACAACTATGTGGATTATCCATTACTATTCAACATTGTACTACAGGTAGTCAATTCAGTTCAGTTCAGTCCGGTCGCTTAGTTGTGTCCGACTCTTTGCGACCCCATGAATCGCAGCACGCCAGGCCTCCCTGTCCATCACCAACTCCCGGAGTTTACCCAAACTCATGTCCATCAAGTCGGTGTTGCCATCCAGCCATCTCATCCTTTGTCATCCCCTTCTCCTCCTGCCCCCAATCCCTCCCAGCATCAGAGTCCTTTCCAATGAGTCAACTCTTCGCATGAGGTGGCCAAAGTATTGGAGCTTCAGCATCAGTCCTTCCAGTGAATACCCAGGACTGATCTCCTTTAGGATGGACTGGTCAGATCTCCTTGCAGCCCAAGAGACTCTGAAGAGTCTTTTCCAACACCACAGTTCAAAAGTATCGATTCTTTGGCATTCAGCTTTCTTCACAGTACAACTCTCACATCCATACATGACCACAGGAAAAACCATAGCCTTGACTAGACGGACCTTTGTTGGCAAAGTAATGCCTCTGCTTTTGAATATGCTATCTAGGTTGGTCATAACTTTCCTTCCAAGGAGTAAGTGTCTTTTAATTTCATGGCTGCAGTCACCATCTACCGTGATTTTGGAGACCAAAAAAAATAAAGTCTGACACTGTTTCCACTGTTTCCCCATCTATTTCCCATGAAGTGATGGGACCAGATGCCATGATCTTAGTTTTCTGAATGCTAAGCTTTAAGCCAATGTTCTCACTGTCCTCTTTCACTTTCATCAAGAGGCTTTTTAGTTCCTCTTCACTTTCTGCCATAAGGGTGGTGTCATCTGCATATCTGAGGTTATTGATATTTCTCCTGGCAATCTTGATTCCAGCTTGTGCTTCTTCCAGTCCAGCATTTCTCATGATGTACTCTGCATATAAGTTAAATAAACAGGGTGACAATATACAGCCTTGACGTACTCCTTTTCCTATTTGGAACCAGTCTGTTGTTCCATGTCCAGTTCTAACTGTTGCTTCCTGACCTGCATATAGGTTTCTCAAGAGGCAGGTCAGGTGGTCTGGTATTCCCATCTCTTTCAGAATTTTCCACAGCTTATTGTGATCCACACAGTCAAAGGCTTTGGCATAGTCAATAAAGCAGAAATAGATGTTTTTCTAGAACTCTTGCTTTTTCAGTGATCCAGCAGTATTAACCAATACAATTAAGACAAGAGAAATCAATTAGAGGCATCAGAACGTGTAAAGAAGAAGTAAAAATAATTTTATTTGTAGATGATATGATAGTATACCTGAAAACCTCTCAAAAATCAATGATAAAGTTAATTTAAATATTAGAAGAATTCAATAAAGTAGCAGAATGTAAAATTAAAATTTTAAAAATCATTAACTTTTACAATAGAAGCAAAAGCAAAAATAAACAAATGGAATCTAATTAAACATAAGCTTTTGCAAGGACAGGAAACCATAAACAAAATGAAAAAACATCCTATGAGCTGGGAGAAAATGTTTGCGAATGATGCAACTACCAAGAGATTAATTTACAAATAGCTCATATAACTCAATAACAAAAGAAACAAACAACCCAGTCCAAAACTGGGCAGAAGACTCAAATACAAATTTCTCCAAAAGAAGACATACATATGGCCAATAGGCACATGAAAAGATGCTCAATATCGATAATCATTAGAGAAATAAAAATCAAAACTACAATGAGGTACCATCACACACTGGTCAGATGGCCATCATTCAAAAGTCCAGGAATAATAAATATTGGAGACGGTGTGAAGAAGAGGGAACCCTCCTACGTTGTTAGTGGGAATGTAAATTCATACAACCGTTGTTGAAAACAGTATTCAGTTCAGTCACTCAGTTGTGTCCTACTCTTTGCGACCCCATGAATCACAGCATGCCAGGCCTCCCTGTCCATCACCAACTCCTGGAGTTCACTCAGACTCACGGCCATCGAGTCAGTAATGACATCCAGCCATCTCATCCTCTGTCGTTCCCTTCTCCTCCTGCCCCCAATCCCTCCCAGCATCAGTCTTTTCCAATGAGTCAACTCTTCGCATGAGGTGGCCAAAGTACTGGAGTTTCACCTTCAGCATCATTCCTTCCAAAGAAATCCCAGGGCTGATCTCCTTCAGAATGGACTGGTTGGATCTCCTTGCAGACCAAGGGACTCTCAAGAGTCTTCTCCAACACCACAGTTCAAAATCATCAATTCTTTGGCATTCAGCTTTCTTCACAGTCCAACTCTCACATCCATACATGACCACAGGAAAAACCATAGCCTTGACTAGACAGACCTTTGTTGGCAAAGTAATGCCTCTGCTTTTGAATATGCTATCTAGGTTGGTCATAACTTTCCTTCCAAGGAGTAAGTGTCTTTTAATTTCATGGCTGCAGTCACCATCTGCAGTGATTTTGGAGCCCAAAAAAATAAAGTCTGACACTGTTTCCACTGTTTCCCCATCTATTTCCCATGAAGTGATGGGACCGGATGCCATGCTTTAAGCCAATGTTTTCACTGTCCTCTTTCACTTTCATCAAGAGGCTTTTTAGTTCCTCTTCACTTTCTGCCATAAGGGTGGTGTCATCTGCATAACTGAGGTTATTGATATTTCTCCCGGCAATCTTGATTCCAGCTTGTGCTTCTTCCAGTCCAGCATTTCTCATGATGTACTCTGCATATAAGTTAAACAAGCAGGGTGATACTATACAGCCTTGACGTACTCCTTTTCCTATTTGGAACCAGTCTGTTGTTCCATGTCCAGTTCTAACTGTTGCTTCCTGACCTGCATACAAATTTCTCAAGAGGCAGGTCAGGTGATCTGGTATTCCCATCTCTTTCAGAATTTTCCACAGCTTATTTTCATCCACATAGTCAAAGCCTTTGGCATAGTCAATAAAGCAGAAATAGATGTTTTTCTGGAACTCTCTTGCTTTTTCGATGATCCAGCGGATGTTGGCAATTTGATCTCTGGTTCCTCTGCCTTTTCTAAAACCAGCTTGAACATCAGGAAGTTCACGGTTCACATATTGCTGAAGGCTGGCTTGGAGAATTTTGAGCATTATTTCACTAGCATGTGAGATGAGTGCAATTGTGCAGTAGTTTGAGCATTCTTTGGCATTGCCTTTCTTTGGGATTATAGAGGTTCCTTAAAAAACTAAAAATAGATTGCCATATGGTCCCACTCCTGGGTGTATATCCAGAGAAAACTCTAATTCAAACATGCGTGCACCATGATCTTCACGCAGCACTATTTTCAATAGCCAAGACACGGAAGTAACCTAAATGTTCATTGACAGAGAAATGGATAAAGAAGATGTGGTACATGTATACAATGGAATATTACTCAGCCATAAAAAGGATGAAATAATGCCACTTGCAGCAAAATGGATGGACCTAGAGATTGTTATACTCACTGAAGGAAGTCAGAAACAGAGAGAGACAAATATCATTTATCATTTATATGTGAAATCTAAAAAAAAATGGTACAAATGAATTTATTTACAAAACAGAATCACAGATGCAGGAAACAAACTTATGGTTATAGGAGGAAAAGTGAGGGGAGGGATAAATTGGGAGTTTGGGATTGACACATACACACTACTATATACAAAATAGATAACTAATAAGGACTTCCCTGGTGGCTCAGATGGTAAAGCATCTGTCTACAATGCGGGAGACCTGGGTTCCATCCCTGGGTTGGAAAGATCCAATGGAGAAGGAAATGGCAATTCATTCCAGTACTATTGCCTGGAAAATCCCATGGACAGAGGAGCCTGGTAGGCTACAGTCCATGGGGTTGCAAAGAGTTGGACATGACTGAGTGACTTCACTTTCACTTTCCTAAGGACCTACTGTATAGTACAAGGAACTCTACCCAATACTCTGTAATGACCTATATGGGAAAAGAATCTAAAGAAGAGTGGATATATATATATCTATGGCAACCCACTCCAGTACTTTTGCCTGGAAAATCCCTTGGACGGAGGAGCCTGGAAGGCTACAGTCCATGGGGTTGCAAAGAGTTGGACATGACTGAGCAACTTCACTTTCACTTTTCACTTTTATGCACTGGAGAAGGAAATGGCAACACACTCCAGTGTTCTTGCCTGGAGAATCCCAGGGACGGGGGAGCCAGGTGGGCTGCCATCTATGGGGTCGCACAGAGTCGGACACGACTGAAGCGACTTAGCAGCATATATATATATATATATATATATATATATATATATATATATACACACACACACATATACATGCAAAGATGGGCTTGATAAAGGATAGAAATGGTATGGACCTAACAGAAGCAGAAGATATTAAGAAGAGGAGGCAAGAATACACAGAAGAATTGTACAAAAAAGATCTTCATGACCCAGATAATCACAATGGTGTGATCACTCACCTAGAGCCAGACATCCTGGAATGTGAAGTCAAGTGGGCCTTAGAAAGCATCACTACGAACAAAGCTAGTGGAGGTGATGGAATTCCAGTTGAGCTATTTCAAACCCTGAAAGATGATGCTGTGAAAGTGCTGCACTCAATATGCCAGCAAATTTGGAAAACTCAGCAGTGGCCACAGGACTGGAAAAGGTCAGTTTTCATTCCAATCCCAAAGAAAGGCAATGCCAAAGAATGTTCAAACTACTGCACAACTGCACTCATCTCACACACTAGTAAAGTAATGATCAAAATTCTCCAAGCCAGGCTTCAGCAATACGTGAACCATGAACTTCCTGATGTTCAAGCTGGTTTTAGAAAAGGCAGAGGAACCAGAGATCAAATTGCCAACATCCGCTGGATCATCGAAAAAGCAAGAGAGTTCCAGAAAAACATCTATTTCTGCTTTATTGACTATGCCAAAGCCTTTGACTGTGTGGATCACAATAAACTGTGGAAAATTCTGAAAGAGATGGGAATACCAGACCACCTGACCTGCCTCTTGAGAAATTTGTATGCAGGTCAGGAAGCAACAGTTAGAACTGGACATGGAACAACAGACTGGTTCCAAATAGGAAAAGGAGTACTTCAAGGCTGTATATTGTCACCCTGTTTATTTAACTTATATGCAGAGTACATCATGAGAAATGCTGGGCTGGAGGAAGCCCAAGCTGGAATCAAGATTGCCGGGAGAAATATCAATAAGCTCAGATATGCAGATGACACCACCCTTATGGCAGAAAGTGAAGAGGAACTAAAAAGCCTCTTGATGAAAGTGAAAGAGGACAGTGAAAACATTGGCTTAAAACTCAACATTCAGAAAACTTAGATCATGGCATCTGGTCCTATCACTTCATGGGAAATAGATGGGGAAACAGTGGAAACAGTGTCAGACTTTATTTTTTTGGGCTCCAAAATCACTGCAGATGGTGACTGCAGCCATGAAATTAAAAGACACTTACTCCTTGGAAGGAAAGTTATGACCAACCTAGATAGCATATTCAAAAGCAGAGGCATTACTTTGCCAACAAAAGTCTGTCTAGTCAAGGCTATGGTTTTTCCTGTGGTCATGTATGGATGTGAGAGTTGTACTGTGAAGAAAGCTGAATGCCAAAGAATTGATGATTTTGAACTGTGGTGTTGGAGAAGACTCTTGAGAGTCCCTTGGTCTGCAAGGAGATCCAACCAGTCCATTCTAAAGGAGATCAGCCCTGGGATTTCTTTGGAAGGAATGATGCTGAAGGTGAAACTCCAGTACTTTGGCCACCTCATGCGAAGAGTTGACTCATTGGAAAAGACTCTGATGCTGGGAGGGATTGGGGGCAGGAGGAGAAGGGAACGACAGAGGATGAGATGGCTGGATGTCATTACTGACTCGATGGATGTGAGTCTGAGTGAACTCCGGGAGTTGGTGATAGACAGGGAGGCCTGGTATGCTGCGATTCATGGGGTCTCGAAGAGTCGGACATGACTGAGCGACTGAACTGAACTGAACTGAGATAAGCCAGATTCAAAGTGACAGAAAGTTGATTAGGGGTTAAACGGGGCCTGAGGGAGGGAAGAATAACAGGCCCTGAGGGAGGGAAGAAGTCTGGGATGATGCAAATAATGTTGACAGTTGCACAAAATGTGAATGTATTTAATGTCCTTGAACTATACAGTTAAAAATGATTTAAATGGTAAATTTCCTGTTATATATCTTTAATAACAATAAAAAAAAAGAAATACATTTTAGATAGTTAGCTTTTTTTTATACAGCAGAATCATTCCTTTTTTAAAAAATTTAAGTACATCTTGGCTATTGTGTCAATCTGCTGAACAGCAAGGTTATACATATATGTATATTCTTTTCCATTATGGTTTATCACAAAATATTGAATACATATCCCCGTGCTATACAGTAAGACCATATTGTTTATTCATTCAATATATAAAGTTTCCAAGCAGAATCATTCTTAATTGCAGAATGCATTAACATCATAAAGAATTTCAATTGTATGACACACTGTATGTTATTTCATAATTTTCTGACACACTTTATACAATTAACTCACGTGTTCTTTGAGGAATATTATATTCAGTGCTGTGTAGATTGTAGGGAAATGACTTGCAAAGAGGGCACATCTTATCTCATTGATTCTCATGCAATCATGAGATAGACATTGATCCATTTTTAAATGCTTTTTTAGTATGGCTGGATGGCTTCAAATAAATCAGCATTTTCAGATTTGTCATTAAAATTGAAATGCATAGCTACTAACTTGTATTTTGGCCATACGTTGGGCTTGTGGTATCTTCGTTCTCTGACCAGGAATTGAACCCAAGTATTCAGCAGTGAAAATACAGTGTCCTAACCACTGGATTGACAGGCAATTCTCACACTGACTCTTTTTTAAAATTAGTGATATTCTACTGCATCTTTACATAGTCAAAGATGCAGAGTTTTTAGAGTTTCTAACATGAAGATTATATTCCAAAGTTAAATTGGTGGTGGTATCTATTCATATCTATAAATTCTCTTTCCAAGTAGAAGAATTAGTGTTATCTAATGTCTTGATCATTGATATGTCTATTTATGGAATTTTGGGGTTTTATTGTAAAGATTTTTTTAAGCAAATGGTTTTCTCTTTTGCCTATTATTGTGAATTTTGTAAAATAATTCTATTTTTCCCTCAAGCTTACATATTGCCCGTATATCCCTTTCGATCAATCTACCAAACCTGAAGAAAATTCATAGAGCCACTAATTAATAGTAAAACTTTTGCTATATAACTTTAAGCTACAGATACAGAAAAAAGACAATAGCATTAGTCCTGTTAAACATCAAGCTTGCATACTATGAAAGCCACACAAGTACTGGCAGTATGGACAAAGATCATTCAAAAAGAGTCAGGACTTTTATTTTTAGGAAATAATTTTTCTTACTTTGGCATGTGCACATTTGAAAACGTCAGGTTTATTTGTAACATTTATTCACTTTAGGTCTTCTAATTAGAGAAGTTTGACATTTAATTCCTAAGATAAATTTAATCTGATAAGAGATCACACATTTCCAAAGACGTACTCTGGAATGTCAGACGTCTATGGGTACAGGTTAGCAAGGGAGCCACAAAACTTCGGGGGGTCAGCTATTATTGTTTTATTCATGTCAGCCTTAAAAAGTAAATATAACCTTTTTCAATGAGCAAGTCCAAAGTAAATATAACCTTTTTGAATGAGCAAGTCCAGAGAGAAAAAGCAGGTTAGTTGTCGCCAAGCCCTAGGGAGAGAAGGGGGAATGGTAATAGTGTCATGAGAACAAGGTTTTCTTCTGGAATGTTGAAAATGTTCTGAAACTAGATAGTGGTGATTACTGTACAATATTTGAATGTACTAAATGCCACTGAATTGTTCACTGTCAAATGTTTAAAAAAGTAAAATGTATATGTATTTTTTACAATAAAAATGTAATCTTGTTACAAAATAGCAACTTTAATTATAGACAATTTATACAAATACAAGAAGAAAAACATCACCATCAGTCTCACTGCTCACATAGAATCAATGTTGCCATTTTGGTGACTATCCTCCCAGTTATATCCCTGTGCATATAATTACATTTCTGCTTCAATTAAGACTTTTTGGTTGCAAGTAACAGAAAACCTGGTGTCTTCTGGAAACCTTGGACAGAAATGCGGCTGGGCCTCTGGGAGCTGAAGGGTCATTGAGAGGTCAGGAAGCACACTGCACCTTTGCTGGGTCTCCCCTCTGCGGGCTCTGTCCGTCAGACTTCATCTCTCTTAGATCATCTCTTCTCTTCTCCATTTATTGGCTAACTGCTGCCCCACAGCTTCTTAACATACCTGCTAACATTCTAGCCACCCACAGACTGGCTGACTGACTCTCTCAGACCCAATTCCAAATCCTGCTCATGGGTCACTCAGTTTTAGCCAGGGGAGTTGGGTCAGGCAATATGGAGAAGAACAAATTCAGATCACTTGCTTTGAAATATTTGGAGATATCTTCAAAGGTAGAATCAGCTTTAACTATTCTCCAAGGGAGTAAAAAAATAATGGTAATAAACAGTTTATTTTATAGGAGCTTTAACAGCGCATTATACATATACAGTTGAGGATAATTTTCTGTATTGTAGATACTTCCCAACAAATTGCAAACATGGGTGTGATTTTATTTAATTACTTATTTAAAAGTTGATGTTTATTGTATTTTCAGGTAAGTCATCAATTTTTCACTTCAAAAACAATGCTCTGGAATTAATTTTTTCTTAATTTCTTCCCTGATTAAAGGCCAAGTAGTCTTAGGATGCATGTTCATAAGAGAGTTTCATTGATGATATGAGGGTTTCATATAAGTATTCCTTTTAACTGAAAAAGGCAATTGGGAATTTTGTTTAAAAGCAGTTTTAGTGAAGTGTAATTCACCTACCACAGAATTCTCCTATTAAGTGCACAATTTGATTTAATCTTGCGATGTGCATTTATCACTATAATCCAATGTTAAAGCTACTCTTTTACCCACAGAAGAAACTTCTGCACAGCTGTAGTCAATCCTGTTTTCCATTCTAGCCCAAGGAAGGCACTAATCTATTTTTGTCTCCATAAATTTGTAAAAAGGGCAATTTTATTTTATACAGCAAAATATTTATGGCCTTTATGGAGCTCTCACAATGTCTTCATCTGTAAATAAAGTCTAATTTCAAGTTTGATAATTTTTTTTTTATCTTAAGCAAAACATGTAACTTGTTCACCATGTTTTTTCAACTATACTTGTGAAGTTCTACAAGCAAATAAACTATATAAGTATATATTTTTAGATGGGGATCTTACTTTTAAGTTCTTCTGAGTTTCTCCCATTGGCTGTCCCTCTCTGCCCTTATCGACTCTGTCCTTTGTCCCGCCAGTCACCATTTAGAACTCCTAGACTCCTGTTCTTCTCCACACAAGCCTAGGAAGCCTGAGCCAGTTAGACTTCCCTTTCTGCCTTGTTCTTTACTATTCATTGGACTACAACGCATGCCTCTGAGGATGCACCAGGCTTTTCTGAAAGCTTGAAATTGTTATGCAAGAGAGGAAAAACTCAAAAGTATACACTGAATATCATTTCCCCAAAGTTCTAGGTATGAATACTCCAAAAGTTAAAACCTCCATGAAGACTTTTCATTCCTGCATTAATCTCTTGCCTCCCTGTCATCCAGGCCATGCTTTTCTTATGCAAGTGCCTCCTGTTCATACAGGTGTCCCAATCCCTTGTTACTTTTCAAGAAAATCTAGACCCTACACATAAGGATTGGTCTTTTCTGAATCTATGTTTCTCACTTAGCAGCTTAAGCCCTTAGAGAAAATGGAAGTCGCTCGGTCGTGTCCAACTCTTTGTGACCCGATGGACTATACACTCCATGGAATTCTCCAGGCCAGAATACTGGAGTGGATAGCCTTTCCCTTCTCCAGGGGATCTTCCCAACCCAGGGATCAAACCCAGGTGTCCCGTATTGCAGGCAGATTCTTTACCAGCTGAGCCACCAGGGAAACCCAACAATACTGGAGTGGGTAGCCTATCCCATCTCCAGGGGATTGCCCTGGCCCAGGAATCGAACCAGGGTCTCCTGCATTGCAGGCAGATTCTTTACCAACTGAGCTATCAGGGAAGCCCTAACCCCTAAGTATGAGTTATTCAAATCTAGACTAGAATAATTACCCCAGGGAAGAGGGCCTGGAGAAGAAGAGTTGGTGGTGACTCTCCAAGTCCCACAGAACAGAGGGATGTGGAAGTGAGGGCAGACTTTGGTGCTCCAAGTTTCAAGAAGCAGGTTAGGGTAGCGGTGGGTAACTTAGAATCTTGTTCTGTTGATCTCTGTTGAATAAAAGAGTTCAACATATCTTTTATTCTCTGGACTGTCTAGGCTAACTATGGAATAAAACAATATATATTCATGTTCATCATATCATCTCCCAAGGACAAATTTTAATCCCCAGAAGTAGCATAGTAAACTCATGAAGAGAAAGAGAAGTATTTCCCTGCTTACTCATAATTTATAAGCCATTTCTTGATAAATGGAATCTGTCCTGTACATTATTTACTGGACATTATAATATAAAATGTACTGGTTCTTTACCTTCATTGTGCCTTCTTTGCTCTCTGCTTTCAAATTATGACCTCTCAGGTCTTCTAGGAAAACAAAGCAATCCTATTTTTAGCCCATAAACTGTACCTTTTACAGGCTGCTCCCTTAGCTATATTAGATCTCGCTGAGACTGTCAAGTCAGTACTTATATATAAGTTCTATTAAATTCTTGCCCAAGGTCATACTCTGTCCAGGGAGGAATAGGATGCCGTGATTTCATTCTTCTACTTTTAAGTACATACATTTTAATATGCTCTCAATCTATGTGATTTCCACTTGCCTTATTTACTAACTTATGGATATAGTAGTATTCTGTCAGCCCTGTTTAGTGATAGCGCCCAGTTATCACTAACACAATCTATTGATAAAATAGAGCTGAGTTTACTGCTTATGTTGGTAAGGAAGAATCACATCTCCTCAGAATTTAGGCAGTTTCTCAAATTGGGGAAGGTCAGGAGAACTCATTGAGAATTTGAAGTTTGGCTTAAGAAAGGTCTTTCCGTGTAGGGACTTGATTAGAATTGGGTAAAGATCAGATAAAACTGTTCAGGATTGGTGAAAATAACAAAGAATGGGTTTTGAGGCTAGGAATTCAAGAATCTTAGGGCTCAAACAGCCTGTGGATGTCTTCCTTTGAAGAGTATCTTTTAGGAATTTTCTGTGATGAACTTCAACATTTGCCTGGGAAAGAGACTCCCAGAAAACTAATGAAGACAGAGGAATAAAAAAGTGTTGTAGATGTCAACGTAGAGGATGAGGTAGGTGGGGAGCGATGTAGTTTCAGTTCTCAGTGTCCAGGGTAAGTCTGTTGTAGATGGTTTTGGTTCTCAGCCCCTTTCCAAACTCAAGTGAATTAAAGTGACTCTAGCTGTTGAAACAGGTACATTCACAAATGTTTAATGGCCAAACATGAAATAACTTAATTTTTCCAAAAGAAGTGTTCCTGATTGATGGATGATTTTCCTCCTTGGGGAGAGAAGGACTCAGGCCTCTTAGAGACTGAGCTCTACTATCTGTGGTCCTAAAATTTGAGCGTCATCAGAATCACTTGGAGGGCCTGCTAAATTGTATGTTGCTGGGTCTCATCCTGATTCTGTAGGTTGGGGCAGGGGGTGGTGGTAAGTTGGGGGGATGGGATCCAATCAGTTGCATTTCTATCAAGTTCCCAGGTTATGCTGATGTTGTTGTTCATCTGCCGTGTCCTCAGCATCACAATGGGGGATTGTGAAAGTGAAGCACATCACTTCTGATCACATTAATTCATGGCAACTTGTCACACAATTCCCACCTAGATAACGGGGGTCTAGGAAATGTATTCCTTGGACTAAAAAAGAATCTTTGTAGAAAATGAACCTTTAGTGGTGTTAAGTAACAAAAATTCAACCAAGTAAATTTTAAAGATCTATTTGGCTTTATTGGATAATTCACGAATCGGGCAGCATTCCATCTAGCAAGTAGTGAGGAGCGCCAAAGTACTACAGAAAGGGAAAGTTTTTAAAAGGCAACACAAGAAAGTCATACCAGCAAGATTACTCCAGGCTTAGGTGACCTCCCTATGGGGGATAGAAGGGGTCTGGGAGGTGGATACCTCATCTTCCATTGGAGGATGGTGAGGGCCCACGTGACAGATCACCTTATAGGTGCTGAGCAGAAAATTCCTGGCAGACCTGTTAAAACTAAATTTCTGGGGGATGTTGACACTCCAATTAAGTTAGGTACTAAGCCCTGGTTTGATGGCAGGGCTTAGTATAAGTGGCCCATGATTTTCTTTTTAATGGTAGATAGCTATCCATCCCCCCCAAGCCTCTAGCCACCAAATCTCCAAGAGCACCCTTCTCATTCATAGAACACACTCATTTCCTCCAAAGATCCATCCAATTTACTACAACCCGGTGGTTCACAGTCCTCTTTGCAAACCCCAAAGTGGCTCCTCATGGTTTATCACCTATAAACCACAAAGTTGTCTGCTGTACAATACAGTGGTGGATCAGGGACAGGATAAAAGACTCAATAAAACAAGCAAACCTGGAGACACATAGCCGTCCTTAGTCCATAGAAATGACAAAATCCTGCAGGGCTGGCATTGAAATGGGGAGGGCGTGAGTTCTCACGGAGTAGATTCTGGCTATGCCTTCTGGTTTCCTATCCTGTGACCTCTTATGGTCAGGAATTCTTTGTGGCACTTAGTAGCCTTCTAATCTATTTACACTCAGGCATTTCAGTATGACTATAACTGTACCCTAGGCAGAATTCTGCGGCCTAATCTGTTTCTCTGTTTCTTTGCCCGCTATTGCTCTCTTCACTACACTGAAACCCTATGAAACAGCAGGTGAAAACCATGCACTCTTGATCTGATTGTTGCCTTAGCTATAAGTTTAGGTACCTAAATCTCTTTTGGTCTTGTCTCTTACTGTTTGGAACCTGCAAAAGTCAGTTTTTGCAACACCTAGAGCCTAGAGGCCCCAGTGTTTGGTTTTTCTCTGTTACATTTCATTTCTGCTCTCAAACTGGCCAATCTTTCCCTGAATTCCATCTTTTGCTTGTAGGAAATTGCTAAAAGCTGAAAATAAACGTCAGTATATGCTATCACACCAACTCTTACCAACTGCTTCCTCTAAAGCTTCTCAACAGGCCTATAGTCTTCCTTCCAACTTACCAGTTAGACGGTTTTGCCAAATCTCTTGTGACATGCATCTCTCTCTTCAGCTTCAGATACCAGTTTCTTTGCCACCTTCACCTGATCATGAACCCAGTCTTCACATATTGTTGGATTTTTGTAATATCAACATCCTACTTCTGATTCTAATTTCTGTGTTAGTTAAGGTAATTCTGACTGCTGTAACAAACATTCCCTGACGCTCTTAATGCCTGGCAGCTCCTCTCTTTGTGGTGATGGAGGGACATTACCTCCTTTCAGGTTGTGGCCTTGCTAGTTCCTAAGGACTCAAAGTCTTTGGTTTGATTCTTTGCATCCAGCTGACAGACAGGAGAAGAGATTGTGGATTAGGCACATTGCTGGTCTGGAAATAACATACTGCTTTTGCTCATATTACATTGCTGAGAGCAAGTGACATGGTGACACCCAGGTGTATGGAGTGACAAAACAGTGGTCTCTATCAATACTGTTCTTTTATAGGAAAATTCTGCAGTGTGAAAAGGAAGGACACATCTTTTGGTGGATATCTAGTTGTGTGACACAGCAGACCACCCTGTCATTCAGTTCAGTTTAGTTTAGTCGCTCAGTCATGTCCGACTCTTCGTGGCCCCATGAACCTAAGCAAGCCAGGCCTCCCTGTCCATCATCAACTGCCAGAGTCTACCAAAACCCATGTCCATTGAGTTGGAGATGCCATCCAACTATCTCATCCTCTGTTGTCCCCTTCTCCTCCTTCCCTCAGTCTTTCCCAACATCAAGGTCTTTTCTTTCCAATGAATCAGTTGTTCGCATCAGGTGGCCAAAGTATTGGAGTTTCAGCTTCAGCATCACTCCTTCCAATGAACACCCAGGACTGATCTCCTTTAGAATGGACTGGTTGGATCTCCTTGCAGACCAAGGGACTCTCAAGAGTCTTTTCCAACACCACAGTTCAAAAGCATCAATTCTTCAGCGCTCAGCTTTCTTTATAGTCCAACTCTCACATCCATACATGACCATTGGAAAAACCATAGCCTTGATTAGATGGACCTTTGTTGACAAAGTACTGTCTCTGCTTTTCAATATGCTCTCTACGTTGGTCATAACTTTCCTTCCAAGGAGTAAGCGTCTTTTAATTTCATGGCTGCAATCACCATCTGCAGTGATTTTGGAGCCCAGAAAAAATAAAGTCAGCCACTGTTTCCACTGTTTCCCCATCTATTTGCTATGAAATGATGGGACTGGATGCCATGATGTTAGTTTTCTGAATGTTGAGCTTTAAGCCAACTTTTTCACTCTCCTCTTTCACTTTCATCAAGAGGCTTTTTAGTTCCTCTTCACTTTCTGCCATAAGGGTGGTGTCATCTGCATATCTGAGCTTATTGATATTTCTCCCGGAAATCTTGATTCCAGCTTGTGCCTCCTCCAGCCCAGCATTTCTCAGGACGTTCTCTGCATATAAGTTAAATAAGCAGGGTGACAATATTCAGCCTTGAAGTACTCCTTTTCCTATTTGGAACCAGTCTGTTCTTCCTTGTCCAGTTCTAATTGTTGCTTCATGACCTGCATATAGGTTTCTCAAGAGGCAGGTAAGGTGGTCTGGTATTTCCATTTCTTTCAGAATTTTCAACGGTTTATTGTGATCCACACAGTCACAGCTTTGGCATAGTCAATAAAGCAGAAATAGATGTTTTTCTGGAATCTCTTGCTTTTTCGATGATCCAGCGGATGTTGGCAATTTGATCTCTGGTTCCTCTGCTTTTTCTAAAACCAGCTTGAACATCTGGAAGTTCATGGTTCACGTATTGCTGCAGCCTGGCTTGGAGAATTTTAAGCATTACTTTACTAGCGTGTGAGATGACCTAACCATGTCATTAGAGCCATTCAATTGAAATCCAACTTGGATATAGGTATTCTACCAATTAGGAATGGCTTTGGGTCATTAGTAACATATTCCTGAAATAAGAATAACTTAAAACCAAAGTTTATTTCTCTCTCATGTAAAAGATATCTGGAACTGGGCTGTCTTGGTAGGTATGGCTGTTGCATCAAGTCAAGGCTGTTGCTTCTGCTTTTTTGCTTTACCATTCTTAACACTAAGCTTCAGTTTTTCAGAATGCCTGCTAAACTCTAGACATCACATTCACAATTCAGGTTGGAAGAGGGAAGAAGGGTGAAAAGACTAAAGAAGCTTCCTGAAATTCCATCCCTCGTAACATTGCCTAATAGTTAATTCACAATGACCACATCTAGTTTCAAGTGGTATGAAAGTTGCTCAGTAGTGTCCGACTCTTTGAGACCCCATGGACTGTCATGGAATTCTCCAGGCCAGAATGCTGGAGTGGGTAGCCGTTCCCTTCTCCAGGGGATCTTCCCAATGCAGGGATCGAACCCAGGTCTCCTACACTGCAGGCAGATTTTTTACCAGCTAAGTCACAAGAGAACCCCAAGAATACTGGAGTGGATAGCCTATCCCTTCTCCGGGGGATCTTCCTGACCATGAATTGAACCTGGGTCTCCTGCACTGCAGGCTTATTCTTTACCAGTTGAGCTACTAGGGAAGCCCCACTCTCAAGAGAGGATGGTAAGTGTAGAATTTCAGCTAGGTGTAATGATGTATCAGGCTTCCCAGGTGGCACTAGTGGTAAAGAATCTGCCTGCAGTGTGGGAGACCTGGGTTCGATCCGTGGGTTGGGAAGATCCCTTGGAGGCAATCATGACAACCCCCTCCAGTATTCTTGCCTGGAGAATCCCTTGGACAGAGGAGCCTGGTGGGCTACTGTCCATAGGGTCACAAAGAGTCGGACACTACTGAAATGACTTAGCATGCATGCACAGAGGATGATGTATCAAAAATACAGGGATTTTATTATAAAGAAAGAAGGGGACAATAAGTAGTCAGTTAGTGCCATAGGATCATTCTGAATATAGAAAGGAGGAACATGAGCTTCCTGCTATGTTTCAGGGTAATAATGATTCCATACAGCACATTGGGTACTTTATTCCCTGTGATAAATCAAATGAATTGGGTAAATGCAAAAACTACAGTTATTTTGAGAGTCTGTCCTTTTCCTAAGAACCAAATTCTAACTTATAGTCAGTTTAAGTTATCACCAATTGTTATCCCTGTATGTGTATTAAACAAATTTCATATATTGATACTTCAATGTAATATTTCCCAACCACGTTACACATATTAACTTATAAAGTTAATCAACTAACAAATGTTAATTTAACCTATGATATGCTCTGCAATTTGAAACCTACTGGAGAAGATGAAAAATAAACAAAAGTACACTGAATTCAGGACTTATAAAATGGGATGAGTGTGTGCATGCACAGTCTTGTCTGGCTCTATGTAACCCCATGGACTATCCAGCCAGGCTCCTCTGTCCATGGAATTCCCAGGCAAGAAATACTGGACTGGATTGCCATTCCCTTCTCCAGGAGATCGTCCCAACCCAGGGATTGAACCTGCGTCTCTCATGTCTCATACATTGGCAGGCAGATTCTTTACCGTCTGAGCCCCCAGGGAAGCCCATCAAATGGGATTATTGTTGTGTTGTTCAGTCACCCAGTTATGTCTGACTCTTTCTGACCCCATGGACTGCAGCATGCCAGGCCTCATCATCTCCCAGAGTTTGCCCAGGTTAATTGCATCGGTGATGCCATCCAGGCATCTCATCCTCTGATGCCCTCTTCTTCTTCTGCCCAGCATCAGGGACTTTTCCAATGAGTCAGCTGTTCGTATCAGATGACCAAAATACTGGAGCTTCAGCTTCAGTATCAGTCCTTCCAGTGAGTATTTAGGGTTGCTCTCCCTTAAGATTGACTGGTTTGATCTTCTTGTTGTCCAAGGGACTTTCAGGGGTCTTCTCCAGAACTACAGTTCGAAGGCATCTATTCTTTGGCATTCTGTTTTCTTTATGGTCTAACTCTCACAATCATACATGACCACTGGGAAGACCATAGCCTTGGCTATACGGGCTTTTGTTGGCAAAGTAATGTTTCTGCTTTTCTACACACTGTCTAGCTTTGTCAACACTTTCCTGCTAAAGAAGCAATTGTCTTCTGATTTCACCACTGCAGTCACTGTCCACAGTGATTTTGGAGCCCAAGAGGAAATCTGTCACTTCAGTTTAGTCGCTCAGTCATGTCTGACTCTTTGCAATCCCATGGACTGGAGCATGCCTGGCTTCCCTACCCATCACCAGCTCCTGGAGCCTACTAAAACTCATGTCCATCGAGTTGGTGATGCCATCCAACCATCTCATCCTCTGTCGTCCCCTTCTCCTCCGCCTTCAATCTTTCCCAGCATCAAGGTCTTTTCCAATGAGTTAGTTCTTCGCATCAGGTGGCCAAAGTATTGGAGTTTCAGCTTCAACATCAGTCCTTCCAATGAATATTCAGGACTGATTTCCTTTAGGATGGACTGGTTGGATCTCCTTTCTGTCCAAGGGACTCTCAAGAGTCTTCTCTAACATTATAGCTTAAAAGCATCAGTTCTTTGCTGCTCAGCTTTATTTATAGTCCAACTCTCACATCCATACATGACTACTGGAAAAACTATAGCTTTGACTATCCAGACCTTTGTTGGCAAAGTTATGTCTCTGCTTTTTAATATGCTGTCTAGGTTGGTCATAGCTTTTCTTCCAAGGAGCAAGCATCTTTTAATTTCATGCTGCAGTCACCATCTGCAGTGATTTGGGAGCCCAGAAATATAAAGTCCGCCACTGTTCCGTTGTTTCTCCATCTGTTTGCCATGAAGTGATGGGACCGGATGCCATGGACACAGTTTTCTGAATGTTGAGTTTTAAGCCAACTTTTTCACTCTCCTCTTTCACTTTCATCAAGAGGTTCTTTAGTTCTTCTTCATTTTATGCCATAAGGATTGTGTCATCTGCATATCTGTGGTTATTGATATTTCTCCCGGCAATCTTGATGCCAGCTGTGCTTCATCCAGCCCAGCATTTTGCATGATATATTCCACATATAAGTTAAATAAGCAGTGTGACAATATACAGCCTTGACAGACTCCTTTCCTGATTTGGAACCAGTCTGCCATTCCATTTTCAATTCTGTTGCTCCTTGATCTGCATAGAGATTTTTCAGGAGGCAGGTAAGGTGGTCTGCTATTTCCATCTCTTTAAGAATTTTCCACAGTTTGTCGTGACCCACACCAGTCAAAGGCTTTGGTGTAGTCAGTAAAGCAGAAGTAGATGTTTTTCTGGAACTCTCTTGCTTTTTTGATGATTCAACAGATGTTGGCAATTTGATCTCTGGTTCCTCTGCCTTTTCTAAAACCACCTTGAACATCTGGAAGTTCATGGTTCACTTACCGTTGAAGTCTGGCTTGGAGAATTTTGAGCATTACTTTACTAGCGTGTGAAATGAGTGCAATTGTGCGGTAGTTTGAGCATTCTTTGGCATTGCCTTTCTTTGGGATTGGAATGAAACCTGACATTTTCCAGTCCTGTGGCCACTGCTGAATTTTCCAAATTTGCTGACATAATGAGTGCAGCACTTTCACAGCATCATCTTTTAGGATTTGAAATAGCTCAACTGGAATTCCATCTCTTCCACTAGCTTTATTTGTAGTGATGCTTCCTATGGCCCACTTGACTTCACATTCCAGAATGTCTGGTTCTAGGTGAGTGATCACACCATCGTGATTATCTGGGTTGTGAAGATCTTTTCTGTATGGTTCTGTGTATTCTTGCCTCCTCTGCTTAATATCTTCTGCTCCTGTTAGGTCCATACCATTTCTGTCCTTTACTGTGCCCATCTTTGCATGAAATGTTCCCTTGGTATCTCTAATTTTCTTGAAGAGATATCTAGTCTTTCCCATTCTATTGTTTTCCTCTATTTCTTTGCATTACTCATGGAGGAGGGCTTCCATATCACTCCTTGCTATTCTTTGGAACTCTGCATTCAGATGGGTATATCTTACCTTTTCTCCATTGCCTTTATCTTCTCTTCTTTTCTCAGCTATTTGTAAGGCCTCTTCGGACAACCATGTTGCCTTTTAGCATTTCTTTTTCTTGGGATGCTCTTGATCACTGCCTCCTGTACAATGTCATGAACCTCTGTCCATAGTTCTTCAGGCACTCAATCTAATCCCTTGAATCTATGTGTCACTTCCACTGTATAATCATAAGGGATTTGATTTAGGTCATACCTGAATGATCTAGTGGTTTTCCCTACTTTCTTCAATTTAAGTCTGTATTTGGCAATAAGGAGTTCATGATCTGAGCCACAGTCAGCTCCCGGTCTTGTTTTTGCTCACTGTATAGAGCTTCTTCATCTTTGGCTGCAAAGCATCTGTTCAATCTGATTTCTGTATTGACCTTCTGGTGATGTCCATGTGTAGAGTCTTCTCTTGTGTCATTGGAATCTGTCACTACTTCCACCTTTTCCCCTTCTATTTGTCATGCAGTAATGGGGCTGGATGCCATGATTTTAAGGTTTTTTTTAATATTTAGCTTTAAGCCAGCTCTTTCACTTTCCTTCTTCACCATCATTAAGAGGCCTCTTTAGGTCCTCTTCACTTTCTGCCATTAGAGTGGTAGAAATATCTGAGATTATCTGATATATCTGCAGTTATTGATGTTTCAAATGGGATTTATAAGATTAAATAATATTCTAATACATATAAAAAAACTTAAACATTTTGTAAACTTTTGAACCTATCAATTTTACATAGAAAAATATAACCTGAGAAGATTATCATGGATACAGACAAAGATTTAATTGTCATTAAAGCATTGATTGTAAAAACAGCAAACTAAAAAAACTTCAGTTTCAATAACAGAGGTTAGTTGGTGCAGTGGTAAAGAATCCACCTGCCAGTGCGGGAGATGCAAGAGACATGAGTAGGGAAGATCTCCTGGAGTAGGACATGGCAACACACTCCAGAATTCCTGCCTGAAAAATTTCATGGACAGAGGAGCCTGGTGGGCCACAGTCTACGGGGTCAAAGAGTTGGACACAACTGAAGCAACTTGGCAAGCATCCACATACCACATTTCACTACTGGACTGTGCCTGCTGACTGAATGACCTGACTCAAAGTGGACAATCACATTCTACCTCTTAATAATCTGAAATTGAATTTGTAAATGCCAATCTGTTTCTTCTGGTGACTTGAAGACAGCATAAATAACTCAAGAGGCTGGTGTATGGTTTTGTATATTTAGCAACATATGTGGAAAAGCAAACAAGTGTGTCTACAGAGAGGAAAGAATGAAGCACATCCATAGAGCCAGGAACTGAGGCTGGAAACCACGTATCCCCAGCAGGTTCAGATGACGTTTCAGGTTCCAATCTTGACTTTGGACTCCATTTGACTCCCCTGTTTTAATAATTCTTTGTTTTCTAACCTGGTCTGAAGTTACTCTTACTTGTAACCAAAGTTAGATTGCCTATTTAAAACCAAAAGAGCTATTTCTAAGAAAATTAGCAGTATCATCACAATGAGATATCTGGGCATTTGTGATAGTAAATAGGTAAATAGATGTTTAAAATGTTTCCTTTTTCTCCTAACTGGATGAAACTCTCATGCACAATCCTTTTGGAAAATATTTTGGGGAAAGCTGTTTTGAAGAAAGATATGTAGATATGGTCTATGTAGATAATCTCCTATTGTTAGAGCTTAAAAACCCCACTGATATATTATGGGGAACCATTTCCTCCGAGGTTTCATTCATTTTAAGAGGACTTTTTGGAACTCAAATTTGAGTTTGTTGCCAAATAGAACACTTAGAAAATTATTTTGGAGAATTTTTACAGTAAAATATTTTCCTGTTAATGTCAAAACAAGTGATCAGGCATTTTTATCCCATTTCATCTACATTTATTTGCAAAGCTGTTTTATATGCACTTTTAGCTGTGAAGACAAATCACTTAACAGAATCTATGTTATGTTCAGCCTCTCACATAGGAAGATATTGTAGCAGTCAAGCAGCTCCAAATGCTCTCGTTGATATTGTTTTCAAAGTGAAAAAAAAAATCCTTGCTTTGTTTTACTCAGTTTTATCTTGAAACCATTAAGTATATTTTAAAAAGAGTGTTTGAGGTATATATCTTTACCAGGTCTACATTTTTAACAATTGGGAAGACTACTGTAATAATATAGCAAGTATCCTTAGATGAATTTTATTACTCTGAATCTCAGTATTCTCAATTTTAGTATTTAGACTTTGACTAGGGCAGAACAAAGACACCAGAAATATGATCCGCACACTTCAGACAGCCTCCTAGTTGCAGGGAAATAGAGCCAAACAAGCAGATCTTGCATGTCCTCAGCTCTGCTCAAGGAATCACCCTCTGCCCAGTTCACAAATTCCTGGCATGCCTTTCATTCTCTTGTGGCAGAGAGCAAGTAGAGTTGCCAGGTTACTGTTGATGAAGAATAATTTTTAGAAGCAGAAAGTTAGTTCTTGGTTCTGAATGACTCATCTCACACTCTGGGCCTTGTTAAACAGTAACTATTGGCTGGTGCTTAATCTGCTGGATCTTGCTTAACCGGTAATTTGAGAGTCCAAGTTGGATATATCACTTTTTACTTTTCACTGTTTTTCAAGTATAAAATAGATGAATTATATTTTCCTTACAATGGATTCAGAAGTATCCGGTACAGTCATTTGGGATAAAACTGTAAAAACAAAATGAGTGTTTATTAAGTAAAATGAGAGATAAACTTTCATCTTTCCATATCATCAATTTATTAAAATATCGTTGGTTTTAATCTCTAAAGAAAACCTAAAGGTTTTAGACTTGAGAAACAGGTCTCATAAAAGTGTGTGTGTGTGTGGCAGGGGGGCTTCCCTGGTGGTCCAGTGGTTAGGAATCTGCCTACCAATGCAGGGGATACTGGTTAGATCCCTGACCCAGGAAGATCCCATATGCCTTGGGGCAACTAAGCCCCTGCGCTAACTGCTGAGTCTGTGCTCTAGAGCCCACTCACTTCAACTAGTGAAAGCCTACATGCAGCAACAAAGACCCAGCATAACCAAAAAATAAATCTTTTAAAAAAGGAAATGTGGTGGGGGGTGGGGGCAATCTCAGAAATATGAGACCCACAGTTTTCGGCCACTTCCTTTTGTTCAGCAAACGCTAAGGGAGTATAAACCGTAGGCGGTTTCAGAGCCATCCTTACAAGGTATTTTTATCAAGTTAGGTGAATTTGGATGAGCCTCAAATTTCCTTATCTATAAAGTGGGAATAGTAATACCTACCTCACAGAATTGTTGAGAGCAGTAGAACGTGAGAGAAGCATTCATCTACCTTATTGGTAGATATTTGCTATTAATACAGTAAGCCTCCAGGAAATGGTACATACATACTATTTTTTAAAAAGATATTTTCACTTGCTTCAAATTTCAGAAGATACAAAATTATATGTTGTATCTTCTGAAATCTTTCCATTTGTTTCCCAGTTACACAATTCCCCTCCTTGGGGTCAACTTATGTATCAGTTTCTTGTGTACCTTGCTAGAGGTACTTTGTATATTTAAAAGCTAAAGTGTATATATTTCCCCTCACCTTTTAAAATGTGAAAAAAATCACACTATTCCATATTTTTTAAAAAAATCACTTAAAAATGTATCTTAGAAGTTGTTTATATAAGTTGTACTTGTTTTTAAACACTTAGGGGACAGAGGTCTGTGTGTGTATTGGGGGTGGGGGCAGAGAGGGAGAGAATACTCAGCTATCTATTATGTAGGCCTGTTCTAATTACTAATCCTAACTGTTAACTACTGGATATTAATTCATTTATTCAACAAATATTTATTGAAAGTCTAAAACAAGTCAGGCTTGGCCCTGGCAATACAGCAAAGAACAAAACAAGATAGTCACTTCTTTCACGTTCTAGGGAATACCAGGCTGGACATTCCATTTTGCCCCATCCCTTTCTGAGACCCAAAGTGCCCCTGACAGGGGTTGGGCGGGGGGAGGTTGACTGTCAGACTTTTGATTCTTGTCAATCAAGATCCCTTGGGTGCCGAGTGGGGTCTGGAATGACCGGGGCATCCATAGCTCCACACCCTTTCAGATGGGGGATGAAGGGGCGGCCCCAGACTGGGTTTGGATCCGCGGCAGGAGGGCGGGGAGTCCTCTGGCGTCTTTGGGGCATCCGTCCCGAGCGTGAGAATGGACACTCGCCTGTGTTCGTGTCTCTCCGGCGCGAGCAGCACACAGGGAACTCAGAGATGACCTCCTTAACTATCCTACTTAGCACAGATGGGAAACCGACGCCCGAGGAGGCGAAGGCTGTGACTGATGCCCACCTCAGTCTTGGGGCGAGTCGGGGGCGCGGATTGGGTCCACTCAGCGAGTCCAACAGCTGGGCTGACGGGAATCATTAAGAAACTACACACTTCTTGGTATCTACTAGAAACTACAGTAAGAAGGCCTCGGTCCCTCTTGAGCGGGTGGCGGGAGCTGAGAACCGGGAGGGCGGCGCGGGCCCCAGCCCTTTAAATTCGCAGCCGCGCGGGAACTACAGCCCAACAGCCACAGGCGGGTGGGGTGGGCAAACGCAAGCCCCCGCCGGCCAACGACCGCCCCTAGCCCTGCCCGTCACCGAAACCTCTCCAATCAGCAACCCTCTTGTCGCTTGCCCCTGCCCGTCACCCCCACTGGTCGCCAACCTCGACTACCCGCGCAGAGGGACAGCAGGGGCGGGGCTCCCGGAGGGTGTGTCTGGGTGAGTGCCGACGTCGCGCGCTCCCCTGGAGTTTCGAACGCTGTTGGCTCCTCTGGAAGAAAAAAAAAATACAAGAGCGGCGGCCAATAGCATGGCAGAAAGGACCCGCGCGCAGGTCCGGCTCCGCCCCGGTCTGGCTAGAAAGAAGTCCAGGCCCGGCCATTGGCTCGCGCGTCCTGTCACTCGCCGCTGCGGCCAGCGGGCAGGGGCCTTGCGGTGATTGGTTCCGCCCAGGCGCGAAATGTAACGCGGGAAAAACAGGAGTAGGGACCCCGGCGGCAGGTTGTTATTTTCGGGGGCTCGGCGCCTCGCGTCCAGCTTCCCTGTCATCGCAAAGGCAAGCCGCCCGCTGCTTCCTGCAGCTGCAGCCTGCGTTGGAGAGTATAAACAGCGGAGAGCGGGTTTGACCCAAGGGTTGGGGGGCCAGCCCTGACCGTCTGGTCCGGCCGAGCCGTTCTGTTCCTTCACTGGCCGCAGCGCAGGAGAGTTCCAGGAAACGTCCGCCTGCCATGAGCCGGCGGGACTAAGAGCCGGCAAGACTGAGAGCCAGCAACTCGGAGCAGCGCCGGCGAGCGGAGCAAGGACCAGACCCGGGCTCGGGGAGTGCGGCCCACGGCCGCCGGAGCTGCGGATCCGGGCCAGGCAATGATCCGGGGTGTGGAGGCGCAGATGGCGGACAACGCCCCTCAGCCGCCGCCCGTCATCTTCTGCCAGGATTCCCCGAAGCGGGTGCTGGTGTCGGTCATCAGGACGACCCCGATCAAGCCCACATGCGGCGGCGGAGGGGAGCCAGAGCCGCCGCCTCCGCTCATCCCCACCAGCCCTGGCTTCAGCGACTTCATGGTGTACCCGTGGCGCTGGGGCGAGAACGCGCACAACGTGACGCTCAGCCCCGGAGCCTCCGGGGGCGCAGCCTCGGCTGCCTTGCCTGCGGCCGCCGCCACCGCCGAGCACCTGGGGCTTCGCGGACGGGGCGCGCCGCCGCCCACCGTCTCGGCCGCCGCCGCCTCGGGAGGTGAAGACGAGGAGGAGGCGAGCAGCCCGGACAGCGGCCACCTCAAGGTAAGTGGCGCGGGCGGGCGGGGCGCGGGGCAGTCGAGGCCCGTTAACGGCGCTGCGGGGCCGGCAGCGCCCGCGGACTCGGCGGGCGGGGCGGGGCCGAGTTAAAACCGCGAGGTCTCTTTGGCTGCGGTGGGGGCGGGCGGTGGCGGCTGACAGGACGCTGACGTCACTGCCGCGCGCCAAAAATCTGGCCCCCGCACTCGGGGGCGGGACTGGACTTCAGTCATGTGACTTCGGCAGGGGTTTGGGGAGGCCCAGCGGAACGGAAGCCACTGGCCAGCAGGTGCAGTGGGCGGGAACGCGGCCTGGGGGTCACGGACCGGAATGGTCAGCCGGCTTTGTCAGCCGTTCGGCTCACCGCTGAGTCCTCTCTGGAGGGAGAGGGCGGGAGGGGGCCGCAGGCCTTCAACTGTTCCTCTGGGTGCAGGAAGGGAGGGGTTGCGCCGTTTCTGCTTCATCACTGCAGACACCACGACCCTGCTAAAGATGCCTTGCGGAGACGGCCGAAGAACAAGAAGGGACTTAGGGGAATCTTACCCAGCGGGTACAACTGGGCTCCCAGTTGTACTAAGTAAGCGTACAACTTTGCTAAGTTATGAGAGCACAGAGTGGAATCGGACGCTGTTGTCACCGACTTCAAATTGCTTGGAGACGCAGTCTGTTTTAGAACCGGGAAGGATTCAAACCTACAATTTACGGATCAGGCAATTGATACTTAGAGGTATTGGTGAAGGGAGCTCCCCAAGGTACACAGCTAGGTAGCAGGAATGCTGATAGGATAGACGCGTTTTTGTGGCTCCAAGTTCTGAAGCAGGGCTTCCATGGTGGCTCAGTGGTAAAGAATCGGCCTGCTAAGGCAGGAGACGCGAGTTCCATCCCTGGGTGAGGAAGAATTTCCCTGGAGAAGGAAATGGCAACCCACTCCGGTATTGTTGCCTGGGAAATCCCATGAACAGCGGAACCTGGGTGGTTCAGTCCATGGGGTCATAGTAGAGTCGGACACGAGTTAGCTACTAAACAATAACAGAGAAGTATTTGTGTGAGTATTGCTGATACAAGTCCAGCATTCAAGTTCTATTAGTTAAGTGGCTATATAAGGTAAGCAGTTTGTTAAAGATAAATCACCTTGTGGATAAGTGCATCTATATTGGCAAATACTGTATAAATTGAAACAAGTTGGTCATCATTTTACACACAGTAGCAAAGATACTGAAACTCTGTTGAGCCCTGAGGAAATTGGTACACTTTGTTACTAATTGCATTGTTATTAAAGAACTGTAATTATACAGCTATATGTCTTGACACACTTCAACTCTTAAAGCTATACTTGAGTAAAAATTTGAAAGAAGTAGTAGAAATATTTATATTAGTGCTGAATTTGTGAAGTGAGCAATCACAGTGTGCTGTCTCTAAATAGGCTTTAATAAGCTGGCTGGGTAGCCTAGGTATTTTTCCATATTAATACATTTACATGTTTACCACTTGAAAAAACGTATAGTAGGTTATATAGTTGAGCAACATAAAGACATGTATGCATAATTTACTTGTAGACGATTTTGCATCTATTATTTTATTCTTGATTATAACTGAATCTAATTTTGGATTATCCAAGGAGGTTAATGTTATCATAGATAAATGAAATTCTGTAGGTATGGGGTTTTTTTGTTGTTTGTTTGGTTTGGATTTTTGGCCCCAAACAGTCTATCTTCACATAAATCTTTTAAAAAAAGTTCTTAATAATGCATGAGTTTGAATTTTATTTTTACTTTGTCTATTTATCAGAGGTAAAATATAGTACAAGTTAATGAAAAACATGTAAAAAGCTTTTTATACATGTTACTTTTTTCCCTCCTCACAGTCCTTCATACTGTAACTGTTTCATAAATTGTTAGACAAGTTGATCCTTTTATCAGTGAAGAATCCAAATACAGCTCCAAAAAATTCATTCATTTAGCATCTCCATCCTGATGGGGGAAGGTCTGGAATATACTTTGCTTTAAGGCAGTTACCTAGTTTGATTTATGATCAGTACATTCTTTAGTTTTAGTCTAATTCTTTTGTTTTGCTTTTCTAAAGTACTCATAGTTCTTTTATCTCCACATGCATGAGTGAATCATAGTGGTTGAATCTGCTCACATTTTGGGAAGATGGAAAACAAGTCTGAGATATAGTTGGTGCCAATAGCATGCTTTCCTCTGGCCCCCTCCCCCCGTCCCCTTCTCTCAGTATTTGGGTAAGAGGCAATAACTGCTATGGGTTTGAGAACATTTGTGTTCATTCACTGTTTGTTACCACTGCTGGGAAGGGAGGCTTCAGCGTCTCAGTCCTTGCTTTTTTGTTTGTTGCTGCCCAATTTTTGCCTCCCCTGCCTGTGGGGAAAATATCCATCTTCTGCCAGCTTATTTTGGCCCCTCATCACAAGATTGTTTAGCACTATTGGGATACAGTTATATATTACCACTGTCTCTCCCCAGGTTGTAGAATTCTGGGACGGAAGGGAGCAGGTCTAATATTCCTCTGGCAAAGGATATTCCAAGCCCCCATAGCTTGTGCCCTTTACTCAGATTGCATTCATGAAGTTATTTTTCCACTGTGGGACCTGTGTAGTTTGAATTCTCTGCACATCCTCAGATTTACCCTTCAAGACCTGCCAGCTGCCTATCCTGTTTCACCTTTCTATCACAGATCATTTTAAACGTCTAAACTGTACTTAGCCTTGTAGTAGCCAGTAGTTTTGATCACCACCATATTTAAACATAACATCGTATTAACATGTTTCATCAACACAGTAGCCACTATTTATTATTCATTGCCTTGCAGAGCAAACCACCAGACTTTGTGTTGATTGTTTTGAATTTTTTAATCAATTTACCTTGTTTATCTGATGAAAAGAATTAGAGAAGTCCCCAAAGTTAATATCATATGATAAGCAGCAGAACTGATTGGAACCTTTTAAAGCTCTTACTCTTAATCCCTACATGATACTGCTTCTGTGAGTTGACTTTAGAGTTTTTTGTTTTTTTTCCTTTAATATTAAGATTCAAGTAGGAAATTTCCTGGTAGTCCAGTGGTTAGGACTCTTCTTCCACTGTAGGAGGCATGGGTTTGATCCCTGGTCAACTCCTGGTGGGGGAACTAAGATCCTGTATGCTGGGTGGCTTGTCCAAAAAAGGAAAAGGAAAAATGGACTTTCTTGGTGGTCCAGTGGTTAAGAACCCGCCTGCCAATGCAGGAAACATGGGTTCAATCCCTAGTCCAGGAAGATTTCACATGCAGCAGGGAAACTAAGCCCATGCACCACAACACTGAAGCCTACATACTCCAGAACAGCCTGTGCTCTGCAACAAGAGAAACCAGTGTGATAAGAAGCCCATGCACCATGACTAGAAGCAGCCCCTTCTTACTGCACCTAGAGAAAGCCAGCATGTAGCAATGAACACCCAGTGCACCCCCCAAAAAAGAAGATGCAAGTAGACTTATATAGTACACTATTCAAAATGATATCTCAATTGAAGTGCTTTATGAGACTACATGCAATCAGTCAGTTCAGTTCAGTTCAGTTCAGTCGCTCAGTCGTATCCGACTCTTTGCAAACCCATGAGTCGCAGCACGCCAGGCCTCCCTGTCCATCACCAACTCCCGGAGTTTACCCAAACTCGTGTCCATCAAGTTGGTGATGCCATCCAGCCATCTCATCCTCTGTCGTCCCCTTCTCCTCCTGCCCCCAATCCCTCCCAGCATCAGGATCTTTTCCAATGAGTCAGCTCTTCGCATGAGTTGGCCAAAGTATTGGAGTTTCAGCTTCAGCATCAGTCCTTCCAATGAACACCCAGGACTGATCTCCTTTAGGATGGACTGGTTGGATCTCCTTGCAGTCCAAGGGACTCTCAAGAGTCTTCTCCAACACCACAGTTCAAAAGCATCAATTCTTCGGCGCTCAGCTTTCTTCACAGCCCAACTCTCACATCCATACATGACCACTGGAAAAACCATAGCCTTGACTAGGCCGACCTTTGTTGGCAAAGTAATATCTCTGCTTTTGAATATGCTATCTAGGTTGGTCATAACTTTCCTTCCAAGGAGTAAGCGTCTTTGAATTTCATGACTGCAGTCACCATCTGCAGTGATTTTGGAGCCCCAAAAAATAAAGTCAGCCACTGTTTCCCCATCTATTTCCCATGAAGTGATGGGACCAGATGCCATGATCTTAAGTTTTCTGAATGTTGAGCTTTAAGCCAACTTTTTCACTCTCCTCTTTCACTCTCATCAAGAGGCTCTTTAGTTCCTCTTCACTTCCTGCCATAAGGGTGGTGTCATCTGCATATCTGAGATTATTGATATTTCTCCTGGCAATCTTGATTCCAGCTTGTGCTTCTTCTAGCCCAGCGTTTCTCAGGATGTACTCTGCATATAAGTTAAATAAGCAGGGTGACAATATACAGCCTTGATGTACTCCTTTTCCTATTTGGAACCAGTCTGTTGTTCCATGTCCAGTTCTAACTGTTGCTTCCTGACCTGCATACAGATTTCTCAAGAGGCAGGTCAGGTGGTCTGGTATTCCCATCTCTTTCAAAATTTTCCACAATAGATAGATACAAATTAAGACTTGTAAAGTTGTGAAGATAAGTCAAAGTAACAGATGGCATTAGGAAGCAGATATGTGAGCCACAGGAAATTTGGATCAAATCTGAATTGGAAAAGGGAAAAAAGATCTATTTACATTTTCTCATAAAAACAAGAAGGTATACACCTCTTCCACTGAAAACTGTTTTTCTTTTCCTTCCAGGTTGTTTGTGTACTTTATTCAAATTTTGCTTTGTAAAAAATGTGTCAAGAACTTTTAGTGTTTTTAGTAATCATGCAAACATCAAGTTTGAATATAACTTTTTCTAAAGCCTAGGGAAATGTGTACATTATTCTAAGTGTCTTGAGAAATAACTCAAACTTTATTAAATAACTTTTTAAAGTTATTGATGTTTGAAAATAAAACATTTATCGTGACATATTTTAGAGAACATTTTAAAATCACTACCTTCTGGTGGTATTGGGATTGTTTTAAAAATTAAAATTGCTGAGATATGCAAACATTTTTAGCAATACCTTCTGGTGGTATTGGGATTGTTTTAAAAATTAAAATTGCTGAGATATGCAAACATTTTTAGCAATATATTTATTTTACTTCTTTCTAGTAGCTTATTTTGCAGCAGTTGCCACATAATAGCACTAAGATACGGAGAAGGCAATGGCACCCCACTCCAGTACTCTTGCCTGGAAAATCCCATGGACAGAGGAGCCTGGTAGGCTGCAGTCCATGGGGTCACTAGGAGTCGGATGTGCTTGAGCAACTTCACTTTAACTTTTCACTTTCATGAGTTGGAGAAGGAAATGGCAACCCACTCCAGTGTTCTTGCCTGGAGAATCCCAGGGGTGGGGGAGCCTGGTGGGCTGCCGTCTACGGGGTCGCCAGAGTCAGACACAACTGTAGCGACTTAGCAGCAGCAGCAGCAGTGGCAGCAATAAGATATGTTAGAGTTTCTAATTATTTATTATTATTATTATTTTTGCAGATCATCAAGTAGTCTTGACAAGGTTTGTCTCTTAAATTACAAGTATACTTAGTCACTGATGAGTTAACACTTTGTTATTGTCAAAATGTACATGGAAACATGCTTTTGTTTTTAATTGCTAAGGCTGAAATGAAAAGTTTTCTTAGAGTGACATTTTTGTATATATGGTTAAAAGATGCTCTTTTTTCATTTATTTAGGGTATCAGATGATTACTTGCCTTGCTTAATTTTCTTAGCTAAAAGAATACATTTAGTGAAGCTTTACCTGCATATCACTGAGATGTTGGATTATGTTGCATTTTTCAGCTCTATTTCTCATTTGGAAAATGAACATGTGGTTTGTAGCTGAGACAAGATCTTAGAGTTACTGGGAAGCAACCAAACAGTTAACTTAAACAAAAAATGTTCCCCCACTGTAAAACATGCTTGTTAATTTTTTTTTAACCAAAAACAGAAAATAATAATGGGTAATCTTAAAATTTTGATATTAAATAGTTTACTTATTTGATACTAAATCAGTTATTTCAAATTGTAATACAGTGAATAGTATGTTTTATGTATTTAAAAAACAGTAGGGAAATGATCCTTTTTGCTGTGGCGGAGCTGAATCACTAAAGTTTTTAATTAACCTTATTTCATGTTCCATTTCTTTCTTAACAGAACCAATCACCTGTGATTTTTATGGATCATAGATGGTTTGTTTATTTTGCATTTAAAACAATATTTAAAACAATTATTCATGATACCATGAAGTGAAGTGAAGGTTGCTCAGTCATGTCCGAGTCTTTGAGACCCCATGGACTATAGTCCATGGAACTCTCCAAGCCAGAATACTGGAGTGGGTAGCCATTCCCTTCTCCAAGGGATCTTCCCAACCCAGGGATCAAACCCAGGTCTCCCACATTGCAGGCAGATTCTTTACCAGCTGAGCTATCAGGGAAGCCCCATGATACCATAACCAGCAACAATTTATACAGTTATTGTGGAGAATGGGTGAGATTTTTATCCCATCAACAAACATATATTAACAACGTACCTGAGTCAGTTAGCTTAGGCTAAACCATGCTGCAGAATACAACCTCAAAATCTCAATCTCAACCTATGCAAATCTTGTATTATGCATCCTGTGAGGGTGCTCTTTATCCTGTCATTCTGGGACCTAGAAGGGAATGTTCCCTACCTGGGACATGTGAGTCTTAAGGTGGAGCAGGAAGAGAGATGGTAGAACCTTGTGATGGCTTGTAAACCTTTTGCTCAGAGGTCACACATGTAATTTCCACTCATGTTTTATTGGTCAAAGCAAAGCCATATGGCCAAGTTGGCCTCCATGGGGCTGACAGGAGGGAGGGGCAGTGAATATTTTAACATTGTTAATAATCTGCCACAGTGCTTTCTTACATTCTTTTTTTCTTTTTTCACTTTTGTGGCAAAAAAGAAAAAACAAAAAATTTACCAACTTAACCATTTTAAAGTACTAACTATATGAACATTGTCATAATAGAACTCCAGAACTTTTTTATCTTGTGAAACTGAAACTATACCCATCTAGCTCCCATTTTCTCCATTCTGGATCCTGACAACCACCATTCTGCTTCTGTTTTAAGAGTTTTGAAATTCTTTAGATACCTCATGTAAGTGGAATCATGTAGTATTTATCTTTTTGTGATTTATTTCACTTGGAATAATGTCCTTAATGTTCATCCATGTTGTAGCATATGACAGACTTGCCTTTTTTAAGGCTGAATAATAAGAAAATATCACATTTCCTTTGTCCATTCATTTGTCAGTGGACATTTAGGTTGCTTCCATCTCTAAGCTGTTGGCAAAATAGGTTTTAATATCTATGAATATTTAGACATGATTTATCCTATAAGATACTCATCCATATTGAGATTATGCTTTTCTTTCAAGGTGAACATTGACTGAAGGGAATCTTGCTTATTATCAAGGTTTCAGGCGATGTTTTTAAGCTTTAGGAAGACTTTAGGTTTTTATATGGAAAGCAGTAAAGACATCTTCAGTTTGGATGTAGGTGTTATTTTTTATATATAACTTGTATGTGTAAAAATGTAACTTACCTGGGAAGAAACCTTTTTTTTTTTTTCAAGTAAATGCTTATAGTTGATTAGTTTTAGATACCTAGAAATCTTAAGACAGTACAAGGAGTTCCCATAAAGCATGTACCCAGTCTCCTCTGTTGCCATTATCTTACATCATTTTGATACATGTTGTGCTCAATATATTTTTATTTTGCTACACAAAATAAAAATTTGCTACACAGGTCTCATTTGTGGCATGTGCCATCTAATTCCCCAACCAGGGATCAAATCTGGGCCCCCTGCATTGGGAGTGCAGAATCTCAGCCACTGGACCCCTAGGGAAGTCCCACATTCACTGTAATTAATGAACCAAATTGATACATTATTAACTAAAGGCCATAGTATGTTCTGAGCTCTTTAGTTTTTTTTTTTTTTTAATTGAGCTGACATTTACATAGCATAAAATTGACCATCTTAAATTGTAATTCACTAACATTTAGTAGTTCACAAGGTTGTGAAACTACCACCTATATCAAGCTTCAAAACATTTTCATCACCCCCAAAGAAAGTTGCTTATTCATTATTTAGCCACTCGCTTTTCCCCTCTATAGGCAGTCTCTGAAAAACACCAACTGTTTTCTGTCTGGACATCTTATAACATAGATCATACAATATGTGGCCTTCTGTGTCTGACTTCTTTTATTTAGTATACTGTTTTCTGAGGGTCATCCACCATGTAGCATGTATGACTGTTTCTATGACTGAATAACATTCCATTGTATGTGTATATGTACATATATATATATGATACTGTATCACACTGTCAATCTCTTTCACAATGGCTAAACCACTTTACAGTCCCACCAGCAGAAGTTTCCAGTTTCTCCACATTCATGTCAAAAATCACCTTATTTTCTACTTACGTTCCTGGTGGTTTTTTTTTTTTTTTTTTTTAATATAATTGAGTTGGTGTGAAATAGTATTTCACTGTGTTTTTTTTTTTTAATTATTTTTTTTCTCTTCAGGCTTTACTGAAGTATAATTAACCTGAACTGTGGTTTTGATTTGTATTTCCATGACCTTGCTGGCCATATGTATCAATATAACTGCTTTGGAGAAATGTCTCTTCAAGTCCTTTGCCCCTTTTTTATTTGAGTTTTCTTTTTGTTGTGTTGCAAAAGTTCTTTATATATTCTAGATACTGAAACCTATCAGATAAATGATTTGCAACTTATCATATCCCATTCTCTAGGTTGTCTTTTCACTTTCTTGATAATGTCTTTTGACGTGCAAATGTTTTTAATTTCAAGTCCAGTTTGTGTATTCTTCTGTTTCTTATGCTATTGGTGCCACATCTAAGAATCCACTGTCAAATCTGAGGTCATGAATATTTATCCCTTTTCATTTTTTTAAAAAGAGTTTTAAAGTTTCAGCTTTCACATTTTGGTGTGATGCGTTTTGAGTTAATTTTTGATATATTGTGTGAGGTACGATTTCATTCTTTTGCAGGAAGAAATCCAGTTATCTAAGAACTGTTGAAGAGCTGTTCTTTCCCCATTGAGTGTTCTTGGCACCCTTGTTGAAAATCAGTTGGCCATAGAATAAGGGTTTATTTCTTGACTCTCAATTTCATTTCATTGGCCTATGTCTATCCTTACACCAGTACCACACTGTCTTAATTTCCATTGCTTTGCAATAGGTTTTGTAAGTGTGAGTCCTCCTGCTTTGTTCTTTTAAAATATTGTTTTGCCTACTTAGAACCTCTTGCAGTTAGTTCCATGAGTAGATGATTGCTTTTTCCATTTCTGCAAAGACCTTTGGGATTTTAATACGGATTGCATTGAACCTGTGTATATGATCTCTTCTTTGACCCATTGGCTATTTCAGAGTGTTTAATTACCACATATTTTATGTGTTTTCCAGTTTCTTTCAGTTACCGGTTTATAGTTTCATTCCATGTGTGTCAGAGAAGATGCTTTGGATGATTTCAATCTTTTAAAATTTACTGATACTTGCTTTGGGCCCAACATATGGTCTGTCTTGGGAAATGCTCCATGTGCACTTGAGAAAAATGGGTATTTCTCTGTTTTTGTGTGAAATGTTCTGCACATGTCTGTTAGGTGTAGTTGGTTCATAGTGTTGTTCAAGTCTTCTATGTCTTTGTTGACCTGTCTAGTTGTCCTATCCATTAATTGAAAGTGAAAATCTCCAGCTTTTTTGAACTATCTCATTCTATTTTCAGTTCTGCCAGTTTTTGCTTCATATATCTTTGGAGCTCTGTTGTTAGGTATGCATGTGTTTATAATTGTTCTCTTTTTCATCCTTTCACTTTTAACCTTTTTATGTTTTTGGCTCTAAGGTGAGTTTCTTGTCGATAGCATATAGTTGGTTCATTAAAAAAAAAAAAAAATCCATTCTGCTAATCTGTGCTTTTTATTTGTAGAATTTAATCAATTTACATTTAAAGTGATTACTTATGAGGAAGAACTACTCCCCTTTTGTTTTCTATATGTCTTATACCTATTGTGTTTATGAATTCCTCCATTACTGCCTCCTTTTGTGATTGAGTTTTTTGTAGTTTATCGTTTTCTTTCCTTTCTTGTTTCCTTTTCTGGTATTCTTTTCCTTCCTTTCTTCTTTTTAGTGATGACCTTGGGAATTTTGCTTAACTTCTTAAAAATGTGAAAAAAATCTATTTTGAATTAATATCACCTTAGTTCCAATAGTATACAAAAGTTCTGCTCCCATATATTTCTGTTTCTCTCCATTTTTGTTATTGTTGTCACAATTACACCTTATATTGTGTTCCCACTAACAAAGATTTATTATTTTTTAATACACTTGGCATTTGCCTTTTATATAGGACAGAAGAGAGACGTTATAAGCCCAAAGTACAATACTTCTAGCTTAGGTAGTTACCTGGTGTTTATTTCTTTGTATGGCTTTGAGTAATTGTCTAGTGTCTTTTCATTTTTGCCTAAAGAATTAACTCCCTTCAGATTTATTGTAGGGCAGATCTGCTAGCAATGAACTCTTAGCGTTTATCTTGGAATGCTTAATGTCTTCATTTTTTAACAATAGTTTTGTTGAATATAAGATTATTGTTTGATTTTTTTCCCTCCCAGCACTTTAAACATATCCCACTGATTTCTACAATTTCTCCTGAGAAATCAGCTGTTAATCCTATTTAGAATTTGTAGGCATGATAAAAACTGCTTCCAGAGTCTTTGTCTTTTGATTGTTTGATTATGTCTCCCTTTGCATCTCTCTTTGTGTTTATTATAGAAGTTGATTGACCTTCTTGGGGGTTTATACTTGTGTCTTATCAACTCTGGGAAGTTTGCAGCCATTATATCTTTAAATATTCTTTCTGCCCTATTTCCTCTTGCCTCTGGATCTCTGATTGTGTGTTTGTGTTGATAAGCTTAATGCTAAGGTGTCCCTCTAAATTTGTGTGTTGAGATCCTGACCCCCAAAATGATGGTGTTAGGAGATGGGGCCTTTGGGAGGTGGTTAGGTCATGGAGGTGGAGCCCTCATAAACAGAATTAAAGCCGTTATGAAAGAAGCCCTGGAGAGCTCTCCTGCCCGCTTCTGCCACGTGAGGACACAGCAAGAAGGCACTGGCTGTGAACCAGGAAGTAGTCGCTCACCTGACCATGCTGGCACCTTAACCTTGGACTTTACAACCACAAGAACTGTGAGAAATAAATTTCTGTTGTTTATAAGTTACCCAGTGTGTAGTATTTTGTTTTAGCAGCCCAAATGGGCCCATAAGACACTTGATGTCTTACTGGTGCCTTAGGCCCTGTTCATTCTTTGTCTGTTCCTCAAACTGGATTAAAAATAGTTGACCTATTTTTGAATTTGCTGGTTCTTTCCTCCTGCCAGTTCAAATCTACCATTAAGACTCTGGAGTGAATTTTTTTTTTTCTTCTTCATTTCGGTTATTGTATTTTTTAGTTCTAGAATTTCTATATTTTAAACATCATTTGTTTCTTTATTGGCATTCTCTGTTTGTTGAAACAGAGTTCTCCTGGTTTTCTTTTGTTCTTTGTCCATGGTTTCTATTACCTCTTTCCACGTATTTAAGACAGTTTATTTAACTTCTTTGACTAGTAAGCCCAAGGTCTGCTTCCTCGTAGGAAAAATTAACTCTTATGCATGGGTCGTATTTTTTTTTCTTTGCATGCTTTGTGATATATTGTTGAAAACTGGGTGTTTTGAGTATTATGAAGGAGTAGCTCTGGAAATCAAATTCTCTCTCCTCAGAGTTTGTTTTAGTTGTGTACTGTGGTTTGTAGTTGTTAGGTGACTTTTCTAAACTATTTTTGTAAACTCTTTGTTGCATTTGTTCTCTGAAGTCTGTTTTCTTTAGCTTGAGATCAGCTCATATTTTGAGATTTTCTTGAGTGCTTGGAACCAAACAGAGGGCAGGGTTGGGCGGGGGGCGGGGGGGTGGTGGAGAAAGAAAAACAAAGTAAAAAAGTAAAACCCTTTAACTTTGCAGAATGGTTCTGTGCTGTAGCTCTCCTTATATACTTAGCCAGACTGTTTACAGTTCTGTTTTAGCCTTCATTTCTTGCTTGTGCTGAGCCTAAAAATCAGTCAGAAGTGAAAGCTTTGATTCTTCTCACATCTTTTCTGAGTATGATTCCTGTGCTGGGCAAGTATGTGGCTTTCTAAATTCCTTCCTTTAGGATATGTGGGCACTTTTCAATGCCCTAACTTCCCAAAGAAATTCTCTCCCCAGCTTGTCCTCCCAGGCTTTTGGTGTGTCTGTGTGCCTTTGTTGAAATCTTTTTCCCCAGGTGGCAGTAAGTTGTTATTGGCCTTACAAGGTTTTGGAGAGATGCCCTCCATGTAGCCACTTTTCTGCCCAGAGAGAGTTCTAAGTTAGTCAGAGCTTCAGGTAGCCTCCAGGCTGGGGAAAACAGGCAAACACAATTCTTTCAGAATATAAAGTCTTCTCTCTTGAACCAGGGACTGGGATCCTACACTGAGAATGAAGGGATCCTACACTGAGAATGAAGACAACTATCTTCAAAGACCACTGTGAGGAGAGGGTGGGGCAAGGAGTTGTTAAGTGTGCTACACAACTTTCCTGCAGTTTTACATTGCCAGTTTCTTGAGTTATTGTTGGCTGAGTTGCTGTAAATTTCTGATTATTTTATGGAGTTGTGACAAAGCTGATTTTGGCAGTTTTTGCTTGATTTTTCAGTGATTTGTGGGGGTTGAGACCTTGAAACTACCTACTCTGCCATTTCACTGATGTCACTGAAGAAAGGTGTTAAATGGTTATTTACAGGCACACCTTTGAGATTCTGTGGGTTTAGTCCTAGACTGCTGCAGTAAAGCCAATACTGCAATAAAGCAAGTCACGCAACTTTTTTGGTTTCTTAGTGAATAAAAAGTTATGTTTATACTATAGTTTCTTTAGTGTGCAATAGCATTATGTCTTAAAAAAAAATGTTGTTCAGTTGCTAAGTCATGTCTGACTCTTTGCAACTCCATGGACTGCAGCACTCCAGGCCTCCCTGTCCTTCAGTATCTCCCAGAGTTTTTTCAGACTCATGTCCATTGAGTCAATGACAACAATGACAATCCAACCATCTCATCTTCTGTTCCCCCACTTCTCCTCCTGCCTTCAGTCTTTCCCAGCATCAGGGTCTTTTCCAAGGAATCTGCTCTTTGCAGCAAATGGGCAAAGTACTGGAGCTTCAGCTCCAGCATCAGTCCTTCCAATGAGTATTTAGGGTTGATTTTCTTTAGAATTGACTGGTTTGATCCTTGCTGTCCAAAAAAACACTTCGGTGCTTCGCTGGTGGTCCAGTGGTTAAGAATCCACCTGCCAATTCAGGGGACATGGGTTTGATCCATGGTCCAGGAGGATACCACATGCTGTGGGGCAACTGAGCCTGTGTGCCACAACTACTGAGCCTGTGCTTTAGAGCCCAGGAACTGCAACAAGAGAAATTACCACAATGAGAAGCCCACACACTGCAACTAGAGAGTAACCCCTGCTTGCCACAACTACAGAAAGCCGGCACACAGCAATGAAGACCCAGAGCAGCCAAAAAAAAAAAAATTTATTTCTAAAAAATGCTAACTACCATCTGACTACACAGAGTTGCTACAAATCCTTCAATTGTAATAAATGCAGTGTCTGCAAAGTGCTTTTCATTCCAATCCCAAAGAAAGGCAATGCCAAAGAATGCTCAAACTACCGCACAATATGGCAACCCACTCCAGTGTTCTTGCCTGGAGAATCCCAGGGACGGGGGAGCCTTGTGGGCTGCTGTCTTTGGGGTCGCACAGAGTCGGACACGACTGAAGCGACTTAGCAGCAGCAGCACACGCTACTAAAGTAATGCTCAAAATTCTCCAAGCCAAGCTTCAGCAATATGTGAACCGTGAACTTCCAGGTGTTCAGGCTGGTTTTAGAAAAGGCAGAGGAACCAGAGATCAAATTGCCAACATCCGCTGGATCATCGAAAAAGCAAGAGAGTTCCAGAAAAACATCTATTTCTGTTTTATTGACTATGGCAAAGCTTTTGACTGTGTGGATCACAATAAACTGTGGAAAATTCTGAAAGAGATGGGAATACCAGACCACCTGACCTGCCTCTTGAGAAATTTGTATGCAGGTCAGGAAGCAACAGTTAGAACTGGACGTGGAACAACAGACTGGTTCCAAATAGGAAAAGGAGTACGTCAAGGCTGTATATTGTCACCCTGCTTATTTAACTAAGAAGCACAAGCTGGAATCAAGATTGCCGGGAGAAATATCAATAAGCTCAGATATGCAGATGACACCACCCTTATGGCAGAAAGTGAAGAACTACAGAGCCTCTTGATGAGAGTGAAAGAGGAGAGTGAAAAAGTTGGCTTAAAGCTCAACATTCAGAAAACTAAGATCATGGCATCTGGTCCCATCACTTCATGGGAAATAGATGGGGAAACAGTGGCTGACTTTATTTTTCTGGGCTCCAAAATCACTGCAGATGGTGATTGCAGCCATGAAATTAAAACACGCTTAGTCCTTGGAAGGAAAGTTATGACCAACCTAGACAGCATATTAAAAAGCAGAGACATTACTTTGTCAACAAAGGTCTGTCTAGTCAAGGCTGTGGTTTTTCCAGTAGTCATGAATGGATGTGAGAGTTGGACTATAAAGAAAGCTGAGCACCAAAGAATTGATGCTTTTGAACTGTGGTGTTGGAGAAGACTCTTGAGAGTCCCTTGGACTGCAAGGAGATCCAACCAGTCCATCCTAAAGGAGATCAGTCCTGGGTGTTCATTGGAAGGACTGATGCTGAAGCTGAAACTCCAATACTTTGGCCACCTGATTCGAAGAGTTGACTCATTGGAAAAGACCCTGATGCTGGGAGGGATTGGGGGCAGGAGGAGAAGGGGACGACAGAGGATGAGATGGCTGGGTGGCATCACCGACTTGATGGACACGAGTTTGGGTAGACTCCAGGAGTTGGTGATGGACAGGGAGGCCTGGTGTGCTGCGATTCATGGGGTTGCAAAGAGTCAGACATGACTGAGCGACTGAATTGAACTGACACAAAGTATGCCTGAATTATGATACTATATTTTAATGAGTGGAGTGAAATAAATTATATTAATGTTTTACAAATTGTTAACAGGATGGAATCCGACGTGGTAGACCCAGAGCAGATACTGTACGGGATTTAATAAATGAAGGAGAGCATTCGTCCAGCAGAATCCGTTGTAACATCTGTAATAGGGTGTTTCCACGGGAGAAATCACTCCAGGCTCACAAAAGGACTCATACAGGTAAGTTGAGCAAATTTTAGCGAATGCCAAAAGTGACACTTAAATGAAAGCTGATTTGATGTTTAGGCCTATAAATTAATTTTTTAGTTGCCTCACATTTCCTTATTGTAAGATTTTAAAAGCGGGCACCATATAGTCAGGTTCTCTTTTGGTGGGGAGGGATAGTTCTGAACATTGATACCATGTGATTTCTAAAGTTGTCATGGTAATTAGTGTAGCTGTCACAGGAGTATTATTACTAAATATGGTTCTATCCTATCTATCCAAATTTTACTTGATATGCCTTTAAGTTGTCTGTTTGACTGTTAAAACTGATTTGTAAGTCAAACCCTAAATCACTAATAGTCAAATTTTTAATAGAATGTCTAGAGTCCTCAGTGCCATCAGGATATTTGAATCTAAGGTGAAGTAATTTTTCAGAAATAAATGTATTGTAGGTAGTTATCCCAAGACTATCATATATCTTTATTTGTGTGAAGAAGTCATACTTGCATTTAAAATACCATACAGAGAAGAAAAAGATAATATAAAGAGGGTCTTGTTCTTGCCACAGAGAAAGTGGGTCCCTGAAGGAGCCATATATTTCTAATAATGACATCAAAAAATTTACAGATGAGGAAACTGAGGCACGAAAGCACCCAATTACCACTGACTTATAACTTCTCATACTCTTTAGTCTAGAAGTATACTGCCAATACAGTAACGTATGTGGCCCTTGAGCACTTGAACTGTGGCTCGTCCAGATTGAGATGAGCAGTATGCATAAAATACACTTAGTATGAAAAAAAGAGTAAACAATGTCCTTAATAATTTTTGATAATGATTACAAATTGAAATGATTAAATTTTAGATGTATTGAGTTAAATAAAGTGTATAGTTAAGTTCATTTTACCTGTTTTTTATTACTTTGTGAACGTGGCCATTAGAAGTGGTTCTCATTCTATTTCTCTTGGTCTGTTCAGTTCGGTTCAGTTCAGTCACTCAGTCGTGTCTGACTCTTTGAGACCCCATGAATCGCAGCACGCCAGGCCTCCCTATCCATCACCAACTCCCAGAGTTCACTCAGACTCAGGTCCATCGAGTCATTGATGCCATCCAGCCATCTCATCCTCTGTCTTCCCTTCTCCTCCTGCCCCCAATCTCTCCCAGCATCAGTCTTTTCCAGTGAGTCAACTTTTCACATGAGGTGGCCATAGAATTTGTGTTTTTAACCTGTAGTCCCTTGTTTGTTCCACTATGTTTATGGTTATCACCTGTTTCTTTTTTCTTTTAGTTTTTGAAAAGATATAGTTCAATGACATGCTAGAATATAGGTGTTCTTAGCTAAATTTCTGAAAAGGGGTAAAGTTTTAATTTTGAATCATTATAAACTAAGGTGGCCAAGAGGTTTTGAATTCAGGTACCATTCAGTAAAACTATTATTTCATGCATATCTGACTCTGAGAATTTTTTTCAATCAACTTAGCCTGAAATATGGAGAAGGAAATGGCAACCCACTTCAATATTTTTGCCTGGAGAATCCCAGGGACATAGGAGCCTGGTGGGCTGCTGTCTATGGGGTCACACAGAGTCGGACACGACTGAAGTGACTTAGCAGCAGCAGCAGCCTGAAATAACCCCAAATAAGCGGTTCACAGCTATAGAGTACATGTTGCCAGTGTGGAATCAGTTGCCACGATTCAAGATGACGTGGCATAATAAAAAGGTGCTTGAGTCCAGTACTGATCTACCACTGATCCATTGTGTGCCACCCAATACTTCTACACCTATTACACTGTGTGCCAGGGACCTGAGCCCAAGATATCCATGCTATAGTTAAGTTCTAATGGTATATGCTTTCAGAGAGTAGAAAAACTTTTCTCTTACTCTAGTCTATGTTTATTAACTTGTGTCCAACTGTTACATTCATTTAGTACATTTCTAAATAAAAAATTTAGGGAAGACTCATTACTGTTCTTTGAGTCATATTGGAAGAATCAATGTATAATTGTTGACCAAAGAATGTTTATTCAGGAAGTAAGTTTAATTATGATTGAACAACAACCTTTTTGAGCACTTTGTTTAGCCTGACACTATGCCGTGTACAGAAATTGAAATTGAGTACAAGGTGCTATTCGTCTTTGTATAAGGAGAGTTCATGATACAGAAACAATATAGGATACTAAGTTAGTGGAAGGATATGTTGCTGAATTATTTGGAGGTGGGGGCGGTGGGGGTAGAAGTAGTTTCACTGGGAGCCTACTGGATTGGGAAGATTTGAATGGGCAGAAAAGACAAGGATTTCAAGGAGTAGAAGGTAGGGAACTGCCTCATGGCTGGAATGAATCTCCAGGAGGGAAGTTAAGATAAACCCTGCTCCCGAACCCAGTAGCTACAGTGCAGGTATTAGAGGGCCATTTAAAAGTCAGCAGACCGTTTTTGCTTGTTCAAGGAGAATAGTAGGGTTTGGGGTGGTTTTAGAGAGTTGTTGGATGGAAAAAGCAAGTGCTCTGTGTCATCTACTCCAAAAGTGGTACACAGAGGCAGAGACTAGCCACCAGCCAGGCTTCCTTCTAGGTGGGGGGTGACCAGTCTGACCAGAGGAGGGTGGCAGTGGAGACATTTTAAATAATCAGCAAGAGCTAGCGACTTAGACTGCAGGGAGAAATATGGGATAAGCTGAAGATGATAACTGCGAAGATTGTGAACCTCGGTACCTAAAAGCTCAAGGGCTAAAGAAAACATTGTGCTTCCAGAGTGATTAGCTGCTTCATATTATCCAAGTGTGCCCTTAGCACTTCCATTTGCAGCTCTGTAGAGGCTGTAGCATGTTTTATTGTTGTTTGCAGTCATGACTTATGTAAAGGTTGATTCTCTCGCCCCGCCTCTTCCCCCTCCCCACCTTATTGTCTCATAAATATAACATCTGTTTACTTAGGTGAGAGACCTTATCTGTGTGACTATCCAGACTGTGGAAAAGCCTTTGTTCAAAGTGGACAGCTCAAAACCCATCAGCGTCTTCACACCGGAGAAAAACCTTTTGTTTGTTCAGAAAACGGTATGGTGTTAGAAGTTGTTAGAAGTTAAGTTTATGGAATAACCGTTTGTGAGTTAAAGGTTAAAATATCTTTTGCTTGAATTTTTAGTAAGTGAAATTTTTGATAGAGATTTTATCAAACCTCTTAAGTTAATATTTCCTTGCTAATATGTGATCCAGGCTCAATTGCTGGGAAATGATTGATTTTTAAGCAAAGTATTCTTTTTAGGTGAAAATCTTTATAAAGGGCAATTAAAAATCTATAACCAATTGCAGGCAGTAGAAAACTATTCAAGTAAATACAGCCTTTAGCATAGGTGTTAAACTTTTTAACTGTTAAACTGAAGGAAGCACATTATTGTCTAAATTTTCAGGAGGGGCAGGGGTGGGGTGGATTTTACCAGCTCAACATTGCTACTGTTGGTTATTTCTTAACACTTTTCTTAAGTGTTTACTTACTGTTTTACCAGTTTCTTAATCTGTTTTTCTTATGTACATTTTTACACAGTTATATTTGAAATTCAATACAGTTTTGTTCTGTTGCTCCGTGGTTTTCTTGATTAATATCAGTTGTTACAAATGTAGCACATATACATAACGATTGCCTCAGTGTTAGATATTGAATATTTAATTTGCTTTTAAAATTTGCTTGTTATCAACAAACACGAGAGGCCTGTTTTCCTATTTAAAGCTTTATTTACCTTTTGGGATTTTTTTATGACAGATGCCAAGAACGAAATTCCTGGGTCAGAGATTTTTGAATATTTTTATGACTTGTGCTAATAAATTACTTTCCCCTGGGGTTTAATGCATTTACATTGCAATGACCAGGAAGTGAAAGAACCGCCTTCACCTTCCTCTCAGTGGCATTGATAATACCAGCTTAAGGTTATTTTTTTTTCTCAAGTTACAGAATGATAAATCTCATCATCTTATTTTATTTTTTTTGGATACCAGTGAAACTGAACGCTTTCCATGTCTGCTGGATATCCAGATTCTGATGAAGTGTGTTTCCCTCTGTGTTTTGAAGGCTGCCTAAGCAGATTCACCCATGCAAACCGCCACTGTCCGAAGCACCCTTATGCCAGGCTGAAGCGCGAGGAGCCCACAGATGCTCTCAGTAAGCCCCAGGCTGTGGATAACCAGGCTGCCGCTGAGTGGTTGGCAAAGTAAGGCTCTCCCTGCAGTCTACAGTGGAACACTGCCCAGTGTGCGGGTTAAAGCTGGGGACTTACACAGTTCTATCAGTTTAAGTTGCTTTTGTACACGTTTTTTAAAAATAACTTGAAATGGCACTTTATTTCTTTAAAGCACAGAATTGTCAGGAGTTTTATTTGGATCTGTGTGTGATAGAAGACTACTGTATGATATTAGTCTGAGTGCCCAGACCACAATGTATTTAAAAGCAAGGGTTTACCCCATTTGAAAAGAATGTTTTTTATGTGTTGCATTTCATTTGTCATTAGTACAATCCGTCTTCATTTTCTTTATATTGAATTTAGTGATGTATTGATTATTAGAGAGAGAGAGACTAGAGGTTCTTCTAAAGTAAAATTTCCCAAAGCATCCAGTTTCTTTTTTTTTAATGGCAACAAAGGGACCAGTATAAAAACATTCCTGTAAGGATATTTTGATTTAAGGAGTCCTCACACACCAGCAGCAGCTGATTGTGCCATTCCCTAGCTTCACTAGTCTCCTCTGCACTGAGGATAAACTCTAGAATCCCTAATTATGTTCTGTGGTTCTGCCTTCCTCTAGAACACAACTGTCTCCAGCCACTTGGGTTCCTTGTCTCTCTACAGCGCTGTTCCCATAGTTTCTAGCCCTTTGTGCTCACTTCTTTCTTCATTTAGCCACTCTGTTCATTCTTCATTTCTTACTCAGATTAAACATGACTTCAGGAAGTTCTTCCCTAACCTACCCAGTAACCCTCAAAACAAATAAGGTTAAATCCACTTAACAGATGATTTTATAACACATTGTATTTTCTATCTCAAAACCTCCATCACACATTTATTTATTCAATGACTATCTTCCCTGCAGGATCATAAGCTCCACAAAGGCAGGGATTGGGTTTGTCTCAAGTATTGCACCATTTTCTTCCTCCCTCTTCCTCCTTGCTGGCCTCCACTGCCCCATTAAATCTAATTTTGCCCAAGCCAGAAACTAACTAGTTATCTTTGTCTTTACCTTATTTTTCTCCCATCTACTCAGTGACAAACCTATGGATTCTACTTCCTTTACAACTCTCAGATTCAGCCACTTAAGTCTTCTCAATCTGTACTTCATGCTGCTGCCAGAGCAGTCTTTCTAAAATGCTAATATGGTTCTCAGTATGAAGTCTAAACCCTTTATTATAGCATTCAAAGCCCTTACCTAGTTCTTGCTGATCTTGCTGACTTGTATTTTGCTGTTTTCCTTTTCTAGTTGTCCTTGAAGTCATATTGAACTTCTTGCATTTCTCTTTTTATATTTCTTAGTATTTCCAAGTTTTCTAGTTTGAGTAGTCTGGGTTTCCTGAAATCTGGTAGTTGTAATTTTTTTTTTTGTATGTAATTTTAAAAACAGCTTTATTGAGGCATAATTGTCAAACAATAAATTGTACACATTTAAAGCACATAATTTGATGTGCTTTGACATATGTAGATATATGTGAAACCATCACCAAAATCAAGATAGTGAGCATACCCATCACTTCCACAAGCCTCCTCATGTCCCTTCGTAATCCACTGATGTAAGCCTGCATCTCCCTGCCACTGTCAGCCCCCCAAAACACTCATCTGCTTTCTCTCTGTACAGTTCGTTCACATTTTCTAGAGTTTTATACAAATGGAATTGCCCACTATGTACTTGGTTGGCTTCTTTCAACCAGCATAAATTATTTTGAGAGTCATGGTGTTGTTGAGTGTATAAGTTCATTCCTTTTTATAGCTGTGCAGTAATCTGTTGGATGGCCATAACTCCAATTATTTATTCATTCACCTCTTGATGGGCCTTTATGTTGGTTTTGGCTATTACAAATAAAGCTGCTATGAACATGAATGGACATTTTTGTAGGTAATGGTACTGTGATTTAAATATGCCTTTCTTTGGTTTTCAAAAACGGTGGAATATTTGCATTTTCTCTTGTGAGTTATCAGTTGACCATGCAATAGAATAATGATGGTGCTCTTAAATTCTTGAATAAGCTCTATGTGTTACCCTTATTAATCCATTTGTGCTCTTTTTGGTGGGTTTAAACTTTCTCATAATTTGCTGTATCAGAAGCCAACATCCCTCTGTGGAAAGGATAAATAGACTTCTATGATTATTCTATTTCTATATTTTACTCTAGTCTATTTCACATGTGATCTTGAAATCAGTTTAATGATGAAAACACATGACTCCAGAGCTGAGTCTGAGCTACTATTTGTTGACTGTGGAATTCTAAGCAAGTCCTTCAGCTTCCTGAACTTGAGTTTTCCCCTCTGTTATGGAATCACAGCAGATGGTGACTGCAGCCATGAAATTAAAAGACGCTTACTTCTTGAAAGGAAAGTTATGTCCAACCTAGATAGCATATTGAAAAGCAGAGACATTACTTTGCCAACAAAGGTCCGTCTAGTCAAGGCTATGGTTTTTCCAGTGGTCATGTATGGATGTGAGAGTTGGACTATAAAGAAAGCTGAGCACCGAAGAATTGATGCTTTTGAACTGTGGTGTTGGAGAAGACTCTTGAGAGTCCCTTGGACTGCAAGGAGATCCAACCAGTCCATTCTAAAGGAGATCGGTCCTGGGTGTTCTTTGGAAGGACTGATGCTAAAGCTGAAACTCCAGTACTTTGGCCATCTCATGTGAAAAATTGACTCATTGGAAAAGACCCTGATGCTGGGAGGGATTGGGGGCAGGAGGAGAAGGGGACGACAGAGGATGAGATGGCTGGATGTCATCACTGACTTGATGGACGTGAGTCTGAGTGAACTCTGGGAGTTGGTGATGGACAGGGAAGCCTGGCGTGCTGCGATTCATGGGGTTGCAAAGAGTCAGACACGACTGAGCGACTGAACTGAACTGATGGAAACATGTGGAGAAGGAAATGGCAACCCACTCCAGTGTTTTTGCCTGGAGAATCCCAGGGACAGAGGAGCCTAGTGGGCTGCCATCTATCGGGTCACACAAAGTTGGACACGACTGACACGACTTAGCAGCAGCAGCAGCAGCAGCAGCATAGAAACATGTAACATATTCACTTTGTAACTTTATAAACTGAAACACACAAAATAATACTGTAGTAAAGACCCCCTCCACTCCCTTTTTTTTTTTTTAGAAAAGTGAACATTGGAGAGTCTTATCTATGCGTGTAAGTAATGCGGATGCATTTCATTACAGGTACTGGGAAACACGAGAGCAGCGCACTCCCACCTTGAAAGGAAAGCTGGTTCAGAAGGCTGACCAGGAGCAGCAGGACCCGCTGGAGTATCTCCAGTCTGACGAGGAAGACGACGAGAAGAGTGGTGCGCAGCGGCGGCTCCAGGAGCAGCGGGAGCGCCTGCACGGAGCCCTCGCTCTCATCGAGCTTGCCAACCTGACGGGAGCACCGCTTCGCCAGTAGCCCGAACACTGACTCTTCCACTGTACAAAAGTACTGCCCAGCATACTTAAAAAGTAGATCCTTGGGCATAAGCTAAGCACCTTATTTGCTTATCATAGGCTGCTATTCTGTAGAAATGTATGAAGAATGTCATTGCCCCAGAATATGGGGTGAGAGAGAATTGCACTTTTTTATATGGTAAAAGATTTGTTGTAAAGTTTAAAATATTTTGTAAATATGGGACTTCTAGTACAGGGTAGAAAACTACGTATTGTGGGAGGCTAGATTTTGCAAGTTTAATGCATTCATTGGAAGCAGTTCTCACAGAAAGCACTTTCTGAATAAGACACTTGTATGGGGGAAAAAAAAAAAGCATGGTACATGTAGCCAAAGAAGGTTTAAATAGATTATTTATAAGATCATTTTTAACAATGTATATTAGTATGTTTAATAATACTGTAAACACTGAAGCAAGCAGAAAGTATAAGATGTGAGTAAGGTATGTATTTTAAAATTGCAAAATAGTGTGCCTAATAAGACTAGAGATGGAAAACTGACTTTCAGAAGACTTTCTAACTTTGGGACTTTGGAAGAAAACAGATATTTGAAGATCTTGGTAAGATGAACAGTAGTTAAAAATTTTCAAAATTGTATTGAAATCAGTCTTATTCTCTCTTTCTGAGGTTTTACAACTCACTATGATGTTTAGGTTTGAAAGCACTTGTCATTCCTAGCTTGTTAACTTGGGAACTTTTGCACATTTCATGTTTCTCATTTGCTGAAATCGAATGATTAATCTTGCAAAGTCTAGGTAACTTGGTAATCGGTATTTTAAAAATGTATTATGGGCCCTGTAATGAGATTTGGCACTTGGATTTTTATTAATAAAAGGGACATCTACAGGGTTGTTTTGTAGTGAACCGTTTTAGATCTTTTGTTAGCAAACACTAAATTTAAATGTACTGCTTGTTTAGAATTATTAGCAAATGGAAGCCTCCTATTTATATTTTCAGTGCATAAAGCCACCTTCTTGCTTTACTTCAGAATAACATGCCAAGCTATTTTGTGTTCACTAAATTTAGCTATCAGTTAAACACTGCAGAAAATATTAGCTACTCAAATAAGTAGGCTTCCGGAATAGTTTTAACTGCAAGTGTGTTAACTTGTGTGGTGGTTTTAAATAATTTTTTCCAAAATAGATGAAATTTTTAAACACCACTTTATGTACTGAAGCATGAATAGAAAAATGAAGAGCAGAGTAGTTCACCTCCTTTATGTAGGCATAAACTTCCATCATTTTACCTTGTTTTAAGCAGAAACTAAATAACATGCATAGCATGGTAATTTTATAGATTGCTTAATTGGAGTAAACATCACAATAAGAGAAATAAGGGCTCGTCAGTGCCTTTTTTTCTTTTTTTTGTATTGAAGTAGTAGCCTACAGATGTAGTTTAAACATCTAAAATGTAGGCTTCTTTATCTCAAAATCCCAATGTGTTGCAGTACACAGATAGTTTAAAACATATAGCCATGGGGAAGGGGATGTATGTAAATGTACTGAAATGAGGCAAAAGTGTGAAAGATAATAGTAACAAATAATGTGTATGATGAGGACATACTTTAAAAATGTAATTCCTCTGTACAGTAAATTACAAATCTTAAGGGATTTTTTTTTTTTTTTTGTAATAAGAGAATTTATATTTGTAATGGTCTAAGAATTTTTTTTTTGTAATCTGGTATATAGAATTTTAACTTGGAGCACTTATGAGCACAGACTATAGCATCTGAATTTTCTTGGTTTAGGTTTCAACATTTTTCTCTAGAATTTTTCCTCTCAAATATGACTTAAATGAACTATAAAAAGCTTCATTGGTTTTGGGAAATTTAATGAACTTACCTAAAGAAGGAAATGCAGTAGGAATTTAAAAAATACAAATATTTGCCTGTTCACACATAATAAAATTTAAGGCCTTCAAAAGTAAGAGTTTTTGTTTGTTTCTCCTGTCAGCTTTTGTCAATTATAATAGTTATATTCACAAACATTTTTTATTTGTATAATTGGAAGTTTTAAGAAATTATTACAATTATTTACTATAGAAATATTTAAAATGTTCCTTTTTTGATATAAGCTATATATTTGGAAAAATACATTGGCATCTAAAATTTGAGGTGTGTTAAAAATGTGGTTTACATTCAAATTTTTGAAGTGTTTTATGCTTCATATGGCTAAGTTGTAGTTTGGCAGAGTTAACAGCATAAGAATAAACATGCTGTAATTTTAAAAGTTGCTTTGAATAAAAACTTACTTTAATTTACAGTTTAAAGTACATGCTCATTCTTAAACCCTTTATAATTTGTTTTCCTTTTAAAAATACAATAACCATGATATAAAAATTTAAAGATGGAAAGAAATATCACGTAACCATACATTCTCCCGTTATTATTATTTTTGGTGCATTTTATATTTCATTCCAGTCTCAGACATCTTTTTAGCATAGTTGGAACCATTGTGTGAATTCCTTTTCCTTACTTTAAAATTTGGGCCTTTTAGACTGTAGATATTCATTTAACTTCTTCATCTGTTTTCATTATTACAGTGTAAAAATACTTATGTGAAAAAGCATCAAACTACTGCCAGCTCTATCCCAGGTTTTATATTAGGGTAATCAGGAACTGGAGTTTTAGTTCACTTCTATCCAGGATGTGTTGAATCTGAAGTCAACCCTGGAGAATCCACTCAAGGCTCGTTTACTTTTCTGAGTCTAGCAAATTGCTTTAATTTTTAAATTATTTTTTGGTGGATCTTTAGTTGTTTACTTGCAATGGCAAGGTTTCAGCCTGTCCAGGCTTTGTGCAAAAGAATTTCACAAGCAACTCTTCAGTGTGAGTTGTGGTTTAAACACAAAAGGATGAGATTTTTGACAGTGACTTAAGTTCCAGGAAGTATGTACACAGAAGCAAATTAAATGCAAATATGATTAAGGCTGTCTAGAAAAGTGACTTTAAAATACTGTCTTGGACTTGTGGTCCAGTGGTTAAGACTCCAGGCTTCCAATGAAAGGGGGGGCAGGTGCTGACCCCTAGTCTAGGAACTAAGATCCCACATGCCTTGTGGTGTGGCCAAAAAAAAAACAAACCCCAAAGTGTCTTGTTGCCAAAACTTAGTTGGAGACTCTGGGACTTACTGGAAACTTAGTTGATCTTTCTGATGAACTTAACTAAAATGACTTCCAATTTCAGATTTTGAATTCAACCTGAGTATGAATTTATTTTCTATTTTAAAAGTCATGTATATTCCTTTTCTGTTTTGGGTAATGTAGACTTCCTTTCTGGCTTTTTTAGTGCTAGTTATTTGTTAAAAGGGTCACAAAGAGTCAGACACCACTGACCAACTAACACGTCACATCACATCTTCAGTTCAGTTCAGTTCAGTCGCTCAGTCGTGTCCAACTCTTTGCGACCCCATGAATCGCAGCACGCCAGGCCTCCCTGTCCATCACCAACTCCCGGAGTTTACCCAAACTCATGCCCATTAAGTTGGTGATGCCATCTAACCATCTCACCCTCTGTTGTCCCTTTCTCCTCCTGCCTTCAATCTTTGCCAACATCAGGGTCTTTTCAAATGAGTCAGCTCTTCGCATCAGGTGGCCAAAATGTTGGAGTTTCGGCTTCAACATCAGTCCTTCCAATGAACACCCAGGATTGATGTCCTTTCTAATCAATACCAAAAATGTTCTTGGTCGTTCATTACCTCCAACAGAAAACCACTGCATGGCATAGCTTCAATCTCTATTTAACCTGAAAACTAGCTTTTCTAAAAAGTTGAAATTTCAAGTTTTTAAAATTAATTATTTAGAATGAAAATATGGGACATTTAATTGAAAGAATGTTAGAGCAGGTAGACTGGTCAGAGTAGGCAGTTCTGGGAGGCCCTCCTTGAATTAACATGGATAACAAACCAATGTTTAACTATACCACTGTAGAAAAGAAATACATAAGGGGAGAACCTGCCTTAACCCAGAGGCAAGAAAAGCCTGGAGACTTTGCACCCACTATACCCGTGGCCCCTCTACTCCTAGGTACTTCCTGAAGATAAATGAAAATATACTTTCACACAAAAACTTATACATGAATGTTTGTGGGAGCCTTATTTTGGGTAATAGCCCTAAACTGGAAACAACCAAACATGGCCACCACCTACCTAGGGAATGGATAAACAAATTGTGGTACTTACTCAACAATGAAGACTCAAACATGGGTGAGTCACAAAAACAATAAACTGGGCGACAAGGGCCTTGAAACAGTACATGTGCATTTGTATGAGCTTTCTGAAAAGGCAAATCTAACCTACGGTAATAGAAATCTGAATGCAATGCCAGGGGGATTGACTTCAGTGGGACACAAAGGGCACTTTTGGGGTGATGGGAATGATCTGTGCCTTGACTTGGGTGATCATACGGCTGTATGCATTTGTCAAAACAGCGGCTGTGTGCTGGGAGCAGGAGCTCCACCCATGACAAAGGTCATGAGGAAGGAGGCTCGGCATACGCAAAGGCGGGATCGAGCCTCAGGAGTCCCCCTGTAAATTCTCGAGCATCTACCCCCAAAACCAGAGTCTGCCTACTTTCTGCTTTGTGCTCTCACCTACACCTCTGACTTTACGGGGGGCTGTCCCCCACTACCTCTCTCTGAAAAAAAGAGTTAACTTATAGCTCCAGTTAATAAAGTTCCTGGGTGTGATAGTGTTTCAACCTACAAACTCCTTTGAAAGTCCTCTAGCCTACCTGAATAGGTTTTTCCGGCCACATGTGATTGCTCAGAGCTTCCCAACTGTGAGAGGCATGAGATGTTCTAAACTGTCTAAATACAGATTCCTTTGAGCAGTTAAAAGATTGATTAGAAATTGTATTGGTGAAGGGTTTTTCACTTGTTCGGCCAATGTTTGCTACTGAGTCTCCATATCCCTTACCTGCTGTGTCCCTGGCAGTGTATTGATTAATATAATTGGTGTAAGTAGTAGCTTTAATGTTTGTAATCTTGGACCCTTGAGTTAATTCTTTTTCTTATTATAGCCCACCACACCTTTGCCCTATAGGAATGTAACTTTATCTAATGCTTTTGGAGGGTGGCGCCTGACTAATCACCTTTAGAGAAAAATAAGTTTTCTGAAGAAAGGGTCTTAAAACAGGCCTCCGGGCCAGAAGATGATGCACATCACCTAAACTTTTGCATATAATAAGTTTGCAGGAAGAAAGCCTGGCTTACTGCATGACTCTACCCCTTCCCCCATTATCCTCTATGCAAACTTAAGGTATAAAAACTACTTTGGAAAATAAAGTGCGGGCCGTGTTCACCGAAACTTGGTCTCCTCATGTCGTTCTTTCTCTCACCTTCTGGCTGAATTATTCAGCCTCTTTTCTCCACTGAATTTCCTCACTGAGCTATCCTTATTTAACCACTCTTTATATCCTTAATTAATGTTTAATTAGGCAATTGTTTCCTGATCTTCGCCGATGCCGTCCCCGCTTCGAATTCCCTGGCTTCACCGGGGCTGGACCCCGGCAGCTGTGGACTTGTAAAATCTGCATTTCACTGTATGTAAATTAAAGGTTCAGTTCAGTTCAGTCACTCAGTCGTGTCCGACTCTTTGCAACTCCGTGAACCGCAGCATGCCAGGCCTCCCTGTCCATCACCAACTCCGGGAGTCTACCCAAACCCATGTCCATTGGGTCTGTGATGCCATCCAACCACCTCATCCTCTGTCCTCCCCTTCTTCTGCCCTCAATCTTTCCCAGCATCAGGGTCTTTTCAAATGAGTCAGCCCTTCGCATGAGGTAGCCAAAGTATTGGAGTTTCAGCTTCAACATCAGTCCTACCAATGAACACCCAGGACTGAAAATACTGTTTTTTTAAAAAAAAGGACAAAACAAACCCTAAGTCTTAACGTTTTTCTCTAAGGTGGCAGTTTAGAGGAAGATAGGGTTTTTAAAAACTCTCCTAAACCCAGCCAAGAGTCAGAGGGTGGGGCCTTTGACGACGAACTTGAGCCGAACCCGCTCCTACGTGCGGCAGCTTTGGGGCGCAGGGCGTGTGGGGTCCCCTTCGCGGCCCTTCCTGTTTCGGCCGCGCCTCCTCCCGCGCTGGCTGGGGGCGGGGACTGAACTGGGGTGGCGCGGGCCCGAGGGTGGCCCAGACGGGCGGCCGCGGGACATGACGGCCGGCGGCCAGGCCGAGGGCGCGGGTGCCGGCGCGGACCCCGCTTCCGCGCGGCTGCCTTCCAGGGTGGCCAAGCTTCTGTCGGCCCTCTTCTACGGGACCTGCTCCTTCCTCCTCGTGCTGATCAACAAGGCGTTGCTGACCACCTACCGGTGAGGCGGGAGCCTTGGGGCTGGGAGCAGTCCGCGGGGGCTCCTGGCTGCTCTGCGGGACTCCGGGACCTTCCCGCTCCGGCGCCGCGCGGGGTGGGTGTTGGCCGGACTCCGGAGGTCCCGAAGCCAGGGAAAGCCGCGGGCCTGCCTGCCCTCGTGCACTTCGGTCGCACTCGGGTCAGCGGGTGGGTGGGAACGGCGAGCGGGAAGTCTCGTTGCTAACTCCGGAGCCAACTTGGGCGGCTAGTGCACTGCTCACGGGCCAGGTATTCAGAGTCCGGACCTTTGCACTCTTCTGGAAACCAAACCACAAGCTAGCAAGTCAGCGCGGGCGCACCTTACCGCGACTTACTGCTGCAGGACAGGAAGCGCACCTGTGCTTTCAAGAGCACCAGTGAACTGAAACTAGCGATCCGAATGTGTCTTTCAAATGTAAGCTATTTCTACAAGTCTAGATATTCAACCATCAGAAGAGTCCTGAGTGGATGAGTTTATTCGCATAGTTTGATCATTCATTCTCAAATTACCAGCATAGCATGTTCATGGGGAAATGGAGAAAACAAAATTTCATATTCTCTACTTTTTTTTTTTATGAATATGTAGTAAACCAGCAAATTTGTGTTTCCTTGAACCTGTTTGTAAAGATAGAAAATCCTGTTTAATTCTGCTTTGGTTATATAGGCATCGAAAGCGCTGTGAATTTAGACCCAGCTCCACCAGATAATTCAGTTCAGTTCAGTGGCTCAGTCGTGTCGGACTCTTTGCGACCCCATGAATCGCAGCACACCAGGCCTCCCTGTCCATCACCAGCTCCCGGAGTTCACTCAGACTCACGTCCATCGAGTCAGTGATGCCATCCAGCCATGTCATCCTCTGTGGTCCCCTTCTCCTCCTGCCCCCAATCCCTCCCAGCATTAGAGTCTTTTCCAGTGAGTCAACTCTTCGCATGAGGTGGCCAAAGTACTTACATCTCTGTAAATTATCTCCCAGAGCTCGGCATGAGCAGTCATAAGTGAGGGCTCCTTGTAAACTATACTGTGCTACAAGAATGTAAAATCAGAATTTTATAAAGAGTCCAAAGGGCTTCCCTGGTAGCTCAGTAGTAAAGGATCATCCTGCTTGGGCAGGAGACAGAGGTTCCATCCCTGGGTGGGGAAGATCCCCTGGAGAAGGAAATGGCAACCCACTCCAGTATTCTAGCCTGGGAAATCGGATGGACAGAGGAGCCTGACAGGTTACAGTCCATGGGGTCATGAAAAGAGTGAACACTACTTAACAACAACAAAGAAACCTCAGAGTGTCTTCAGCCTCCTTCTTTTAAACTAGCAGAAGCTGAAACCTAGGTGAGCTTGGCTGGTTCCACCTCTAACAGATATTTACTGAGCACCTAGTAGGTGCCAATCCCTAGCACCAGGGAAGCAGCTCCACCCTGCGGTGGAGCCCCCTACCTTATCAGTGGCAGAGAGGAAAGTGAACAAGTGGGCTCATGAATAAGCAAGGTGATTTCAGGTTTGCTGTGAGAGTTCCTGGGGTGGAGTGGTTGGTGGAGAGCATTCCACACAGAAGAAAATATGCGAAGTGGGCATGAGCTTGGCCTACTGGAGGAATAGAGAGAAGGTGATCTGGCTAGAACTGAATGAGCCAGTGGTAGGAGAGAGAGTGTTGAGGTCAGTAGGATCAGATCCTTCATTCATTCAATAATATTCAATAGACACTTATCATAAAAAGAGAATGCTGTTAATAGGCTTTTGGGGAGTGGCTGACAGATATATCAGTTGAAGTTTGATGGTAAATCTCTGCTTTCTGCTCTTGACTAAGCAGTCTGCTCACTGACCAGAACTGTCAATGAGTCCAAAAACATGTGTCTCCTTGTTGGAAGCAGGGACCAGTAAACACTGGTTAAGTGCTTGGAAGATGAAGGACAGTGTTTGATTGGAAAGAATTATATGAGGCATCTCCTGCTCTAACCTTTCCATCTTTAAAATTTTGAGTTCCACGATTGAAGGAGGAAATTGTTTTTGTCTCAGCAAGGCAAAGCCCCTTATAACCTTATATGTTTTACATTTCCGTAATGTGATACACAGTTGGAGAGCCCTGTTCAAAAAACAGTGTTTAGTCTCTCATCTCAGGATGCTTTCGGAGCATGTTTTGAGGCGAAGAGAGTTGGGGTTATTGGGTTATAACAATAAGCCATAGAAATCTGATCCAGACATTAACTGTTTGAGGATAGAATGTTGTGTTGTCAGGTAGAAGGAAGAACTTTTGCAGTTACCTAGTTCACAGGATTATGGGAATGTAGCTCAGGGAATATTTTTTTCTCTTCCAATTTGAGTAGATTGTGTCCGGTTGGAGTACCAGACTGATGAGTGGTCTTAGTTATATGTTAGTCTTAGGTCATTGAGAGAGAGCCTTGGAAGGACTTGGAGTCAGACCATGTTGGAGTGAGAGGGAAAAGAATCTGGGGACAAGATGGGCTTTGATGGTTCAGCGCATGTAGCCCAAAGTCCTGAAGGGTGGAGAGAAAGACCAGGACCCCACTAAATGAGCCACAGAAGCTCAGGAGGCACTACAAAGAACACCAGCGCTGAACCATCAAAGCCCATCTTGTCCCACAGATTCTTCTCCCTCTCACTCCAACAGGGAGGAGAACAGTGGTTCTTTGGAGTCACCTTCATGAGGTTTGTGCAGGCAATCTCAGTTGTTTTTTTGTTACTATGTTAATACTGTTCTCTGACGCGCAAGGTTTTACGAATAATGCTTAATAAAAAGTGTAAACTTAGTTGTATTTAGTTCAACAAGTATTTGCTTGGTACTTCCTGTTTGTTTACACAATCCAGGGCTTTGAGATCATTTAACACAGTCGTTTCCAAACTTGCTTGGTAATGTGAATCCCTAGGAGAGATTTTTTTTTTTAAGCTATTGAATCAGAGGCTCCAGTGGTGGGAACTGGAAGTTTATATTAAAAATCAAGAACAACTCCAAATTTTCTCCTACTCTGATGAAAACTGGCTCTTTCCTAAAGACACTGCTCCTTTCGGCTCCTGGGAAGGAGCTGGATCCTGGTCGTGCCCCACCTGTTGCCAGGAGGTGGGGTTGGGTCCTCGTAGCTCCCCACTGCCTCTGCTCTGTGGCGAGTCCAGGCTTAGCACTCCCTTTGTGTCCTCTCTATAGTGCCTCTTAAGCTTCTGGGGCTCATTTAGTGGAGTCCTGGTCTTTCTCTCCACCCAGACTCGCTTAAGCCCTCGAGACTTCGTGCTACGTGTGCTGAACCGTCAAAGCCCGTTGTGTCCCACGTTCCGTGTCACTTCCAGGGCCGTGTGCTCAGGGTGGCCCTGCCAGCCACTGCAGTCCCTCTGCAGGATATCCACGCTTAGTGCTGCAGCCCAGGTATTTCTGCCACATCCACCCTTCAGGCGTCCCTTCTCTCCTGGTCTAGCTGGCGGGCCCCTCCCTGGAAGCCCCTAAGACTCCTTCCCAGCTCTTGCCTGGGCTGGTACTTATCTCACACAGCCTGCCTTTTGCAACTTTCCTTCAGCACTGAGCAACTCTGACTGTCCTGGGAGAAAAAATCACTTTAGGTATGGCTGGGTTGACTTTAATTTGATGATCACAAACCTCAAAACCAGCTCTTCTGCCACCTGCTAGTTTCTTCTGGAGCCTTGCTTTCCTTGTTTCAGAAATGTTTCCTTCCTGCTTTCTCTTTTACCCTGAAACCTTCCACACCCCCATCCTCCACTCTCCTCTGATACTTCATTGAGGAAAATAGAAACTGTCAGATGAGGTCCCCTTTCTGCTGGGATGGAGGGAGTGCTTTATTCCTGTGGAGGGCCCAGCTCCCCATTTCTGGATGTCCCCTCCTCCCTGCTCCTTTCATTATCCTCCTCTATTCTTCATCAGCCATCTCTCTCTCTGTCAGCTTAAAACAAGTTTAGGTTTCTCAAGCAAAAATAACCATCCCTTGATCCACGTGAGTGCTCATTTCTCTGATCCTTTCAGAGTCAGACTTTAAGAGGTTGTGTACACATAGTATCTTCACTTCCTTGCATTCACTCCAAAAATAATTCAGTTTAAAAATTGGGTGTTATTTAAATATACAAATGTACAAAGAAGATGATGATAATAATTGTTCATATTCCCACTATCTAGAATCAATATTTTGAATTTTTTAAAAGAAAAGGCATTCTGTGTGATCATTATAAAGAATTCAAACAAGAGAAAAATATTAGGGTAAAATTTTTAAAATTACTATATAGTTGACATTAGGCAATAACTTCAGACATCTTTTAGATAGATGGATGGATTGGAGAAAGATAGTTTGAATTACTTTTTATATAAAGTATATTTATAGATATAGCTACTTATTTGCTCATTTCTTTATAAATTACTTTCTTTAATTCAAAAAGGAGTGGGAAATGAGTGGGAGCTTTCATTTAATTATTCAATTGTTTGAGGATCACCAAAGTCCCTCTGAGCTTACCTGGTGGTTCAAATGGTAGAGGATCTGCCTGCAGTGCAGGAGACTTAGGATCAATCCCTGGGTCAGGAAGAGCCCCTGGAGAATGGAATAGATACCCACTCCAGTATTCTTCCCTGGAGAATCCCATGGAGAGAGGCATGGGGTTGCAAAGAATTCGACATGACTGAGCAATTAACACTTAAGTCCCTCTACCACTTTTTATTATGAAAAGTTTCAAGCACACAGGAAAGTAGAAAGCAAAGTACACTGAACATTTGTACATACACCACCAAAATTAAGTAATTAACATTTTGCTATATTTGAGTGCTGAAGAATTGATGCTATTGAATTGGAGTACTGGAGGAAACTCTTGAGAGTCCCTTGGACTGCAAGGACATCAAAACAGTCAATCCTAAAGAAAATCAATCCTGAATATTCCCTGGACGGACTCTTGCTGAAGCTGAAGCTCCAATACTTTGGCTACATGATGCGAAGAGATGACTCATTGGAAAAGACCTTGATGCTGGGAAGGATAGAAGGCAAAAGGAGAAGAGGGCAGCAGAGGATGAGATGGTTAGATAGCATCACCGACTCAATGGACATGAATTTGAACAAACTGTGAGAGATTTTGGAGGAAGAGAAGCCTGGTGTGCTGCAGTCCATGGGGTTGCATGAACCATTGAATACATCATTCATACATCATGAACTGCACTCTCAGATATTTCAACATGCATGTGTGTGCTTGTTCAGTCGTGTCTGACTCTTTGCTACCCCATGGACTGTAACCTGCCAGGCTCCTATGTCCATGGGATCTCACAGGCAAGAATACTGGAGTGGGTTGCCATTTCCTTCTCCAGAGGATCTTCCTGACCCAGGGATGGAAACCACATCTCCTGTGTCTCCTGCATTGGTAGATGGATTCTTTACCACTGTGCTACCTGGGATGCCCTATTTCAACATACCTCTCCTGAAATATGGATATTCTCTGACATTAGTATCATTTTTGCTCTTAGCAAACTAAATGGTAATCTCCTAAAATAATCTAATACCAAATCTATAGTCATCCCAATTGTCTCCAAGTTGTTTTTATGATTGTTTTAAACATTTGAATCAAGAACAAATTGAACTTCATGCAATGTATACAGATACGTCTTTTTAGTATATTTTAATCTAGAAAAGTTCCCCATCCACCTCTTCCCCCTGATTATTGCTGTTGTTTAGTCGCTAAGCTGTGTTCAACTCTTTGTGACCCCAGGGACTGCAGCCCTTCAGGCCCCTCTGTCCATGGATTTCCCAGGCAAGAATACTGGAGTGGGTTGCCATTTCCTTCTCCACTTCCCCTTGATATTGACTTTGAAATGCCTGACCCAGGTGTGTTATAAAGTGTCCCCTATTATGGATTATTTGATTTATTTTTTGAAGTCTCACTTAACTTACTTTCTTTTTTTTTTTTTAACTGAAAGTTAGATCTAAAGGCTTGATTACATTCACATTAAACATTTTTTGGCTTTATACTAATAATGGACCCTGTAAATTTCAGCTTGCATCATATGAGGGGTTGTAACACCATTAGTCATTCTGGCTGCGTTTGTAGGCTTAAGGTGAGGGCTGCAAGTTGCATGTATGTGTGAAATTTAGTTTTAACTGAATTGAATGGAGAGAAGAGAAATTAGAGTTCAATGAAAAGAATTGTTGACTTTCAAATATGTTTCTTCAGTTTCTGACTGTATGTATGGCCTCTCTGCTATGAAGCATGACACCTGTGTACTTCTTCCTATCTCCCCTCCCCTCCATGTCTTCTTTTATAGGGTAGCATCCTGTTGTGTAAGTATAATCCCACAGGTGTTTGAATCTGGTCTATGTTAAATGAATGCAGTAGTCAGCAGTCTTTTATCGCAGTGTCTCCATTCCAGAGTCCAGTGTTTTGGTTTGACTCCTAAGTGGTGGATTCCATTGCAGGGTTTTTATGGAGAGTTCATGGCTGCTGTATTAATCGTGTTGAATATTCTTAACAACTTTTTCTGCAACAAATGTGCTTTTAGATCTGGAGAGTTTGCTTATTTTCCTCATGTCAAGGAAACAAATTTGCCTTTTTTATCTTCGAATTATTTTCTCTATTGAGAGAAAACAGCACAGAAATTAGCCCTTTCTGGTGGTATCTGTCTTCGAAATCTGTTTACCTTTGAGAATGTATCTTTTTCCTGTTCATTCACTGTGATTGCCTCGTCTTGGTAATTCATGTTTCAGCAGCAGTCGTTGACTTCCGTTGTTTCTAAATTACTCATACAGCAGTTATGTTTTCTTCCTCAGTTGGTTTCCTTAAGATCTGTGCTTCCCTTTTCATCTCACTTGTTTGCTTTGTTATCTCAATTTTGACCTGTTGATTTTGTTGATATCTTCTTATTAAGGTGTTCTGTAGCTGGAAACAGTTAAAAAGGTGCCTTCGCTTCTTGTTTTACATTCTCTGCTAGGCTGAGCTCTTCGTCTTCCTTCCATAAGCCTTTTGTTGTTGTTTTACTATTTGTTTATGTTGTAATCTTATTGTTTTGCTTGCTGTTGCAGGTTGTATTCCTAGGCAAGGAGACTCTCAGATGTGAGGAAAGTATACTGGGCAGTGCTCTTGGGACCCACTCCTGTGGGAGAGTGAGGGAAGCAGGATTAAGAAGACAGAGAAGCTGGGCTATGCTTCATCACAACAGAGCCTTATCCCAGGGTCTCTGGAGCTGGAAGGGCTCAACAGAGTTGTCTTGAATTGGGTCGAGGGCCCTTGGCCTTTATACCTCTGCACAGACATGCAGGCTTGGAACACAGGCTGGTCTCAGGGAGTTGGGAGCTGTTGGCAAGGCAGCTTTCTCCTTCTGAGGGTGCTCTTGGGAAACTGGGGAATGAGGGCTTCAGTCCCGAAGCAGATGTCTGGGTGACACATCCGGCATCCATTAGAGTTCATTTTATTCTCATGGTGGTGCTGTTCATTCTGTTTTCCCTGACAAGGTAAGTTAGTCCCTTATTCTCTTCTCACCCTATCTGAAACAGGCATGTTTCCCTGTGACATGCAGTTTAGGAGATGAGGTGGTGTTGGTGGTGGTGGTTTTCTGAGTGATATTCCCTCTTTTTAATAGCTGGACAGAATGACTGGGAGCCAGTGAAGGGCTGGACAGTGAGTGAGCCTGGCGAGGTGATGTGCTGCCTTGTTAAGTACGGTATTAGGTAGGGAGCAAGCTTCTGTATCCAGTTGCCTGGTGCCATTTGTTAAAAGACCGACTGTCTTTTCCCTACTCCTCTGTGTGGTCATCGTTGTCATGAGTCAGGTTTCCATGTAGGCGTGTATCTGTCCTCATCTCTGTTTTCTTGCATTGTCTGGTTAGAATATCATTGTGCAAATACCACACTCTCTCATTTGGTGTGACTTTAAAATCAATCCTGGGAAATTCCCTCGTGGTCCAGTGGCTAGGGCTCTGCCATTCCACTGCAGGGAATGGGTTCAATCCCTGGTCTGGGAACTAGGATTCCAGCATGCTGCAGCCAAAAAAAAAAAGAAAGAAAGAGAATACTGGCATCCAGCAGAATCAGTCCTCCGATGTTTTTTCTTCATGATTATCTTACATCATGTTTGCTTTTGCCTTGAAATTCAGTTTCAGGGTCAATACAAAATACCCGTTCTTATTTGTAAAGAGAGATTTGAGTTTATAGATCAGTTTGTGGATAATTGTTCACTACAATATTGATTCTAATCCATGAACTTTATTTAGAACTTCTTTCATTTTTTAAGTATAGATTTATAGTTTTCTATGTAGAGGTAGTTCTTGGAAACATTTTATTAGATTTGTACCTGGGTATAGTATTTTGAAGAAAGGAAACCAGTATAATGAATCTCCATGTAGCCGTCATCCAGTTTCGACAAGTTTGTTACATTTATGTCACTCTTCTTCTCAATTCCAACATCTCCCCCCAGATTATTATGAATTTCTAAAGGATAAGGTGGACTATTTTGTTTTAAAAACACCACAATATCATTTCATGCTTAAAAAAGTAAAAATAATTTTTTATTACTATAAAATACCCAGTTAGTATTATTTGATGTTTTTGCATGCTATTGAAAGTGAAAACCTTTAAAAGGATTATGTTCTTTGTGTCTTTATGATATATAGACTTAAAAGTGATTTTTTTTCACGTGTTCATCTATCCAGTAACTTTGCTAAAGTTATTTATTAATTCTAGTCATTTATCCCCAGATTAATTGGGCTTTCTACATATACAACTGTGTTGTTTGTTAATATGACAGTCTGCCTTAAGGGGCAATAGAAGTTTGCCAAGTTTAGCAATGATCAGTTTAAAAAATGGAAAAGAAATGAACAATGAACAAATTAGATATTTTCACTAAGACAGAAAAAATAGCCTAAGACCTTTTAATAACCGTTTAATAAGTTCAATAAGCTTTTAATAACATAACCTTTTAATAACTCCTGTCATTCTGTGTTGTATATTGTTTTCAAATTTTTTCATCAGTTGCTAAAATTATTTGTCATTCTCTATTTTTTGTAGTTTCCCCTCACCAATTGTTCTTGGAGTTGGACAGGTAAGTGAAAAAAGATAAATTAACCTCTTAATTATTTGTTAGTACATATGATGAAATTGTAAGTGCTTTTGTTGAAGACTGTGGTTTACGAATTTGTTCAGTTGGCAGAGGACTGTGGTACTTTGGGTGAAACGACTTAAAGTATTGATACGTTTTATTTCGTTTTACAATTTAGGAATAGTTGTATTTGTAGGAAAAACGACTAATTCTCATTTCTTTAATAGAATTTAATTACTCTAAAGTAAGGGGGCAGCAGACTGGAAGCCTCTAAGTCCTGCTGGGTTACAGATGAGTGTGCACAGTTGAAGTCACTGTGCTTGTTTAAGAAAAGGATTGGGGGGATGAGGTGAGGCTCACTAGGAATCAGGGAAATTTTATTTTCACAGCAAACCTCCCAATTTGTAAATGGTGGCAACAGATTCATATTTTTTCATTAAACTCTCTATGGGCCAAACTAAACAGGTTTGCAGTTTCCTTCCTGAACTTCGTGATGTTTGTTCTCAAGTGTAAGGTTAAGCTTGGATAAACTTTCAAACTTACCCACATTTGGCTGTTTCTGAAATTTTCCATTAATATTGTTTTGTGACTTGCTTACATTTTGTGTTTGGGGTCATATGCTAGTAATTTCTAGTAGACCATGTTAACAGGTACTGAAGGGGTTTTTTTGTTGTTGTTGTTGATCTTTAGTTTACAGGGAGAAAAAATATAAAGATTATGTCTGTTAACTAAATTTCAAATTGTGAATCTGGAATTTATACAAATAAACATTATTCTAGTTAAACATTTTGCTAACAAGATACTCTTTGCACATCATTTTAGGGTGAAAAAATAACAAGGAAACAGTGTTTCCTTAAGGTAATAAAAATATATCTTTATGGTTCAGTGTGAAAATATGTTTAAAGAAGTACTTTAAAAGATCAATAGTATGTGGTAATATGCCCTATGTAACGCCCAAGGCAAATTAATTCACTGTCTTGTACTCAATTAAGGAAAAAACCTTTCTGATTTGCAGTTTGTAAGGGAAGAAGCCAGTAGACCAAACTTTAAAAATTTGAGTTGCAGAATAGTTTACATCGTGTTGGTATATTTCTGTTAAGAATTATAAGGTAAGTCATAAATACAAACTACAATTATTATTCAGAATGGCCCGAGTTGTATAAATCTATCATAAGTATCTGTACACTCAGGCTTGAGGTTTAGGACAATAATCATGTTGAAGGAGTCCTTATGTTTTTGCATCCTAATATGGAGAAAAGTGAATAAATTCTAAAATTTTCATAGAAAGATGATATTAAAACTATTTATTTCATAATAATAATCTGGAGTATTCCTGATATACCTGGTGGAACCCAGCTGAAGAGCATTTGAATGAGGTATTTTTGGTAACACTGGCTAGGTGGAGAGAAAATGTCTTCTGTGTTATAGAAATTGTGTACTTTACAAAATATGTTTATGTGTGGAATTTGCCTCCCTTCTGCCCCTCCTTTCACCCCAACACTTACTTTATGGGGGAAGGTGACCATATGCTTAGTACATGGGAGGTAGGTATGGTTCAGGATCAATAAGCAGCCTCACTGACTGTGGTCATACTGGTCTGTTTGGGGCACACCATTGTTTTTTCCCTCTATTCTTGTTCCTTGAACCGCTTGAGATCACATGTATATGTGTGAGTCTATTTAATGTTATACTTTTTGCCTATAGTTCTAATGCAATCTATGCAGTGACAAAAAAAGTTAATATTTTAAGGAATAATAATTTTTTTGGAACCTAGAAAATAGATTTTTCTGATACATATGTTTTTGGTGAATCTATTTTCTTCTTCTGATGTATTTGTACCTCAAATAGTCTTTCTAGATATTTTGCTGAAATTTTTCTCTTCCATTTTCTTTAGATGGCAGTTACCATAATGATACTATACGTGTCCAAGCTAAATAAAATAATTCACTTTCCTGATTTTGACAAGAAAATTCCTACAAAGGTATGTGATGGAAAGTACATATAGCTGTGTTGGAAGATGTGAAAATGATATAAAATTACAAATTGATCTTAGAGTACAGGTCCATTTCCATAAACCTTGTGCTTCCTGCTGGTTAGAAACTTCTTAATAAAGATTTCGTATCATTCAGTGGTCCATTAATGTAACATGGTACTAAAAGTGTGTGCTTAGCAGTGGATATTAAGTAAATACTATGTGTCTTCTGAAATAGCAAAACTCTCTAACAGAAATAGTCAAGCTTGTTTGGTAAAGGACCAGATAGCAAATAATTAGACTCTGTGGGCCAGACTATCTCTCTTGCAGCTATTCAGCTCTGTTCTTTGAAAGCAGTTGTAGATGATGTGTGTAAAAATGAATCGATGTAGTTGTGTTCTAATAAAACTTTATTTGCATAAATAGAAGATGAATTAGATTTATCTCTTGGGCCTTCCCAGTTTGCTGATCTCTGCTTTAAATTTTCATTTTTAGCTTGGGTAGATAAAACCTGTGAGTGGAATAAACAGTAAATACAATTTGATATACATAGTTTGTTTTTATCCCCCCCATGGTAGAACTACAAACACGAGACCTGCCACTTCTTCCTGGGTATGTGGAATGGAACTAATTTTATTGAACAGTTGCTAGGTGCCAGGCATGAGGCCAGACATTTAATTCCTAGAACAATCCCCTGCGACTGGTGGTATTAAATGGATCATGGTGACATTTTTGGATTTAGGGAGGTTAAATCAGATTGCAGTTCCTTGAAAGTAAAGAGCTCACATGGATTGTTCACTCCATGTCTCTAAGGCCTGGAAAAACATTGGCATCTAGCTCTGGATTATTCATCAGGCTGACTAAACATACTTACAGCATCAATAATCAGGGACATCCACAAACAGAGAAAAACAAACCACTGAAGTGTAGGAAAGGTATTAACCCAGTCATCATAAGAAAAATCAGAATATTGTTGGGCTTGCCTACACTTAGTTTATGATATAGTTTTAAATACTTTAAACAACTGTGAAATATCTAGACATAGGGTAAAAAGACATCATCCATGAATGTGTAGTTGAATGAATAATTACATTGTAATCCTTACCTCAGAGAAGGCAATGGCAGCCCACTCCAGTACTCTTGCCTGGAAAATCCCATGGACGGAGGGGACTGGTAGGTTGCAGTCCATGGGGTCGCTAGGAGTCGGACACGACTGAGCGACTTCACTTTCACTTTTCACGTTCATGCATTGGAGAAGGAAATGGCAGCCCACTCCAGTGTTCTTGCCTGGAGAATCCCAGGGACGGGGGAGCCTGGTAGGCTGCTGTCTATGGGGTCACACAGAGTCGGACACGACTGAAGCGACTTAGCAGCACCAGCAATCCTTACCTAGGTCATCAGATGAGGGTCAGAGAATCCTTACCTGTTAGGTTCATCTAGTCAAGGCTATGGTTTTTCCTGTGGTCATGTATGGATGTGAGAGTTGGACTGTGAAGAAGGCTGAGCACTGAAGAATTGATGCTTTTGAACTGTAGTGTTGGAGAAGTCTCTTGAGAGTCCCTTGGACTGCAAGGAGATCCAACCAGTCCATTCTGAAGGAGATCAGCCCTGGGATTTCTTTGGAAGGAATGATGCTAAAGCTGAAACTCCAGTACTTTGGCCACCTCATGTGAAGAGTTGATTCATTGGAAAAGACCCTGATGCTGGGAGGGATTGGGGGCAGGAGGAGAAGGGGACGACAGAGGATGACATGGCTGGATGGCATCACTGACTCAATGGACGTGAGTCTGAGTGAACTCTGGGAGTTGGTGATGGACAGGGAGGCCTGGCGTGCTGTGATTCATGGGGTCACAAAGAGTCGGACACGACTGAGTGACTGATCTGATCTGATCTGATTCTGACTTTTGTCGTAATGATTTTCTTGAGTTCTTTGTAAGTTTTCTAAGTTTGTATGTATACTTGAATTTAGTTTTGCCTGTTTTTGGAGGTTATATAAAGGGAATTAAACTATATTTTTTTTGTATTTTGCTTTCACTTTATTATGATGGTAAGATTCATCTACACTGTTGTGTGTAGCTGTATTCTTTTATATTCACTGTATAAATATAATTTATCTGTTTTACTGTTTATGGTAATTGGAGGTGTTTCTGGTTTGGGCACTAGAAAAATAAAAGGTACTGTTCTGAATGTACTGAGAGTTGGATCTTGATGCAGATGTATTAGTCAGATAAGGCTCCCATAACAAAATACCATAGACTAAGTGGCTTAAAAAAAAGGAATTTATTTTCTCACACTTCTGGAGACAGGAAGTCCAAGATGAAGGTGCTGATAGGGTTGGTTTCTGGTGAGAGTTCTCTCTCCTTGGCATATAGACAGCTGCCTTCTCACTGTGACCTCATGTGGCCTTTATGTGGTGCCTATGCACTCCTGGTGTGTCTTCCTCTTCTTATAAGGACACAGGTCTTATTGGATTAGGACCCCACACTTACTAGCTCACTTAACCTCAATTACCTCCTTCCAAGGCTCTATCTTACCTGCAGTCACCTGGGGTCTAGGGCTTCAAGATGTGAGTTTAGAGCAGACACAGTTCAGTCCAAAACAGCACATGTGCATGTCATTTCTTTGGGAGGCTTATGACGAAGTGGAACTGCTGACTCTTGCTGCTGCTGCTAAGTCGTTTTTGGAGCAACTAACTGAGCAACTCTGTGCGACCCCATAGACAGCAGCCCACCAGGCTCCTCCGTCCCTGAGATTCTCCAGGCAAGAACACTGGAGTGGGTTGCCATTGCCTTCTCTGCTGCTGACTCCTAGAGTGAACGTATTGTCAACTAGAAAAGATAACGGCAAACTGTTCTGCCAAGTGGTTGTACCAATTCACATTCCTGACAAAAGTATATGAAAGTCCCTATTGCTCCTCATTCTTGCCAATGCTGGGTGTGTAATGACATCTTCTTGGCTTTTATTTGCATTTCCCTGGTTATTAATGAGGTTGAGTGCCTTTTCGTTTTTTAGTGCCCATTTGGATATCCTCTTCTGTGAAGTACTTGTTAAGACTTGTGCCCATTTTTCTGTTGGGTTTATGTCTTTTTCTTACTGATCTGTGTTGGAGTTTAAAAAATACATTAAAAATATATTAATGATAGTCCTCTTGTTAGTTATTATAGCATTACAAATATATTTTTCCCCTTCTGTGGCATGTCTTTTTATTTTATTGATTATGTATTTATCTTGTATTTCTTTCTCATGGAAAAGAATCTTTCACTATGCAAAGTCTCACTGTCTGATAGAGCAAGTCTTTACCTCCCGAATTCTTGGTTCTTCACATTTTTAGATGAATATTAGAAGCACATTGTCAAGTTTCAGGAAAAATAAGCTTTTTGGATTTTGATTGGGATTGCATTGAGGCTCTAAAGCAATTTGGAGTGAATTGACATCTTTAAAGTGTTGAATCTTACAATCTGTGTACATGGTTACATAAAAGTGAAAGTGTTGGTCACTCAGTTTTGTCCATCTCTTTGTGACCACACAGATTGAAGCCCGCCAGGCTCCTCTGTTCATGGAATTCTCCAGGCAAGAATACTGGACTGGGTTGCCATTCCCTTCTTTAGGGGATCTTCCTGATCCAGGGATCAAACCTAAGTTTCCCGCATTGCAGGCAGATTCTTTACCATCTGAGCCACCAGGAAAACACATACTCCCTTTTAAATTGCCCTCAGTAAAGTTTTATAATTTTCTCTTTATATGTGCGTGTGTTAGTTGCTCAGTCGTGTCTGACTTTGCAACACCATGAACTGTAGCCCTCCAGGCTCCTCTGTCCATGGAATTCTCCAGGCAAGAATACTGGAGTAGGTTGCCATAGAGTTCTAATATTTTTTGTTAGAAGTAGATTTTGTTGTTGTTGTTGCATATATCATTTAAACAGGGAAATTTCCTGGTGTCCAGTGTTAGGACTCTGCAGTTCCATTACAGATGGCACAGGTTTGATCCTTGGTCAGGGAACTAAGATCCTGCATGCTGCAAGGCATGGGCAAAAAAAGATTATTTGGAAAGTTAGAGGTATGTTGACTTAATATTGTTCACAAACCTTAAATTTCTGAATTGTAGTTTATTCAGCAGGAATTTTTAGGACTTCAAGCCTAGGAGGCAGCATCTCAAGTAATCGTGAGAGAACTACTCTGAGGAGTTGAGGCAGGGAGCTAGGACATATAGGAGTTTTGCAAAAAAGTGAAGGTAGTCTGAACTTCAAACAATTACTGTTAATTAAAGAAAACCAAATATGTTAACTTAAGGTATATAGCAGTTTTCTGTTTACAAGAAGATGCCAAATCTGGGCTTGGAAATCATTCCTTTGATATGCACCTCAGCTATCTGGGCCAGTATCCTGTTTTCATATCCTAAATTTCCTTAAGTCTCATCTGGGAGCAACTGCAGTCTGATGGCTCCTATATGGCAGGTTTTCTTTCCTTCCTGAGTTCCCTTAGGCCTCACCAGCTCACCATAGGCTGTGGCTGCGCAGGTGGCGGCTGCAATAGCTGATGACCTTTGTTTAGTGACATAGCATGAAATAGCCCATTTCTCAGGTACATCTTTCTTTTGTATATAGTTTTTTGTATCTGCAACGTTCTTTCATTTCTTTTACTTGCTTTCCTGTATAGCATAGGACCTACAATTCGGTGTTAGAAATGTAAATACTGGGCATTTTTGTCTGATCTCAAAGGGAAAGCTTTTACTATTTCGCCATTAAGTATGTTGTTTGCTGGAGGTTTATTTGAGATGCCTTTTATCTGTGTTCTAGTTACCTTTTGCTGTTAGGACATAGACCCTACCTCTGGATGGAAAGTGAAAGTGAAAGTGGCTCAGCCGTGTTTGACTCCTGGTGGCTCCATGGACTATACAGTCCGTGGAATTCTCCAGGCCAGAATACTGGAGTGGGTAGCCTTTCCCTTCTCCAAGGGATCTTCCCAACCCAGGGATCGAACCCAAGTCTCCCACATTGCAGGCAGTTTCTTTACCAGCTGAGCCACAAGGGAAGCCCACCTCTGGATGGAAGGGAGTATCAAAGTCACATTTTAAGAGTATGTGAGAATGGAGATACTGTTACAGCCATTATCTCTGATTATGGATTTGTCTATTTCTCTTGGTATTTGTTAGGTTTTTTTGTTTTGTTTTCTGTATTTTGAGACTGTATGATTAGGTGCCTAGGTCTTTTTTTTTTTTTTTTGTCCCACTACACAGCATGTGGGAATCTTAGTTCCCTGATCAGGGATCGAACCCATGCCCCCTGCAGTGGAAGCACAGAGCTCTGACCAGTGGACTGCCAGGGAATTCCCATAGGTGCCTAAAATTTTAAGTTAGTTAAACCTTCCTGGTGCATTAAAGTGTTTAATTGTACGAGGTGGAACTCTTGTTTCAGTTCGTTTAGTGTTTCCCTGGAATCCAAAACAGGCATGCCTAACTCACCAGATTATAATGGTGAATGTATTCTCCCGTCAACAACGCAAGGACTTTCACTCCATTTCCCTTTCCTCTGAATTTATATGCTCTTGCCACTAAGTGATTTAACACTCTAAATCTCGTAATACATTTTAATTTTCTTTTAAGAAAATGTCCATTTATATTTACTGCTTCCTTTGTTTTCCTTTCCTTTGTGGATCTCACACTTGCCGTTTTCCTCCTGACTCAAACTACCTTGTTTAGAATTTTCTGATGGTCTGCTTCAATTCTCTTCATTTTTGTCTGAAAAGGGGAAAAAAAAATTCCTTTGTTTTTGAAATATATTCTTGTTTGAATTCTGCTTTCGCAGAGCTTCAGAGATGTAATTCTGCTATCTCTGGCTTCCATTGTTTCTCTCCGGGTTTCTGTTCTCCCTTTATTTTTGGCCTAGGAGTTCCTCACTATCTTCCTAGCCCTTTCATGCCTTATGAAGGTTTTAAATTATTTTACCTAGGGTTTTTAATTGTTTTCAGCAGCGGTATTTTCGCCCCCCCCCAGTGGTACAGCTCTATTTTATTTAGAAGATAGCAGGAGAATCCCTCCTTGAAGCGTGAGGGCATGCCAACCCAAAGACATGAAGAGAAGAGAGTTGGAGGAGCGCACCAGCGCGCGGGAGAGAGAGAGAGCACACGCACACGGCGGAGAGAGAGAGAGACCTCGCTTTGGCTCCTCCTTTTGTATGTTTTTTCCTGCCCCCCCCCCCCCCCCCCGGGCCTGCCCTATGCAAATTGGGCTAGCCAGGAGTGTTGTTTGTTCTACCTGAGGTCTTCACTCTGGTCCTCGGACCTTCCTTTGACCTTCCTTTATTCTATTTTTGCAGGCTTTTCCCTTCCTCGTCTTTTAGCCACCGCCATTTTGGACTCCTGTTTCCTATTCTAACTACCTAACATTCCCCCCTGAAGAGATGAGAAGTCCAGTTCTTTGAGAATAGGGGCGTCGAGGTCTTTCTGGCTACTTCCTGCTGAATTGGGACAGCGAGGGGTATTGGGCCTCCCCCTCTTGCTAGTCTCAGGCCTCAGAGTCTTCATAGTGGTGTCCATCTAAGAGTGAGCGGTATTTTCCATGGTCGGCTGTAGTTTTGTATCTTTGTTGAACTGGCACTGCATGTTGTAGCTTGTTGACCTGCCACATCCAGTTGCACCCTTGGCTCCAGCCCCATGATGGTTATCTGTGACAGGCAGGCTGGCTGGAGTGGGCCTCTTCAGTCCTTAACTGGAGGTCTTCTGGAATCTGAGGCTGAGCTGCGTGAGCTTTCTGCTGAGTTCGTTTTTCGCTGTCCTGGTCTCCAGCATGATGGGCCTCTTGGCACTTCCCTTGCGCTGGGTTTTCTTCGCTTTCTGCTTCAACCATGGGAGGTTTTGCTGAATTGGGCTCCTGCTGTGCTTGGCCTCTTCCTCGAGTCACGGCACCATAGATGTTAGGCGAGTGTATGCTCCTCGGTTCTGTCTCATCACAACAAAGGTTCGGAGTGATGGACATTAAAGCCCTCAGCACGTCACAGCTCTCGGGTCTTAGACAAACCATGTTAAAGCTCTTAGACAAATCAGTGTTATAGCTCTATTTTATTTAAAAGATAGCAGGAGAATCCATCCTCAAAGCGTGAAGGCATGCCAACCCAAAGACATGAAGAGAAGAGAGTGGAGGAGCACGCCAGCGCGCTGGAGAGAGAGAGAAAGAGAAAAAGTGCACGCATGTTGGGGAGAGAGAGAGAGAAAGAGCACACGCACTCGGGGGAGAGAGCTCAGCAGCGGTATTGACACAAATAATTTTGCCCATGGTTACCAGAAACTAGAAGTCAGTACTGCCTTTATTTTGAATTCTATATGGTAGTAGGGGCAACTGATTCTCTTCAATACCTAAGAAGCTCTGAAATTGTAATATCACCAGCTATATGACTGAGTCAGTTGTACACTGTTAACCAGAATATTGTTGACCAGAAAAAAACACACAACCTGAAAGTTGAAAATTATGTTTTATTGTGAAGACAAAACGAGGACTTAAGCCCAGGAGGCAGTCTCTCAGCTGAGATAGCTCTGAGAGAGTGCGCCAAAGAGGTAAGGGAGGAGCCAGCATATGTAAAAATTTTTGCAACAAAGATCAGGTAGTTGGAACTTCAAAAGATTACTGTTAATTAAAACTGTGTAGTCAAGGTTATGGTTTTTCCGGTTGTTACGTATGATGTGAGAGTTGGATGATAAAGAAGGCTGCTGCTAAGTCACTTCAGTCGTGTCCGACTCTGTGTGACCCCATAGACGGCAGCCCACCAGGCTCCCCGGTCCCTGGGATTCTCCAGGCAAGAACACTGGAGTGGGTTGCCATTTCCTTCTCCAATGCATGAAAGTGAAAAGTGAAAGTGAAGTCGCTCAGTTGTGTCCGACTCTTAACGACCCCATGGACTGCGGCCTACCAGGCTCCTTCATCCATGGGATTTTCCAGGCAAGAGTACTGGAGTGGGGCGCCATTGCCTTCTCCGATAAAGAAGGCTGAGTGCCGAAAAATAAATGCTTTCTAATTGTGGTTGTGTTAAGGAGTCCAAGCTCGCTTTATGTGTCACACGGTAGGCCAATACATCCAAGAAATGAAGCTTTAAGACAAGGAAGAGACTTTATTTGGGGAGCCAGCTGACTAAGAAGAGAGGCTAGGCCTCAAAATAACTGTCTTGTTGAGGCCTGAATGCCAGGTTCTTTTATGATCAGAGATGGTGGGGAGGTAAGGAAACAAAGTAAAAAGACCATTTAATTCTTGCAAATATCTCCTGGGGTGGCAAGCCTCAGGCAGGGGCGTGTGTTAGTTTCACTTCCTTACACCCTTCACAAATCAAATCCCTTATACAGTGGAAGTGACAAATTATACAGTGGAAGTGACAAATAGATTCAAGGATTAGATCTGATAGACAAAGTGCCTGGAGAACTATGGAGGAGACAGGGATCAAGACCATCCTCAAGAAAAAGAAATGCAAAAAGGCAGAATGGTTGTCTGAGGAGGCCTTACAAATAGCTGAGAAGAGAGAAGCGAAAGGCAAAGGAGAAAAGGAAAGATATAACCATTTGAATGCAGAGTTCCAAAAAACAGTAAGCAGAGCTAAGAAAGGCTGCAAAGAAATAGAGGAAAACAATAGAATGGGAAAGACTAGAGATCTCTTTGAGAAAATTAGAGATACCAAGGGAATATTTCATGCAAAGATGAGCATAGTAAAGGACAGAAATGGTATGGACCTAACAGAAGCAGAAGATATTAAGAAGAGGTGGTAACAGTACACAGAAGAACGGTACAAAAAAGATCTTCATGATCCAGATAACCACGGTGGTGTGATCACCCATCTAGAGACAGACATCCTGGAATGCGAAGTCAAGTGGGCCTTACGAAGCATCACTACAAACAAAGATAATGGAGGTGATGGAATTTCAATTGAGCTATTTCAAATCCTACAAGTTGATGCTATGAAAGTGCTGCACTCAATATGCCAGCAAATTTGGAAAACTCAGCAGTGGCCACAGGACTGGAAAAGGTCAGTTTTCATTCCAATCCCAAAGAAAGGCAATGCCAAAGAATACTCAAACTACCGCACAATTGCACTCATCTCACACACTAGCAAAGTAATGCTCAAAATTCTCCAAGCCGGGCTTCATCAGTATGTGAACTGTGAACTTCCAGATGTTCAAGCTAGATTTAGAAAGGCAGAGGAATCAGAGATCAAATTGCCAACATCCGTTGGATCATTGAAAAAGCAAGAGAGTTCCAGAGAAGCATCTGCTTCTGCTTTATTGACTATGCCAAAGCCTTTGACTGTGTGGATCACAACAAACTGTGGAAAATTCTTAAAGAGATGGGAATAGCAGACCATCTTACCTGCCTCCTGAGAAATCTGTATGCAGGTCAAGAAGCAACAGTTAGAACTGGACATGGTTAGACTGGTTCCAGATCCAGAAAGGAGTACGTCAAGGCTGTATATTGTCAGCCTGCTTATTTAACTTATATGAAAAGTACATCAAGTGAAATGCCAGGCTGGATGAAGCACAAGCTGGAATCAAGATTGCTGGGAGAAATATCAACAGCCTAAGATATGCAGATGCTACCACTGTAATGGCAGAAAGTGAAGAGAAACTAAAGAGCCTCTTGATGAAAGTGAAAGAGGAGAGTGAAAAAGTTGGCTTGAAACTCAACATTCAAAAACTTAATGGAACGGCATCTGGTCCCATCACTTCATGGCAAATAGATGGGGAAACAGTGGAAACAGTGACAGACTTAATTTTGGGGGGCTCCAAAAATCACTGCAGATGGTGACTGCAAGCATGAAATTAAAAGATGCTTGCTTCTTAGAAGAACAGGCTACATTGTTTAACCTTGGTAGATATTTACTTATTGTAGGGCTCTAAGACAAAGTAATGCGGCCAGCATACACAGCTTTTTGAAAGCGTCACTATTTGACACGTCAGTGAGATGTGAACCTTTGTCTTCGTCCAGAAAAGTGCTTATATGCCTAGATAGCAGAAGTTTGTACACTTTTTCAATGGCTTTCTGAGCCTCATCCATGATCTATATTTATAGAGTTTCTAAACTATAAGCACCCATCCTCAACTCACCAACCTAGCTAGGGGTCTCCGCCCAAGAGAGGTGCTTGTTCAGAGCTTTGTTTTCAGGAAACAGTCTACTAATACGGGCAAGGCCAAAATTTCTGTTTCTATCCACCTTCCCCACCACCACCAGGATTGGGGATATCACTGCATACCTATTTTTTGATCATATGGAGAAACTTGCATGTGTTCTGGATTCTGGAAAATTCAGTCATTGCAAGCAAAGGAACTCTGAATGATTTGCTTTCTGATGGGGAGTGAATGTCACCATCTTTATTGATGAAGGAAAATGTTATTGGAGTTCTAACCAAATATTCTTTCTTTCTTTTTTTTTTTTTTATTGAAGCTGTTTCCTCTGCCTCTCCTCTACGTTGGAAACCACATAAGTGGATTAGCAAGCACAAGTAAATTAAGGTAGAGTGCAGAATTACGGTTGACTGGCGGTTCTTCACTAGTTTTCTTTTAGTGTCACAGAGATAAACTTTGATTTTTTCAAGATATTGCTTGGGCTATATATGGAAGATAATAATATTTCATAATTTTAAGGAAATAAGGTAGTTTTGAGTTTGATAATGCTTTAGAAATGTTAAAAAGCTGATATAGTTTTCTTTATGTCCAAGTCTGAAGATAGAATGTGATATCTGTAGAAATCAAGACAGAGAACGTATGATTTTCCAGGAAGATTCATTTATATGAATGTGGTTCTGTGTAACTTTTGATTCCATCACAGTTTTATAAAAGCAGGAACACTGTCAGTTTTTGGGTAGTTCAAGTTTGGTACAAGGAAAAATTAATGACAGATATTATTTTCAAGTATGTGATACATATTTCTGAAGTTTGCATCTGCATTTATTTTATGGTCCTTTGACTACTTTGTTAATAGTCCCTATAAAAATGAAAATGGAACTGTATGATGAACAAGTCATCCTATAATTTGTAAAATGTGGTGTGAAATATGTAGCCTAATGAGTACACATGTGGGTCACGAACCTTATGAAAAAGATGTGAATAATGAGAAAATCAAGTTTATGTAAAGGGTGACAGAAGTGGAGTAAAGTCTGTTCGTATAGGAAGAGTAGAAAAGAGGCAGGTAGGAAGTAAACCAGAAGGAAAAAGTACATAAAACCTGTTGCCTGTCACTCTTGTTTGGAAAGGGCAGATCGTGGTGGTTGTGAAAAACAAAATGTGCAGTCCTGTTTCTGATTATACCTTTTAGTTGTTTCTCTCTGGGATCAGGTCAACCAATTTTCCTTAATTTCCAAGTTTGTATTAAAGCTTCCTGTGGCAGGTGCTGTTGCTGTATTGCCGTGTAACCTCTTGGCCTCTCTCTGAGCCCACTTGCAGCGTGGGAGTGCCTTCAGTTACCCTGATAGCTGCCCAGCTCTTGCACTGGGGGTCTGGGTAGATGAGGGATTCTTTTTTTTAGTGATCTTAGAAACATCTTTATTAGAAGTGTTCTTCAATACTTTTCTGCATGCATAGCAGAAGAGGAAGATGAAGGCCTTTAGCAAGTAAGACTGAGGAGAAAGGAAGGAAATTGCTTATGCATGGTGTCATGTGGTATGTTTCTGTCTCCCCTGTTTTCAGTAAACTGGAAGTTGGTTCTAGAGGCTTAATCAAATTTAGATTCAGTTTTTCAGGCAAGATCAGTTTATTAGTGATGTTGGGTTCTTTCTTCTGCATCACCTCACAGGGCACATAATGTTTTATCCCACTTCTAATGATATTTAATTGATCAAAAATTCAGTCTTTAATGATTTTAAGGGGTCAGTCTGGTCCCTTCATTAGAACGTTCCCCATCAATTTTTTACCTAATGAGGTTAGCACACGCTGATGATCACTGTGTAGATCCATTATTTCATTACAAATTGAAAAATGATGATTTTCTAAACTGTATCTCCCCTTCTGCAATTATTATCTAAACTTCCTCAGTGAATACAAATTTTCACTCACCATTTCATACAGGAAAGGCAGGACAAAAGCTTTATTTTTAGGCCTCCAGAGTAATAAACCAGTGTTGCGTCACCGTCAGTAGTGAGCTGCAGATTTTTGTTTGTTTTGTTTTTTACCAGCATTATTAACTCATCAATTGTTATTTACAAGTCCCATATGAGATATGCACTTAGCAAATATTTTCTCTCAGTCTATTGCTTGCCTTTTCATTCTCTTAACACTGTTTCTCAGAGCAGAAGTTTACATTTTAATGACGTTCCACTATCGTTTTTTTCTTTCATGGATTATGCCTTTGATATTTTATCTAAAAACTCATTACTAAACCAAGGTCCTCTAGATTTTCTCCTACATTATCTTCCAGAGGTTTTATGTTTTACATTTAGGTGTATGGTCCATTTTGAAGTTAAGTTTTGTGATAGGTATAAAGCCTGTGTCTAGATTCAGTTGTTTTTTTTTTTTTTTTTTAACATGTAGATGTCCGGTTGTTTGAAAACCATTTATTGAAAGGCTAGTCTTTCTCCCTTGAACTGTATTTACTGCTTCGTCAGAGATCAGTTGACTCTATTTGTGTGGGTTTATTTCTGGGCTCTCTATTCTGTTCCATTGAGCTATTTGTTTCATTTACCTAATGTTTTAGTTCATTATACGCATCTTCTTTTGATGCTTAGATTGTATCATCTCAGGTCAGTGGGAGCTCTTTGAGTAGACTCCTATGTTCTAGGGCTCCAGTAGTCTTTGATTACTTCCTTGCTTCCTGGCACATGATGTCCAGGTTTATCAAACTATTTCTGCCATTTCTCCAAGGATCTCCTAGTTATTTTTGTTGTGAGACTGAGGCCATAGTATGGATGCTGGATATATTTGGAAGGAAGGGCTAACACAGTATCCTGATTAACAACATACAGTGTATGAGAACAAGAAAGACCAAGATGCCTTCATGGTTTTGGGCCCGATTAAGTGCTATCAACTGGGTCCATACCTGGGAGTGGGGTCGCTGAGTCATATGTGTTTAACATTTTGAGGAACTGCCAAACTATTTTCCAAGTGGCTGTACCATTTTACTTTCCCACCAGCAGTGTATGAGGGTTACAATTTTTCTACATTCTTGCCAAATTTGTTATTGTCTGTCTTTTTGATTACAGCTGTTGCAGTGGTTGTGAAGTGGTATCTCACTGTGGTTTTGATTTGCATTTCCCTGCTGACTAATGATACTGACCATCTTTTCATGTGCTTATTAGCCATTTATCTGGCTTCTTTGGAGGAATGTCTATTCAAGTCCTTTGCCTATTTTTAATAGGGTTATTTATCTTTTTATTATTGAGTTTTAAGTCTTTATATAGTCTAGATACAGGTGCTTTATTATATACATGATTGCAAAATTTTCTCCTATTCTGTGGATTGTCTTTTTACTCTCTTGATGGTATACTTCGAAGCACAAAAGTTTTAAGGTTTTAAAAATTTAGTGAATAATTAAAGTTAAACATACCTAATATAAACATTTTAACCATTTTTAAGTAGACAGTTTATTACATATATTCACAATCTTGAGCAACCATCACCTCTACCTATTTCCAGAAAGTTTTCATCATCCCCAACAGAAATTCTGTGCCATTAAACAGTAATGCCCCATTCGCCCTCCCCCCAGCCCTGGTAAACTCTGTTTTACTTACTGTCTCTATGAATTTGCCTGTTCTAGATATTTCATACAAATGGAATCATACAGTATTTGTCCTTTTATTATGTCCAGTTTATTTCAGTTAGTGTAATGTTTTTAAGTTTCATCCATGTTGTAGCATGTATCAAAATTTCATTCCTTAGTAAGATTGTATAAGATTCTACTGTTTGGATCTATCATATGTTCTTTATCTATTTATAGATTTTGGTAAAATCTGATATATCTATTTTTTGTTATTGTTGCTGTGCTTTTGGTATTGTGTCTAAGAAAACTTTGCCTGATCCAGGGTCATAAAGATATAATCCTATTCTTTCATCTAAGAGTTTTATAGTTTTCCTATATTTAGGTCTTTGATATATTTTGAGATAATTTTTTATATATAGAGTGAGGTAGGGGTCCAAAATCATTCTTTTGCCTATGAATGTTGAGTTGTTTCAGCGTTATTTATTGAAAGACTATTTCCCCACTGTATGGTCTTGGTACCCTTGTTAAAAATTAATTTAACATTTCTAATTAATTAGAAAGATTTATTTCTTGATTCTCAATCTTAATGCTTTGATTAAATGGTTAACTTTAAACCAGTACTAGATAATACTGAAAATTGTAGCTTTGTAGTAAGTTTTGAAATTGGGCTCACCAACTTTGTTCTTCTTTTTCAAGATTGTTTTGGTTTGTTGGTTTTCTTGCATTTCCACACTGATTTTAGAATTAGTCTGTCCATTGCTGGATGAAAAGGTGGTTGAAATTTTTTGATAGGGATTGTGTTGAATCTATAGATTTATTTGAGAAGTATTTCCATTTTAACATTAAGTCTCTGATCCATAGCATGGAGTGTCTTTCCATTTAATCTTTCATCCTTTAACAGTATTTGGTAGTTCGTAGTGTATTCCAGTTCTTACATTGCTTTTGTTAAGTTACTCCTAAGAATTTTGTTCTTTTTGATGCTATCATAACTGGAGTTGTTAATTTCCTTTTTGGATTGCTCATTTCCTTTTGGGGTTGCTCATTGCTAGTATATAGAAGTGCAGTTGATTTTTGTATATTCTTTTTGTTTCATGCATACTTATTTCATTTGTTCTAATAATTTTATGGTGGATTTCTTAGTATTTTCTAGATATGTATCATCTGAAAATAGAGACAACTTTCTTTTCTTTTTTCCCAAACTATATGCTTTTTTTTTTTTTTGGACTAATTGCCCTATCTAGAAATTCAAGTGCAATATGAAATAGATGTAGTGGTGAGAGCAAACATCCTAGTCTCATTCCTGATCTTAGGGGAAGAACATTCAGCTTTTTACTATTAAGTATCCATATCTGCTTTTATTTTATTATTATTGTTTTTTCTTTTGGGCCACAGTGTACAGCTTATGGGATATTTGTTCCCCAACTAAGGCTCAAACCCATGTCTTTGGCACTGAGAGTGCAGAGTCCTAACCACTGGACCACCAGGGATTTCCTGTGCTGCTTTTAAAAGGCATCTAAAAGTATTTTTTTGAATTTAATTGAAAATAATGACTTTTTAAAATCTTGCTTTGACAAAGGCCATTCAAACCAGTCTCATAAGACATCTTTAAGTGGGGACGTAAAGTTCCTGAAAATTCTTTCTGTACTGTTCGCTGGTTGTCGTGGGAAACCCCTCCGCAGGTCTGGTCAGGAGGAGCTGCCCCCTCTCCCTTAAGGTTCTGACTTTCCTTCTTTAGGTCACATCTTCTGAGAGTCACACTGGAAACAGATGGGGGTGGGTTTCTCCAGCCCTGGCAGTGTGGCTGTGCATTGAGCTGTGTCCTGGAATCTCTGGGTTTTGAGTGAAAGCCTCATAAGTATTTTTAAAAGGCAGTGAATATGGCCTTTTACATAAAGTTTTGGGGGTAAATTACCCATAATTTTATCCTCTTGCATACTATTTAAAATATTCACTTTCAGTCTCTTTCTGTACATAGAATGTATCTTATTACAGTTGTAGACTCTATATAGTTTCATTACCTCCTTGATTTATTTAACGTTTGTTTTCTAAGAGTAGTAGAGTTTTATATTATAGGGTTAGTGCATAATGTTCCCTCAAGTGGATTTAACCAGAATTTGTTTGATCATTGCCTTGTCTGATATTTAGATTGTTTCTGATATTTTCCCCAAATACACTACTGCAGCGAACATCTTTGTGCACATGAGTTTTCTCTTTTCTTTGGGTTATTATCTTAGGGTAAGTTTCCTAACAAGAAGTGATTAGATCTGCGGTTAGGACCATTTAATGACTGTCCATACCTAGTCCTAACTTGTTTTGTCAAAGGGTGTATAGGTTCACATTGCATATAATCTTTTAACACAATCTTTGTAGTTTCAACACTTTGTAGTAGTTGGATAGTATGATGTTTTGAATTGCTAATAAGTACAAGTGGCATGAAATTATTAAATTTCCATTTCTTTTTATTATTTTATATGACTTAGTAACATATGTGATAATTAAAGTTGACTCATATTTAATTTAGAAAATTAATGGGCTTAATTGAAAATGTAAAACATTAAAAAAATACTTGGTGTCTGATGTTATTATACTTGATTCTTTTCTGACAGCTTGCCGATGTTCACTGTGCTCAGGAAATTTACCATTCCACTTACTTTACTGCTGGAAACCATCATACTCGGGTGATTTTTGTTTTTCCTCTCTTCCTTTGGTGTCCTCTCCCCACACGCCCACATTATTTTTACCTAGCAAATTCTCAACATCTAGTCATCTTTACAAATAGTTGGTTTGAAGTGCTTGTTGTAATAGCTTAAGGGCCAATGGTTTATTCATTTAAAAGCAGACTCCTATGTCCATGATTTCTTAACATGTTATGAGTGTTTTTTTTAAAAAAGTTATAATTTTACAATTAGACAAATAACATGCATGTGTGGTAGAAAATTCTAAAAAAACCAACCACTGCAAAACAGATGTAGATCTGTTTTCTGAGCTGAATGGAATATACACTGCTCCTGGAATGGCAAGGAGAAGTTGTCCACATGTATAGGATGTGTGCTGTACTATAGTAGGTGTACAGGAGATCAGGGAAATTCATTCTGATGCAGTAATTATGATGTAACATCAGAATAAATTAATTCTTATAATGTTGGCTTAAAAATGTCATGTAAAAGATATTCAGGTTGACTCTAAAATGGATTCTTGGTTTTGCTGTGGAGATTACTTAACAATGAAATTAGGATGATGGTCCGGTGTTGTAAGTTTTACTATTGAATTTTATCTTAATCTTTGGATGCTTGATAAAAATACAAACCAACTAGACCTACCAGCAGGAGCTCTTCCACTTTTTTTTTTTAATTGAAGGATAATTGCTTGACAGAATTTTATTTTTTTGCTTTACAAAAAAAATTGCTTTACAAAATTTGCTATTTTCTGTCAAACCTCAACATGAATCAGCCATAGGTATACATATATCCCCTCCCTTTTGAACCTCCCTCCCATCTCCTGCCCCAATGCATTCCTCTAGGTTGATACAGAGCCCCTGTTTGAGTTTCCTGAGCCATACAGCAAATTCCTGTTGGCTATCTGTTTTACATATAGTAATATAAGTCTCCATGTTACTCTTTTCATACATCTCACTCTCACCTCCCCTCTCTCCATGTCCATAAGTCTGTTCTCTATGTCTGTTTCTCCACTGCTGGCCTGTAAATAAATTCTTCAGTACCATTTTTCTAGATTCTGTATATATGCATTAGAATACAATATTTATCTTTCTCTTTCTGACTTACTTCACCTCTTATGCATTGTGTCCCAGCATCTCTCTAGTGAGAACAGAGAAATACATTTGTAATTAGATTAAGACAAATACTTAAGAAATAGAGTAAATTTGGTTTGATTTACTAATCCATTTAATGTGCTTTTAGTGCTCTTTTTACATAAAGCATTGTCCATTAGATTTTATGATAGCTATAAAACTGTTAACAATGTCTATTCTCAGTTTATTTTAAAGTATAATTTATATTTTTCCTCTCCTCCTCCTTTTCTTTATCTATCTACCTATCTCTCCACCCACTATTTATTTATTACAGGAAACAGTATTCCTTGAACATCATCGTCAGTGTCTTTGCCATCATTCTTGGTGCTTTCGTAGCAGCTGGGTAAGACTTTGGACTATTTCTGCTCAATAACTCCTTTGTGTCTTTGACAACAGGCCTGGCCCTGTCCTCGTTTTTCATTTTCCATCTGGTTGCAGTTGAATTGAACAGCTAAGAGACAAATCTGTTGATGTTAGTGGAACCTCCATATATTACTGTGAAAGTCAAACTGAGTTCCAAGTTGGCCAGAACATTTCCGAGAAATATGTATAGAGAGCATTACAAGATATTAATACAGCTTTTTTTCATAAAAGGAATGAACTGTGTACTTTTATTACTGAATGTTTGTCTTCAATATAAAAATTTTACCAAGAGTTTTGAGAAGTTCTTAGGCTAAGAATATAACAGATTTATAAAGTCCTTATATGCTGATTTGTTTTATCATCCAGTAATGCCTTAGCGGTCAATATTTCCAAGGGTGGAATACTCTCATTAAATGTATTTGTATGTTTGGGACATGAGCCAATACCAGTGTATGACTGCTATCTTGTTCATTAATAAGCCTGACCAGGAATAAGGACTTCAAGTTTGCATCTGAAAGCAGGCACTCAGACTCCTTTTATAGCACAGTGTTTAAAGTATGTGTGCAGTTACTTTTCTTGGGTTGGAAACTTAACCCTGCTGTCTGTTAGCTCTTTCTTAGCCTCTCTGTGCCTGTTTCCTCATTTATGATACATTTAGCCATTTGTATCTGAGGCTTTTGCATCTGTGGATTTAACTAGGTATGGATCAAAAATATATTTTTTTAATTCTAGAAAATCCCCAAAAGCAAAACTTGAATTTGCTGTGCACTGGTAACTGTTGACATGGTATTTACATTGTATTAAGTATTACAAGTAATCTAGAGATGATTTAAAGTATATGGGATGGTGTACATAGATTAGGGCTTCCCTGGTGGCTCAAATCGTAAAAGAATTCACCTGCAATGCAGGGGACCTAGGTTTGATCCCTGGGTCAGGAAGATCCCCTGGAGAAAGGAGTGGCTACCCACTCTAGTATTCTTGCTTGGAGAATTCCATGGACAGAGGAGCCTGGTGGGCTACAGTCCATGGGGTCCCAGAGTCAGACACGACTGAGTGACTAACAACAACAACAACAACAACAACAAAAACAGCATAGGTTACATACAAACTTTGCACATCGATTTATATAAGGGACCTGAGCATGCACAGATTTGGGTATCTGCATGTGGAGGGGTTAGAGGTGTGGGGTCCTGGAACCAATCCCCTGTGGATATGGAGGTACAACCGTAATAGAAGAGAAAAACCTACATGAAGTGAAGGGGAGAAAGAAAAGGTTGGAGAAATTTCAGTTAAACTAGTTTCATTAACTCATTTAGAAACAAGAGTTCTGGATCATCAGTTGCAAATTAATGGTATAGGCTACAGAGCCAGGATGTCTGGAACCTTATTCTAGTCTCCTCACTTACCAGCTGTGTAACTAAGAACAAGCTACTCAGCCTCCCTGTGTCTCAGTTATTTTGACTGTTAAGTGAAGATTAGAATAGCATCCACCTAATACGGTCACTTGTGAGAATTAAATGAGATAATAGTGAGCCAGGATTCACTATAATTTATGGCTGAGTCCAACAGAAACATGTTGCAGCATTTACTGTATGCCAAGCATCATTCTATGTGCTAAAGAATCTAGCAGTTAATAAAACAGACTAGAATTCTTGCCTTCATGGAGTTTCCATTCTAGTAGATGGTGACAGATATTAGCAATAATAATGATGTTTATTATTGTTATATTGCAAATAGAAGGGGAAAAAAGTGGAAACAGTGACATATTTTCTTTTCTTGGGCTCCAAAATCACTGTGGATTGTTACTGCAGCAATGAAATTGAAAGATGCTTGCTCCTTGGAAGAAAAGCTCTGACAAACCTAATAGCTTATGAAAAAGCAGAGACATCACTTTGCCAACAAAGGTCCATATAGTCAAAGCTGACTTTTCCAGTAGTCATGTACCATGTGAGAGTTGGACCATAAAGAAAGCTGAGTGCCAAAAAACTGATGCTTTTGAACTGTGGTGCTGGGGAACACTCTTAAGAGTCCCTTAGACTGCATGGACATCAAACCAGTCAATCCTAAAGGAAATCAACCCTGAATATTCATTGAAAAGACTAATGCTGAAGCTGAAGCTCCAATACTTTGGGCACATGATGCAAAGAGATGACGCATTGGAAAATACCCTGATGTTGTTGAAGGTAAAAGGAGAAAGGGATGGCAGAGGATGAGATAGTTAGATAGCATCACCAACTCAATGGACATGAATTTGAACAAATGCTGGGAGACAGTGAAGGACAAGGAAGCCTTGTGTGCTACAGTCCATGCAGTTGCAAAGAGTCAGACATGACTTAGAAACTGAACAACAAATTATTGTTATAAATGTGTTTAGTGCCTTACCTAGGCCAGGGTTTATTATTTGAATTTTTATCTATAATTTCCTCTTCTCCAATTCTAGCTATGTCTGAGCTGGCCTGTTTGGTTTCAGTGCTGGTCCAGACATTAAGTATCCACAATTAGAGCCTAAGTTTTGGTCATGAAGACTTTTGTTCAAACAGAATAAGATACATAGAGTAGCTAAAAATGGGATTTGTTCTATTGAAAGTGCCTTCCTCCTACAGCGCTCTGAGGTCTCCACTGGGCCTCCTCTCTTTTCTAGGTTTCTTGGAGCTCAGTTTGAAAACCACTGACTTAGAGTCATTGAAGACTTTAAAAAAAATTAGTTTATAAAAATGTAAGTCTTTGATGAGGAATGGCAGTTCAGGTACTGTGTGTGTGAAGGCACATTTCCAGAAGCAGTTAGTAGGAATTCAGCTCATATTTAACATATGTGATAACTCTAATGAGCTGAAAGGGTAAATAGTGCTTCCTGAAACATCTGACTTCTACCCAAGAGCCAGCTTGGAGTAGTAATTCTCGACTTTTTCTTTCCTCAGCACCCACAGAATGGATAACCTCCTTATGGGTAATGGGTGCAGTCTTAGCTGCAGGCCAGCTGTAACCCCACCTTTCTGTGCTGTCACTCAAATTAATTCATCAAATGCAAGTATAGATGAGCCAGTTTGGGCTGCTATAACAAATAGACCCCACATCTTGGTTGTTTAACATACCAAATATATTTCCGCCCAATTCCACGTACATACCAACATCAGTTAATGCTGTGGGGGTGCTCTGCCCATTATAGCTACTCAGGGACCCAGGCTGATGGAACCTCTGCCTCAAAGGGGGTTTCCTTTCTCATCAAGAAAGGAAGAAGACATGTGGGGAATTGTACACTGGCTCTCCAAAGTTTTCCCCAGAAGTGACATGTGTTACCAAAGCAAGTTACATGGCCAATAACAGTTGAAATAGAATGTCTGTGAACAGCCCTAAATGACAAGGGTTAACCATGAATCCGCCCCTATCTATAACACAAGTAAACTCTTCTCAAACTTCTGTGCTTTCACTACTGGCCTAAACAGATGATGTTGGGAATTCTTGGTCCCCCTCAAGTAGGAGATGTGAAAACTCCAAGAATTCCCCTAAGGCTCTTTGAGGAAGTAAGTAAAATACTTCCTTTCCATTCCTCTGGAATCTTCAGGTTTTTGCCCATTCAACTCTTGGCCATCCTAAGGATGGCAGATTCTTTTTTTTTTTTTTTGGTTATACAAAATCCTTATTTTATTTGCATTGTTTTACATTTTCCAGATAATTCAGTTTAGACTCTCAGGAGCTTCCATAGAATCTTGTAACATATGCCAGTCCTCTGTAATAAGCCCATCTTTTGTGCAGGTTCTTCTTTACACTGAGCTGAATGGGGTAGGCACGATTTGGAAAACTCTCCTTTGAGAGATTCTATTTTTGTGACTGAACCACAGAATTCTGATTTACAATGATTTAAAATTATAATGTCACAAATATATTTGTAGGTAAGTAATACCAGTGGAAGCTTCAGGCAAAGTCTGGTTTAATCTGCATTCCAATCTTGATGCAGTTTTTGCATATTTCCCTCTTTTGTGGTAGAAATAATCTTATTTTGATACTGAAGGGGACGAGGATATGCCACCCCAAAATGTGCCACTTTGACATAAATGGTATTTTGAGTTGAAGGAATTGAGAATCAACAAGTGTGGGAAGAGTTCTCTGCCCTCCCCTTTTCTGCATAAAAGTAGACCATAAATTTCCCTTTGTGAAGGTGTCCCTGGTCCGTAGTCAGAATAGGAAAGCAGTTCTTATCACCAGACACAGAGAGTCAGCATCAAGATGAGTCAGCATAAGCAAACCTTATTAAAATAACCCTTATCTTCCATAAGTTTCCTCCATATATTTCCCAGTGCCTTTTCCACAATTTATTTATTCCTTGAAGCCCACACCCTCTGCTCTATTTATGTGGTATATAAGCTCCATAGTCTAACCACCTCTTTGAGTTTCATTTTTTTTCTGTGAACTCCTGTGCATGTAAAATATTTAATACGATTTGTATTTTTTTCTCCTGTTACTCTATTGTCAGTTAAATTTGCAGGCCCCCAGATACTGGCCCAAAGGTGGTAGAGGAATCCTCCTTGACAATATATAATTCATGTTATTCATACTTATGAATTATGACATGGGTGTGGTGCTGTTTGCAAGGTCAAGTGCAGGTGATGAATCATATCTGGGCTTAGCTGTTGTTTACTCTCCTCCCTTTGCCATATTCCCCTCAAACATGTTTATAGTAGTGTTGTTTATTTAAAATGGAAATTGAAGAGAAGCCTTCAAAGAATGGGAAGAGAGAGGCCTTAGAGGAGTTGCAGAGAAGGACATGGACCCTGCCTTGCCTTTTTGATGGATAGTGAGGGTACTGGTGGTGAAGTGACGTTAGGGGACCAGATGGAAGTGTCAGTTCCTCCTTTGACCTCTTTGGCCTGTCACTGCCCAGCTGTCCCCAGAGGGCTGTACTCTGGGGATGGCCCTGTGTACCACAATAAGAAAAGCCACAGGTGGGTTGAACAAATCATTCCCCTTAGAAAAACAAGGCTCATGCTGATTTATTAGCAAAAGAAGGGCTTCCTAGTCAAAGGAAGATGGTTAATGTCCGTCTGGTTTTAAGCTGTTATGATTAAGATGAAGCTTCCTGGTGGCCTGATTTTGTTCTTGTCTGGAGGCAGGGGAGAAGAATTAGCTATTCACCGCCACACAGGGGGAAAGTATGCCAGAGAAAAGGCAGTTTTGCTAGCACTACAAATGGATTTGATCAGGGAAAGAGAAAACAGAAGGCCTCTGAGGCCAAGCTGTGAGTTTTTCTTTTTTTTGAGTTTCTGATAATCATATTCCTTTGTATTCTCCCTCCCAGTTCTGACCTTGCTTTTAACTTGGAAGGGTATATTTTTGTATTCCTGAATGATATCTTCACGGCAGCGAATGGCGTTTACACCAAACAGAAAATGGACCCAAAGGTACCAGACTTTCCCTTCTTTGGCTTTTAGGCTTTGTCATCTGACCCCTGAAATAACATGAAAAAAATAAACTTGTAAAGCGGGCATGTAATTTAATTTACATGTTATGATCTACAGATTACTAATTTCTTTTAAATTATACTGTGCATAGGTTCTTGTTATTCCTTGTCATGCAAAATTTGGGGTGAAAATTAGGTAGGAAAGGAAAAATAGGCACTATTTTGGGTGCAAAGAAAGAATGCTACATAGAAAGGGGATCATTTTGAAAGGCAAAGTAAAACTAGATGTTTTTTACCATCACCATCAGTGATCAAGTAAAGTCGGGAGTATTCTGAAAGCAGCTCTAATTTGAGAGTCTGGAGATGTGGGTTACAGATGCAAGTATTGCTGAACAAAGTGAAAGTGAAGGTCACTCAGTAGTGTCTGACTCTTTATGACCCTATGCACTATAGTCCACCGGGCTCTTCTGCTCATGGAATTCTCCAGGCAAGAATACTGGAGTGGGCTGCCATTCCCTTCTCCAGGGGATCTTCCTGAGCCAGGAATCGAACCCATGTCTCCTGCATTCTTTGTCATCTGAGCCACCAGGCTGACAGGTTAATGTGACTTCACTTCTCCAAACCTCAGTTTCCTCCTCTGTGGAGTTAGATGACTGGAATGGATAAATGGTAAGGCCCTTTCATGAGGGGCGGGTGGGCAGATGGGCTTTCCTCCCATGTGGCTGCCCCTGGGTTGGAGCTCCAAGCCCTTACCCCCACCCCAGCTGTGCAGGAAGCTCTGGAGGATGGGCCAGGCATACATTCCTTTGTTCCCAGTTCTTAGTGTTGAGTGAGGATGTTTGCTTTGATGGACAGGCTTATCCCTATGAGCTGTTTTTTATCTGCACTGTATTTTTCTGTATTATCATTTATTTTTTAATGGCAGTTTTACATAACTGGGTTTGTTGCCTTTTGAGAATCACAATATGTCACCCTGTATGGAAAGTGGTGGATGTAGTCTCTTTAATGAAAATTAAATTTATGCAAGATTGGAAACAAGATACCTGGTGTTTTTACCCTGCTGTTCCTTAATAGAAGGAGCAGATGTTTTTAAAAAGTTTTGTTTATATTAGCATTTTTAATGCTATTGACTTTGTTCCAGACTTCCTATTTTGAATAGCATGCTTTAAAAAAAAAAAAAGGAACAATTAGCATGGAGAATCCCAGGGATGGGGGAGCCTGGTGGGCTGCTGTCTCTGGGGTCACACAGAGCTGGACACGACTGAAGCGACTTAGCAGCAGCAGCATGTTAAAGATTGGTGGAACCTCGGAGTCCATCCAGCTCCATCCATTTTATATCTCATTTTTTGGGTAAAACAAATTTTTTTTAAAAATCACAGTATACTTGAAGCATTTTATTTTATGTCAGAAATTTGCTGAAAATATTCAAATACAGAACCGGTCAGAATGTGTATTCTAACTCTGCATAAGTACATCAGGCGAATAAATGGCTCCAAGAAATCTGACACTTTATATTTCTAAAACTGAGTGGAGTTTCTTGGCTTTTGCAGGAGTTAGGGAAATATGGAGTGCTTTTCTACAATGCCTGCTTCATGATTATCCCAACTCTTATCATTAGTGTCTCCACTGGAGACCTTCGACAGGTAAGCTGATGACAGTCATTCATTCTACTTATCAGTCTTCACAATTTTAATATTTAGCCTGCAGTACTCATTAAAATAAAAAGTGTATAAAGGAAAAAAGTGTCTAAAGGTACCTAGGATTTCCAAAAGCAAGATGTTTGATATCCTCAGTAATACCTTTAGCACTTTCCTTTCTTTGCATTTGTCTTTAAACCCCTGGGAAGTAGCAGGAAGTAGTCAAAAAAACTCTGGCCTTGACGCTTTTAGCAAGACAACAATAACGAAAATCTGGAGTTTGAGTCTCCCTTTCCCCTTAGTTGGTGTGAGGACCCTGGGAAAGTTAATTAACATTGAAGGGGATTTTGATAGTTTAAAAAATGGATTTACTTATGTATTACCTTTATGATGGACATTTGGAAACATACGCACAAAGTAAAGAATGATTTGATGAGCTCGCATGTATCTATCACACAACTTCAGCGTATTTTGGCATTTCACCATTCTTATTTCATCTGTCGTCATCTGCTTTCACTCCCCCTCCTTCCCCTGGAGTATTTTAAAGCTAATCCCAGATGCCATGGCATCTGCCTCTAAATATTCCAGGATCTGGAATTTTGAGAAGATCTTGTTCTTTTGGTATTTGCCCTGTTCACTTATCTGCTGCATACCTGTCAGAGACAGGTAAATTAGCAGAAGAATATGAGGTTCAGCTGGGGCATGGGAGTATCTCTTAGGAAGGGTGAATGTTCACCCCATAACATCCACAATGGCCACCTGGAAATGTGCTGACTCAGAAAGTTGCCAGACACACCACTTGAAGTTCGTGTGAGAAACGAGGTGTGCTGGGCAAAACCCTTGTCCAGCGTGGCCTCTGGCCTCTCCCACAGATGCCCACCTCGCCCCCCGCACCAGTAGCCAGGCATTAACCTCATTAGTCCTGTTGTTGCTAGGCTGGGGTGGTGTTTACAGCCCCCTACACCTGCCACCACAGCAGACGTTTGCCTACCATACGACAGTATTTCTGCATTTAACAGCACGGTTGTGGTGCACACTGGTTGAGCATCAGTGCCCTTTGTGCCCGCTGGGGGTTTGAATGACTTCAGAAGGCTGCAGACTCCTGGGGACTCCTGGGGTGAATATCAGGGCTTCTTGTTCCTTCTCAGAACTATACTTTCTCCCTTTTCTGATTTCTTTCTCAGAACAGGGGAATAGTGGACTGGCTTAGTAGCAATGTCCCCAGGGGTAAACATCCATTTCCATGTGTTTATATTGAAGACTTCCAAGAAACAGCAGTTTTAATATAGGAGTCTCAGTTTGTGAACCTGGGCCTCATTGTTAATTCAGAATATTGGAAGTTAAAGCAAGCACCCCAAGCGTCTTTATTAATAATGAACAAGGGCAGAATATCTAAAAACACAGTACTTATTTTTTAGTTACCTTCAATTAAACCAATTTAGTGCCAGCAGCCTTACATAAACAAGATGAAATTATGAGCCCTCAATGAAGTAGTCCTATTGGCTTGCCTCATTTCATTATTATAAAAAGGAGTTTTTCTTTTGAGTCTCTGGAATTTATCTCTTCTGAGATTCCGATGCTTTATAGATTTTCAGATATATATTTATTTCTAAAGTATAAATCTGGAAACTCTTAGAACACTTGATTGAAACTAAAAGCTTGTTTCACCATAGAAACAATGTTATGAATGGCATAGTGACCAGAAACTGAATTTTAGGTACCTTTTGAAAATAGACTACATGTATTATGTTAATAATTTATAACAGTATTTCAATAGGAATATGTATTTCTACATTCAAGTTATTGACTTACAAACTTATAGCATGGTGCTTTCAGAAGTTGCCACCTGCTGTAATTATTATTATGCAGAATTATTATACTTTCTCATGTAATAATAAAAATAGCTAATAATTATCGAGGAATCATTCTATCAGACATTGTTTGAAACAGTGTACATGACCTATCTCATTACATTGCCACAATAGCCTGAGGAGAAGGTATTATTAATTATTCCCATTTTATATACAAGGAATCTAGGACACAATATTCAAATAACTTTCCAAGGAAAGTAGGTGATGGATCCAAGAGGCTCTCTTGCTCTAGAAACACACTCTCTGCTGTAATCTCAGTTTTTAAATTTGTATATTGAAAGTGTTTGTTTCTTTCCTTCATATATGAAAAAGCATGACCTATCACTATAGCTTAGAAAGTATAAGAGACCTTAGATTTTCTTCAGCTTACTCAATTCTAGTGTTCTGGGAGAATATTGAATTCCTATTCTGACTTTCAGCTTACTCAATTCTAGTGTTCTAGGAGAATATTGTATTCCTATTCTGACTTTCAGCTTACTCAATTCTAGTGTTCTGGGAGAATATTGTATTCTTATTCTGACTTTCAGCTTACTCAATTCTAGTGTTCTAGGAGAATATTGAATTTCTATTCTGACTTTCCATGCTGGAGTATCTCAGTATTTACCCTATCTAGCCTCTTCCATTTGATCAGTCTCTTAAGATTTCAAACAGAAGTTCCTATAGTTACCTTAGAGCCCAAGCAATAATAACTATTCTCTGAAATTCCAGATGCTGCTAAGTCACTTTAGTTGTGTCCGACTCTGTGCGACTCCATAGACGGTAGCCCACCAGGCTCCCCTGTCCCTGGGATTCTCCAGGCAAGAACACTGGAGTGGGTTGCCATTTCCTTCTCCAATACATCAAAGTGAAAAGTGAAAAGTGAAAGTGAAGTCGCTCAGTCGTGTCCAACTGCTAGCGACCCCATGGACTGCAGCCTACCAAGCTCCTCTGTCCATGGGATTTGCCAGGCAAGAGTACTGGAGTGGGGTGCCATTGCCTTCTCCGAGGCCTCTATAAGATGACAAAAATACAAAAATCATTAAGTTAAAAATTTGACTAACTTAAACGTGTTATATGGTAAAAGATGCCAAAAGAGATGAGATACTGTAATCAATAATTTTAAAAAACTCTGTAGGAAAAATAGTAAGATTCTCATTTCTTTCACTTCATTGTTCTGCCCTGTGTTCACTGAATCATCATGAATTTCTTCCAGCTGGTCACTTTTAACCATGGCTGAATCCATTTTAGACTGTGAACAAAATATAAGAAGTAGTGAGCTTATATAATTAGGTGTGTTAGTCTGCCGTATAAAATTGTGTTTTATTACCAAGTTTGGTTTGATTGTATTGAAAGTTGATTGATGAATTTGAGTGAAAGGTTAACTTCTCTTGTTAATGGAAGGAGTACTTTGATGAGTCATTTTTTCCCAGTTGACCGAAGGGTCAGAGATTCTGTTGAGACTCACGTGTGTGACTCACTGTACTCCTGGACCTTGGACTTCCACAGTCTGCAGATCTGGTAATAGCACCTTGATTCTGTTTGTGATTAACAAAGTCAGTAATGCCAGCTCCTCTTGTTAACAAATTAGGCTCCTGGAAAATAATGTGTAAACTTTCTTTAGTTAATCGAATCACTGCAATAAGTTCAAAGTACAGTTAATGTATTGCAGTTGATGAATAGAAATAAATAATAGGACTTTTTTCTGATTTAAAAAAATAATGAAAAATGAAAAAGATTCACACTCCAACGTACTTTCACAGAAATAGTAAGTTTAAAGCAGGAAGTGCTTTATTGTTACTTATTTAAAATTATTTTCTGTTTTCAAATAAGTATCATTCTATGTGATTTTTTAAAATGCCACCAACACAGCTCATCATTATTAAAGGAACAGAATAAAATTAAAATCTATCAAAATTGAAGTTGGCAATGAATCCAAATATTTTTAATGAAAATTACCACATAGCACTCAATGGCTTATGTGGTATCAACAACATACAGTTTTTATTTATTGTTTTTATAAATACTCCCAGTGCTTTGAGTAGATAAATGTTTCCTATCTTTGGTTTGAAGTTTGGGCCATGTGGCTTTCTCTTATTCCCAATTTTATTTAATTTTTCAGACACAGAATGTTTTCCAGAAGTTTCTGTTTTGTTTTGATTTTTGACAATCTTGGCATAAAATGTCCTGGATGTTTTCTGACCCTTTGATTGGCTTGGGGCTTGCCCGCAAGACAGATTTATATTGACTATGTTTTTTGTTTCAAAAGTAAGTGTTAAAAAGAAAAGTTTTATTATGAAAACGTGCAAACCTATTCAGAAGGAAAGAGAATAGTATGCAGGTCCCATGTACCCATCAACCAGGTTTGGTGGTTATCAACATTTAATGTGTATTTTTTTCATAAGAAAGGTGGGCAAAGTATTACTGATGAAACAGGTACAGTAAAGTGTGACAAGGTTGTACTAGTCAGAGAAGAGAATTCCACTTTAATTGGTTTAAAAATTTGAATTATAAACTTAAGGAGGATTTAGTGTTAAATCTATAAAGTTACTAAAACTTGGCTAACAAAGTGTTGTTAAATAGAAAGTGAATAGAAGTCATATTTAATCATGTTATTAAGCACATTCTTACATAGAGTCTTGAGTCACTGTGAAATCATTTTTGGATTCAGGCAAGGGAAAAATCATGAATAAAATACTCCTTTTTATTGTTACCTATCTTTTCAAAAGGGTTAATTTTATTTTCTCACCTAGGGACTAAGAGGAGAAGGCAATGGCACCCCACTCCAGTATTCTTGCCTAGAAAATCCCATGGACGGAGGAGCCTGGTAGGCTGCAGTCCATGGAGTCGCAAAGAGTCGGACACGACTGAGTGACTTCACTTTCACTTTTCACTTTCCTGCACTGGAGAAGGAAATGGCAACCCACTCCAGTGTTCTTGCCTGGAGAATCCCAGGGACAGGGGAGCCTGGTGGGCTGCCGTCTATGGGATCGCACAGAGTCAGACATGACTGAGGCGGCTTAGCAGTAGCAGGGACTAAGAGAAGAAGCTGAGCATTAAACTTCTCTACCAGCTCCTTTACCCAGTTACTTGATTGGTTTGTAAATAGGAAACAATAGTTTATTTGTTCATGATACTTTTAAGCATCTATAAATTCTTTTTTTTTTTGCCTGCTCTTAGTTCCCTGACCAGGAATGGAACTTGGGCCCCAGCAGTGAAAGTGCTGAGTCCTGGCTACTGGACCATCAGGGAATTCTCCTTCCACCCTTTTCCTTTTGTGCAAATTCTTAAAAATAGTTTGTGAACTGAAAAGTTTTCTTAGTCTTGCCAATATCATTAATTTTATAATAAACTTTCTTTTAAGATTATTAAAAAGTGAACACAACCTTGATTTTATGACTAGAAATTAGTAAAAATTTAAAAATAACTACAGCAATAATAGCTGTCATTTTATTCTTGCCACCTGCCAGGTTCTAAACAGTTTAATTAAATCCTCACATTGACCTTTGAGGCAGTTTTTAAAATAATAATTCCCATTTTGTGAAATGAGCCTCAGGTTCGGAGAAGAAAAGTAATTTGCCCCATTTCTCACAGCTGATATTACCCAGGAGTTTTGAAACTGTATTTTTCTGTTTGTGAAAGTGGAATTTGTACTAGAATGTGCAGATTGATAAAACCAGTATTATTATTCTAACCATTAGTTTTCTTTGCTTTTTTTAACAATAGGCTACTGAGTTCAATCAATGGAAGAATGTTCTGTTTATCATACAGTTTCTTCTTTCCTGTTTTTTGGGGTAAGAAGCCACAGATAAGAAGCTTTGGTCTGTTGTATCTCTTGATAAGTCAAATCAAAATATACATTCTCTCTGCTTTGTCAAAATCCCTTAGTCTGTGCTTCTCCAGCTTTTTCTGAGAAGTAGCCCTGTAGCAGCCCTGGAGAAGGAAATGGCAACCCACTCCAGTACTTTTGCCTGGAAAATCCCATGGATAGAGGAGCCTGGCAGGCTACAGTCCACCGGGTCACAAAGAGTTGGACATGACTGAGCAATTTCACAAAGCTCTGTAGCAGAGGAGTGGATCGGGACCCATGACCTCCAAAATATGATGTTGCCTATTGATTTCTGCAAGTTAGTTTGAGATAAAGTCAGCTGCCGTATCACATTCAAATGTGTTTTTTGTCTTTGTCCCAATGTCCCAAGTTTCCCAAGATTCTCACCTCACATAAATATGTGGAAATAACCATTTTCTGTAGTGCTGTACCTGTTATATTCAGGGTGTTTTCTGAGGAGATTTGCCCAGGCCATTGTCCAATAATTTTAGGCTTTTGTTCTTAAAATTTTCCTCAGGTGTATCATTCTGTTGAGGGGCCTTGCAGCTTGTATTTTTTATATGTTCCCCAAACTTGAAAATTTCCTTTCATAAGTAGATAATACATACAACTAGTAAATAATTCAAAAGCTGCAAAAGGATGCATGGGGGAACATAAGCTACCCTCTGTTCTTCCCTGCCTTGTGGCACTCACTGAAGTTTTCCTCTTTAGAAGTTTTGAAGAGACTTCCTCTCCACTGCTTGAAGTCTTTGAAGTATCCTTCCTGGGCTGGGCTCCATGTACACGCAAGCACCCGTGTCTTAGCCCATGAGAAAGGGTCTTTGAATGACTGTCTTGGAATTACTTGTCAAAAGATTTTTCCTGTGAAGAAAGATGAATTTCCCCTTATTATTATTATTATTATTATTTTCATTGTTGTGTAGATGGACTGAGACAACTCATGATCTCTTTGGTCAATAGTCTTCAATTCTTAAACTTGATCTTCCTTGCAGTAATGTAGTCTCATATACAGTAAAAGTGTTTGTGTATATTCTCCAGCTCAGTAATTCTTTCTTTAGCGGTGTCTGATTTAATATTTAACCTATTTCTTGGAGTTTTAAAAAAATTTATAGTTATTGAGGTTTAGTTGATGTACAATAATATATAATGGCAACCCATTATATATTAGAATACTCCAGTATTCTAATAAGTATATATAAGAATACTCCAGTATTCTTGCCAAGAGAATCCCATGGACAGAGGAGCCTGGTGGGCTGTATAGTCCATGAGGTTGCAAAGAGTCAGACATGACTTAGTGACTAAACAACAGCAATTATATATGTTTCAGGTATACAGCATAGTGATTCACAGTTTTTAAAGGTTATAGTCCTTTATAGTTATTATGAAGTATTGGATATATTCCCTGTGTTATACTATATATCCCTATAGATTATTTTATACATAGCAGCTTGTACGTCTTAATCCCCTATTCCTTTCTCGCTCCTCCCCACTGGAGTTTTTTATTTTAACAATTTTATTTGTAAAAGTTCCAGTTTTTTAAAAATGTAATCTGTTCATTCATGACATTCTTTTGTTGGTTATCTTTGTGACTGTATCTTTTATTTCTTTAAATATTACACACATAGCTATTCTGTATCTGATGATCCCAATATCTGCAGTCTTGAAAATCTAAATATATAGGTTGTCCACTCAATATGTGTTTGTGAGTGTCATTATGGTTTATTTTCTTGTGTATTTGGTGACCTGTGATTTGCAAGCATGTGATTCAATCTTAATCGTTAGGATTAATCTTAATTAATCATAATTTTGTGGACCAAAATTAGGAATTTGAGAAACTTTCCTGTATGGACAAATTGTTTTTAGTCTTGTTGGTAGCCAGGTGTGCTCCTGACTTGGACCATTCTGGCCTTTTTGAGGGTCTGGGCTCAGTGGGCTAGTGTCTCTTCTCATTTGAGGTTTGGCCCAGGGCTCAGGCCCAGAGACTGTTGTTTTGCAATGGCCTCTGCCCTGACATACTCTGATCCTGTACCCAGTTTCTCCTGTTTTCAAAGGAGGGATTTTGGGCAACCTCTTGCGCCTCTTTCAAAACCAGTAATCTCTCAAATAATGTGTTCTTTCCAGGCGTTGATTGTTTGACAATGGTGAGTACTAAGTGCTCCCAGTACTTAGGCTGCCATTGTTGAATGACTAACCATAGTAAGATATTTATATCCCAGTTGCTGACTGAGAACAAATAATTTTGAAAAAAATCTACTAACCTGTGTGAGTTACTCTTTGTCAATTACCTTCCCCCCATTCCAGATAATAAAAAATTCAACTTATATCACAGACTCAGACTAGTACCTTTCCTTGCCTAAGCCTGTGTTCACCTATATGTAAACAGCAGAGTCAAGTTTTAGTTCTATCTTATGTCATTAGAAACTTAATGAGATACAAGTGCTTTTTTTTTCACTTGCACTTTATATATTTTTTTTTTTTTCACTTGCTCTTGTAGCCATGACATTCAGAAAATCAAGAAACAAACCCTTTGATGTCAGCTGTCTTCATTGAGTGGTGGGGTAGGCAGTGCCTAGATGTGAGTTGGCAGCTTCTGGGGCTTCTTTGTCAAAATCTTGACCCCATCTGTCTACAACTCTATACATTTTTTTCCAGTTAACAGTGTGCTTCCTAGAAAACAAAGACGCTCTTGATAAATGTTCTTAATTGTTATTTTATGAGTAGTCATTTTGCAAGTAAAATCTAATAAAGGCTTTACCATCTGAGCCACCAGGGAAGCTCAATAAAGGCATAGTAATTAAAAATAAATCAGTAAGTAATAAAAACAATATTTCAGATTCTACAACTTTAAAGATGAAAATTAGGTGAGTCCCAGTTTTTTGGAGAAGAATACTGCAACCCACTGCAGTATTCTTGCCTGGGAAATCCAATGGACAGAAGAGCCTGGCAGGCTACAGTCCATGGGGTTGCAAAAGAGTCAGACAAGATTTGGTGACTAAGCAACAGTTTTTAAAGGGGGTCTTTTGAGGACATTAATTCATGGCATCAATCTAACAGTTCGGTGCCTCTCCCCTGGAATCAGATGGATTTGAATCCTGGCTTTGCCGCTTTTTAGTTCTGAGTCCGTGGACTAGTTATTTACTCTCTTTGAGCCTCAATTTCCTTATCTTTAAAACAAGAACAATGAGGTTACATAGCTGATTTATAAAGTTCTGTGAATTGTGGATTGCTCAAACTCATGTCCATTGAGTTGGTGCTGCCATCCAACCATCTCATCCTCTGTTGGCTCCTTCTCCTCCTGCCCTCAGTCTTTCCCAGCACCAAGTTCTTTTCCAGTGAGTCAGCTCTTCACATCAGGTGGCCAAAGTATTGGAGCTTCAGCTTTAGTGTTAGTCCTTCCAGTGAATATTCAAGATTGACTTCCTTTAGGATTGATTGGTTTGATCTCCTTGTTGTCCAGGGAAACTCTCAAGAGTCTTCTCTAGCACCACAGTTTGAAAGCATCAGTTCTTTGATGCTCAGCTTTCTTTATGGTCCAACTTTCACATCTGTATATGACTACTGAAAAAAAACTATGTTTTGACTATATGGACCTTTCTCAGCAAAGTGATGTCTCTGCTTTTTAATATGCTGTCTGGGTTTATCATAGCTTTTCTTCCAAGGAGAAAGCGTCTTTTAATTCTGTGTATACAGTCATAGTCTGCAGTGACTTTGAATGCCAAGAAAATAAAACCTATCATGTTTCCATTTTTTCCCCATCTATTTTCCATGAAGTGGTGGGAACAGAGGCCATGATCTTCATTTTTTGAATGTGGAGTTTTAAGCCAGCTTTTTCACTCTCCTCTTTCATGTTTATCAAGAGGCTCTTTAGTTCCTTTTTGCTTTCTGCCATTAGAGTGGTATCATCTGCATATCTAAGGTTATTGATATTTCTCCTGGCATCCTGATTCCAGCTTGTGATTCATCCAGCATGATGTACTCTGCATTTTGTTGTTGTCGTTCAGTCACTCAGTTGTGTCCAACTCTTTATGACCCATGGACTGCAGCATGCCAGGTTTCCCCTGTCCATCACCAACTTGTGGACCTTGCTCAAACTCATATCTGATGAGTCGGTGATGCCGTGGAACCATCTTGGCCTCTGTCATTCCCCTTCTCCTCCTGCCATCAAGATTTCCCAGCATCAGTGTCTTTTCTAATGAGTTAGCTCTTCACATCAGGTGACCAAAGATTTGGAGCTTCAGCTTCAGTATCAGTCCTTCCAGTGAATATACGATTTCCTTTAGGATTGACTGGTTTGATCTCCTTGCAGTCCAAGGGACTCTCAAGAGTCTTCTCCAACATTACAGTTCAAAAGCATCAAGTCTTTTGTGCTCAGCTTTCTTTATGGTCCAACTCTCATATCCATACATGACTACTTGAAAAACCATAGCTTTGACTATACAGATCTTTGTTGGCAAAGTAATGTCTCTGCCTTTTAATATGCTGTCTAAGTTTGTCATAGCTTTTCTTCCAAGGAGCAAGCATCTTTTAATTTCATGGCTGCAGTCACCTGCAGTGATTTTGTAACCCAAGAAAATAAAGTCTGTCACTGTTTCCATTGTTTCCCCATCTATTTGCCATGAAGTGATGGGACCAGATGCCATGATCTTAGTTTTTTGAGTCTTGAGTTTTAAGTCAGCTTTTCCACTCTTCTCTTTCACTTTCATCAGGAGGCTCTTTAGTTCCTCTTCGCTTTCTGCCATAAGGGTGGTGTCATCTGCATATCTGAGGTTATTGATGTTTCTCCCAGCAATTCTGATTCTAGCTTGTGCCTCATCCATCCTGGCATTTCATAGAAGTTAAATATGCAGAGTTACAATATACAGCTTTGATGTACTCCTTTCCCAATTTGGAACCAGTCTGTTGTTCCATGTCTGGTTCTAACTGTTGCTTCTTGACCTGCATACAGGTTTCTCAGGAGGCAGGTCAGGTGATCTGGTATTCTCATCTCTTTAAGAATTTTCCATGGTTTGTTGTAATCCACACAATCAAAGGCTTTAACATAGAAAGCGAGGCAGAAGTAGATGTTTTTCTGGAATTCGCTTCCTTTTCCTATGATCCAACAGATGTTGGCAATTTGATCTCTGGTTCCTCTGCCTTTTCTAAATCCAGCTTGAGCATTTGGAAGTTCTTAGTTCACATACTGTTGAAACCTAGCTTGAAGGATTTTTAGCATTACCTTGCTAGCAGGCGAGAACAGTGCAATTGTGCGGTAGTTTGAACATTCTTTGGCAGTACCTTTCTTTCGGATTGGAGTGAAAACGGATGTTTTCCAGTTGTATGACTACTACCGAGTTTTCCAAATTTGCTGGCATATTGGGTGCAGCATTTTAACAGCATTATCTTTTAGAATTGAAATAACTCAGCTGGAATTCCATCACCTTCATTGGCTTTGTTCGTAGTAATGCTTCCTAAGGCCCACTTGACTTCACACTCCAGGATGTTGGCTCTAGGTGAGTGCCAACTGGATAACCACACCATCATGGTTATTGTGAACCTCCATCCATAGTTCTTCAGGTACTCTATCAAATCTAATCAAACCACTAGGCAATTCACGTATGACCTAAATCAAATCACTTATGATTCAGTTCAGTTCAGTCGCTCAGTCGTGTCCGACTCTGGGACCCCATGAACCACAGCACGCCAGGCCTCCCTGTCCATCACCAACTCCCGGAGTCCACCCAAACCCATGTCCACCGAGTCGGTGATGCCATCCAACCATCTTATCCTCTGTTGTACCCTTCTCCTCCTGCCCTCAATCTTTCCCAGCATCAGGGTCTTTTCACATGAGTCAGCTCTTCACATCAGGTGGCCAAAGTATTGGAGTTTCAGCTTCAACATCAGTCCTTCCAATGAACACCCAGGACTGATCTCCTTTAGAATGGAGAGTCTTCTCCAACACCACAGCTCAAAAGCATCAATTCTTTGGTGCTCAGCCTTCTTTATAGTCCAACTGTTATATCCATGCATGACTTCTGGAAAAACCATAGCCTTGACTAGACGGACCTTTGTTGGCAAAGTAATATCTCTGCTTTTTAATATGCTGTCTAGGTTGGTCATAACTTTCCTTCCAAGGAGTAAGCATCTTTTAATTTCATGGCTGCAATCACCAACTGCAGTGATTTTGGAGCCCAGAAAAGTAAAGTCAGCCACTGTTTCCACTGTTTCCCCATCTATTTGCCGTGAAGTGATGGGACTGGATGCCATGATCTTAGTTTTCTGAATGTTGAGCTTTAAGCCAGCTTTTTCACTCTCCTCTTTTACTTCCATCAAGAGGCTCTTTAGTTCTTCTTCACTTTCTGCCATAAGGGTGGTGTCATCTGCATATCTGAGGTTATTGATATTTCTCCCGGCAATCTTGATTCCAGCTTGTGCTTCTTCCAGCCCAGCACATCTCATGATGTACTCTGCATATAAGTTAAATAAACAGGGTGACAATATACAGCCTTGATGTACTCCTTTTCCTATCTGGAACCAGTCTGTTGTTCCATGTCCAGTTCTAACTGTTGCTTCCTGACCTGCATACATATTTCTCAAAAGGCAGGTCAGGTGGTCTGGTATTCCCATCTCTTTCAGAATTTTCCACAGTTTATTGTGATCCACGCAGTGAAAGGCTTTGGCATAGTCAATAAAGCAGAGATAGATGTTTTTCTGAAATTCTCTTGTTTTTTCGATGATCCAGTGGATGTTGGCAATTTGATCTCTGGTTCCTCTGCCTTTTTATTATTTCTTCTATTATGTGTACTTCATCTTCAGTCAGTTTTAAGTCTGAAACTGATTTAGAAGAAATCTATTTTTTCATGGTGCATTTTTCAGAATGCTGCTTTCTTACAGTTTCTCACTCAGAAGACACTGTGATCAGATCATTTCCTTCTTGGCAGTAATACAAACCTTTGTAAGCTTCTGAGCACATCCTTGGATTTTCAGAGCAGCTGGGACTGGGCTCGGACTGTCCCTTCGCTTTGGTTCAAGCTCAAGGAGCCACAGGATTAATTTGTGCACGTTCCAACCCTGACTCCAGAAAACTCTCTGTCAGTTTCTCTCTTATTTTCACTGCTTTCAAGTTTGCATTTCCAACTTGCTTTTTCTGACCACCCAACCTCTATCCAGAGTTGAAAATGTAATTTAAAAACTTTTTAACACTTTGAAAATGTACATTAAGAAGCCAACAGAATGATGAAAAGGGCAGATTTTTCTTTTGAGCTAGGGTTAAGGATTCAGCTTTAAGGAATGCTATTTGTAACCAAGAATTTGTAAATAAAGCTTATGATGAAATTGCATCAGGCAGGTAAACCGGATTGTGGCAGCCACGATAATTTAACACAGGCAAAGGTAAAATAAGACTGAAATTTAAGTAGACAAACTAGATTTTAAAAAGCTAGCTCTGCCGGTCTTTTTAATCTTGCCCAGAAGTGACAGGTTCTGGTTCGTTCACACCAGCAGCTGGCACCAGCCCCCAGGCCCTGGAGGCAATTATTTGACTCTGTTTCTGCCCCAATAGCAGCCTCTTTGATGGGCTTCCCTGGTGGCTGAGTCAGTAAAGGCCTAAATGTCCCTGTGTCCGCCTGCAACACAGGAGACACAGGTTTGATCCCTGGGTTGGGAAGATCCCCTGGAGGAGGGCATGGCAACCCACTCCAGTATTCTTGCCTGGAGAATCTCATGGACAGAGGAGCCTGGCAGGCTACAGTCCATAGGCTCACACAGAGTCAGACACGACTGAAGCAACTGAGCATGCACACAGCAGCCTCTTTGATCTCACTGAAGCAGTAATATGTTCCTTTATAGAAATACAAGTGTATCTGTTTTCCCTGCTGACAGTATAAAGAATGTTCTATTCTTTGAAACTTCACTGATACTGCCAAGATGTAGGGTACAAGACAAAACAATTCTGCTGGTTGCTTGGGCACTGGAGTGACAGAACCTTCAAAGAGTTTAGATATCCCCATCATTGCCCAACAAAGTACATCCTAGTGTGAACTCAGTGCTCCAGGAAAATGGGCCATATTTATCCCATGGCTTTGGCTTCCTTGGCACACCACTGTGGTCTGGGGTAAGAGTGAGTTCTTACTAGAGTTGGGCAAGATGAGAGTACTTGAAGTTCTTTGAAATCTGGAATAAGAGAGTAATGTGCTTGGGTATCATTGTGATTGGTGGAAGGAGTGTGAAAGTGGCCTTTTATTACTCAAACATTTGTGTTGGATTTCTATATATGCTTGTACGTGGAATAGCAATCAACAACAAGATGTAAACAAGGCCATTTAGGTTCTGCTTGTGACTGCCAGGAGTGTGCCATCCAACTTTGGGTTAATCAGTTATTTTTTGTGTTATTTTTCAGAAACAGGAAGAAACCTTTGAGCAGGGGTTCTGGTCCAGGGGTTTCCACATGAGCACCTCCATCCCTCGGGGCCCTATAAACACCAGCTGGTATCTGTTGTCTGAATAAATGTATCTTGTATCTGTGCCATCATTTTTCAGATGTACACAGATGATAAGTATGATTTTAAAAGTATGGAATGGCAGAAAGCTACTGAGAATTCAGCAGTGCTTTTAAATGTCTTTTCATTTTATTAATTCATAGATGCTAAAATCAAAACTATCACGTGAAGATTGACATTTTTGGTTTTAAAAGTGGTTTCCTTTGCACTGAGCTAATGGAGGATCTTTTAGTTCAGAATCTTGGTCTTAGCCAAAGGACTGTATAGGTCCTTTGCATATAGAAAACTATTATATTTCTTAGAAAATTTTAATATACTCCTTTGGGCCTAGTCATTTTATATAATAGTTACTCTCTCTGCCAACATTTGTTGGATCATAGAAAAAGCAAGAGAATTCTAGAAAAACATCTGCTTCACTGACTATCCTAAAGCCTTTCACTGTGTTGATCACAACAAACTGTGGAAAACTCTTAAAGAGATGGGAATACCAGACCACCTTATCTGTCTCCTGAGAAACCTGTATGCAGGTCAAGAAGGAACAGTTATAATTGGACATGGAACAACAGACTGGTTCCAAATTGGGAAAGGGGTACATCAAAGCTGAATATTGTCACCCTGCTCATTTAACTTCTTTGCAGAGTACATCATGTGAAATGCTGGACTGGATGAATCAGAAGTGGGAATCAAGATTGCCGGGAGAAAGATCAACAACCTCAGATATGCAGATGATACTGCTCTAGTGGCAGAAAGCAAAGAGGAACTCTTTAAAGAGCCTCTTGATGAAGATGAAAGAGGAGAGTGAAAAGCTGTCTTAAAACTCAACATTCAGAAAACTAAGATCATGGCATCTGGTCCCATAACTTCATGGCAAATTGATGGGGAAACAATGGAAACAGAGACAGACTTTGTTTCCTTGGGCTCCAAAATCACTGTGGATGGTGACTGCAGCCATGAAATGAAAAGACGCTTGCTCCGTGGAAGAAAAGTTACGACAAACCTAGACAGTGTATTAGAAAGCAGAGATATCACTTTGGTAACAAAGGTCTGTCTAGTCAAAGCTATGGTTTTTCCAGTAGTCATATATGGATGTGAGAGTTGGACCATAAAGAAGGCTGAGTGCTGAAGAACAGATGCTTTTGAACTGTGGTGCTGGAGAAGATTCTTGAGAGTCCCTTGAACTGCAAGGAGATCAAACCAGTCAATCCTAAAGGAAATAAACCCTGAATAGTCACTGGAAGGACTGATACTGAAGCTGAAGCTCCATTACTTTGGCCACCAGATATGAAGCTAGAAAAAGACCCTGATACTGGGGAAGATTGAGGGCAGGAGGAGAAGGGGGCGACAGGATGAGATGATTAGATGACATTACGGACTCAATGGACATGAGTTTGAGTAAACTTTGGGAGATAGTGAAAGACAGGGAACCCTGCACTCCATGGGGTCACAAGGAATCAGGCAGGACTTAATGACTGAACAACAACAACAAAAGAAATGCAGCCTGTCTGTCTGTAGAAAGTGGCTGTTCTGTATCAGACGCCATCTGGCACTTAGGAGAACTGCTGCTAATTCGGATTCCCCCAGGAGGCTGGAGACAAGGACTCCTCCCCTCACTCAGCCCAGCTGGTGGGTGAGTGTCCTGGTGGCCCACATTCATGGTAGATGGAAATTGGCCAAGGTGGTTTCACTAAAATTTGGAATGAAGAAAACATTGCACGTTTGGAACCCTGGATTAGGAAATTTAAACAAAACTGGAACATAAAGAACATCTTTCTTGTCTTGGGTATAACGCTGTGGTCCAGGTTAGGAAGTCTACAGGAAGCTTTACTATGTCCTGGAAACTGGGTTGGGTCCCTCCCAGGAGTTGTGATTTCTGCTATTTTATTAGACTCTTAGCTCCTCCAGGGCAGATGCTGTGGCTTATGTGCTCTTACTACCCAGGCCCAGAAAAGCAGGCAACAATCAACATTGAGTTGATTTTTTAATCTTTTTATTATGCATGCTTTGGCTTATTTATAGCTGCCTGGGTCTATAAATTAATGTTGAATTTATTAAAACTGTAAAAAAAACTTAGATTTTCTTAAGCCAATTTATAAATACTCTTGCTTTATTTATAAAATTAGTAACTTTTGTATTAATATAAGAATACTTTCATTATTTGGTTAATGGTTTAAGTGAAGTTTAAGTGATTGAAATCTCCTAAACAACTTACTGTAAATCAGTCTCATAACTTAGTGAATTAAAAAAAAATTAAACATCTTAAATGTAATTTACAAATGTAATTTACCTGATATTTTCCTAGCAATTCCAAGGTGTTATGAGACCCTAGAGAAGCTGATGGGCCAGGTTGTTTTATAAACCTAGAAACTCTTTGAAATCTAGTAAACCAAACTTGGCAATGTGGTAAATCACCTTTTAAACATCAGAATACTGTGTACAGACTTAGATTTTTGTATTCTTTTCAAGTGAAAATTGCAAATTTAATATAGATTTCAGATACAAACAACAAAAGTCAAGATGTTGGATTCTCTCACTTGTAAAATTGTTGTAATTACCTTAGTAACAAAGACATACATTATTCTGAAGATTACAAAATTTATTTGTAATTGAGTTTATTCCTTAACTTAGTATAAAAACTTGATATATATTATCTCTAATATTTTTTCTCTATCATTCCTGGTAATGAACATATTCAGGCCAAAAACAGTTATTGTGTTGCATATTAGTGATCTAGATTCTATTGTTAACAATCAGAAATTTGGACCTGGACCTGAAACTGGTAGGTACATTGCCCCAGGGGGAGTCTCCCTAATGCCTGGGGCCTGAGCCCTTTCTTAGAGTACAGTTCCCAAGCTAGGATTTAGCTTTAAAATCCAACACATCTTATGTTCTCTGTATCTTTCCAGTTTCATTCTTAACCAGTTTTGATGGTAACCTCTTTCAACATTTAATCTCTGATTCCAGTGGATGAAATTTTGCACCCCACTTGGGTTACACCTAATTTTCTTTACTACTTGAATGAAATGAATGTATTTCTTTACTTTTGATTGGATTCTTCATTCTTTTCTGTGTATGTGAATATATATTTTCTTCTCTGATGCCTGGTCATGATTCTGTAATCATTTTGTTGGCCAGTGTCGGACATACTGGTCAATGCTGAATACCTGTTGAATTAACTTTGGTAGTAGAGTACAGGAGTATTTAGGCATGTGGAACCCATTATCTAAATCTTCTTAGTCCAAAGCTAGCAATCGTTCAGCAGCTTTCCCTGCTAACACCAGTGTTTCTCAAAACTAGCTGCATGTTATAATCATCCACAGATCTTTGATACAGCACATGTCTGGGGCCCCACCTCAAACCAGATGAAGGAGACTGTCTGTCAGGCATCATGGTGTTAAAAGTGCATCAAGCGATTCTGATCCACAGAGAGGATTGAAAACCATTGTTGTAACATAGCTGTTAAGTGAAAGAGTTCAGATCATTTAAAAAAATCTTATTGTCTTTATGCCCTTTTTGTGGAAACACTGATGGGAAATGCACAGATAAAATGAAAAGGACACCTAAGGTAGAAAGTTTGGCTAATGCACGACTAGACTATTTTCCTGTAAAAAGTTGAAGTTAATAAGGAGGTGTTTTAAAATGTAGGTTTTAAAATCTTCATAGTATGTTTTTCTTTTTTATTTGTTTAAAACAGCTGACTCTCCACTTAGGTGTTTGCTTCCTTGTCCCAGGTTTCTGCTGATGTACTCCACAGTTTTGTGCAGCTACTACAATTCAGCCCTGACAACGGCGGTGGTTGGAGCCATCAAGGTAAGTGGTTGAAGCCTTGAAATAAACAACCAAATTGGGGGATTGACTGTTTGATTTTATTGTTGTTATTATCCATGGTATAGTAAGAATGGAGGCTTGTGATATTTTCAGCTATGGCTGGGTAATCCCTTCTTACATTTTCTAATCTTTTAATCCACAAGACAGAGGGAAGGCCTGCTAACTTAAAGGTTGTTGTTCTGTTGCTCAGTTGGGTCTGACTCTTTGCAACGCCATGGACTACAGCACACCAGGCTTCCCTGTCCTTCACTGTCTCCTGGAGTTTGCTCAAACTCATGTCCCTTGAGTTGATGATGCTATCCAACCATCTCATCCTTTATAACTTTTAAACTGGGAATGGAAGGAAGGGATGGTATGGGAAAACCAAGTAAAATAGCTGAAAAAATTACAAATTTCTGCGACAAGATACAGAGTGATCTACATTTTGATTTTCTGGGAGAATACTGCTGACTAAGGGAATCCTTATGAAGAACTGTTTTCAGTCTAGATCTGCACACAGTTATAAGGTGATTAATGCTGGGATTGGTGTATATGCTGTGTGTGTACAGCATTTGAGTACACACACTAATGAATCGGAGGGTGAGGTATTCTAAATTCTGTTCTGCAGTTGCTTTGTGTTTCTGTTCACATGAGCTTCTATGATGAATAAGTGCTTCATCAGTAGACTTATCTTTTGGCTACCCAAAGACCATTGAGAATATACTGGACCGAGTACTGCTTAGAATTTGTCAGCTGTCTTAATCAGTTTACATTTAGGACTAATATGATTAAAATTCCCTACCCAGTGATGATAAAGAGATGAGATCTGAAAAGCTGATTACAACCCAACTCTTACATCTTTTTTCTGGTATAGTATGTGGAAGAAGGTATGGATGATGCAGTTCTGTGATTATAGTGTTATAGTTTACTTCATTTTCTTTATAAAGCCATATGTTATAGTTTTTATTCACATATTCAATATTCCATGAATTCCTATTATATGCAAATCTCTTTCAAAAGTAACTGAAATATTTTGTTTCAGATTTCACCATATATATGTGTTTTCCCCCCAAATCCTTTACTTCTAAGATCACTAATCCTCTTTTTGCAGAATGTATCCGTGGCCTACATTGGAATGTTAGTAGGTGGAGACTACATTTTCTCTGTGTTAAACTTTGTAGGGTTAAATATTTGGTAAGTGGGATTTTTAAATGAATTCATTTTAGTAACATGAATTTTAAAAGCCTGATTAATATGTTATAAGTGAAAGAATAGGAGGTGTTTTGATGTTACAATTCCTAGAATAAGTTTTACTTGAAATATTCAGTTCATCTCTTTATGACATACTTGCTCATGTGGTTCATGGGGATGTGTGTAATGAAAATTCAGAGTCGAGAGATGAATTTAATTCATGTGTCCTCCTCACAGAAAAGACCCTACACGTGGCCTTCCTTTTGTGAATGGGCCTCACTAAATCTGTGCTCCATCAAAGCACATGTGTTAAAGATGTTGGGAGATACTTTTGAAAGGCATTTTGGGGTCTCAGAGGTAGGACACCATTTTAGGATAATCAGTTCAGTTCAGTCGCTCAGTCATGTCCAAACTTTGCGACCCCATGAATCACAGCACCCCAGGCCACCCTGTCCATCACCAACTCCCGGAGTTCACTCAGACTCACATCCATTGAGTCAGTGATGCCATCCAGCCATCTCATCCTCTCCTTCTCCTCCTGCCCCCAAACCCTCCCAGCATCAGAGTCTTTTCTAATGAGTCAACTCTTCGCATGAGGTGGCCAAAGTACTGGAGTTTCAGCTTTAGCATCATTCCTTCCAAAGAAATCCCAGGGCTGATCTCCTTCAGAATGGACTGGTTGGATCTCTTTGCAGTCCAAGGGACTCTCAAGAGTCTTCCCCAACACCACAGTTCAAAAGCATCAATTCTTTGGTGCTCAGCCTTCTTCACAGTCCAACTCTCAAATCCATACATGACCACTGGAAAAACCATAGCCTTGACTAGCCGGACCTTTGTTGGCAAAGTAATGTCTCTGCATTAGGCCAACTGCATTGTAAATCAATTATACTTCAACAAAATTTGAAAAAAGAAATAAGTAGCCAAAGTATCAAAAAAATTAGGCTGATTATCTTTATCAAGAGTATAACTGTTGATGGTACCACCTATGGAATTTATTTTTACTGTTGTTTTTTTCCTTCTTTCAGCATGGCAGGAGGCTTGAGATATTCCTTTTTAACTCTAGGCAGCCAGTTAAAGCCTAAACAACCTGTGGATGAAGAAAACATCTCTCAAGATTTGAAGGTCTAGAACCTGGGGCAGAATTGCAGAGTTGCTTGCAGACTGTGGGGAGGGGGGGATATTCCCAGCTGTTTTGGCTGTGGCACTTGCCCTTCTGGTTAAGGCACAACAGGAATGTCTGCAAAATGCAAAGCGAATCTACCTCATGTGCTGCACAAGGAGTCATCATCAACCCTGAGAAACGTACCCGGGCAAAGCCTTACCAGCTGAAAGTGAATCTTTTCAAACAGTTGGTGAAAGGGATCGTTTCCAAGGCACTTGCGGGGCCCACACACCTGTGTACTCTTCCAGGTATCCAAAGTGCTTCAGGGGCGGTCAAAGGCCAATGCTGGTGAGCGTGCTTATCAGCACCTTGGCCTTAATTTCAAAGATCCCAGCCAAAGCAAAGTGCCAATGAGAACATTTTTTTGGTTTAAGCAGACATGTCTTCATTTTAGTAAAATCAACCACTTAACTGCCAGTAAAGTTGTTAGCTTTGATTTGATCTTATATGTTGGTATCTTCACAACCATCAAAGTAAAATAAAAAATAATTTATATGCATGCCTCATACTGTTATGTTATTGTAGGCAGGCAATAAACAGTAAGTCATTTTATTCAGTCTGCCTTGAAGGGTAATAAATGACTCATGTTGGGAAAAATTACAAAATAACTCAATGGAAAAACAATACTCAGCGTGCTCTGTCAACATTTAAGTAGGTTATATTATTTAAGTAGGTTATATTTCTCTCCTGTTCTCCTCCCAGGTTTGTTCAGGGGACTCTGAAATTCAGATCACATCAACTTTAACCAAGGTATATTTTTTTTTCCTGGGCTTGCCTGACTTCCCAGACCAATGGTGCATGGGAAGCAACCTCGGATTGGATGACAGTTCTTATCATCTCCTCCGAGGTGTCTCAGTGGTAAAGAATTCACCTGCCAAGGCAGGAGGCATAGGAGATGTGCGTTCGATCCCTGGGTTAGAAGGATCCTCTGAGGAGGAAATGGTAACCCACTCCAGTATTCCTGCCTGTGAAATCCCATGGACAGAGGAGTCCACTGGGTTGCAGAGTCTGACATGACTGAGCACGCACGCACTATACGGCACCATTTAGAAATGGACTGTCCTCACAGGGGTTGTGGCGCAAGGTAAGGCCCCACTCTGGGAATCAGGGGCCCTTCTTTTCAGTCTTGTCTTCACTGCTGACTCACTGAGAGCTCCACAAGTCACCTTGCCATGGTTGCCTCCATTTTTTAATCTGTACAATGGAACAATATTCCCAAATCCCTGCCAGCTCTGACTTTCTAAGTTTATAGAAGCTGAACCAGATGGACAGGGCAGCAAATGAAGGAATGATTGTGTTGACATGTTTAATTAAAAAAATTAATTATAAAATACACATAACATACAATTATCAGCATAACCATTTCTAAGTGTACAGTTTCGTAGTGTTAAGTATATTGACAGTGTTGTGTAGCCAATCTCCAGAACCTTCTCATCTTGCAAAACCAAAACTCTATACCCATTAGACAATGACTCCCCATTCCTCCCTTTCCCCAGCCCTTGGCAACCACCATTCTGTTTTCTGTCTCTATGAATTTGACTACTATAGATACCACATAAAAGTAGAATCACACAGTATTTATCTCTCAGCTAGCTTATTTCACTTAGGATAATGTCCTCAAGGTTCATCCATGTTGCAGCATATGTCAGAATTTCCTTTCTTCTTAAGACTGAGTAATGTTCCCTCATATGGATATACCACATTTTGTTTATCTATTCATCTGTCAGTGGACTCTTGGGCTGCTTCTACCTCTTGGCTATTTGTGTATAATGCTGCTATTAACGTGGGTGTACAAATATTTCTTTGAGACCCTGCATTCAGCTCTTGGATGGTAAAAGGAAACCTGTTTCTTCTACACATAAAACACTTCTGACACCAAATGTGTAGGGACTTTCCCTCACATTAAGCAATTCTTCAACTCTCTGGATGCCAACAAGGGGTCCTACAGTTAAATTCTGTCTCCACCCAGATTTCGCACAGACCCCCCAGGTTAAGGGCCCAGTCCCCCAAGATTCCCCCTACTTCAGATGCCAGTCCCAAGTCTCAGGTTGTGACTAGTGCTTCTGACCAACTGACCAGAAAGCTGGAGTCTTCATACCCCTTGGGTTCAGTAATTTGCTGGAATGGCTCACAGAGCTCAGGGAAGTGCTTTACTCTCTATTGCCAGTTTATTATAAAGCATTTGACTCAGGAATAGCCAAAGGGAAAGAAGTACATAGGACAAGGTATATTGGAAATGGTTTGGAGCTTTCATAACCCCTCCTGGCACATGAATGTGTTCATCGAGTGGAAGCTCTCCAAGCCTCATCATTTTTCACAGTAACACAGAGACCATTTTGTATTCCCACCAACAGTGAGGGGGTTCCTGTTTATCCACATCCTCACTTGTTATTTGCTCTTTTTGGTAGCAGTAGTAGGAGGTGGTGGTGGTTTAGTCGCTAAGTCGTGTCTGACTCTTGTGAACCCATGGACTGTAGCCTGCCGGGCTCCTCTGTTCAATGGGTGTGAAGTGATACTGTAGGTTTGATTTGCATTTCCCTGGTGATTAGTGATGTGGAGTGTCTTCTCGTGTGCTGGTTGGCCCTTTGTACATATTCTTTGGAGAAATGTCTGTTCAAATCCTTTGCCCATTTTGAATTGGGTTGTTTGGGTTTTGTTTGTGTTTTTGAATTGTAGGAGTTCCTTATTGTTTCAATTTACTTTTAAAGGCTTCTCGAATATTACCTTGGGGCTCCCAAACAGGGTAACCACCTTTTCTTGCATCATCATCAAATGAAATCCAGGGACCAAAAGTACTAAGACTTGAAAAATGTTAACTTCAACTCATTTTTTTTTTTTTCAATGTTAAGCTTAAACAAGGTTTGTTTTCTTCCAAAATTGTTTTTTCTAATTTTCATTTTTAGAATTCTTAAAGGAAGATGCTTTTGTGTTTTTCTAGTCTTACTATGGTTGGTCTTTTGTTTCAATAGCCAGGATGCCTCAGGATGGGGTCCTTTTATTTATTTATTTAATTGAAGGATAATTGCTTTACAGAATTTTGTTATCTTCTGTCAAACATCAAAATGAAGCAGCCATAGGTATACATATTCTCCTCCGTCTTGAACATCCCTCCCGGAATGGGGTTCTTATTTAAATATTTTTCTTTTGCAATCACCTCAAATGCTTGGTCTTACATGACCTGCCCCCGCCTTTTTTTAAATCAGTGTGGAAAGCTTTCCTTCCCTTGTTTCCATATGTGGCCAGCAGAGGGCACCCTATGAGCAGTCCAGCAGTCCTGTGTGTTGTGGCTAGCTTCCTCCTGTCCGACTCAGTGTGATCGCATGGACTGTGGCCCGCCAGGCTGCTCTGTCCATGGGATTCTCCAGGCAAGAATACTGGAGTGGGTTGCCAATTTCCTTCTCCAGGAGATATTCCTGACCCAGGGATTGAACCTGGGTCTTTGACAGTGCAGGCAGATTTTTGTAGCTGGGTTGAAACGTGCAAGTTCTGCTCTCCTCTACAGAACTAGGGTGGGTTGATGGGAATGCCAATCTGGGTTTTGAATTAAGTTTAGCTGAGAATGCTGGATGCAGAGAGGTGGTGCAAAAGGGATCCACGAACTTCAGAGAGGCTGAAGAAGAATAGCCCAGTGCATCAGGTCTCCAGATTTCTTTTTTCTTAAAAAAAAAAAAAAAAGTAATAAAAACCATTCTAGTGGAACAAGGAAAACTAGTTTAATATACTTGCTACTTTGCTTACTTTTGGCTATTTTACTGCTAATAGCAGTGACGTTTGTTAACTTGTACTTTTTCCCGTTGTTTTAGTATTTTTAAAATATATTCCATATATAAGTAAAAGTACAGGGGCACTAGAAGTTAGTGAAAGCTGAGTTTGCCTAAAGAATAAAACCTAGTTTAGAGAAGAGTTATATATTATATGTGTATAATTGTTAATATATGTTTATATATTTTACATATTTTTTATTTATATATATTTTCTGTGCTCTCGGGAAAATGGCAAAGATACATATGTCAATACTTTCAGAGACTTTAGTGAGTTTTTTCCTTTTGCATGATCACTTCAGCTTTGCAGTCTTGTTGAGTCATGTTTACAACTTGTGAGTACTTTTTGTTTTCTGTGAATGGGTGTGTGTGCTTGTGCATATATTTTGAGGACTGGGACTTGTCAAGGGTCAGTGGTTTAGCTGATCAGTAGCTGCCACTCTGTACTTTGGGAAACTGAGGGCGCCCAGCAACTCAGGATCTCTAAGTTCCCTTTCTGTCACTACATACTGAAGCATGTGGTAAAACAAAACATGTCCCTTTAGGATGAAGCCATCCCTGGGACCTCCCAGGGTCACAGAACACCATCTGTGTGTCTCTGATTCTTACCTCCATTTCAGGCTGAGGTCTCCCATGATAAGCCTCAGAACCTTTTCTCTGCAATGTGTGGTTCCTGGATCAGAATATCAGCATTACCTGGGGCTTGTTAGAAATGCAGAATATCAGGTGCACACACACACTGAATAGGAATCTGCATTTTAACCCTGGTAATCTGAGGAGCACTGCTGCTGCTGCTGCTAAGTCGCTTCAGTCGTGTCCGACTCTGTGCGACCCCATAGACGGCAGCCCACCAGGCTCCCCCGTCCCTGGGATTCTCCAGGCAAGAACACTGGAGTGGGTTGCCATTTCCTTCTCCAATGCATGAAAGTGAAAAGTGAAAGGGAAGTCGCTCAGTCATGTCCGACTCTAGCGACCCCATGGACTGCAGCCCACCAGGCTCCTCCGTCCATGGGATTTTCCAAGCAAGAGTACTAGAGTGGGGTGCCACACTACCCCAGACTTTTGGTCCAGATCATCTTTTTAGTATCAAGGGTTCATAGCCTGAGGTTCACAGAATTTAGAGGGCTGATGAACTTGAATGGAGAAAGAAAACATCTTCATTTTTTCTAATGAAAATGCAGCATTTCTTTTCATTTGAATGTAGGCAAGACCATAGTTAATACTGGCTGTACTTGTGACTTAGTTATCGATAGAAGTTGAAATATTTTCGTATCACCTTAGAGTTTTTGTAGAAAATCATTGGTGCATTGCTCAGTATTCTTATAGTTCTTAGTGCCTCCACTAGTTCTTATTGTTTAATATGTTCATAAAGAAGAATACATCAGATTTAGATGTATTTTAATATTCATATGTATTTTAATGTTATAGTACATCATATTTAGAAAATATTGCTGTAACTTTATGACAATTGGTTTTCATTATAATTTTATGTGTTTTATTTCTTGCATTTAAAAACATTATTTGGAGAAGGAGGCTGTAGCCATCTATAGACTGCCATTGTAGTTCATGGCACTGAAAAAAGTAAGGATCCCTGCTGTAGAGGAAAATAAAAAATTCAAGATTAATATGTTTCCTCAAGAAGTTGTCCCATTTTTGGCCTCAGGAGGCTTGCTCCTGGATGAGCCCAGGGGTAATTTTTGTATCTGCTACCTGGTGGGAAGGCATCTTCCTCCAGCCAGTGTGGTCAGCTGGCTGCAGTCAGAGGGAGAGAGAGAGGCAAAAGGAAAGGAAGGGGAGGAAAAAGCGGGGAAAGGGTAGGGAAGGGAGAGACCAGGAGACAGGCAGCTAGGCTTCACTGCCACATCCTTCTCACTCACAGCTCAGAACAGAGATGTGCCTCGTAATTGTGTCACAGTACTTGAACCTTGTTCTTCAAATTCTGCTTACTTGAAGTGTGACATTCTGTCTAGGGAAGGTGGGACAGCAGCGTGAGATGCTCTGTGGGCCCACTCTCCAGGGATACAAGGGGAAGTAGAGAAGACTGTAAAACCATTTAAGATCCCTGGAAATTGTCCAAAGGGAGATTAGAGATTGCATTATTTAGTCTCAGTTCAATTCAGTTCAGTCGCCCAGTCGTGTCTGACTCTTCGAGACCCAATAGACTGCAGCACGCCAGGCTTCCCTATCCATCACCAATTGCCAGAGCCTGCTCAAACTCATGTCCATTGAGTCGGTGATGCCATCCAACCATCTCATCCTCTGTTGTCCCCTTCTCCTCTGGCCTTCAATCTTTCCCAGCATCAGGGTCTTTTCCAATGAGTCAGTTCTTCGCATCAGGTGGCCACAGTATTGGAGTTTCAGCTTCAGCATTAGTCCTTCCAATGACTATTTAGGACTGATTTCCTTTAGGATTATTTAGTCTATGCTTTGTTAAAATGCTTTTTGAGTTAGTGGCTTTATTTTCTAGCTGTCATTCAAATAAATTTTTTTAATAAAAATTGAGAAATTTCACATTAGAAACTGGATTTCTTACAATAGTTGAAAAAAAAATCACAACTTGCCAGGTGGGCCAGAATCTCCATAGGGTAACAGTCAGCTGGAGCTGAGGTCGGGGGTAGTTGTTATTTTGTCATGTTCTCCACCATTTTCTGTGTCTCCAGTCGTGTGACTGAGTGTCTGCCTTTCATTAGTGTGCTTGTAGTGTTGTTTTCCTTGAAACAAAGTCGAAGGACTTTTATGGTGGCCCAGAGGCTAAGACTCTGAGCTCCCAGTTCAGGGGGCCCAGGTTCAATTCCTGGTTAGGGAACTATTGATAGATCTCGCATGTCACACCTAAAGATCCGGCACAGCCAAATAAATAAAAATAAATGCTAAAAAACCTCCAAACAACAGAGTTGAGAGCATAGGAGGAAAATAAAAGCTGAATCAAGAGAGCCAAAGGTTCAAGAGTGTATTTGTGGAAATAGAAATTACACCTACTATGTGCTTGTTTTGAAACAATACAGATTAAGGTGCCTGGCCTACTTCATTAATTTATATTACTTGCCTGCCTTGGGGCTCCCCAGGTGGTGCTAGTGGTAAAGAACCTACCTGCCAATATAGATGATATGAGACATGAGTTTGATCCCTGGGTCGGGAAGATCCCCTGGAGGAGGGCATGGCGACCCACTCCAGTATTCTTGCCTGGAGAGTCCCCATGGACAGAAGAGCCTGGCGGGTGAAGTCCACAGTGCTGTAGAGTTGGACGTGACTAAAGTGACTTAACATGCACACTAATCTGCCTTGACTGTAGGCATTTCGGTCTTTGATTCCAGTTTCAGAGGCCCAGTTCTCAAACTATTCTGTCTCCATCCTATGTAGAGTTATGAGACATGTATCATAAGGACACTTTTTTGTTACCATTTATTGAATTTAGGCTTCCCTGGTGGCAGTAGTAAAGAATCTGCCTGCAGAAATGGAGATCTGGGTTCAATCCCTGGGTTGGGAAGATCCACTGGAGGAGGAAATGGCAACCCACTCCGGTATTCTTTCCTGGTAAATCCCATGGACAGAGGAGCCTGGTGGGCTGCAGTCCATGGGGTTGCTAAGAGTTGGAAACGACTAAGCACGCAATGTATTTACAGATAAACAATATATTGGTGGTTGCCAAAGGGGCGGGGCAGCAGTGGGTGAACTAGATGTAGGGTGATCAGGTCAAAAGGTAAAAACATCTAGCTATAAATAAGTTATGGGGATATAATACACAGCCTGGTGACTATAGTTAATAATACTGTATTGCCTATTTGAAAGTTGCTAAGACAGTAGATCTCACCATAAATATTTAAAAAAAATTTTGTAACATATATGGTGATGGATATTAACTAGACTTACAGTGGTGACTATTTTGCAACATGTACAAATATTAAACCATTATGTTGTGTACCTGAAACTAATATAATGTCATATGTCAATTATACCTCAATAAAAAACTCAAACATTTAAAAAATTTGCTGATATAAGTATACTTAACGATGACTTTCCCGGAGAAGGCAATGGCACCCCACTCCAGTACTCTTGCCTGGAAAATCCCATGGATGGAGGAGCCTGGTAGGCTGCAGTCCATGGGGTCGTTAAGAGTCAGATACAACTGAGCGACTTAACTTTCACTTTTCACTTTCATGCATTGGAGAAGAAAATGGCAACCCACTCCAGTGTTCTTGCCTAGAGAATCCCAGGGATGGGGGTTAGGGTTAGGGTTAAATAAATCAATGTTCTGATTTATTTTACTGAAGATTAGATTTTCCCTAAATGGCAAATAGATGGGGAAACAGTGGAAACAGTGGCTGACTTTATTTTATGGGGCTCCAAAATCACTGCAGATGGTGACTGCAGCCATGAAATTAAAAGACGCTTACTCCTTGGAAGGAAAGTTATGACCAACCTAGACAGCATATTAAAAAGCAGAGACATTGCTATGCCAACAAAGGTTCGTCTAGTCAAGCCTATGGTTTTTCCAGTAGTCATGTATGGATGTGAGAGTTGGACTAAAAAGAAAGCTGAGCACCAAAGAATTGATGCTTTTGAACTGTGGTATTGGAGAAGACTCTTGAGAGTCCTTTGGACTGCAAGGAGGTCCAACCAGTCCAACCTAAAGGTGATCAGTCCTGAGTGTTCATTGGGAGGATTGATGTTGAAGCTGAAACTCCAATACTTTGGCCACTGATGCAAGGAGCTGACTCATTTGAAAAGACCCTGATGCTGGGAAAGATTGAGGGCAGGAGGAGAAGGAGACAACAGAGGATGAGATGGTTGGATGGCATCACCGACTCAATGGACATGAGTTTGGGTAAACTCTGGGAGTTGGTGATGGACAGGGAAGTTTGGTGTGCTGTGGTCCATGGGGTCACAAAGAGTCAAACACAACTGAGCGACTGAACGGAACTGAACTGAAATGGCATCGTATAGTAAATACATGTTGTGGGTAGCTTCTGAAACGGATCACAATGCCTGCCTCCTCATATTCACTTCCTTGTATAATCTCCTCCCTTTGAATATGGGCTGGACCTAGAATGTGCACTAATTTCTCATTATAGAATACAGCAAAAGTAATGGGTGGTTCTTTCCAAGATTAGGTTGCAAAAGAGTGTGGCTTCTCTCTTTCATCTGACTCCTCATTTGCTTGATCTGATGAAGCAAGGTGCCATTTTGCAAGTTGCTTTCCAAAGAGACTTGTGTGTCAAGGAACATCTAGCTGTATGTGTGTGTGGGGCGGGGCGGGGGGGTGGTGGTGCGGGGGGCGGGGTAAGGTTGAAAGTGGAAGTCGCTCAGTTCAGTTCAGTTCAGTTCAGTCGCTCAGTCATGTCCAAACTTTGCGACCCCATGAATCACAGCATGCCAGGCCTCCCTGTCCATCACCAACTCCCGGAGTTCACTCAGACTCACATCTATCGAGTCAGTGATGCCATCCAGCCATCTCATCCTCTGTCGTCCCCTTCTCCTCCTGCCCCCAATCCCTCCCAGCATCAGAGTCTTTTCCAATGAGTCAACTCTTCACATGAGGTGGCCAAAGTACTAGAGTTTCAGCTTTAGCATCATTCCTTCCAAAGAAATCCCAGGGCTGATCTCCTTCAGAATGGACTGGTTGGATCTCCTTGCAGTCCAAGGGACTCTCAAGAGTCTTCTCCAACACCACAGTTCAAAAGCATCAATTCTTTGGTGCTCAGCCTTCTTCACAATCCAACTCTCACATCCATACATGACCACTGGAAAAACCATAGCCTTGACTAGACAGACCTTAGTTGGCAAAGTAATGTCTCTGCTTTTGAATATGCTATCTAGGTTGGTCATAACTTTCCTTCCAAGGAGTAAGCGTCTTTTAATTTTATGGCTGCAGTCACCATCTGCAGTGATTTTGGAGCCCCCCAAAATAAAGTCTGACACTGTTTCCACTGTTTCCCCATCTATTTCTCATGAAGTGATGGGACCGGATGCCATGATCTTCGTTTTCTGAATGTTGAGCTTTAAGCCAACTTTTTCACTCTGCACTTTCACTTTCATCAAGAGACTTTTTAGTTCCTCTTCACTTTCTGCCATAAGGGTGGTGTCATCTGCATATCTTAGTTGTGTCCAACTCTTTGTGACCCCATGGACTATAGAGTCCATGGAATTCTCCAGGCCAGAATACTGGAGTGGGTAGCCTTTCTCTACTCCAGAGGTCTTCCCAACCCAGGGATCGAACCTAGGTCTCCCACATTGCAGGTGGATTCTTTACCAGTTGAGCCACCAGGGAAGCCCAAGGATACTGGAATGGGTAGCCTATCCCTTCTCCAGCAGATCTTCCCGACCCTGGAATCAAACTGGGGTCTCCTGCATTGCACACGGATTCTTTACCAACTGAGCTATCAGAGAAACCTTTGTGAAAGCTGCTATCCATTTCTGGATGACGTTTGATGACACACATCATTAGAAAAAATTAGTTTTGTTCTCTTTTTTTGAAAACTTGGCGACAAAGTCACATTCTCTTCAGGTCTCTCTGGTGTGAAACTTCTTATAATTTTTTCCCCTAATGCATACCACAGCTTACTTACACAGATGCTTCAGGCGGAAGGCCACGCCCTTACAAATATCTTACAGCCTTCTTCAGGCCTATTTCTTTCTCTGAATTTCTCCAGTTTCCCACCCCCTTGGCTCTCCCCTCCACATCTTATCACATTAAGTCCAACCATTGTGTCCTCTGGGACAGGTAAACCCCAAACAAATATTGATAAATGGGTCAGTTGTGAAGGAATCCATTCCCTTCTTTGCTTTGTTCGTTCTTTTGCATTTCCTCGTCACTTAACTGCACAGGCTTCCAGTCGAGATCCAGCCCTCCTCCCTGAGGCTCTGCAGCTTGCCCCTGACCTGTACCAGTGTCTGTCACCTGTCTACCAAAGACTTCTTTAACAGGACAAACTTCATTGCACCCACACAAAACAAAGGCTCATTTTTCCTTTTTCCTTAAAGAGTGAATATTCATTGAGTGGGCTTCCCTGGTGGCTCAGACGGTAAAGAATCTGCCCGCAATGCAGGAGACCCAGGTTTGATCCCTGAGTTGGGAAGATCCTCTGGAGAATAAAATGGTAATCCACTCCAGTATTCTTGCCTGGAGAATCCCATGGACAGAGGAGCCTTGTGAACTATAGTCCTTGGGGTCGAAAAGAGTCAGACACAACTGAGTGACTGACAACAACATTTATTGAGTCAGTTCAGTTCAGTTGCTCAGACGTGTCCGACTCTTTGCGACCCCATGAACCGCAGCACGCCAGGCCTCCCTGTCCATCACCAACCCCCGGAATCCACCCAAACCCATGTCCATTGAGTCGGCGATGCCATCCAACCATCTTATCCTCTGTCGTCCCCTTCTCCTCCTGCCCTCAATCTTTCCCAGCATCGGGGTCTTTTCAAATGAGTCAGCTCTTTGCATCAGGTGGCCAAAGTATTGGAGTTTCAGCTTCAACGTCAGTCCTTCCAATGAGCACCCAGGAGTGATCTCCTTTAGGATGGACTGGTTGGATCTCCTTGCAGTCCAAGGGACTCTCAAGAATCTTCTCCAACACCACAGCTCAAAAGCATCAATTCTTTGGCACTCAGCTTTCTTTATAATCCAACTGTCACATCCATACATGACCACTGGAAAAACCATCACCCGACTAGACGGACCTTTGTTGACAAAGTAATATCTCTGCTTTTTAATATGCTGTCTAGGCTGCTCATAACTTTCCTTCCAAGGAGTAAGTGTCTTTTAATTTCATGACTGCAATCACCATCTGCAGTGATTTTGGAGCCCAGAAAAATAAAGTCAGCCACTGTTTCCACTGTTTCCCCATCTATTTGCCAGAAGTGACGGGACTGGATGCCATGATCTTCGTTTTCTGAATGTTGAGCTTTAAGCCAACTTTTTCAGTCTCCTCTTTCACTTTCATCAAGAGTTCCTCCTCACTTTCTGCCATAAGGGTGGTGTCATCTGCATATCTGAGGTTATTGATGTTTCTCCTGGCAATCTTGATTCCAGCTTGTGCTTCCTCCAGCCCAGCATTTCTCATGATGTACTCTGCATATAAGTTAAATAAGCAGGGTGACAATATACAACCTTGACTACTTGCTTTTTTTTAACCATATAATTATATTTTATTTAATTTTCATGTTTGAAATCATCATGAATATTCAGGTTTTTCACTGTACATTTTAGTATAGTATAATTATTGCAAGCAAAAGATTATGTGTGAAATGTATATAAGTTATAAAACATTGTATTATATTGTGTAAACACTCATGTACATACTGCTAAGTTCAAGAAGCACATGATACCAGTAGCTTATACCTGCCTATAGGACCTCTCCATCATATCATTTTTCCCCAGATGAAACCACTTTATTGAATTTTGTGTTTATCATTCCATTGTTTGTAACAACAATTTTATCACATTTTAACATAAGCAATATATTTCTTTATATTGCTTTTTTGAGTTTATAAAATATCAGACTTAATGTAATATTCTGGCATTTGCTTTTTTTGACTCAACATTGTGTCTGAATGTCACATATTGTTCTGTTTGGCTATCATTCATTCATTTGCACTACTGTATAATATTCCACTGTGAGAATAAACTCATTGGGATAGTTCTCAGTTTTCCCTATTGAAACAATGCTCTTTTGAATATTCTTCTATTCTGTGGGTCAGAGTACTTTTGTAATACAAAGCAAAGTCCCAATCCAAAGGAATTTACTTGTCGTGGCAGGAGACCCAACCACAAGCAATAAATAAGATAAGCCAATAAAAAATATGCTCAGAATAAAACTAAACCAGAGTCACAGGACAGACTGCTGGACATTGGCCTGGCTTTTCCCAGACCTTAGTAAAAACAATAATTGTTGTCTTCATGTTTATCAAACACCTCAGCCTCTCACTCCTTTGGGAACATTTGTGGATGAGCTGAGATGGTTGATCTACACTATCTGCTTCTGCCAACTAACCATCAGTGGAAAGAGTAATAATTAACCAAGACAGGTAATCCTTGTAATGTGCTTAGTACAGAGTTGGGTACACAAGACATAGTAAATAAGGGGCAGTCGGAAAAATGGGAAGAAATGGGGAGCCGCTGTTGGCAAAGGCCATCTCATTTGCTCTAATTATAGTTTAATCTCCATATTACTTGTACTTTTTTCAGGTAGCCCCTAGCTTCATGAACAAGTGACAATTGGAACTGAGAAGCTGCTCCAGATAAGGACCTTAGTTGAAAGTGCCAGGGTAAATACATGCCGTGGTTTAGAGAACGATGCAGGCTGAACTTGGCAGTAACTTGTACCTCTCACTTTCCTTCCTGGGTCTCCTCCTCACTGAAAGGATTTTGCTCATCACCTGACATACAGGCAAACCTGTCTCCAAGGTTTTTAATCTGAACAACTGGAACATAAGAGCTGCCATGTTCTGGTATAGGGAAATTGGCAAGGGAAATAAGTTTTGACATTTGAAGATAATATCAGAAGCCATTATTAGACTTAAGCTTGAGATGACTATTAAGCATTCAAATGGAGGTGTTAATGTTACTTGCATTCAAATGGAAATGCAAGTATGGATGAGCAGCCTGGTTACCGTTGAAGTTATACATTTAGGGGTTCTCAGTGCACAAAGTCCTTAAAGTCAAGAGATTAGGTAATGCCATCAAATGACTAAGTGTGGACACCAAAGAGAAGAGGGCCAAGAGCTGAACATGAGGACACTATTCTTGGATGATGTCAGAGTCTCTTCATTCCCCTGTTTCTATGTCGTGACCATTCTCCATCTCTACCTCCAAAAGGTCACCTTTTCTCAGCATCAAGTGACTCAGATTATGTAATGCTATTGTCTTGGAAGAAAAGCTATGACAAAGGCAGAGACATTACTTTGCCAACAAAGGTCCATATTGTCAAAGCTATGTTTTTTCAGTAGTCATGTATGGATGTGAGAGCTGGACCATAAAGAAGGCTGAGAACCAAAGAACTGATGCTTTTGAATGGTGGGGTTGGAGAAGACTCTTGAGAATCTCTTGGACTGCAAGGAGATCAAACCAGTCGATTCTAAAGGAAATCAACCCTGAATATTCACTGGAAGGACTGATGCTGAAGCTGAAGCTCCAATACTTTGGTCACCTGCTGAGAAGAGCTGACTCATGGGAAAAGTCTCTAATGCTCGGAAAGACAGGGCAGGAGGAGAAGGGGATGACAGAGAACGAGATGGTTGGATGGCATCACTGACTCAATGGACATGAGTCTGAGCAAACTCCAGGAGATAGTGAAGGACAGGGAAGCCTGGCATGCTGCAGTCCATGGAGTCACAGAGTCAGACACGACTGAGTGACTGAACAACGAAAACAACAATTATCTGAGCGTCTTTGGTGGCTTCCTCTCACTTAAGTCCAAACTCCTCACCAGGAGTATCTGGCTCCTCCGCATGCCTCCATCTTACTTTATTCTTTTCTTTTGTTCTGTACACACCAGATCCTCTGTGTAGTGCTATTTACTCCTCAAATACATGCATCTTTCTCATTTCAGGTCACTTGTACTAGCTGTTCCCTCAGCCTGGAGGAAGAAACTTATCTTTGTAGGGCTATCTCCTTTCCACTCAAATTTCAGCTCAAAATACCACCTCTTCACAGAATTTTTTCCTGTCACTCCACAGCACTTTTTTATGGCACTGATATGTGACATTATCTTTTTATTTGCATATTGACTCTGAATCTCAGCTCCCCCTGGCAGTGACTGCCCGTGTTTACTATTCTCTATTCCCAAGGCTTCAAACAGTGATTGCCACCTGGTAGGCAGTCAATAGATAGTTGTTGACTAAGTGAATGAATGACTTCTAGAATTTTGCATAGTTTTTAGTATCTTTTTTAGCTTCCAGATTTAGGGAGGGAATGCTGGGCTGCCATTTTTCTTTGTCCGGTCTTTATCTTTATGTTCACCTTTGACTTCTTCAACACTCCCCTGCCTCACAAAAGCCCAACTGTGCTATAAAAATATTAGAAAGAATATTTTATTTTAAAGCTTGTGAATCAGAGGATTGTGTAAAGAAGTTACTCTAATCTGAATGCCTTGACACAGTGACTCATTGAAATGTTCCCAGTGACTCCAGAAGGGGACCGATGCTCCTGCAGAGCAGCCACGCTCACTTCGAAGGCTGTGAGGGACTGGACCAGGTCTGAAACAGCATCTGCCATGGTGCCATCATGAAGGAGGCTCTGGAGCAGTTCTTCATTTTTGTAGGGTTGCTGGTTTGCCTGGTCTACCTGATGAAATGCGTGAGATTCTCTAAATGTATTTTCCTGCACTTCTGGAAAGTTTTGCCAAGGTCTTTCTTGAAGTCAGTGGGAGAATGGGCAGGTAAAGAAAGCTTTTCATCTTTTGTTCTTGTTGTTTTTATTATTACTTAGGTCTCAATGATATATTGCATCTTTTCCTTTTGAGAGCAAAGTTGTAATTCCTTTGGGTTAATTTGCGGGGTTGGAAAGTACAAATGAACTTGACTGAAAAACGTGATGTGAGGCATCAGGAGAATCATTCAGGAAGAATGTGACTCAGTTCTTTCCTGTGTGCTTTTCCTCTCATCCTCACTAGTTGGGTTTTTCTTATTTTTGGAGTTTCTGATGATACAAATCATGGATGAGGCAGAAAATTATGTATCATCTTCCCCAGATTTTCAAAAACCCAGAGTGCTTTCATTTCCTTAAACAGAGCTTCAAAATTCTGAAATCCAATAATAATTTAAATCCATTTTATTATACTAATTTCTCAGAGACCTGTCACCAAGTGAGGGTAATGCAAAATCAAGGCAATAAAGATCTCTGTGGAGACATGTTTTTAAATGGTTATATTCAGAATCTGGGTCTGGTTTATGTCCCAAGTAGATTGATTAATCACTGCCTCTCAATAGAATTTGGCTCCTGAAACTGTCATGCAGAATTTCAGCCCTATGCTGAGTTTAAGGTGAAGAACAGGAGGCTATGGTTTCAGCATCTCCTTGAATGAAGTGCTAGGTTTGCATTTCAAAGTTGGTATTATGCGTTGGTGTCAGTCTATCAATAACCAATGCTGTGACCTGGCCTGCCCTTGTAGGTCTTACTATGATTGCAAAATGCCTTTCAGCACCATCAGGAAACTTAAGAAAAAATAAAGGTTTATTACCTACAGGACCTGTAAATTATACAGCGCACCTGGTGCCACAACAAGGTCATGTGTAGAAAGAGAGGGAGAGAGTGAACGGGCCTGGGGTTCTGCATTTATTTTATTCCGGACTGGGGGCCTAGGGTTTCAAGAACTCTTTCTTTAATAGTGAATTTAAAACATAAGAGAGGGAAGTTAAAGCACGGGAAGAGAAAAAACAAGTGGTCAAAATGGTCAGTTATTGAAACCAACCAAGATTTTTAAAAGATGCTTGCTCCTTGGAAGAAAAGCTATGACAAACCTAGACAGCGTATTAAAAAGCAGAGACGTCAGGTTTTTTTTACAAAGGTCCGTATAGTCAAAGCTATGGTTTTTCTAGTCATGTACAGATGTGAGAATTGGACTATAAAGAAGGCTGAATGCCAAAGAATCGATACTTTTGAATTGTGGTGCTGGAGAAGACTCTTGAGAGTCCCCTGGACAGCAAGGAGATCAAACCAGTCAATCCTAAAGAAATCAACCCTGAATTTTCATTGGAAGGACTGATGCTGAAGCTCCAATACTTTGGGCACCTGATGCGAAAAGCTGACTCATCAGAAAAGACCCTGATGCTGGGAAAGACTGAGGGCAAGAGGAGAAGTGGGTGGCAGAGGGTGAGATAGCATCACTGACTCAATGGACATGAGTTTGAGCAAACTCTGGGAGATAGTGAAGAACAAGGAAGCCTGATGTGCTTCAGTTTTGTGGGGTTGCAAGGAATTGGACACGATTTAGCAACTGAATAACAAAATTTTTAAAAAAGAGACCTCGTTTGGGGGAGATTATCTGGCTCTTTACGTTATCCTGTGGCCAAAATAACTTATATTAGCAATCACCGTTTTTAAAGTAGGTGCCTCTTTGAAACTGATACCTAACTGGCAATCAAAGCATAAGCCAAGACCTTGCATTATGAAAAAGAAAAAAACAAAAACAAAAACCCAGCTGTCAGGTTTTATGCTACAATAGGGTTGTAAGAAATCCAGTGACTTAAAAAAAATAAAAAAGATTTTAAGTGGCTTTAGGAATACAATCCCAGGCTAAATAGGAGAGATTGTAAACAACCTTATAGGAATGCCAGATAAAATACAGGATACTCAAGTTATATTTGAATTTCTTATTTAGTGATAAATAAATAATTTTTAATACATGATACTCTAGTTATTACATGGGACATTCTTATACTAAAAAATTATTTGCTGTTTACCTGAAATTAAAATTTAACTGGGCATCCTGTGTCCTTATTTGCAAGAGCTGGCAACCTTATACCCTCAGCATTGGAAATTAAAAAATTATTATATGGAAATTGTTTGGCATGAAAAAAATGTGTTTTTAACTGTTGCTTGTTATATCTGGAGAGAGAGAGAGAGAGGATATGTATGTGTGAGAACTCCTTCCTCTCAGGTCAGTAGGAAGTTCCCAAAGTACTTGCTGAGCATTCTGAACTTGAGTGTTCTGGATCCTTTAAGCCCAGCTCCACACAGATTTAAATGCCATGCTCTGAGGGGTTAGAACTTGGCCCTTCTAAGAACAAGCATTCCAAAAGAAATTCATATGCAGCTATATGTGGCCGATTTCCCAATTTTGTCACTGGTATCCTTTATAGAGTTTTGGGGCCAAGATCAAAGCCTGGGTTCAGATCCTGCTGCCATCATCTTTAGCACTGCGGCCTTGATTGGGTTAAGAACTTTCCCTTAGCTTCCTCATTTATAAGGGAAATGATGGTCCCCGCATTACAGGCTTGTTTTGAAGGTTAGATGAAATGGTGGCTGTGGGGCTGCCCAGCCACATGCGCTTTCTGTGTTTCTGTAAGCCTGACAAGGAAGAGCTTTACTGGACCTATGATGCCTGTTCCACCTTCTCCCTAAATTCAAACAGCCTCATCTGTCACCCTCACCCCCAACTCCCGTGAAGAAGCTGCTAGTGGGAACCCAGGTGGCTGTGGAGTGACAGAGCCTGGACCTAATTTAACCTGTGTCCCAGGCCCGGTCCGGGAACTGGGACGGAGGCGGCACTGAGAACTTCACCGCTAACGCACAGGAGCAGGAGGGGAGGCAGCCAGGAACCTCAGATGCCAGCCGCCTCCTCTCTTCTGTCTCCTGTCCATCTCACGCTGTGTAAAGCTGCTGTGTAATTTAGTTGGTAAATAATTAGGTCTAAGTGAATGACAAACAAACGCCCCAAATAAAGTGCATGGCAGAAAGTAAGCACTCAGTAGATGCCAGCCACTTAGCGACAGGATCTTGCCTATGTAGTTCAGGCCTGGTACTTGGTGATTTGGAGGACGCCTGTAAGGAAGGGGAAGATGGAGCGGAAGACAACAGAACCCTGACCATAGTACCTCTACCAAGTGAAATAGGTCATATGCATGGAGTCACTTAAAAGTATCCAAATAAACACATAAAATAATTGGTAATTATTAAAATGAGGGTGCTTCTGCCAGTGTGCTGCTTGCTTGGTCCGCTTTCCCTCTCAAGTAAACTAAATGCACACACAGCTTTCGTACACACTTTTGGAAAGCATATCCTTCGATTTTGCTGCAAAGGTAAATTGCAGATAGGTATATACTGAATTGTAGTTTATTTTGAAGCTATGACATTCACACAATTGAGTTTTACTCTAGAGCTCAGTCATTAAATATGTATGTGCTGTTATACAGTGGAAAAGTACTCAGTTCTACAAGGAAAAAATTGAGTCAGTTGCAGTGAGGTAGATGAACCTAGAGCCTGTTACACTGAGTGAAGTAAGTCAGAAAGAGAAAAGTATATATTAACATACATATATATATATATATATACACACACACATATATATATATATAGTATCTAGCGGAGAAGGCAATGGCACCCCACTCCAGTACTCTTGCCTGGAAAATCCCATGGATGGAGGAGCCTGGAAGGCTGCAGTCCATGGGGTCGCTAAGAGTCGGACACGACTGAGCGACTTCACTTTCACTTTTCACTTTCATGCATTGGAGAAGGAAATGGCAACCCACTCCAGTGTTCTTGCCTGGAGAATCCCAGGGACGGGCGAGCCTGGTAGGCTACTGTCTATGGGGTCACACAGAGTCGGACACGACTGAAGTGACTTAGCATAGCATAGCATAGCATGGTATCTAGAAAAATGGTGCTGATGAACCTATTTGCAGGGAGGGAATGGAGATGCTGATGTAGAGAATGGACTTGTGGACTCAGTGAAGGAAGGAGAGGGTGGCAAGAGTTGCAGAAAGTAGAATTCACATATATACACTCTTATGTGTAAAATAGATAGCTAGTGGGGAGCTGCTATATAACACAGGGAGCCGAGCCTGGTGCTCTGTGATGACCTAGAGGGATGGGATGGGGGCAGGGAATATATAATTATGACCAATTTCCATTGTTATATAGCAGAAACCAACACACCACTGTAAAGCAATATTCTACCAATTAAAAAAAATTTTTAATGTATGTGCTATGGACTATAAAAGGACTAGATAGCACATCTCACTGTCATCTATTAATCAGTTGATCTAGTGAACACAAATTCTTTAGGTTCCTTCATGTCACTCCATCTTCTTTTTGCATTTCTGTATTTTCCTCCTTGTTAAAAGTTCTCTATCTTCCATGGGTTTTGATTTCTGCTGTCCTATGAGGGTGAGGATAGGAAATGGGGAGAACTTGACTTTCACTAGGAACCTTGAAACATCCTTACAGTGACAACTGGGTGTGTGGGTAGAGAGAGAATAGAGTACACTGCTTGTCCTTGATGAATTAAGGCTTAGAACTGTAAACCCTTATGGGGTTTGAATAAAGTGTTTTCTGGCTAAGGCACTTTGTTTCATTTTGGACCATGTTTTCCATAGCCTCACCAACTCTTTCCCCAACCTCATCCAAAAAAAAGTTTCATTTTGAAGTTTAGTGAAGGAAGTCAAGGCTGGAACATTCCCAGTTAAGCAAAGTTGGTCACAGTTGAGCAGAGTTGGGTTAGAGAGTAGGAGGGCATTGCTTTGGAATATTATATTGTATCTTAGAGAGTAGGCCTGCAGTCAAATGTAGCCAGCAAGAAAGAAGATTTTAAAGATTAATTAATTCTATCCTTTAAAACCATTTCTGCTTTTTTCAGTGATCACCGGAGCAGGAGATGGGATTGGGAAAGCTTACTCATTCGAGGTAGGTTGTGTTCTTGGGGACTTTCTCCTCTCCTTGTATTAAACATACCATGGTCATGTGTCACCACAAACACTACTTTTCTGATTAGAAAAGCAAGAGACATTCCTTTACGAAGAAAACTATTTTCTATTGAAAAGGAAATTTAAAAATCACAATCTCACCCCCTCGCTACCTTAAAAAAATACAATGATATTCAAAGGTGGCAGTATCTCTCCTTAGGAATTGTTTTAGAATTTATGGGGGCACTGTTATTTTCTAGGGTAATTGTACCATAAGCATTTATTATACTTAAAACAATAAAAAATTATCAACTACTTTCCTTGTGTTTATCCTTTACATCATAGCCAGGGTATATGTTAATTTAAAAATCATTTGTATAGGTAGCATATATATATAAAACTTTCATTTCAAGAAGATTAATGAACATTAAAAAATAATATAAAGAGAATCTGATAGGGTTGAGGGTCACTGGTGTATGATGTCTTTGAGTGTTTTCTTCCAGGGTTTTTGTTTCTCTGTAGACAGATAGATAGCAGGTAGTAACGCTTTTCTAAAAATGCGTTTACAGGATATGTAGTTTGGTAAGCTATTACTGGGCTTCCATGTGGTTCAGTGGTAAAGAATCTGCCTGCCAATTCAGGAGACACAGCAGACGTGGGTTTGATCCCTGGGAAGATACTCTGGAGTAGGAAATAGCAACCCACTCCAGTATTCTTGCCTGGAAAATTCCTTGGGTAGAGGAGTCTGACAGGCTACAGTCAATGGGGATCACAAAAAGTCAGACACAACTTAGCGACTAGGCAGTGGTCTAAGGGTCAGGAGCTATGTACTCTAGTCCTCACTCAGACACGGTCTGCAGATTTTGGATGAATTATATATCCTTTCTGGGCTTCCAGGTCTTTATTAGCACAAAAGATACCACCTAAGAACTTTCAAATTCTGTTTCTGTTCTAGACTAATTCTTGTCTTGCTCTTGTAGAATCTTATTCTTTGTTTCCTTTCATTCTTTTCTAAGGCTGTATTAAACAATTTTCTGTGATCTTTCTTTCATGCAAGATTTTCTCTCTTCCAGAGAACCTGTTCTTGTCTCCCTGCTAAATGCTGCTTCAAGGAAAGCAGTTCAGAGTCTGGAATACTATGGATTGTAATAGCTAAGAATTTGAGGTTGAAAATTAATTAGATCACTGTCTGTTCAAACTCTGCCTCAATATGCTTACTGCAGAATTTCCACATCAATAAACTGGAGGAGATGCTAATTCCATCTGGGCTTTTGTAAAAGTTATATGGATGAGGTGGGCAAAATGCTTTGCAGAGAGTAAGCTCTCCAAGTTTAGCCACTGTTATTATTGAATGTATAAGCTGCCTTTTCTCTCCCATATCTTGCTTTTTTTTTTTTTTGAGAAAGAAAATGTGTGGTATTTACCATATTTTTACTCTTTTTATTGTTTATTCTTCCCTGATGTTCCAAGATTTTTTCTTTTCTAATTTCCTATCTATTTAGAGAAGTTCCTGTAGCTATTCTTTTATAGTAGTTCTGCTGGTGGCACATTCTCATTGTTTTTCTTCATCATAGAATGTATCAATTTCCCCTTCATTCCAGAAGGATAATTTCGCTGAATATAGGATTTATAGTTGACAATCCTTTCCTTTCAGCACTTGGAAAATGTTGTGCCTCTTCCTTCTGGCCTGTATGGTTTCTGGTGAGTTTCATGTCATTCAAATAATTTTTCTCATAGGTCAAGTGTTGTTTCTCTTTCATTGTCTTCAACACATTTTTCTTTGTGTTCAGTTTTCAGGAGTTTAGTTATGTTTCTTGGTGCGGGTTTATTTGAGTTTATCTTCTTTGAGATTCAGTTAGCCTCTTGAATCTGTAAGTTTATACATTTTCACAGATTTGAGAATTTTTCATTTATACTTTCTGCATATATTCCTTCTGCCTTTTTTTCTTCTGGGACTCCGGTGACACAATGTGAGATTTTTCTTATAGTCCTTCCTTGTAGGTCTCTGAGATGCTGTGCATTTTTTTCAGTGTATTTTTTCTCTCTTTAGATTGCAGTTTAGTTGCTCAGTCATGTCTGAGTCTTGTGACCCCATGTACTATAGCCCGCCAGGCTCCTCTGTCCATGGGATTCTCCAGGCAAGAATACTGGAGTGGATTGCCATTTCCTTCTCCACTGTTTAGATTGGATAATTCCTATTGTTTTATCTTTAAGTTCATGGATTCTTTCCTTGGTCTCTCCATTCTGCTATTGAGCCCATTGATTTTTTAATTTCACTTCCTGTACTTTTCAGTTCTAAAATTTCCATTTGATTCTTTTTATCTTTATTTGCTGAAACATTCTATTTTTCTTTTGTTTTACTTAGGTTTGTGATTGCTCTCTGAAGTGTTTTTATGGCAGCTTTTTAGAAATTCTAACCAGATAATTCTAATATCTATGTCATCTCAATGTTGGTATTTGTTGATTGCTTTTATCTTACTCAAACCGAGATCTTCTTGGTGTGTTTTTTTGTTTTTTTTTTTATTGAATCTTGGATATTTTTGGTTTTAAGTTGTGAGACTCTGGATCATATTTAAACTTTCCTATTTAGATGTGTATGGCCATTGCTTCAGAATGGGGAGGAGAGGGTGCTGACATTTTTCTATCAGGTGAAATAGGAGCCCAGGTTTTCCACTTGGCCTCCACTGGCAGTTGCTGGATATGGGTAGGAGTTCTGGCTCCTCAAAGGCCACTCTGGATTTTGGGGGGAAAGAGTGCGTCCTTACTGCTCTCCACAAGTGGTGCTTGGAGGCAGTGGTCTCACTGTTACTGCGGTGATGGTATAAGTCCTGAATATCCACTAGGCTTCCTCTGTCATCATTCCAGGGGAAGGAAGAGGGGAGAGAGCTGAGGGGGTGCTCTGGCACTATCAGGTAGAAGTGGAAGCTCAAGTCTCAGCTGACATGAGGGGTAGGATGGCTGGGATGAAAGTCCTGGCATCCTGCTCAGACTTATCTGATGCCAACATGGCAGGGGTTGGAATCCTTGTTAGGGCAGCCTTCCCAGGGTGGAAGTGTCAGCTCCCCCCTCAACCTTTGGAGGCGAGGGTGGCAGTAGAAGCTTATATGCATATATATATATATATATATATATATATATTTGAGTTGTTTGCCTGCAGTAAAGCAGTTATTTTCTAAAGTTTTCAGCCTTGCTAGCGTGCCCGTTTTCTAGTCTTTTTGTTAGAGACAGCAGACTCTTGTTGGGACTTTTTATGTCCATATCTGTTGGTGTTTCTGAATATCCAGCTTATCCAGCAATAAGTCTGGGATATATGAGGCAAAAATAAAACCCAGGAAACTCATGGCTGGTTTCCTCAGGTCTCAAGGCCCATAGCTACTCTTCTCACTCTCTTTTGGAGTCTTCTTATATTTATTTTATGTATTATGTCCACATTGCCTGTTTTAGTTGCATTTCATAGTAGAGATAGGGAAAAGTATTTTCACTCCATCTTTCTGGAAGCATTCTAACCTAGTCTGTATTTGTAACTGGAGAAGCAAAAGAGACTTTGTCTCCTTTTAAAGGAATGTCAACCATTACTGGAAGCAGGTGAAAAAAGTTGTTGAGAGGGATGGCATGGAGGAAGGAGGACAAGAATGAGCCTGCTCTTCACACCTCTGAAGCCTCTGCTTCACTCTGTATTTCACACCATTTCTGTTCCTTTGGCACCTGAATTCAAGCTTTTCTATTTACTGCCTCACAGAAGAAGCCCTGTCTTCCCTGGTGTTCCCACCACCTGTTACAGATTAGCGGTGACAAGCACCTTCCTTGAACCAGGCCCTAACACACAGCAGAAGGAAAACGGCCCATTTATCACAGCAGCAGCCATTCTTCTTTAGTACAGTGCCCAGCGGGGAATTCTGGGAAAGTGAGTGCTTCAGGGGCTTAACTCCCTGAAGCAGGGGGCAGTAAAACCCATATATGGAGCCTGTCAGCCTGGACATTCTAGAAATAAGATTGAGCCCTGCTCAAATGGACAAAGGAAACAATGCTGGCCCAGACAATCAAGTGTTTTCCATGCCCCCCTCCTGACTCTGACCACTTCACAGGGAACCTTTACAAAGTCTATGGCTCGTAAGAGAAATGGCACAATTCAGGAGAGGCTGGAAGCCCACAAGGCAGAGAGTCCTTTGTGCTGAAAATGCAAATTGTTTTCCATTTAATGAACAGTTTCCTTTCCAGGAGGCTGATGAAGTGAATTGTGAGACGAAGGTGCTTAATTTTTAGCCATGCTTTGCTAGATTCCCAGACTGAAAATGAGGGCTGGTGGAGGGTGGGAGGTGGGGGATTTTCCAGGAGAGAAAGAGAAGACTTCACGATATCACTAGCCTTAAAATTGGACAGTTCTTACTTTTAATTTTTTTATCTTTTAATTTTCTATTTATTTTGAGAGTTTTAAAGTAGACAACTTTTTCGAGCAGTTCTAGACTGACCACAGAATCTTGCAGAAGGTGCAGCGAGTTCACATATACGCCCTGTCCCCATATATACTCCAGAGTGGCAAGTTTGCTACAATCAGTGAACATACACTGATACATCATTATCACCCAGTTTACCTTGGGGTTCACTCTTCTTGGTTTAGTTTTTCCATGGTGGTTGTTTTTCAGAGGGAAGTGTGGTATGGGCACAGCTGAAAATGTGTTTCTCTTAGGGACCCTCTTCCTACCCTCTCCTCTGTTCAGTCTGGTCTGAATGAAGCTTTCTCTATCTCAAGTCAGTCAAAATTGATACAAAAGTCTTTGAGAGATTTTCTGTGGCTTATTTCCTTTCCATAGCTATGTTCCAGCCAAACTGCCTGTGAGTAAATTTCTTTGCATGTCATTTAAAAATATACTAGGAAATCAACTATTTAAAGAAACGACAGATGCAGAATGAAAAAAAAAAGGGAAGGTGTTAGTCACTCAGTCATGTCTGACTTTTCGACCCCATGGACTATAGCCTGCCAGTCTCCTCTGTCCATGGAATTATCCTGGCAAGAATACTGGAGCGATAGCCTTTCCCTTCTCCAGGGGTTCTTCCTGGCTCAGGGATTGAACCCAGAATATCACCCCTAATTATATATATGTCTTTTTACAAAGTGAAACCTCACTATACAGATTCCAGGCCAGGGGTGGGACTTGTAATAATACTTTATGACTGAAGATCAGCGTTATACTGAGTATAATTTGCTTTAAAATACTTCAGCATGCATAATATGATATATATGTGAGTCTGTAAGTTTAAAAAGTTTCTTGAGGTATAATTCACATACCATAAAATTTACCTAAATGTACAGTACAATAACTTTTAGTAAATTGGCCAAAGAGTTCACCATCATCACTATCCAGTTTTAGCATATGTCCATCATCCTAATGACCCTAGTGAGATCACTGACAACTGGCCATGGTTAATCCCCCATTCCTACCCCTAGTCCTAGGCTGCTGCTCATCTTTTCTGAACATTTCATACAAATACCACCACACACTATGCAGTCGTTTGGGTCTGATTTCCTTCAGAGTATTTTTGAGGTTCATCCATGTTGTAGCACGTGTCAGTGGTTCTTCAGTTTTTATTGCAGAATAATATTCTATCATATGGATACACCACAGTTTGTTTATTCATTTATTAACTGATGAATATGTGGGTTGTTCCCTCTTGGGAGGTATATAATATGCTGCTGCGAATACTCTTATGTGCTGTTTTGCATGGACATATATTTCCATTTCTCTTGGGTAGATTACCTAGGAATGGAATCACTGGGTTGTACGGTAAACTTGTATATAAGATTAGTGAGTGCACGTTTCTGCTGTGCGTTAACAGTTGAAGATAATGTCCAAGGTGGTGTGTGTTGAGTTTCTTCTACTTGCCCCCTCAGGATTCACTCTCTGCTCTTCTTCACCCTCCTCTGTGCCCCAGGAGGCTGACCTGCACCAAGCACCTCAGTTGATCTCTGGTTTCAGCAGGGTTTGTGGGGGTTGGGAGACACTGGCAATAGGTAAGAGGGAGTCAGGAACATGAAGCTGGGTTTCTTTCTGCTCTCTTTCTGTGGGTCAGGGAAGGCTGTGTCCCTCTGCTGAAGGCCGTAGCTCTGTTGAGCAGCCCTCTCCACCCTCTGGTTCTGGTATCCGTTCATCCCCCAACCCTTTCAGGTTCACAGCTGCTGTTGTTAATAGCTCCAGAATATCGTGGGTTTTCCACACACTACTCACACTTTGTAAATCAGCCTTTTATTAAACTGTCTGCAAGTTACCCAGAGAGTGTGCTGTTTTTGCCAAGACTTTGGCTAAATTCAGGTTTCAGCTAATTTTTAAAGATGCTAAATCAGACTTCATCAACATCTGTGCTTCAGCTAACCTGACTTTCATTAGAGAGTTTGCCCCTTAGCCTAAGAAAGGTTATCGATAGTTTTCCTGAGGAAGTATCTTCCAAGATGTGTGGATTTGCTAGAAGTGTTGCACAGGCACTTTCGCCCTCTGTGAACAAGGATGTGGTGTCTATGAGCAGGGCAGAGTGGTGTTCTTGACCTTGAATGGATTTGGCCCCGTGTCCTGAGAGTGGAGGATTCGGTCACCTAACCCTGCCAGAAGTTTGACTGCACCCCGCCCCCAGAACATGATCGTATCTACCTGGGATGAGCCTTCACAGAGTGCCTAAGGGACAGATGGCTGGGACTCCACTAAGCTATGAGAACAGGTTCATAATTGCTTTGATGGCTGCTTACTGACAGAATTCGTTATTGGTAGGATTTGGTCTTAGACTTGTTTGCATTTTGCAACACATCATCTGCTGGGTAGTTGTTGGGCAGCAGGGAGATCTGTAGCCAAAATCTACCTCTAATCACTGGAGACTACAAGAAAACCCAGTGATTGTGAACAATCAAGTAGGTTAGGTCAATAGGCATATTTAATGCCTCCCAGGGTTCCAGTCTGGAGAAGGCAATGGCACCCCACTCCAGTACTCTTGCCTGGAAAATCCCACGGACAGAGGAGCCTGGTAGACTGCAGTCCATGGGGTCTCTGGGAGTCAGACACGACTGAGTGACTTCACTTTCACTTTTCACTTTCATGCATTGGAGAAGGAAATGGCAACCCACTCCAGTGTTCTTGCCTGGAGAATTCCAGGGACGGGGGAGCCTGGTGGGCTGGTCTATGGGGTCACACAGAGTCGGACACGACTGAAGCGACTTAGCAGCAGCAGCAGTAGCAGCAGCAGGGTTCCAGTCATTCAGAGTTCTAGTCAGCTCTGCCCAGTGCTTAGGGAGCATATGCACTGTTACCTAATTTTCCTGTATTTATTTAGTTCTCCTTTAACTTTTTTTTTTAAACTAACCTTTTGCTGCTAAGTCACTTCAGTCGTGTCCGATTCTGTGCGACCCCATAGACGGTAGCCCACCAGGCTCCCCCATCCCTGGGATTCTCCAGGCAACAACACTGGAGTGGGTTGCCATTTCCTTCTCCAATGCATGAAAGTGAAGTCACTCAGTCATGTCTGAGTCTTCGAGACCCCATGGACTGCAGCCCACCAGGCATTTTGAGATATTTATAGACTCATAAGTAGCTGTAAGAAAGAATACAAAGAGATCCCATGTACCCTTTACCCAATCTTGCAAAGTTATCATATAAGTCACAGTATCAACATCAATACAGTCAAGATACAGAATATTTCCATCATCATAAGGAGCCCTTGTGTGGCTGTTTTATAAATACCCCCACCTCCCCTCTTTCTTTCTCCTGCCTTCCTTCCTTCTTTCATTATTTCTTTCTTTAAGTATAATTGATTTATGATGTGTTAATTTTTGCTGCATAGTAAAATGATCAGTTATATATATTCTTTTTCATATTCTTTTCATTATGGCTTATAACAGGATATTGAATATAGTTTCCTGTGCTACAATAGGACCTTGTTGTTTATCCAGCTGATAACAAAATAGTTTGTATCTGCTAATCCCAAACTCCAAATCCTTTCCTCCCCCACCTCTCCACCCCGCTGGCAATCATGAATATGTTCTCTGTGTCTCTTACTTCCTTCTTAACCTGTGGCAAATGCTTATCTGGTCTCCAGTTCTATAACATGGTCTTTTAAAGAATGCTATATAAATGGAATCATATGCTTTGTAGCCTTTTTGAATTGGTTTTTTTCTGCCCAGCATAATTTTCTACAGATTAATCCAGGGTGTCCCAATATTCTGTTCCTTTTCAGTACTAAGTAGAATTCCATGGTATGGAGGTTACACAGTCTGTTTAACCATTCATCCATTGAAGGACATTTAAGTTGTTTCTGTATTTTGGCAACACAAATAAAGCTTCTATAAACATTTATGTGTAAGTTTTGTGTGAACATAAGGCTATTTTTTTCTGAAATAAACACTCAGGAGTGCAATTGCCAGCTGGTATGGTAGAATCCCCATGGACAGAGGAGCCTGGCCAGGCTACAGCCTGTGGGGTCATAAAGAGTGGGATACAACCGAGTGATTAAGGACAGCACAGCATGGTAGCTGCATGTTTAGTTTTTTAAGAAATTGCCAAACTATTTCCCAGATTGATTGTACCATTCTCAACAGCACTGTGTGAGTGGTCCATTTTCTCAGCATTCTCAGCAGCATTTGGTGTTGTTATTTTTTTTTCTTTATTTTAGCCGTTCTGAGAGCTGTGCAGTAACATATCATCATGCTTTAGAGTTGCACTTTCCTGATGGCCGATCATGTTTATGTCAGTTCAGTTCAGTCATTCAGTCGTTTCTGACTCTTTGCAACCCCATGGACTGCAGCATGCCAGGCTTCCCTGTCTATTGCCAATAACTGGAGTTTACTCAAATTCATGGCCATTGAGTCAGTGATGCCATCCAGTCATCTCATCCTCTGTCGTACATTTCTCCTCCTGCCTTCAATCTTTCTCAACATCAGGGTCTTTTCAAATGAGTCAGTTCTTCACATCAGGTGGCCAAAGTTTTGGAGCTTCAGCTTCAACATCAGCCCTTTCAATGAACATTCAGGACTGATTTCCTTTAGGATGGACTGGTTGGATCTCCATGCTGTCCAAGGGACTCTCAAGAGTCTTCTCCAACTCCACAGTTCAAAAGCATCAATTATTTGGTGCTCAGCTTTCTTTATAGTCCAATTCTCACATCCGTACATGACTACTGGAAAAACCATAGCCTTGACTAGATGGACCTTTGTTGGCAAAGTTATGTTTCTGCTTTTTAATATGCTGCCTAGGTTGGTCATAACTTTCTTTCTAAGGAGCAAGCATCTTTTAATTTCATGGCTGCAGTCACCATCTGCAGTGATTTTGGAGCCCCCCAAAATAAAGTCTGTCACTGTTTCCACTGTTTCCCCATCTATTTGCCATGAAGTGATAGGACCAGATGCCATGATCTTAGTCTTCTGAATGTTGAGCATTAAGCCAACTTTTTCAGTCTCCTCTTTCACTTTCATCAAGAGGCTCTTTAATTCTTCTTTACTTTCTGCCATAAGGGTGGTGTCATCTGCATATCTGAGGTTACTGATGTTTTCCTGGCAATCTTGATTCCAACTAGTTCTTCATCTAGCCCAGCGTTTCTCATGATGTACTCTGCATATAAGTTAAATAAGCAGGGTGACAAAATACAGCCTTGATGTACTCCTTTCCCTATTTGGAACCAGTCTGTTGTTCCATGTCCAGTTCTCACTCTTGCTTCCTGACCTGCATACAGATTTCTCAAGAGGCAGATCAGGTGCTCTGGTATTCCCATCTCTTGAAGAATTTTCCACAGTTGTGGTGATCCACATAGTCAAAGGCTTTTGGCATAGTCAATAAACAGAAGTAGATGATTTTCTGGAACTCTCTTGCTTTTTCAATGTTCCAATGGATGTTGGCAATTCGATCTCTGGTTCCTCTGCCTTTTCTAAATCCAGCTTGAACATCTGAAAGTTCATGGTTCATATACTGTTGAAACCTGGCTTGGAGAATTTTGAGCATTACTTTACTAGCATGTGAGATGAGGGCAATTATGTGGTAGTTTGAGCATTTTCTGGCATTGCCTTTCTTTGGAATTGGAATGAAAACTGACCTTTTAGAATCTTGTGGCCACTGCTCAGTTTTCCAAATTTGCTGGCATATTGAGTGCAGCACTTTCACAGCATCATCTTTTAGGATTTAAAATAGATCAATTGGAATTCCATCTCTTTCACTAGCTTTGTTCATAGTGATGCTTCCTAAGGCCCACTTGACTTCACATTCCAGGATGTCTGGCTCTAGGTTGGTGATCACACCATCGTGATTATCTGGGTCATGAAGATCTTCTTTTTTGTGTAGTTCTTCTGTGTATTGTTTCCACCTCTTCTTAATATCTCCTGCTTCTGTTTTAGGTCCATACTGTTTCTGTCCTTTATTGAGCCCATCTTTGCATGAAATGTTCCCTTGGTAGCTCTAATTTTCTTGAAGAGATCTCTAGTCTTTCCCATTCTATCATTTTCCTCTATTTCTTTGCATTGATCATTGAGGAAGGCTTTCTTATCTCTCCTTGCTATTCTTTGGAACTCTGCATTCAGATGTTTATATCTTTCCTTTTCTCCTTTGCCTTTTGCTTCTCTTCTATTCACAGCTATTTGTAAGGCCTCCTCAGACAACCATTTTGCCTTTTTGCGTTTGTTTTCCCTGGGGATGGTCTCGATCCCTGCCTCCTGTACAGTGTCACAAACCTCCATCCATAGTCCTTCAGGCTCTCTTTCTATCAGATCTAATCCCTCCAATCTATTTGTCACTTCTACTGTATAATCATAAGGGATTGATTTAGGTCATACCTGAATGGTCTAGTGGTTTTCCCTACTTTCTTCAATTTAAGCCTGAATTTGGCAATAAGGAGTTCATGATCTGTGCCACAGTCATCTCTCGGTCTTGTTTTTGCTGACTGTATGAAGCGTTTCCATCTTTGGCTGCAAAGAATATAATCAATCTGATTTTGGTGTTGACCATCTGTTGATGTCCATGTGTAGAGTCTTCTCTTGTGTTGTTGGAAGACGGTGTTTGCTCTGACCAGTGCATTCTCTTGGCAAAACTCTATTAGCCTTTCCCCTGCTTCATTCTGTATTCCAAGGCCAAATTTGCCTGCTAATCCAGGTATTTCTTGACTTCCTACTTTTGCATTCCAGTCCCCTGTAATGAAAAGGACATCTTTTTTGGGTGTTAGTTCTAGAAGGTCTTGTAGGTCTTCATAGAATGTTTTTGTTTTTAATTCAAAGAAGTGTAAGGAAGAAAAGAGAGAAAAGGTCGTTATCTATTTGCCCAGATAATTCCTATTAAAGATAAAGTAATACTGGTATAAAATTAGAAAACTCAAGCAGCACAGAAAGGCATAGAACGAGAAATAAAGGACTCTCCTCACTCCTGCCCTTACCTGGCCCTTCTCTGTACAGGTCACCAGCGTTCACAATATCTTGAGGTTCCTTTCAGAAAAGGTAAAGGAAAACCATGGCTATATCCATACTTACATGTTGATATGGAGGTTGATAGTACAGAGTAATTTCAGCATAACAATCCAGAGACTTTCCTGAGTGGCAAGTGGCTCTGTCTAGTTCCTTCTGTCTTGCCTCTTCATCTATCCTGTAAGCCTCTGTGCTACTCTTCAAGATTGGAGCTGGGTCATAAGCATGTCTGTGTCCTGGAGCCCATTGACAGTACTCAGTCCTGTAACCAGAAGAAAGACCAGGAGTGTCATCTAGTCACATACCTGGGAAGAAGAGGGGGGCAAGTTTTACTGGCCCCCTAGCAGTCTCTTAGCAGAAATTACACCTATATGTTTACCTTTTTTCCACATGAGCACAATTGGGATCCTGTGTCCCACAACCATAAACCCTTGTTTAAACTTTGCTTGTTCATTTAATAATGTAACAGGGAGATCTTGCCATAGCAAAGGCAAACAGATGGCCTTCATTCCTTTTAATCATTTCAGGTTATCCTATCCCAGCAATGTACTATGTTTCTTTTATTGGGATGGGCTTGTCTTTTATTTTTGTATTTGCAATAATGTTTCAAGACACATCTTTGAAAATAAACCTACATATATCCAAGAATACATCCCTATCAGAAAGATTGCTGGATCAATGGGTGTGTGCACTCAAGTACTGGATATGAGTGCCAGATTGTCCTCTATACTATTGAACCAATTTTAACTGACCCTCTACTACTATAAATTTTAATATTTATATACGTATAATATATGTAATATATATTTAAACATTATAAGATTTACTTTTCATCACTCTAATATATGTAAACATGCATTCTTGGCTATTAATGTGCACAGAGTGCTAGAAGCAAAATATATGACTAAAGATTGTCTGGTTAATTTCTTCATACCTGGGCAGTTCTAGTGCCACCCCCCAACATCTGGGATGATAAAAATGCTACAAGCTCCAGTGTGTCAGACAAGCTGTTAGAATTCTTCTCAGGACAGTGATCCCGGCAGATACAGGTAATGGCACAGAGTTGCCTCTTCGATTAAAATCCCTTGGCTCAGCCCAACCCAAGAAAAACAACTGCTTTTCTCTATTCTTGAATATTATCCTACATGTACTGGCAATATATGATGGTGTCTTATGCTGTTTCAGCAAGGAATTTCTTCTTCCTAATGTCTAAATTATTCTAGTCTAAATTACTCCAGCTGCACTGTAAGCGTATTTGCTTTCATCTTGCCTTAAATGAAAGCAGCAGCTTTTAATTATCTTTATATTTTCTTGGCTTCATTTCTCTGTTCCTGTGTGGCTTGACTTCAACCCTATAATTTCTGATTCAGGCTTTGAATATCCTAAATTCACTGTATGTTGAATAGTGTGCAATTATGTTGTGGCTGTGTTCATGTGTGTGTGTGTGGAAGGAGGTGTACCAGACAAGAATGTATATAATGAATAAGCAAAAGTCGCTCAGTTGTGTCTGACTCTTTGTGACCCCATGGACTGTAGCTTGCCAGGCTCCTCAGTCCATGGAATTCTCCAGGCAAGAATACTGGGGTGGGTGGGTTGCCATTTCCTTCTTCATATAATGTCTGAATGTGATTACAAAAATAAAAATTAAAATGAGTGCAGTATCCCTTATCACCAAGCTTAAGAAATACAGCCTCCCCAGTTCCCTTGAAGCTTGTCATACAGGCACATGTCATGCCTTTGTGTTTCCCCTCCCTCACCCCCATAGATGTAACACTATCATGAACATTGTGTTAATAATTCCCTTACTCTAAAAAAGTTCTGTAGCATGTGTGTGTCTCCCAGTACATTTGGCTGCATTACTTAATTTGAACTTAATGTAAATTGATTCATATGTCTTTTGGAATCTGTTTCTGCTTCTGATCAATACTGTGCTTTTTAAAATTCATTCATGCTTGTGTGTGTAGAACTTGGTTCATTCATTTTCAGTATTGTTTCGTATTCCATTATATAAATTGACCCAATTTAGTTATTCATAATAATTTAATTCACAATGGCCACATAAGATATTGATGGCTGGAACAGCTAAGTGTCCCCCAGTTCCGTATTCTTCCATTGTATAAAGGTGTAGCTGGAAGGCAGCTATCCAGCCAGGGAATTTCCCAGACTCCCTTACATCTAGCTGGAGTTTTGTGACATTTGGCCAGTGAAATCAAGTAGAAACGATGTGTGTCACTTGGTCAAGGAGGTTAAGGGAAGAGTTGTGTCTTCTCTACCCTCTTTCAATCCTCTCACTGGCTGGATGTCAACAGCCAGGGCAACCTTGGAAACCTAAAGTTAAAGGTGGCAATGCCTTTCTCAGTTGTGGGTCCTAAAGAATTATGTGTAATAGAATCTGTTATATAAGATAAAAACCAAACTGCATTGTGTGAAGCCACTGAAATTTTGGAGTTATTTGTTATAGAAGCTTAAGTTATCCTAACTAATGCAAACTAACAAGAAATGCCCAAGATTTTTATGAAGAAACTTCTAAAAGTTTTAGAAGAATGCAGAAGATCTGAATAAATAGCATGTTATGGACGAGATAACTGATTTCTAACAAGATATAACGTTCTCCTTCAGTTCAGTTCAGTTCCGTCACTCACTTGTGTCCGAGCTTTGCGACCCCATGAATTGCAGCACACCAGGCCTCCCTGTCCATCACCAACTCCCAGAGTTCACCCAAACTCATGTCTATCGAGTCGGTGATGCATCCAGCCATCTCATCCTCTGTCATCCCCTTCTCCTCCTGCCCCCAATCCCTCCCAGCATCAGAGTCTTTTCAAATGAGTCAACTCTTCGCATGAGGTGGCCAAAGTATTGGAGTTTCAGCTTCAGCATCAGTCCTTCCAATGAACACCCAGGACTGATCTCCTTTAGGATGAACTGGTTGGATCTCCTTGCAGTCCAAGGGACTCTCAAGAGTCTTCTCCAACACCACAGTTCAAAAGCATCAACTCTTCGGCGCTCAGCTTTCTTCACAGTCCAACTCTCACATCCATACACGACCACTGGAAAAACAGCCTTGACTAGACCGACCTTTGTTGGCAAAGTAATGTCTCTGCTTTTGAATATGCTATCTAGGTTGGTCATAACTTTCCTTCCAAGGAGTAAGCGTCTTTTAATTTCATGGTTGCAATCACCATCTAATTTCAATATAATACATAAAAAATACAATTTTATCATTTACTTGGTAAATTAAACAAAGAAGAAAACACAATAACATTTTGAAAGAAAATAACAAATGTAGAGACTTCCTCTGGAGGAGGCAATGGCACCCCACTCCAGCACTCTTGCCTGGAAAATCCCATGGAAGGAGGAGCCTGGTGGGCTGTAGTCCATGGGGTCGCTAAGAGTCAGGCACGACTGAACGACTTCACTTTCAGTTTTCACTTTCATACATTGGAGAAGGAAATGGCAATCCACTTCCTTGATATCAGACACAAGGTATCAAAGCCTATTATAAGACGATCAGAAGTGACACTGACATAGGAAGTAAGAAACAGTCCAGTGCAACAGAACAAACAGGTCAAAGACAGACCCACATACATATGAGAACTGGGCATGCAACTAAGTATTTCAAATCAGGAAAAAAATGGATGAATAGAAAAATGTTGCCAAGACAATTAGCCACCCATTTTGAAAAAAAAATAATACTGGATGATTTCAACCTCACACTATTCTCAAAAAATAAACAACAGCAACAAAAATCAACAAACTACAAAGGGTTATAAGAAAATGTATTTATATCCTTGAGATTAGGCGAATAATTAATACCAAGAATATATAAAAATAAAACTCCTACAAATTGATAAGAAAATGAAAACTGAAAGAGTGGAATGGGCAAAAGGTATGTTCTGGTTATATCTAGACAAACCTGTAATTCAAAAAGATAAATGTACGCCTATGTTCATAGCAGTGCTATTCACAATACCCAATGTATGGAAGCAACCTAAATGTCCATTGACAGATGAACAGATAAAGAAGATGTGTGCATACACACAGTGGAATACTACTCAGCCAGAAAAAGAACTAGATAATGCCATTTGCAGCAACATAGATGAAACTAGAGATTATCATACCAAGTGAAGTAAGTCAATATGACATAAATGAAATTTTCTACGAAACACAACAGGCTGGACGTTGGCAAGGGGGAGAGGATTAGAAAGGGATGCACTAGGAGGTTGGGGTTAGCAGATATTAGCTTTTATATAGAGAATGGATAAACAAGAAGGTCCCACTGTATAGTACAGAGAGCTACATTCAGTGTTCTCTGATGTGTACCGCATCTTCCTTATCCATTCCTCTGTTGATGGGGACATACGCAACAGAATATTACTCCACCATAAAACAGAATGAAATAATGCCATTTGCAGCAATATGGATGAACCTAGAAATTGTCATACTGAGTGAAGTCAGACAGAAAGACAAATATCATATGATATCGATTATATGTGGAATCTAGAAGAAATGGTACACATGAACTTATTTACGAAACAGAAATAGTGTCACAGTTGTAGAAAACAAACTTATGGTTACAAGGGGAGATTGGGATTGACATATACACAATAATATATATAAAATCGAGAACTAATAAGAACCTGCTATATTGCACAGGGAAGTCTACTTAACACTCTGTCATGACCTATATGGGAAAAGAATCTAAAAAAGGAACGGATAACTCATCCACTCTGCTGTACAGCAGAAACTAACACACATTGTAAATCAACTATACCCCAATAAAAATTAAAAATATAAACACAGTGGGAAAATTTTTCAAAAAAGATGCACTTAAAGGTTCATTGATGATGCGCGAATAAACAAAATGTGATATAGGCATATAACACAGTACTTCTGAGCCTTGAAAAGGAAGGAAATTCTGACATACTCTACAATGTGGATGAATCTTGATGACATGCTTAGTAAAATAAACCAGTCACAAAAAGAGAAAAACAAATAAAATATTCTGTGATAAACCATAATGGAAAATAATATTTAAAAAGGAATGTATATATATGTATAACTGAATAAGTTCGTCGTACAGGAGAAATTCCCTGGAGAAGGACATGGCAACCCACTCCAGTATTCTTGCCTGGGAAATCCCATGGACAGAGAAGCCTGGTGGGCAACAGTCCATAAGGTCGCAAAGAGTCAGACACAACTGAAGTGACTTAGCACATACACATAGAATGCCACTTATAAAGTGTGAAAAAAAGAAACCCCACAAAACAAACTTCTACTTCTGTATGTACGTATGGGAACATGTATATGGAGAAAGTTAGAGAGGAGGATCAACAGCAAACTAAAGATAGCAGAAGCCCACCTTCGGACTCATGAAGTGCCAGGAGCGCCATGGAGGCCGGCAGGGCTAGAACTGCTGCATGAAAGAAAGTGAAAGTGAAAGTCGTTCAGTAGTGTCTGACTGTGACCTCATGGAGTATACAGTCCATGGCATTCTCCAGGCCAGAGACTGGTGTGGGTAGCTGTTCCATTCTCCAGGGGATCTTCCCAACCCAGTGGTCGAACCCAGGTCTCCCACATTGCAGGCAGATTTTTATCAACTGAGCCACCAGGGAAGCCCAAGAATACTGGAGTGAGTAGCCTATCCTTTCTCCAGTGGATCATCCCAATCCAGGAATCGAACCAGGGTCTCCTGCATTGCAGGCGGATTCTTTACCAGCTGAGCTACCAGGGAAGCTCCAGTGAAGCATCCATAATGAGGTAACACTTGGTTCTTGGGAAGGTGGAGAACAAGTTCCAAGACCACGAGCACCATGAACTCAAACCCAGTTAGATTGCATCTGTTGAATTGAAACCTTTCTTTTAACTTGTTGATGAGCTGCTCCATGTCACACTTGAGGAGGTCGCTGCTGGTCTTGGTGCAGAGCCTGCAGTTCTGCTTGTTGAGCTCACCCTGCAAGACCAACTTCTCCAAGTACAGGTAGACATGGACACCGTCATGGCTCCAAACCACACTTCCTGGACAGGCTCTGCATTTCTGGTTTTAAAGTTCTAATTTTGCTTAGCGTTAGCTCGATGTGCAGGGACTTCTCTGGGAAAGTTTTGCTCATGTCCTTCTTGAGGTTGGGGGGCTTCACGTACCCTATCACTGTGGTGATGTAGCAGATGGACATAAAGACGGCACTTGTGCTTGCCACAGGGCCCAAGAGTCATCCAGGAGGTTGGGGTTGTACTACAGGGCATCCCCGAGTTGTCCCCTAGATCTGAGCCGGCAGAGTGAGGGGACGCTGGACCAGGGCTGTCTGTCTTGAGTGTGACTAGGGTGTTGGTGGAGTACAGGAACTTGACGTAAGGCACAACCTCTCCATTTGCCCCCAACTGGAAGACTGTCTCAGAAGAGCCGCTGGAGGGATGCGTCTGCTCCTGGCTGCCCACCCTCAGGTCACTGACCCACAGCCTTCTCTGTAGGGTGGGCCTGAGAAGGCTGCACACTGGGACCGCTTGGCACAGATCAGCGCAGTCCTGTGGTTCTTGGAGTCATACTGCCTTATGTCCTTGATGAAGTGAGCCTCCTCCATGCCTTTGGGTCTGGGGATCTAGATATGTTTGGTTCTTTTAAAGAGGCACATCCCACTGCGTCTCTCGAGGGCAGGCCACACTCAGCCTGCCTGTCCAGGCTCTGGCCCAGTCTGAGGGCTGAGCAGGCCCTGGGGTCTCAAGGCCCTGCCAGGGGGTTCCAGCAGCAGATGGCTGCGGCAGGGGCAGCAGGTGCTTCTTGCTGCGCAGGCCCAGACTCTGGGGCTGCCTGTCGAGGGGAGAAGATTGCAGCCTGGTTGCATCTCCAGTCCCCTTGCTTCTTCAGCACCTGCTGGGTGGCCCTGGCAGCATGGCTGGGTATGGGCCTGGAATGAGCAGGATGCTGCACATGCTTTGGCCACTGCCCTAAGAGATTGTTAACTGGATGGTTTTGGTGGGAATTGTGTTGTTTGTTTGTTTGTTTGATGTCTTCCTAGGTGATTCTGAGACCACAGGCTTGAATACTGGCTATTGGAGACTATATGGTAAAGTCCTCAATTCAGCTTAAGTGTTTTAATAGTATAACTTGTTAAAATTTGGCATAGTGTTTGCTTTGGCAGCACACACGCTAATACTGAGCGATGCAGAGAAGATTAGCATGGGCCCTGTGCAAGGATGACAGGCAAATTTGTGAAACATTCCATATAGTTGTTAGGACGGCAAATTTTATGTCATGTGTATTTTACCAAGGTTTAAAATTGTAACAGTTTTGTTTAATTAAAAACATTAAGAAGGATTTCAGTTCATTGAGCCATGTCTCCATAGTCTGAGCTTGGGTTGGAAAAGAATTTCCAGACAGTATTTCAGAAAGGAGTGAGTTTATTAAGAACAAAGAGTAGAGATAATGAAGGTGCTGCAAGCACAGAGGGCTGACCTAACAGACCAGGGGAGAGTCCACAGGAAGCTATTAGACCAGTGGATTGGCTCAAGGGAGAGCCCACAGAAGTAACAGATACTTCTGAACAGATAGTTCTGAATGAATTGATACTTCTGAATAGATAGTTCTGAGTGAATAGATACTTCTGAATAGATAGTGAGGGAATAGATAGTGAGGGAGGCTGCAAATACACCAGGCCGACTTCCTGACAGACCAGGGAAAGATGACTCTTCATGGGTTAGTAGCCAATTTTTGGAGCCTCAAGACAAAGAAAATTCTTGCTGGAAGGGTAGCATTAAGTGATTGATTAGGGCACTTTAGCGTGAGCAGCAGGGTGGGCATTTTTGCCTAATACGGGGTCAGGAACTGGCCAATAAGGATCGGGGGCTTTTGGCAGCGGTTACAAAGGGGCTCAATCATTTCTGGAAATGACCTTGGTTCTGGGCTCTGCCTCTGTGGCCTTCGTGTGCAGCCTTGCACCTGTGGGCTTGCGACAGGACTCTGTAAGTCCTCTGTCACTAACTCAGATGTTGTCTGTTTCACTCCAGATGAACGTTGGTTTTCCCGTTTTTCTTCAGGCAAAACTCTGTCTTTCCTCACCTGTAGCATTTTTTACGTGTGAGGAGTCTGGGCCTGTCTGTGGCCGCCCAGCACAGGTGTCCTCTGGGCCATATTAATGTACGCTGCTTCTGCACATTGTTGCTCTGCCCCTGTGAGTCAAGGCACTGTCCATTCTGAAGAGAGTTCCTTGTGATCTCAGGAAAACATCCATTTACTCTCCAGTTCCCTATTTCATTTTCTATCCTGTTGGGAGCCAGAGAGCAGAAAGAGAGGGCTCAGGTCCATGACTGTGCCTGAGTGAAGAGAACCACAAAAGAACGTCCTTGTGAATAGAAGCCAGCTCAAAAGTTGCTGCAGAATTTTTTTTAAATTATAGGTTGCTGCCCTAGACCTTGTTACATAAATTATAGTATGAAATCCTCCAAATTCTGAATTCCAACACACATCTGATCATAAATGCTTCAGGTAGAGGGCATTCAGATTGTGGATCTGTACAGAAAAGCACTTAGAATAATAGTTCCTGGCATGTAATGTGTGCTCAGTTGCTTCCGTCTTTTCCGACTCTTTGAGACCCTGTGGTCTGTAGCCCTCCAGGCTCCTCTGTCCGTGGGATTCTCCAGGCAAGAATACTCGAGTAGGTTGCCGTGTCCTGCTCCAGGGCATCTTCCCAACTCAGGGACTGAACCTGCGTCTCCTGCGTTATAGGTGGATTCTTACTGCTGACCACGAGGGAAGCCCTGGTGTATAATAAACATACACAAAGAAACTACTGGTATTACGTCACGTTCAGCCTGGCCCAGTGTGGCTGTTTTACTTAGCCTAGAAGCCACTGTCACATTGTGCACATTTAAACTTAGGAAGATCAAGCATATCACCCTATGACCAAATGGGTGATGCCCCAACTCACTTTAATATAACAAGCCTTCCTTGTCTGCTTATCATCTCTCTTTTGGTTTTCCCATCCCTACCATCAGTTAGCAAGACAGGGATTCAATGTCGTGCTTATCAGCCGGACACTGGAAAAACTACAGGCCATTGCTGCGGAGATTGGTGAGTGACTCCAAGAAATAAGGGAGATGTTTGTGGAGCCCACTAGCCAGGTCTGCTCACATCCTGCCTGCAGAGGCATCTGTCAGCATCCCTACATTTGCTCTCTGGTGCCTGGGGTACAAGCCTCCTTTGGGGAGCCCAGTTTACAAAGTTAAGTGCAGGACATAAGTGGCTTGAGCTCACTTTAGTTCATCAGTGATTCTTTGGGCTTCATGAAGCAGAAACACGTTCACCCCACAAATAGGTCCACTCCTTTCTTGTGTCTAGGGTCTGTCTCTAGAATCAGATCCCCTCATCCAGAGGCCTCAGCTGTCTGAATGCTTCAGTTACTTCCTTCGAAAGCAGGGACTTCCTATGTCTGTGCGGTGCTCCTTGCAGAGGGATGAGAGACAATGCTCACTGCTAGTTGTTAGATTAAAAAAAAAAAAAGATTTAATTCAGGGCTGCTATGTATGGTGTGAGGGTTGTCACTATACAACCCTAAAAGGTAGGATTTATATTATAATATTTTATTTTGATGATCCACTCTGAAGTGTTTTTAGTCAATAATGATCATCATATCCCCTTCTGAGCATTTGAATTTGAATAATTAACTATTAACTTAGTGATTAATAAACTCAATGCAAAGGAATGAGTCTTTAACTATGAAGACTCATGAAGACCATAGCAGGCTGTCTGCAGACAGTCTTATTTCCCTGGGACAAATTTGAATAAGAGAAGACCGTGGGGGAGTATGTGTCTGAACACTCACAATGAGGAGGCTCAGTGCCCTTGAACCAGTGAATTCTGCTTTTGTTCTCTGACTGGATATCTGAAATAACTTTGACCAGGACTAGGACATTCTTCAGTATTTTCCTTAATGTGCACTTTTTATTGTCTTTTTGAAAAACAAGTAGTGTCTTTGAAGTGTCCCCAGGCTATGCCTTAAGATCACTTGCCCCAGAAATATTGGGTCTAACTCCAAAGCTGAGTGGGCAGCAGCTAGTGAAATCTGCCTGCAGTTTTTATATCTAAGAAAAAGCTCCAGCAGAAGGCAAGTTCACATAGACCAGTGGAAAGAAGATTGAACTTGGACGGAGCAGGGTGTGGGTGCCCTTGGTCAAGCTAGTAAGCTTCTTAGAGCCTTAATTTTCTCCTGCAGAAAGTGGAGACAATGCCTACCTCATTCTTGAGAATATTAAAAAAATATACTGTGCGTGTAAATGTTTTGTAAATGCTAAAGTGTTGGACAAATGCGAAGGGTTTCTGAGTGTACGTGGAGAGGACCGGATACTCACTGAGGACAAGGCTCACACTTTGCTCTAACAGCCCTCAGCCCACGGGTCTGAAACTTGAGCATGCACCACAGTCACCCCCAGTGCGTGTGAAAACAGATCACCAGGCCCACTCCCAGGGTTTCCTGGTTCAGCAGGTCTGGGTGGAGCCTGAGATTTTATTTCTAACAAGTTACCAGTGATGCTGATGCTATGGTCTGCGGGCCTTGCTTTGAGAACTATTGTATTAAATCTGTTATAATGCCTTTACTTGTCACTGCAGTGACTCTTAGAATCACACAGAAACCATCATTCACAAATCCTTTAACACATTCCAGCATTTATCTGAGGTTATTTCTTGTTTCTAATTAAGATGATGGGCTTGTGTTCTTAAGAGTCTGTTCTGTTTAGGTAATACTCAGGGAATATTAGGGGAATAAGGACAAGAGGGGGATTTAGACACCTGTTCATTGAAAAATAACTATTGTCTCTGATGCAGAGCTGACGATAGGAAGTACTGTGAAGATAATACAAGCAGATTTTGCCAAAGATGACATCTATGACTATATTAAAGAAAAACTTAAAGGCTTAGAAATTGGAATTTTAGGTAAGTAAATTGCAATAATGCAAAGCTTGTCGAAATAAGTCAGTGAAATAATGATCTTAGTGAGACTTGATTATTCAGTAGTAGCTTAAATTTAACCCATGACTGTAAGCTGTAGCATTAAACCAAATATTAAAGTTCAGTTCTACAAAAGGCATTACTGGATTAACTAATTTGTATATGGTTTTGGAATGTAGCAAACCTACATAATTTCAATCTTCCCAACCATATTTCCTAGTATTAAAATATTTTTCTTTCACTGAAGGTTGACATTTGACAGGAAGAGGGAAACTTTGGTCTAATGGAATTAGTTTAGTAAACCAACATTGCCGTGATTGATTCATGAAGTAGTGAGTCAGTATGGTTATATGAGGATAGAGTTTCTCATCTGGGAAATAAGAGCCAATTTTTTTTTCTGTGATAATTTATAGATGATCTGTTTTGTGAGCGCATACACAGTACAATGTATTGTAGAGAGAAGGAGGATTTGATTTTCAAAATAATTACATGTTTACTAATAATAATGTAAAATGTACTCTAGGAAAACTAGAAAGAGCAGATGAACACATAAAAGAATTATGAGTTCCTTAAAATCTTTAACAGCCTGAGATGGCATCTTGGTACATATTTTTCCAGATACATACATGCATATTTTCAAAATGAGGATTAAACTTACATACGGTTTTGCAACATTTAAAAAAATTATACATTACAAATGTTCTCCCAGGTTTTTAAAACTCTGAGCAGTCATAGTTTTGAATGACTGCATTGCATCCCACCATATGGCTGTACCATGGTTCATTTTATCTGCATTATATTATTGGACCACAATTTTTTCCCTTCCAGTTTCCTCACTGTTATTGAATTATGTTGCAGTGAACAGCCTTTTATATAGTCTTTTTGTACATGCTTTCTTGGAAAACTTCTCAAGAGAAGAATTTCTGGGTTGAATATGACAATTTTTAAGGCTTTCAATAGACATTTGACATGGACTCTTCTGATATCTTTTCGTTTTGCCTTTCTTGGTCAGTCAACAATGTTGGAATGCTTCCAAACCTTCTCCCAAGCCATTTCCTTAACACGTCAGATGACATCCAGGTAGGCTTGTACTGTTCTGTGGATGTTTTCCTCTCCCCCAGTCCTGAGCCCCCAGCTGGGTAATACCAGGGCTGGGAAGGGGTGATGGGAGTGTGGTCAAAATTCTGCAATGCAGGTGGATGACTGGAGGTGTCCCTTTCAAGTACTCACGTGAGTACTTGATACATAGTGAAGGGTATCACTGTTCTGGACTATCTCTAGGAAAAGAACATCTTCCCTCTTCTCCACACATCAAAATTCACTTGTCCCAGTCTTTTGGGGGCTCTATACTGTGCTTTATAAGGGAAGTAATGCTGCCTAACAAATTCATAGCTCTGGATTCATTGGGAGAAAGCCAGCTCTTTGGCTTTCTTTGCCTTTCAAGGTCATAAGATTCACTCAACTTTCAGTGTGAGGGAAGTCCATAATACAGACTTTGTGGCTGAGGGTGTTGTAAGTTCAACAAGCTTAACTCAGACCCATGACTGTCATTGTTGGTCTTGAGTAAATTTATTATGCATTAACAGTCTTTGAAGGCAGTGTATTTTGACTCTTCTCCAGGCTTTGCCCTTTGAAATCAAAGGGTTATACCAATTTTGAACAGGCTATGATGCTTCTATTCCCCAATCTTGCAAGTATTCCTAAAGGTTCCATGTAAGCCCCAGTGTACTGCATGGACGAATAATGCCAGATTGCTTGGACACTGCTGAACCTCCTCACCAAACCTCTTCTGGCCACATGTCTAACTCCATGTTCCTGTTTCTGGCATAAGTCTGTGTGTCTTTTCATTAAGCTCACTCCATTCCTGCTTTTCTTTATTTATGTCTACATTTGTACTTGTCTATGTGTCTGTCCCTCTTTCCTTCTTTGTGTGTCTTGGGTGATTCTGGTAGTTTCTTTATCTGGCTTCTGGAGCCCAGAACCTCTACCTTATATTATACAACCATTCATCTTAATAATCTTTATGTTGCTACTGCTAAGTCGCTTCAGTCGTGTCCAACTCTGTGTGACCCCATGGACGGCAGCCCACCAGGCTCCTCCGTCCCTGGGATTCTCCAGGCAAGAACACTGGAGTGGGTTGCCATTTCCTTCTCCAATGCCTGAAAGTGAACAGTGAAAGTGAAGTCGCTTAGTCGTGTCCGACTCTAGCGACCCCATGGACTGAAGCCTACCAGGCTCCTCCGTCCATGGGATTTTCTAGGCAAGAGTACTGGAGTGGGGTGCCATGGCCTTCTCCAAATCTTTATGTTAGTGTCTTCTAGACCCACATTTACCAACCTCCCTTTCTTTAGCTGGAAATTGACCATCTCCCTTTGAGAAACAGTGTCCATATTCCTCCCTAAATTTTCAAGGAAACTCTTAATTGACTTCTATTCAAGATCATGTTCTTGGAGACGCATAGTATAGTTGTCAGATTTTCCCCAGTTCTAGTGCATTGTTGCTGAATATCAACTTGGAGTGTAGTTTGCAGACTAAATGATACAACAATTTAGGCACACACTTTTGTCCACTTTGTGGTTCTTTAGCATTGAATATTTCTCAAGAGAATTTCTCAAATGATCCAGCTAAATCATGATTGTGATTATTTATTACAGAGCCTCATCCACTGTAACATCACCTCCGTTGTGAAGGTATGTGATCAATGTATGTGCTCAGCGCATTAAAATGTAGTAGCTGTTGGAATTTGGCAACTCAGGAGAACTGGCCCCTTCCCTGTAAATGTAGAATTCTTTAAAATTGAACTGTACTTGATTGAAAGACTATGTAGTAGCCTTTTAATTGTCTCATTCATTTTTCATTAAGAAAATACAGTGAATTCACTCTCCCTAGCATCTGAATCTTATTTCTGCATTCAGTTTTGTCATATGTCAGAACATATGCGGCTTGATGATGATGAATTCAGGATTCCAAAGCAACTTATAAAAATGAGTACCCTCCTCTGAATTTAGTCTTTGTAAATAGAGGAAAGCTCACTCTGTTTGGAAAAAGGACAGAGACTGTGGTTTAAATTTTATAGACTTGTTAAAAAAATTTTTTTTGTTGAATTGAAGTTCAAGTGCATGTGTGTTCTGATTCCAGATCAGTTACTAGTTAAGTAGACAGCATTGGGCATGCCATTTAGCTCCCTTGAACTTCATATTCTTCATCTGCTATTAATGTATTGAGGGTTGAACTAAATGGTGTGTCAAGTGCCATTCAGCACTCAGGTCCTTTTATTAGAATTTACTGCATAAGCATTTATAGGCTATCCTATGCTGTACCTTTGTATGAATAAAAAAAAGGTAGACAGATTGGGCAGACAGTTTGGAGAAAGGTACTGCCTGAGAGTGGACATAGCCCTATGCTTGATGAGTAGATGATGCTTTTGTGTGGAAACAAAAAAAGCCTTTAATCTTTCCCAGCATCAGGGTCTTTACCTCTGAATGATGAAAGCCATCTAAATGGCTTGAGTGAACCCTGGACTTTTAGCCCACACTCACTCCCACAGCTGGGCATCTTGTATGGTATACGCAGTTCCCAACTGTGCATGGAAGCCCTCATAACTGCTCTGGATGGTTCAGTGAAACATCAGCAATGAATCAGGCATGACTGATTTTATTAAACTGGGACCCTTGTTGTAGAGCAGTGGGAAGTGCAGACTCATCTTCACAACATGCACTGGCAGCAGAAGACTGCTTTCCAGAGGAAAGGGGGGTAGATGCTGAGCAGACCAAAACTCTCTCTCTCTATATATATACCATTGGTTTTTTTGTTTGTTTTGGTAAATATACATTCTTTTTATGTTGAGCAATTAATGGCTTTTTAAAATCCCCAGGCCATATAACTGAAAGTTTTATATGTCCCACTGTTGTCTGCAGCCTTACCACTAAAACCTTTCCATTAATGTATACATTGCTCTTTTAGTCTTGGTCTGTTTGATCACAGGGTTTCCCAAATGTATTTCACAACCTTCTGATTCTTTTAGCAGAAAAATGCTTTGATTTTCTAAAAAATATATATATTTTTTACACACTGGTAGACACTAACTTCCTTAAGTAACAAAGAAAACAAATTGAAGGTTAGCTTCTAAGTATGTCATGCCCAAGATGGCCATGCTGGTTGGAAACATGACTCAGTTCAGTTCAGCTCAGTTGCTCAGTTGTGTCCAACAATTCGTGACCCCGTGGACTGCAGCATGCCAGGCCTCCCTGTCCATCACCAACTTCTAGAGCTTGCTCAAACTCATGTCCATCGAGTTGGTGATGCCATCCACCCATCTCATCCTCTGTTGTCCCCTTCTCCTCCTGCCTTCAATCTTTCCCAGAATCAGGGTCTTTTCCAATGAGTCAGTTCTTTGCATCAGGTGGCCAAAATATTGGAGTTTCAGCTTCAGCATCAGTCCTTCCAATGAATATTCAGGACTGATTTCTGTAAAGATGGACTGGTTGGGTCTCCTTGCAGTCCAAGGGACTCTCAAGAGTCTTCTCCAACACCACAGTTCAAAAGCATCAATTCTTCGGTGCTCAGCTTTCTTTATAATCCAACTCTCACATCCATACATGACAACTGGAAAAACCATAGCTTTGACTAGATGGACATTTGTTGGCAAAGTAATATCTCTGCTTTTTAATAATGCTGTCTAGGTTGGTTATAACTTTTCTTCCAAGGAGCAAGCATCTTTTAATTTCATGGCTGCAGTCACCATTTGCAGTGATTTTGGAGCCCAGAAAGATAAAGTCTGTCACTGTTTCCATTGTTTCACCATCTATCTGCCATGGAGTGATGAGACCAGATCCATGATCTTAGTTTTCTGAATGTTGACTAGTATCATTTAGTTATTCCAAAGGAACCATCTGGAAACACTAGAGTTCTCTATCAAGGGCAAAATTGGAGAATGAGTTTGAGGGCAAAGGGAAGGTAGGATAAGAGACTAAATACTGGAATGTTTGAGACAGGGACCCACAAAGTCCGGTGTTGTCTGTCTAATTGGGATCATTCACCCAATCAGGCTTTTGGGAGACTTTGAGAAATGCTGTCCAACAGTGCTCCACCTTAATGAAGTTGGGAGAATCAAGGCAAGGGTGTTGCTCCAGAACTGACAGGGAGGACCTCTCCCGGGGGCAGTAAATTGGACTGGGGAAGGGATTTTTCAATCCTGTTGTAACTCCAGCAGACCAGCAGACATGTATCTAGGGAGCTATTTCATAGACCGCATGCAGGCTAACAAGGCTGCTGTTGAATTGAAGAGATGTCCTTCTTTATCTCGTACCTTGTATGTGAGATGGACACTTGTTAGGTTTCCTGACGGTTCCCTAATTCTAACTCCTGTGGGGTTTTATAATGGCCAACCTACTTTTAGCTCTCTGCCAGAATGAAGGGAGTCTGGGAGCCTCATTGTTGGTCCCATAGCCATATGTCAGTTCCATAGCTTTTCACTCCGTTTTCCACAAAGACTTCAGTTTTAGGAAGAAGAAACTAGAGGCCTCTGAACTGTTTGCCATTTGTTTAAGATGCCTTGGGTAGGTTCCAGCAGACTCTAATGTTGCCAAAATTACCTCCAATGAGTGTCAGCAGATTTTCAAGGCCATTTGAGAAGCTGAAGTTCTTTCTCCAGTTTCTTCCAGCACCTATTTCCCAAATTCCCACTGCCCATTGCTACTTTGTTTCTTTAATGTCAGGGCTTTGGTCTTCTCTTATAGATGACACAGCTGATTCTGAAACACATGGAATCAAGGTAAGTTCTTTCCTTGAAAAGGCTTGGAGCAGCCTGTGCTGCCTGGCCTGGCAGTCAGCTGAGCTGGGGATCAGGGGGACAAGGTTCATCTGCTGCTGCTTTAACAAATGATAAAACTGCGGTGAAAGTTCATGGAGATTGTGGTTGAAAGCCTAACATTCTGGACCAGGCCAGCTTTGCCAACAGATAAGCATATATGAAGGTCAAATGTAGCATATACTGGAGGGAGGAAGAAAACAGCAATTCCAGCAGACCTTGTATTAAAAAAAACTAACTCACAATGAGCTTAAAAGAAACTTCAGAAGTTGGGCTGAGACCATTTCTTTGTTATTATGTATTTCAACTCTTGTCAGAATGAATACTCCAACTTAGGGGTAAAAATCACTATCCCATCAGTGTCTCTATTTATTCCACATTTTAAATCACCCTAGTACAATGCCCTGGAGAAGGCAAGGGCACCCCACTCCAGTACTCTTGCCTAGAAAATCCCACGGACGGAGGAGCCTGGTAGGCTGCAGTCCATGGGGTTGCTAAGAGTCAGACACGACTGAGCGACTTCACTTTCACTTTTCACTTTCATGCATTGGAGAAGGAAATGGCAACCCACTCCAGTGTTCTTGCCTGGAGAATCCCAGGGACGGGCGAGCCTGGTGAGCTGACGTCTATGGGGTCACACAGAGTCGAACACGACTGAAGTGACTTAGCAGCAGCAGCAGCAGTACAATACCCATTTGGGAACTGGTTTTGCTCAGGTGGTATTCATTAAAGCAAATGGTTGATAGTTTTATCTTCCCTAGAGAAAGAAGGGGCTTGGCCCTGGTATTCAAATGTGAAGCTTCTTGGTTTTTCTGGATTGAATCCATCTATTAGGGAAGGGTTAAAGATACTGAACTTCCAAAGGGTAAGAACCTCAGAGACTTGTGTAGAAGTGCCTGTGTAAGCTGATGATGGACTGTCAAATTCCACCCAGGGAAGGATTCTACATATGACATCTTTCCTGTTGTGGGTCATTTTTATGAGTCAGAAGGGACTTTGAGCTCATGTGGTCACACTTGAGAGAGAGGCCTCCCTTCCCCCTTGAGTCTTGTCTGAGCTGAGTTCTCTGCATTTTCATGGGGGATCTTTGCTGGAGCTGAGCCCCTGTTTCCTGTCACCAGCCCTTGAGGTCAACTGGCTACCAACTGACATCATTGTATGGTAGTATTGTTCATGATGGAGGTGAAGTTGGACTCAGTTCTTGGAAGCAAAATGCTTAGCACACACACAGAAACCTAGAGAGGATGGAAGTTTCCTAGTGTTCACATGAGTCCCTTTGTTTTCTCCCTTCTCAAGGTGTAATCAAGTATCAAAGTAACTGAAACTTTGTTTCATTGCCTATTAGGCAGAAAGGTCTCATCTTGAACATATCTTCTGGGGTGGCCCTCTTTCCCTGGCCTCTGTACTCCATGTATTCAGCTTCCAAGGTGAGTGACAGATGTAGCCCAAGTCTCCTTCTCCTTCCTTTGGTTTTCCCATTTAGCTCTTTCCTTCAGATCATCTGGCAAGCTGATAGGCAGATTTGCCTAGAGGCACTCTTCTAGGTACAGGGAGCTAGTCCACCAGTATCTGGGTGCAAATTTGAAAAAGATGTGCCCTTGGGCTGATGAAGCCTTGGGGTAGCACAGCCAGGCTCTGCAGCCACCTTAGAATTCCAGCCCCCTTTCACTTCCTTGCCTGGGAGCCGGTGCACTTTTCCTGCCAGCAAGTAACATTGTATTGATAGTTTCTTTCCATCCCAGAGACCTCCCTGGGTATGGCATCTACACATGTGGCAGCCCTAAGTAGGTATTTATTACAAAATGTATATTTCTGCTTTGAGGAAGCTCTTCCCAGACCAGGAAATGAAGTTCTAACTAACTCCCATCAAGGCAAGCTCTCTTGGTGTCCTTTGAAATCTGAGCAAGTTGGCTCCAAGAGAGAATCAAGTCCTTAGGTGTTTCTTCTTTTTGTTCCAGGCTTTTGTGTGCACATTTTCCAAGGCACTGCAAGCAGAATATAAGGACAAGGGAATCATCATCCAGGTGAGGTCAATAGTTCTGTGTCCTTGGGAATGGGGACTCTGGACCCCATGGAGCCAGGGCCACTCCTTCTGGCAGAATGGGCTGAGCATGTGTGACTGGGAGAGAGGGTCTGTATGACACCACGTGGGTTCCTGTGATCCTTGAGGTGGCAGTGGGGCCACCATCATTCTGCCTGTTGCTGCCCTCATCCGTGCCCTGAGTGCCGGAGAAGGAAATGGGGTGGGGTGAGTGGGTGCTCAGAAATGCTTGCTGCCTGATGCTGCCATCAGGACAGAAATTAGGATCTTGTCTAACCATCCTTTACTCTCTGACCTAGATCCAGAAGATAGGCTCATGTGGGAGGAACTATGTGTGGGGAACAAGCAACAGAAAACCGGGTACTTGGTCTATGTTGGAAGAGGGGAGAGAATGCTGTGTTTGGTTGCTGTTCATCTGTGATGGGCTACAGAGATTCCACAGTCTGGTTCTTGAGCAGTAGGGGAAGAGGTGCTCTGCTTCCTCTTGAGTCATGGAGTTGACCTTGTTTGAACTGTAAACAGAAAATTGTATCATCACTGCGGTCTTTAGCCTGAACAATATGCCATGTGCTTTCTTTGGCAACACAGTTAACTCTCAAGTGGTTTCTGGAACTTGGAATAAACAGTTTAGAGAGGTTTTTTGTGTTAATTGTTTGTGGAGAAGTTTGATGACATGCTATTATATATGAATAGGGCTTCCCATGCAGTTCAGTCAGTAAAGAATCTGCCTGCGATCCAGGAGACCTGAGTTCAACTCCTGGGTCGGGAAGATCCTCTGGAGAAGGAAATGGCAACCCACTCCATATTCTTGCCTGGAGAATCCCATGAATAGAAGAGCCTGGCAGGCTACAGTCCATGGGGTCACAAGGACACCACTTAGCAACTAAACCACCACCATTATATATGAAAAAGTCACACTCATAGTTTTATTTTTAAAATTAGTGCTATACATACCAATTTTCAATTAAAACACTCAGGTGGACATTCCTATGAATTAACAAGTTATAGGATGAAGCTTATTCAATAGGCAGGTGTGAGTTAATAGTAGGAACTGTGTAAATAAAAGCATCTTTCCAGTTATAGTGAGTACAATCCCATTCTCAGCCTTGCTGAACTGAAGTCTTACTTATCAAAGATTTTTCCCTTCTATCCATTCTGCAGCTCCTAGCTGAGGACAGATTCCTTTTGCAACAGTGTTACTCTGCGTAAGCTAATTTTGCTGCAGTAAAAACCAATTCCTAAAATTTCATTAATTTAAAACCACAAAGATATATTTCTCATTCATGCTACATATTCACTGTGAACTGTCAGAGGGGATTAATTCATTGTAGTGACTGGGTGCCTGGCTGATGGAGCAGCCTCCATCTTGAATACTGTCAGTTGGCATGTCAAAGAAAAAACAGAACAAGTTCAAGAGAACTTCCTTTGATAATTAAGGGCTCTGGGTCAGATAGGTCACCTGTCACTTTTACTCATTCTCATTGGTTAGATCTGATTACATGGTCCCACCCAACTATAGGGACCCAGGAAGTGCAAGTCTATCATGTGTTTGGAAGAAAGAAGAACTAGAAATACTTGGTGAGCAGTGCTAATGATTACCAGAGCCACTTACACTTAGAGATCTTTGGAAGAAAAGTATTATACAAATGAATAACTGTGTCAATTTCCTTGAGAACAAATTGAATTGAACTGACTGACACACACTGGATTCAACTGTGAAACAATGTAATTTCAAGTGTGATTAAAAAAAAAGTGATGTGACAAAAATTTCAAAAGTAATGTGAAGAAAAAGAAAACAACATGGATTTTTTTCCCTAAAGATGCCAAGGTCTCTATGTCAGGGAATAAAGTAAGAAACCCCATCATGAAACCTCACGCCAGGCCACATGTGGTGAGACCACTGGTGGAAGCATGGTGGGGTTTTCAGAATCCAGTGTGCTGCTGGGTTTTTTTTTTTCCTACCAGAATAGGAAAGATTATGAGGTATGTGCCGTTCCTGGCTCCTAACTAAAGTGTGAAAGTGGGAATCTAAAGTACTTGAAAGGGCTCCAACTTTGGTAACGTGTGTTAGAAATAAACTTCTGTGATATCTCTGCCAGATGAAACATAGAACATCCAGTTAAATTTGAATTTCAGGTAACAGATAATATTTTGAGAATAAGTATATCCCATCAACTTGATATATAATTAAACATTTTTCCATTGTTTGTCTGAACTTCAAATATAACTGGATGTCCTGCATTTTCACTTTCCAAGTGGGGGAACTGGGTTCTAAGAGTTCATGTTCTCACTCACATTGTGTCTACTTGAACCACCTGATGTAGTGTGACTAAGGCCTCATCCGGAGTTGGTTGCTAAATTAAGCCAGAAATCAACCTTTCTGATCCCAGCTCTGTGCTGGTTCCACACCTTTAACTATTCTATGATCATATATTGTCCTGAGACTTTTTAAGGGAAGAATAGAGTTCGAACACGAAGGGATGGTAACATGGGTGTTAATTTCTCAGGGCTGGGCAGATTGCTCCTGTGTCATGGTTTTCATTTCCCGTTGTAGGTATTGACCCCATATGCCATTTCAACTCCAATGACCAAGTATCTAAGTACCAACATGATAACCAAGACTGCGGATGAGTTTGTTAAAGAATCACTGAATTATGTCACGATTGGAGACGAAACCTGTGGCTGCCTCACCCATGAAATCTTGGTAATTGATAACTTCTCCTTTCTTGAAGCAAGGGAGGACAGGCATGCGTGTGGCCCCAGCAGGGATTAGTCAGCTTTTCCTTGCTGTCGGAGCTTTCAGTAGTTCTCTGTCACACAAGGGTGGTGGTGCCAGAGGTATGCTGCTGAGGGTAATCCAGCCCATGAAAAGGCATATTTAGCCAGGGCAAGGAGAAGCTGGAGGGCTGGATGTCCAGCTGTAGATGACTCCGAAGTTGGCTTATCTCATCCTTGGGTGCCTCACCTCTCCCCTCAGAAAGTAAAGTGATTCCCAGAGCTTTGCGGAGGTCAGACCAAAACTCAAGGTGCTTCTTCCCTGTAGGGGCTGTCTATGTTTTTGGCCTTCTGTGCCAGTAAATGTTTAACTTTCCAGGAAAAAACAAAAACAAAAAACAAAATACCTTGAAAGTGAAAGAAAGTGAAAGTGAAGTTGCTCAGTCGTGTCCGACTCTTTGCGACCCCGTGGACTGTAGCCTATCAGGCTCCTCCTTCCATGGGATTTTCCAGGCAAGAGTGCTGGAGTGGACTGCCATTGTGTAGCATTTACTGATTGATTACCATGATTGATGTGAAGCTACCACTGTGTTGTCACTGCACATGAACTCAGGAGGAAGCTCACAATTGGCTCTCGTGAGCAAGTACAAGACGGTTCCTGTACGCTATGGACTCCATCAAATGTGGAAATAAAGTCTGAAGTATGTGGCATGAGGAGTTCTGGCCATCCCTGGGCTGTTTTTAGTAAAAACAAACAAACAAACATGAAACAAAGGTAGAGGAGTTGCATACTAATACTGAAAACAAACAGACAGGATAGTTCTGTTTCCAGCATCACCAAAGAATTTTAGCCAGGTATTTACTTTTCCTTCGTATATTGACTTTCTCCTCTATCTCATATGCTTTTCTGCTGTGGGAATTCAGTTCAGTTCAGTTGCTCAGTCGTGTCTGACTCTGCGACCCCATGGACTTCAGCACACCAGGCCTCCCTGTCCATCACCAACTCCTGGAACTTGCTCAGACTCATGTCCATCAAGTCGGTGATGCCATCCAAGCACGTCATCTTCTGTCGTTCCCTTCTCCTCCTGCTGTGGGAATTATCTCTTTCTTTCTCTCTCTGATGCTAGAGGGATTCATAGGGCAGTGCACTGAATCCTTCCAAAGCATTAGGCTATCTCCTGGGCCTCAGTACTGAGGCTGTGGCAAGAGGTATTGAATGTCTTAGCTGATTACTTGCTACTTTTACTGTAGAATGTCAACAATGTGTGGAATCACTGTTCGAACTCATATTGCAAAGTAGACAACCAGAAAGAATATAAGATCTTTATTGCCAATTGCTGATCTCGTTTTTCTTCAGACCACTGCTTTCTGCATGACATGAAAACAAATTAGTGGAATGTCTAATGAATTTTAACTTAGTTTGATCTGATAATCTAAACTGTGCATTTAGGAAATATGCTGCCCATTATTTAGAGAAAAGTCTTGCTGGAGTGTCCCTTCTTCCTGCCTCTCTAAGATGACACTGGGAAAGAGTACTTATGAGCTCCTACTGGTCCTTAAGTGTATGTGGCCGGTGTCCCCTCATCTACCTGATGATCGCTCACCTTGCTGGTTTATGTCTGTGGGCGTGAGGGGGTGACTCTTTCTGTCCTTTGGGCTAGCTAGTGATGGCTGCAGATCCCTGAATCTCTGCTACCTCCTTCATCCCACCAGAGGCCAGCTGTGCATCAGCATCAATGTGAACTGAGAGGTGCTGGAAAATCAAATCTCAGCACCTGCCTTGCTAAGCTGAGATAATATTCTGTGGCTGCACTCCAGGAAGAGTGGAGACAATAAACCCTCCTTGGCCACCCTTACTTATTTATCACACTTCTCTATCATTCACCCCAGGCCCCTAGCCCTCCAGCATAAGCCCAGAGGGCAAACATATCAGAGAACACACATCTGGCTATGTCTCGCGCTTTCTCTCTTCTCCTTCCCATCATCTCCAGGGCTTTTTGCATGCTTTCCCACTGTCACATCCTGTCCATCTCAGAGGGATTTAGCTAGCTCCAGTGGGTAAGACTTCAGTGGGCTTCAGCAAGCTCCGGTGGGCTTCCCTGGGGGCTCAGATGGTAAAGCGTCTGCCTGCAGTGCAGGAGACCTGGGTTCGATTCCTGGGTCAGGAAGATCCCCTGGAGAAGGAAATGGCAATCCACTCCAGCACTTTTGCCTGGAAAATCCCATGGACGGAGGAGCCTGATAGGCTACAGTCCATGGGGTCTCAAAGAGTCGGACACGACTGAGCGACTTCACTTTCACTTTCAGTGGGTAAGACATCCTCTCCATCCCTTAGCAGAACTCTGTACTTGCAGTCATCCAGGATAGCGTTTAGAAAATATTTTCTTGAGACAATGGCGTGGCTTGCTACATACTTGCTACATACTGTGATACAATTCTAGATGTCAAAAGTTGAATTTAAAAAAAAATTTCTCTTTGATTTCTTATGTAACAAATTCTGATCTCTACTGGCAAACAGATGCCAAAAACAAGAAAAAAGTCTGTGCTTGGTGAAGCAAAAGAGAAAACAAGGAAAACACGTAAATCATTAAAACCCTTAAAACCAATTTTGAATATGCCAGGGCGTAGAAAGATCACTGAATCTAAAGTTATGGGTAATCAAATAAAATCAACCAGCAGACAAGCAAGTCTTCCACTTCAGAGAGGTGAGGTCAACACAGGATGCTGTGTACCCCCAAGGAGTTTTGGGGCAACAAGTGAGGTGGGACTGGAGCCTCTGCCTAAGAATCCATGTGGAACTTGGGGCTTCATAGTTACCTCATTTAATTCTCCTAAACATCTTGTGAGACAGGACATTGGCTCCCCTTTTACAGCTGAGGAAACCGAAGCTCAGAGCTGGATCAGATCAAATGAAGCTCAGATGGATCCAATGGCCTAAGAGCACCTGGCTTGTAATGGTAAAGCAAGGTTTTAAGCCCACTTTTGCCTGATGCCAAACATTTCCTGTCCCTTCTACATGGTGCCTCCAGGTTGGGAGAAGGTAGATAAAGATGGGGATGGGAGAGGGGGCTTTTTAGAACGTTTTCTTGGAGGCTGAGATTTCCACTTATTTTATCTATGGCTGACTTCAGTAATCCAGAACATTTAGTTCAAGACAAGGCTAATGATGTTAATCTATGGATGATTCATGTATGACAGAAACCAACACAATATTGTAAATCAGTTATCCTCTGATTAAAAATAAATTAATTAATTAAAAAAACCAAGTTAATGGTTTTGTTGTGAAATTAAAAAGTTCTGGCTGGGATAAAAATGAAGTTTTTTGAAGAAGTTGTGTTGATTCATAGAATTGGCCAGTGGAAGAAGGCAATTGGTTCAACAACAGAAGTTCAACTAGAGGAAAACTTGAACCTTGTGGGGAGTATCGTGATTTCTTCAGGCAGCTTGAGCCTTGTGATTTTTGCACTCCTCTGAGGTATCCCAAAGCAGGAAACTAAAAATGGTTTCTGGGATGTTTTGTAGATCGATTGAGGAATGTTGGATTAACAGGATGACACTGTGGATGAAATAATTGCTTTTACCTAGACCTGTCTTATAGGACACAAATGTAATTTGAGGTCAAGAACCTTCCAACGCCCGCGCCTCTTGCCTCATATGTATGTAAATAGGCATCTGTGCCTCAACTTGCGGCTTCCCCCCTTTTTCAAAGTAAATACTCCATGATAATAACTTACGCCTTGCTATGCCTGATTCGTGGAGAAGGCAATGGCACCCCACTCCAGTACTCTTGCCTGGAAAATCCCGTGGACCGGGGAGCCTGGTGGGCTGCCGTCTCTGGGGTCGCACAGAGTCGGACACGACTGAAGCGACTTAGCAGCAGCAGCAGCATGACTGATTCTGGAGAAGGAAATGGCAACCCACTCCAGTATTCTTATCTAGAGAATCCTGTGGACGGAGGAGCCTGGTGGGCTGCTGTCCATAGGGTCCCTTAGAGTTAGACACGACTGAAGCGACTTAGCGTGCATGCATGCATTGGAGAAGGAAATGGCAACCCTCTCAAGTATTCTTGTCTGGAGAATCCGGGGGACAGAGGAGCCTGTGGGCTGCCGTCTGTGGGTTCACACAGAGTCGGACACGATGAAGTGACTTAGCAGCATGACTGTAAGTCATTAACTCTGTAAATGATTTTTTTTCTTCCAGTTTTATTGGGATTTAATTGACATAACAGCATTCTATAGATTTACAGTGTACATCATAATGATTTGACTTACATGAAAACTTTAGCACAATAAGTTTAGTGACCATTCATTATCTCATACAGATACAAAATTAAATAAATTTTTTGTTTAATGAGAACTCTTAGGATTTACTCTCTTAACAACTTTCATGTATATAATACAACATTTATCATGTTGTACATTATATCCCTGGTACTTTCTTATCTTTTAAGTGGAAGTATGTACCTTTCGACTACCTTCATTCACATAGCATATCCTCATCGCTGGTAACTGCAAATCTGATCTCTTTTTCTGTGTGTTTGTTTTTGGAGAATAATTGACTTACAATTTTATGTTAGTTCTTGTTACACAACATAGTGATTAGATACTTCTATAAATTTTAAAGTTATCCCCGTAAGTCTCTCACTACAGAAAGATATTATATAATTATTGACCGTGTTTCCCACACTGTCCGTTTCGTGCCTGTGACACATTTGTTTTGCAACTATAAGTCTGTGCCTCTTAATCTCCCTCATCTATTTCTCTCCTCCCACCAACCTCCCTTCTGGAAACCACGTGTTTGTTCTTTGGGTCTGTTTCTGTTTTGTTATGTTTGTATATTCATTTGATTTTTTAGATTCCACATATGAAAGAAATCATAGAGTATTTGTCTTCCTATCTGCCTTGTTTTACTTAGCATAATGCCCTTTAGGTGCACCTATGTTGCCACAAATGGTAAAATTTTATTACTTTTATGGCTGAGTAAATTATGTATAATATATAAATTATTACACACATTAATTATTAATATATAAATTATTGCATCATATATATTGTATATATATATCACATCTTCTTTATCCATACATCTACTAATGGGCACTTAGGTTGCTACCATATTTTGGCTACTATAAATGATACTGCAATGAACATAAAGGTGCATATATTTTTCAAATTAGTGTTTTCATTTTCTTCAGATAAATATCCAAGAATGAAGTGGCTGGATGTTCTGCTGCTGCTGCTGCTAAGTCGCTTCAGTCATGTTCAACTCTGTGCTACCCCATAGACGGCAGCCCACCAGGCTCCGCTGTCCCTGGGATTCTCCAGGCAAGAACACTGGAGTGGGTTGTCATTTCCTTCTCCAATGCATGAATGTGAAAAGTGAAAATGAAGTCTCTCAGTCGTGTCCGACTCTTAGCGACCCTATGGACTGCAGCCCACCAGGCTCCTCTGTCCATGGGATCTTCCAGGCAAGAGTACTGGAGTGGGTTGCCATTGCCTTCTCCAGTAGTCTATTGTTAATATTTTAAGAACTCTTCATACTGTTTTCTATAATATCTGAGGGTTCCCTTTTCTCATATCCTCGTCAGTACTTGTTATTTGTTGTCTTTTTGACAATAGTCATTCGGACAGGTGTGAAGTTGTATCTTATTGTGATTTTGATTTGCATTTCTCTGATAATTGGCGATGTTGAGCATCTTTTCATGTGCTTGCTGGATATCTATATGTCTTCTTTGGGAAAATGTCTATTCAAATCCTCTGCCCATTTTTTCTTTTTTAATTAATTTTAAATTGGAGTATAGTTGATTTGCAACATTGTGTTAGTTTCTTCTGTACAACAAAGTCAGTCAGCTATACATACATAGATCCACTCTTTTTTAGATTCTTTCCCATGTAGGTCATTACAGAGTATTGAATAGAATTCCCCGTGCTACTCAGTAGGTTCTTATTAGTCATATATTCTATACATGTCAATCTCAATCTCCCAATTTATCCTTACCCCCTGCCCCTCCTTTCCCCGCTGGTAACCACAAATTTGTTTTCTACATCACCTGTGACTCAACTTCTCTTTTGTAAATAGGTTCATCTGTACTATTTCTTTGGAGTCCACATACAAGTGATATTATATAGTATTTATCTTTCTCTAACTTCACTCAGTATCATCATCTCTAGTTCCATCCATATCACTGCAAATGGCATTATTTCATTCTTTTTTATGGCCAAGTAACACCCCATTGTACATATGCACCACATCTTCTTTATCCATTCCTCTGTTGGTGAATGTTTAGGTTGCTTCCATGTTCTAGCTTCTGTCCATTTTAAAAAAATAATATTTATCTATTTTTAGTTGATTGGTTTACAATATTGGTTTGATTTCTGTCATACATCAACATGAATTAACCATAGGTGTACATATGTCCCCTCCCTCTTGAATCTCCCTCACACAAGTTGGTTGTTTTTTTTGATGCTGAGTTTTATGTGATCTTTGTGTACTTTGGACAAATCTTTTGCAAATGTTTTCTCCCATTTGGTAGGTGACCTTTTTGTTTTGTTGATAGTTTCCTTAGCTGTGCAAAAGCTTTTTAGTTTGATATAGTTTCTTTTGTTTCTTTTTGTTTTTGTTTCCTTACCTGAGGAGATATATGCAAAGATATTATTAAGACTGATGTCAAAGAGCATATTGCCTATATTTTCTCCTAGAAATTTTATAGTTTCAGGTCTTATATTTAAGTCTTTAATCCACATTGAATTTAATTTTGTGCATGATGGGAGAAAATAGTCCAGTATGATTCTTTTGCATGTAGCTGTCCAGTTTTCCCAATCCCTTTTATTGAAAAGGGTGTCTTTCTACTCTTGTATATTATTGTCTCCTTTGTTATAGATTTATTGCCCATGTAAATGTCAGTTCAATTCTCAGTTCTCTATTCTGTTCCACTGATCTGTCTGTTTTTGTGACAGTACCATACTGTTTTGATTACAGTAGTATAGTTTGTATAGTATAGCTTGAAATTAGGTAGCATGATACATAACTTTGTTCTTTTTCGAAGTTGTTTGGCCTATTCCTTTGCATCTTTTGTGTTTCTATGAAAATTTTAGAATTATTTGTTCTACTTCCTTGAAAAAATGTCATTGGCATTTTTATAGGGATTGAATTAAATCTGTAGATTACCTTGGGTAGTGTGGTCATTTTAACGATATTAATTCTTCCAATTCATGAACTTGTTGTATCTTTCCACCTTTGTGTCATCTTCAGTTTCTTTCATCAGTGACCTATAGTTTTCTGAGTACAAGTCTTTTAACTCCTTAGGTAAAAGGTCTTTTTTTTTTTTTTTATGTAATGGTAAATGAGATTGTTTTCCTAATTTATCTTTCTGATAGTTTGTTGCTATTGTATAGAAACAGAGCAAGTTTCTGTGTGTTAATTTTGTATCCTGAAACTTTACTGAATTCATTGATGAGTTCTAATGGTTTTCTTGGGTCTCTTTAAAATTTGCTATGTATAGTGTATGTCATCTACAAACTGATAGTTTTACTTTGCCCTTTTCAACTTGGATTCCTCTTGTCTGATTGCTTTGCTAGGACTTCCACTAATACGTTGAATAAGCGTGATGAGAATGTTCTGACCCTAGAAGGAATGCTTTTTCTCATTTAGTATGTTAGTGGTGGGCTTGCCATATTTGGTCTTTTTTATGTTGAGGAAATTCCCTCCATACCCACTTTGTTGAGAGTTTTGATCATAAATGGATGTTAGATTTTGTCAAAAGCCTTTTCTACATCTATTGAGATAATTATATGATTTTTATTCTTGAATTTGTTAATATGGTGTATCACATTGATTGATTTGGGAATATTGAACAACCCTAGCATCCCTGACATAAATCTCACTTGATTATGGTGTATAATCTTTCTAATTATTGTTGAATTTACTAACATTTTGTTGAGACTTTTTGTATCTATATTCATCAGTTGTATTAGCCTGTAATTTTCCTTTTTGGTGTGTGATATCTTTGTCTGGTTTGGTATCATAGAATGAGTTTATATATATATATATATATACATATACATACATATATATGTATGTATATGTATATATATATATATATACACATTTACATATATATATTCTTTTTCAGTCTTTTCTATTATGGTTTATCACGAGATATAGGATATTGTTATTTATCTACTTTATATATAGTAGTTTGTATCTGCTAATCCCAAACTCCTAATTTACCTCCCTCCCCCCTGCTATCCATTTTGGTAGCTATAAATTTGTTTTCTATATCTGTGAGTCTATTTTTATTTTTTAATAAGTCCATTTGTTTATTGTTTTTTAAGATTCCACATGTAAGTGATATCATATAATATTTATCTTTGTCTGACTTACTTCACTTATTATAATCTCTAGGTCCATCCATGTTGCTTCAAATGAAATCATTTCATTCATAGATGTATATATATATACATCCTCCTTATTCATTCATCTGCTAGTGAATATTTAGGTGGCTTCCATGTCTTAGTTATTATAAATAGTGATGGTATGAACATTAGGGTGCATATATTTTTTCAAATTCAAGTTTGTCCAGATGCCCATGAGTGGAATTGCTGGATCATATGGCAACTCTATTTTTAGTTTTTTAAAGACCATCCATACTGTTTTCTATAGTGGCTGCTCTAATTTACATTCCTATCAGTAGTGTAGGAGGGTTTCCTTTTCTCCAGACCATCTCCAGCATTTATTATTTGTAGACTTTCTAATGATGGCCATTCTGACTCATGTGAGGTGATAATGCATTATAGTTTTGATTTGCATTTCTGTAATAAATAAGATGTTGAGCATCTTTTCATGTACCCATTGGCCATCTGAACCTTGAATATTCACTGGAAGAACTGATGCTGAAGCTGAAGCTCCAATACTTTGGCCACCTGATGCAAAGAGCTGACTCATTGGAAAAGACTCTGATTCTGGAAAAGGTTGAAGGCAAAAGGAGAAGTGAGTGGCAGAGGATGAGATGGTTGGATAGCATCACTGACTCAATGGACATGAATCTGAGCAAACTTAGGAAGATAGTGAAAGACAGGGAAGCCTGGAATGCTGCAGTTCATGTGGCCACAAAGAGTCAGGCATGACTTAGTGACTGAACAGCAACAATGTCTTCTTTGGAGAAATGTCTACTTATGTCTTCTGCCCATTTTTCAGTTGGGTTGTTTGGAGTTTTCTGAGTTATAGGAGCAGTTTGTGTATTTTGGAAATTAAGCCCTTATTGGTTGCATTGTCTGCAAATATTTTTTGCCAGTTCATAGGTTGTCATTTTGCTTATAGTTTCATCTGCTGTGCGAAAGCTTATAAATTTGATTAGGTTCCATTTGTTTATTTTTGCTTTTATTTTTATTGCCTTGGGAGATATTGGGAGTCTTTTTAATTACTGATTCAGCTTCATTATTGGTAATTGGTCTGTTCATATTTTCTGTTTCTTCTTGGTTTAATCTTGAAAAATTGTACATTTCTAGTGATTTGTCCAATGCTTCTTGGCTGTCCATTTTATAGGCATGTAATTGTTCATAGTAATATTTTATGATCCTTTTTATTTCTGAGATGTTGGTTGTAACTCCATTTCTGATTTTACTGATTTGGATTCTCTTTCTTCTTTTCTTGATGAGTCTGGCTAAAAGTTTATCAATTTTATCTTTTGAAAGAAGCAGGTATTAGTTTCATTGATTTTTCTATTGTGTTTTAGTCTCTATTTCATTTATTTCTGATTCGATCTTTATTATTTCTTTACTTATACTAATTTTGGGTTTGGGATGTTTTCTTTTTTTAGTTCCTTTAGGTGTATGGTTAGATAGTTTATCTGAGATTCTTCATGTTTCCTGAGATAGGCTTGTATCATTATAAACTTCCCTCTTAGAACTGCTTTTGTTGTGTCCCATGGGTTTTACATCATTATTTTTGCTTTCATTTGTCTCCAGACAGTTTTTAATTTCTTCAGTGATGCACTAGCTGTTTAGTGGCATATCGTTTATGCTGCTAAGCAATGGCCCACATGTTTGTGTTTTTTTCAGTTTTTTTTTCATTGTTGTTGTTGTTTGATTTCTAGTCTCATAGTGTTATGGTTGGAAAATATGCTTGATATGACTTCAATCTTCTTAAATTTCCTGAGACTTCTTTTGTGGCCTATCATATAATCTATTGTGAAGAATGTTCCATGTGCACTTGAAAAGAATGTGTGTTTTGCTGCTTTGGGAAGGAATGTTCTATATATATATATGTATTAAGTTCATCTGTCCTAACGTGTAATTTAAGGCCTGTGTTTCTTTATTGATTTTCTGTCTGGGTGGCCTGTCCGCTGATGGACAAGTGAGTCATTTAAGTCCCCCCACTTTTACTGTGCTACTGTCAGTGTCCCCCTTTAGTATTTGCTTTATGTGTTTGTGTGCTCTTATGTAGGTTGCACATCTATTTACAATAGTTATATCCTCTTGAACTGATCCCTTAATTATTAAATAATTCCTACTTTTTCTCTTATTACACAGTCTTTGTTTTAAAGTGTATTTTTCTGATATACGTACTGTAACCTGACTCTTTTTATTTCCATTTGCATGGAATACCTTTTTCCATCCCCTCATTTTCAATCTGTATGTGTCCAAATTAATTACTTAATTTGGTCACAGTGCCACAGCTTGTGGGACCTTAGTTCTCTGACCAGGGATCAAACCTGGGATCATGGCAGTAAAAGTGCTAAGTCCTCACAACTGGACCACCAGAGCATTCCCTGTGTGTGTCTTTAGATACGGAGTGAGCCTCTTGTAGGCAGCATATATACTGGTCTTGTTTTTATATCCACTCCACCACTCTGTGTCTTTTGATTGTAGCATTTAATTCATTTACATTTAAAGTAATTATTGATATGTATGTTCTGCCATTTGAATTGGGTTGTTTTTGTAGTTCCTTTCAAAGTTTTTTCCTTGCTTTCCTTTAATTTGGTGACAGTTGTTAATGTTATATTTAGGTTCCTTTTTCTTTTGTGTGTGCATATATATCTATTATAGGTTTTTGGTTTGTGGTTACCGTGAGGTTTATATATAGCTATCAAGGCTTGGTGTGCAGCAGTCCATCGTGTCACAAAGAGCTGGACACAACTGGGTGACTTAAAACATGATTGTTTTAAGTTAATGATTGCTCAAGTTTAAACACAGTTTAACAACTCTGCATTTTTACCCCCTGCCCCTCCATATTTACTTTTTTGACATTATAATTTGTATCTGTTTGTTTTGTTTATACCTTGACTACTTATTGTGGATATAGATGCTTTTACTATTACTTTTTTCTTTTAACTTTCCTCCTAGCTTTATATGTGGTTAATTTACTACCTTTACTGAATCTTTGGCTATACTGATGAGATTTTTTATTTAGTACTTTTTGTATTTCTACTTGTGGTCTTTTCTTTTCTGCCTAGGGAACAAGTTCCTTTAATATTTCTTGTAAAGCTGATTTCATGGCACTGAACTCTTCAAGCTTTTGCTTGTTTGTAAAACCCTTGTTCTCACCTTCAAATCTTAATGAAAATCTTGCCAGGTAGAGCATTTTTCATTGTAGGCTTTTCACTTTCATCCTTTTCAATACACACGCCACTCTCCTCTGGCCTGCAGTTTCTGATGAAAAGCTAGCTGATAGCCATTTGGCAATTCCCCTCTATGTAACTTGTTGCTCTTCTTTTTCTGCTTTTAATATTCTCTCTTTGTCTTTAATTTTTACTGTTTTTAATACTATGTGTCTTGATGTGGTCCTCTTTGTGTTGATCATGGTTGGGATTCTTGTGCTGTCTGGACCTGGATATCTGTTTCCTTTCCCAGATTAGGGACGTTTTTAGCTGTTATATCTTCAAATATCTTCTCTTTATGTTTTCTCTTTAAAAAAAAATTTTTTTTTAACTTCTCACTCTGTTCATCTTTGGCCATTCTGCTCCTGAATTCTTTGAGCATCTTTCTGATCGTTACCTTGAACTTTATCAGATAGATTGCTCAACTCCACTTTACTTAATTCTTTTTTTCTGGTGTTTTATCTGGTTCCTTCATTTGGAACATATTCCTCTGTTGCCTTATTTTGCCTAATTTACTGTTTTCATTTCTATGTATCTGGTGGGTTGGTTAAATTTCCCTATCTTGAAGAAGTGGCCTTTTGTAGGAAAGGTTCTGTATATCCTAGAAGTACGGTCTCCTCTGCTCAACAGAGCTGTATATTCTAGGAGTGCCCCCATGTGGACTGTGCGAGCTCGTCTGTTCTGGTGGGCTGATTACTGTGGGTGGTCTGATAAGCTTGGCTGGCTTCCAGTTCTGTCTTTTGCAGAGGCTGCTGGCGGGTGGGTCTGGGTTGTTAGGAGCCAGGTGGGAACTCCAGCGGGGTCCCAGGGCTAACGCTGGCTCACTGGTGTGTGCAGTCAGACTTCAGGGTGACTGGTTGCAGGGCTTGGCATCCTGGATCTAGTGTAGGTCTACTAGTGGGTGGGGCTGGTTCTTCACATGGCTGGCTGCTGAGTCTGTGGTGTTCCAAAGCTGTAAGCTGGGTCTGATTCCAGGGCAGCTATGAGTCCCAAGGTGTTTCAGGAGGCTACTGATGTTAGCCTACTGGTGGGTGGACTGGGTCTTGACATGTTAGGGTGTGGGAATGTTGCATTCTTGGAAATAGTGTCCATCTGCTGGTAGGTGAGACTGGGTTCAGGGGCTAGTGACAGCCCATTGGTGGGCAGAACCAGGTCTTGGCTTCTCTGGCTAAAGGGCCTGTGGGTCTTGGAACTGGTGTTTGCCTGCTGGTATTCAAGACTAGGACCCAGAGTGTCCTGGAGCTAGTGACAGCCCACTAGTGAGTGGAACTGAGTCCCAGGGTCTCTGGCTGCAGGCCCTGGGAGTCCTGGAGTTGGTATTGGCCTGCTAATGGGCAGGTTTGGGCCTGACAGCTGACCATGGGGCCCTGAGGGTCTTGGGGCCAGTGCCAATACACTGGAGGTTGGGGCTGGATCCTGGGGAAGCTAGGTGTTCAAGAAGGTGTCCTAAGACAGCCAGCCTACTTGTGGGTGAAACTGTGTCCCTGACTGGCTAGTTGCTTGGCCTGAGTAGTCTCAGTATTGGTGCTGAGAGGCTGGTGAGTGGGGCCACGTTCTGACACTAAAAAGCTAGTCGGAGGATTCCAAAATGGTGCTTACCAGCATCAGTGGTAGAATGAGCTCTCCAAGTGGCTGCCCAAGGGTCTATATCTCCAGAGTGATCTCTACTTGTCTCCTGCCTTTTTTGGGAGGTTCTCCAAGATCAACAAGTGGGTCTGACCCAGGCTCTTTTCAAATTACTGCTTCTGCCCTGGTTCCCAGAGTGTGTAAGATTTGGTGTGCACCCTTTAAAAGTGGGGGTTTCCTGGTGGCTCAGTCAGTAAAGAATCTGCCTGCAATGTGGGAGACCTGGGTTCAATCCCTGGATTGGGACGATCCCCTGGAAAAAAGCATGGCAACCCATTCCAGTATTCTTGCCTGGAGAATCCCCATGGATAGAGGAGCCTGGCAGGTTATAGTCCGTGGGGTCACAAAGAGTCAGACATGACTGAGCGATTAAGCACACAGCACTTTAAAAGTGGAGTCTCTATTCCCTAACACCCTCTGGCTTTACTGAAAGTAAGCCTGCTGACCTTCAAAACTAAACATTCTGTGGCCTCCTCTTCCTGACAAAGGACCCTTGGGCTAGGGAGCCCAGTGTGGGGCTCAGACACCTACTCCTTAGGAAAAACCTCGGCACTTGTAATTATCTTCCTATTTGTGGGTCTCCTACCCAAGGGAAAGGGCCTTGACTATACCACATTCCACCACTTTTACTCATCTCTTTGTGGTTTCCTCTTTCTGTCTTTAGTTGTAGGAGATTTTTTCTGCTAGATTTCAGGTCTCTGTCATTAATCGTTGTTCTGTAAATAGCTGTAATTGTGGTGTGCCTGTGAGAGGAGAGGGGCTCAGCATCTTCCTACTCCACCGTCTTGGCCAATCTCCTGTTCATTAACTCTTTCATGCGTTCAGGTACACCAGTGTGCCTCAGCATTGTGTCAGGTGATGGAAAGCATTTCTGATTCTTTCCTGGAATCTCATTTTAGTAGAACCTTGGTAGAATAAATATAAAGATACTGGGAGATCAAGGGCCAAGAGAAAGGTGCTCACCAAGAGAAGGAAGATAGGGAGGGTGTTACTATGGACAGAGTTCTCTTAATTTAGAAATATACCACAACTGATCTGACAAGTGACCACTTTGGTTCCTGAGAAAACCTCATTTGCCAAGAAAGTGTCACAAGACATTGAAACTTTAATGACTACTTACAAGGTTTGGTACTTAACCTCATTCATCAGATATGTATTTTTAAAGATGATGAATATAAACTGAGATGTTATATTGCATCCTCCTTGCTCCTCTTCTCTCCCAGACACTTATGTTTTTGTCTATTTAAGGCTGTCATTCTGAGCCTGATCCCATCGTGGGCCTTCTACAGCAGTGTGTTTCAGAAGATGCTCCTGACTCGTTACGTGGACTACCTCAAGAAGAATGCCAACATCAGATAGTGCTGGTGAACTTGTGTGCCATCCAGCATTGCTTTCTTCACCAGATTCTGCATTGGCCACAGAGGACTCAGAAACAGACCACTACCTTTAACCTCCCTGAAACTGGAGGGCCCATGTCACAGATACAGCACATAAAACTCAACTTTTTTTTTGCAATTTTACTCAAGTCTGGAGATCTTTGGGAGAGCTGTGATGTAAAAACATGTGTTGTGCAATAAGGTTTTAATAGAGAAGGTAAGAGTGTCTGTATGTCATACTGGAAAATTTCTATATGGGATTATATAATGTGAGAAGAAAGCTTCTGATTCTTTGAATATTAAAAACAATTATACCTAGTAATCTACTTTTATAGCTATATGATAGACTGTCTGAATTCCCTAAACATTATCAAGATTGTAGTAGTTCTTGAGTAGTCACTGGTTCTCAAGCTGGCTTCCTTAGAGACCCAGGAAACTGTCTAGGAGAATAGGTGGGGCAATGGCTACTTCAGGACAGTTGCTGGGAACCCCTTGTTTCAACTAATGCTGCCCCAGATTTATCTATTTCAATTTTATTTGGAGTTCCATGTAAGACTGTGTTTATAAAAATAAAAACAAAAAATGATACATTGCTAAATAAAAGTAGTTTAAAAAACCATTGTTCTAGTGCAGGAGTTGATATCTACAGAAATGAGGTTTTTACAGGTCTCCAGTTCTTGGGGTGCTGGACTGAGGGTTTCAACTGTCAACATATATAGGGTGGCATGTTGGGGAATTACTCATTCAAGTCTTGAGGGAGTTGAGGGAGGAGCATGCCAGCTGGTGAGCTGGTATTGTCTGGTGTTAATGAAGGGAAGGGTGCCCCCCTTAGACATCATCATGCTCCAAGTACTGGCAGTGCTTGGCGGCATCTATCTCTTCTGAGACTGTCATTTGCATTTGTGGTGTGAACAAAGATTATGTGCTGGAGTGGGTAGCTGTTCCCTTCTCCAAGGGATCTTCCCAACCCAGGGATCGAACCCACGTCTCCCACATTGCAGGCGGATTCTTTACCAGCTAAGCCAAGAGGGAAGCTCAAGAATACTAGAGTGGGTAACCTAACCCTTCTCCAGCATATCTTCCTGACCCTGGAATCGAACTGGGGTCTCCTGCATTACAGGTGGATTCTTTACCAACTGAGCTATCAGGGAAGCCTGTGACTGGACCCAAGCTAATTTGTCACATTGATTATCTTGCTCTATCTATGAGGCAGGCTGGTTGTGTGAAATCTCTTTTTTATGATGAAGAATAAAATCTCCTTATCAGCCAGTATCCCAAGAGGAAACAGAAGGCATGATTGAGAAATGTGAGGAATTAATTGCAAACGTGTGGGGAGAGTGTTAGGTAAGTCATCCGAGCTAGTGATTGAGGGGTGCTTTTACTACCCCAAGGTCTGAAAGGGCTAGGAAAAGAGGAAATATTAGGAAGATTGGGAAGGAGGGAGGCAGAGAGAGAGGGGCATTGTATAAGAAGCACTGCCTCAGAGGAGCTGTGACCTTCGACTGAAAGATGTTACTAGGCTGTGGCCACACCATAGACAGGGAGAGGTGGATTGCAACATTGTGATTTGCAGTAAGAAACATATATTTCATTTTCATTACCATTCTTTGGAATTTACTAAATGTTAAGATCTATAAATATGTCAACTGTTATTCATAGTTAGCCCCTTTCATCTGCACTTTAGTTTAAGTTAATGAGGTTGCTTTTAGAAAGCCCCTAAAAATGACAGGTGGTTGCCAAGGGACCAACCATGTGACTAGAGTTGGAACTTTTAGCCCCACTCCTCAAATTTTGGGGAGAGATGAGATTGAGTTCAATCACCAATGACCAAAGATTTAATCAATCGACTATGTAATGAAGCCTCCACAAAATATGAAGTATAATTATGGGGTTTTGAGAACTTCCAGGTTGGTGAACATGTGCAGGTGCTGGGAGGGTATCATGCCCACAGTGGGCATGGAGCTCCACATGCCTTCCCACATACTTTGACTTATGCATCTCTTTCATCTGGCTGATCCTGAGTTGTGTTCCTTTGTATATAAACTGGTAATTTAGTAAGTAATCTATTTTCCTTAGAACTGTGACCTATTCTAGCAAATGATCACACCTGAGGAGGGGGTTGTAGGAACTCCTGATTTATAACCAGTTGGTCAGAAGCCCAGGTAACAGCCTGAAGTTCAGTTCCCATATGAAGTGGGAGCAGCCTTGAGGGACTGAGCCCTGAACCTGTGAGATCTAATGCTATCTTCAGGCAGATAGCATCAGAATTGAGTTGAATTGTAGGACATCCAGCAGGTGTCCAAGAATTGCCTGGTGTGGGCAAATCTCCCCACACAGCTGATGATCAAAATTACTTGAGAGTAGTGAGAAGGATGAATGGAAAAACAGGGATGTTTTTCCTTTACTGGAATGATATCCAAACATTATTCTCTTCTGAATCTCCAGCTGGTGCCTCCCACTGGACATACCCAACTGGAAACTCATTGATGTATTTCATAAGATCAATCTCCTTAGATACCAAGTTGTGGGTGGGGAGGGGGAAGGGTAGAGACTGGATCTGGAGGAAAGGGTTGCAATATATGTCCCACATATTAAGAGATTTCCCAAAGTCGTACCATTAATAGTTCCTAGCACCTAGATTGGGGCATTAAACTTCTTTTCTTACTTTACTTCACTCTGTGTTTCAAAGGGGATAAAACTTTAAGCCAAAAGACTATGTATCTCATTGTGAAATTTATGATATCAACAAAGTGGGAGGTATTTTATAGACATTAAATGCTCATCTACTTAAATGTGAGACAGTCTCTCTTGCTAGCTGTACTAGTTATTACTGCTATGTAATAACTGACTTCCCAACTTAGTGGCATAAACTGACAACCGTCTTCTTGTGCTTATGGATTTTAGGGGTCAGAACAGGCACAATGAGAGGGTTCATTTTGCTCCATGATGTCTGGGAGCTCAGCTGGAAAGACTCAATGACTGGAAATGATTCAGTTTCTGGAGATGGCATCATTGGAAGGGTTGCTTGGTTACATGTCTGACAATTGATGGAAGTTGTTACCTGGGACCCCGGATGGGGCTGTGGGATGGAAATGCCTACATGGCTTCTCTAAATGCTACTTGGTCTTCCTCACAGCATGGTGGCTGGGTCCTATGAATGCACATCCCAAAGAAAACTAGGAGGGAGCCACAGTGTCTTATAGGACTTAACCTTGGAAGTCACATGGCATTATTTGAAAGCCATCTCAGATTCAATGGGAGGAAACACAAACTCCACCTCTTGATCAGAGAAGTATCACATGTAATAGGAAATATTGTTGTGAACATCTTTGGAAAATGAGCCACACTAATTAGTCTTACCATAAGTTTGTCCTGGCCTGTATCAATTATGGAAAACAACTGCATTTCAACTATCAATGGAACAACTTTTAAAAGTGTAGACATTGTGTTTCTAAACCTTTATTTCAATCCCTGGTAAATTTGCCTTTGGAGAAGAACTTATACAACCAGTATCTTAGGTGATAAAAGGAATGCAGCTCAGCTAATAAAACCAGAGCCAGATTTTAGATGTAATTTTTACCTGTGTGAAATAGGGGTTTTTCTGGTGTGTTAATCCTGGGTTGATTTGAAGGATTGATTATCTAATGAGATTTTTGAGGGTTTTTAAGAGAGAATTTTCCTCATAGGAAAGTCTTAAGATGTTGGACTGGGTGAAATGAGGGTAGAAAAATTCTGTATTTTAAGATCTTTATTCCCATCACCACTAGCACTAGATAATAACTTGTTGAGTACTAATCATTTGCTCAGTTCAGTTCAGTTGCTCAGTCGTGTCTGACTCTTTGTGACCCATGGACTGCAGCATGCCAGGCCTCCCTGTCATCACTAACTCCCAGAGTTTACTCAAACTCATGTCCAATGAGTCGATGATGCCATCCAACCATCTCATCCTCTGTTGTCCCCTTTTTCTCCAGCCTTCAATCTTTCCCAGTATCAGAGTTTTTTCAGATGAGTCAGTTCTTTGCATCAGGTGGCCAAAGTATTGGAGTTTCAGCTTCAGCATCAGTCCTTCCAATGAACATTTAGGACTGATCTCTTTTAGGATGGACTGGTTAGATCTCCTTGCAGTCCAAGGGACTCTGAAGAGTCTTCTCCAACACCACAGTTCAAAAGCATCAATTTCGGCACTCAGCTTTCTTTATGGTCCAACTCTCACATCCATACATGACCACTGGAAAAATGATAGCCTTGACTAGATGGACCTTTGTTGGCAAAGTAATGTCTCTGCTTTTTAATATGCTGCCTAGGTTGGTCATAACTTTTCTTCCAATGAGCAAGCATGTTTTAATTTCATGGCTGCAGTCACCATCTGCAGTGATTTTGGGGCCCAAAAAGATATAGTCTGTCACTGTTTCCATTGTTTCCCCATCTATTTGCCATGAAGTGATGGGACCAGATGCCATAATGTGTCAGGACTATGTAAATTCTTCTTCTGTAATAACTTAGGAAATAGGTAAGAAATCACATTATCATTACCTTCATTGTACAGATGAGGAAAGTTAATTGCGAGCCACAGTGAAGTGAGTAAGCTGTATAGGTTCCCCTGACCAGTGAGTAACAGAGCTGGGATTTGAAATGGGTCCTCTTCCAGTGTCTGTAGGCTGAAGCACTACAGTATAGCCCTACCTGCCTGGATAAGATTCTTTAACTGGAATTAATAGCAAGGAGTGAACACTATTGCCCCCAACTCTGTATTTTTCACTTTCACATGTCGTGGAGAGAGAGGTGGAATCAGGCTTTGCAACCAGGCCCACGTGTCTTGATTTCAACACTGACCATTTTCCAAATTTACCATCATCTGGGAATCATTTGGGAACAGGGAAGCTTGCCAAATTTCATGGAACTTTTGTTTCCGCTGAGTAGGACTGGACTCTTGTTTCTTTTTGTTTGGAGGGCTTAGGACCCCAAGGAACAGCATTAGCAGCTGGTCGTCCTTCCAGCCTTCCATCTGTATTACCTCCCTAGATGCCAAAGGCGGAAGAATCTCCCTGACAACACTTGGAGCAGGAAAATGAGGTGATTATGGGCTGCTGCTCTGAAAAAGTTGGGAGCTGTCGCTGGGGCAGTTCCCTCAGGCATTGTCCATTTCTTGTTCTTGTGGGATGGGAACCAGAATGCCCTACTTCAAAAAGATTTTTTAGCCAGTGCTTGCCAAAGAAAGCTGAAGACGGTCATCCCAAGGTCAGCATGATTTTAATCATGTTTGTCTGCTTCCGATGCCAAAAAAATGATGATTTTTTTCATTGTAGCTTATCCACTGCACTTAGGACTCAGTCTGTTTTAACTTGTGACTGCCCTCTAATGGTCTAGGACAGGCACTGTTGGGTTTTTCTCCATAATCCTATAGGAGTTTTAGAACAGAATCCAATTTGGGGAAAGGAATCTCTCAGATTATTTTTAGTTCTTTTTTTTTTTTTTTTTTAAATTGAGGTATAATTGACCTATGGGGCTTCCAAGGTGGCCAGTGCAGGAGACATAAGAGATGGGGGTGGGGGCTACAGTCCATAGGGTCACGAAGAGTCAGACACGGCTTAGCATGCACACACATAACTGACATATAACATTATATTATGAAAAAATATTTGAAATAACATATTTCAAGTGTACAACATAATTCAATACATGTATATATTGCAAAATCCTCACCACAATAAGTTTCATTAACATTCATCATCACACATGGTCACAAACATTTTTTTCTAGTGGTGGGAACTTTTTAGATCTGGTCTCTTAGCCCCTTTCAAATATACAACATAGTATTGTCACCTTTGGGCTCCTCAGGTGGTGCTAGTGGTAAAGAACCTGCCTGCCATGAGATGTAAGGGTGGCAGGTTCAATCCTTCAATCCTGTAAGGGCATGGCAACCCACTCCAGCATTCTTGCCTGGAGCATCCCGTGGACAGAGGAGCCTGGGGGGCTGCAGTCCATACGGTCGCATAGAGTTGGACACGACTGAAGCCTGCGTGCACACTGGTACCTTCAGTTGCCATGCTTCACATTACATCCCCAGGACTTGCTTGTCTGGGAATATGATAACGTCATAACTGGATGTTTTTACCTTTTGACCACCCTCCCCCACCCATTCCCCCACTGCACCCTGCCTCTGCTAACCATCAATCTGCTCTCTGTATCTATGAAAGTGGGTTTTCGAAAAAAGATTCCACATACAGATGAGATCATATTGTATTTGTCTTTTCTGTCTGACGTTTGTCTTAGCATAATGCCCTCAAGGTCTAGCCCTCAATTCATTTTTTGAGCTGCTTTTGTGAGTGAGTGTGCTTGTGTATCTTTGTAGGGTGTCATCAAGAGAGAAAGAGCGGGCAGAGGGGAGAGAAGGAGGGTGAAGGGGGTGGTTCAGGCTGTAATGCGAGCGATGCATTGCGAGTGGTAATGCGAGTGGTAGATGAAGCTTCACTCGCTTGCCCACTGCTCATCTCCTGCCGTGGGCCCAGGTTCCTAAGAGGCCTAGGACTGGTAGCAGTCCACCCGCCCAGGGACTGGAGACCGCTGGGCTAAGGCACTTAGCCTTTTCAGTAAAATTACTTCAATAGTAAAATTAGAAAGATCTTATTATATGATCACGGAGAAGGCAATGGCACCCCACTCCAGTACTCTTGCCTGGAAAATCCCATGGATGGAGGAGCCTAGAAGGCTGCAGTCCATGGGGTTGCTAAGGGTCGGACACGACTGACCGACTTCACTTTCACTTTTCACGTTCATGCATTGGAGAAGGAAATGGCAAACCCACTCCAGTGTTCTTGCCTGGAGAATCCCAGGGACAGGGGAGCCTGGTGGGCTGCCGTCTATGGGGTCGCACAAAGTTGGACACGACTGAAGCGACTTAGTATAGTATATATAGTATTATATGATCAATAATTTGCTCTTCAGCTCTTATAGTCTATACATCTCAAGTAAGTTTTGAAAATAAGCTTTTTTTCTCAATCTTTAAAAGATAATTTTCCTTACTGTAAAATACACACAGTATAGGAAATATAGAAACTACAGAAGAAAGAGAAGAAATAAAGACCACCATTTATCCCATCACCCAGTATTAACCATTCTTTACTGGTTAAGGATTTTCTTTTCTACATTTTCTCTCTGTGTGTGTTTGAGACACAGACTTTACATTCTGCATTTCCCTTTAAGATTATAGTATGGAATTTCCTTGTGTTAATCAGTATTCAAAAGATGATTTACAATGGTTACTTAATATGACTAAACATATTTATTGTATAATTTTTTTTGCTTTGCATTTAGATATTTTCTGATTTTTTAAATTTTACAAATAACTTATAACAATATATTAGATTGGCCAAAAGTTTCATCTGGGATTTTCCGTAAGATGGTATTTATTAGACTGTAAATTGTTCACAAAGCTGAGCAGCGACTGACAATTAATTTTAGAATAATTTTAGAACATTTCATCACCCCACATAGGAAGCCCATACCCATAAGTCACTCTCTAATCCACATGCCCCATCCGCAGCCCTAGGCAACCACTAATCTACTTTTTGTCTCTATGGATTTACCTACTTTAGACTTTTGGTGTAACTGGAGTCATATAAAACGTAGGTTTTTCATTGGCTTCTTTCACTTAGCATAATGTTTTCAAAGTTTATCCATCTTGTGGCAGATATCAGTATCTCCTTTTTATTGCTGAATAATATTCTATTTTATGAAGAATATCACCTTTTATTTGTCAGCTCATTTGATGGACATTTAGGTTATTCTTACTTTTTAGCTGTTATAAATGATGGTAGTATGATCATTTTGTACAAATTTCTGTGTTTTCATTTCTCTTCGGTATATACCTGGGAGTGGAATTGCTGGGTGATACGTTAACTCTGCGTTTGGACCTTTTGAAGAACTGCCAGACTGTTTTCCAAACTGAGGATACCATTTTTACATTACCACCAGCAGTGTTTAAAGGTTTAAGCATTAAGGGCCCTCCACATCCTCACCAGTGCTTGTTATTATCTATCTTTTTAACCATAACCATCTAGTGGATTTAAAATGATATCTCACTGTGGTTTTGATTTTCATTTCCTTGGCGGCTAATGATGTCAAGCCGTTTTTAAGTGTTTATTGGCCATTTCTTTATTTTCTTTGGAGAAATGTTTACACAGATTGTTTGCTCATTTTTAAATGTTGTTGTTATTCAGTCGCTCAGTCATGTCCGACTCTTTTTGCGACCTCATGGACTGTAGCACGCCAAGCTTCCCTGTCCTTCACTATCTCTCAGAGCTTGCTCAAACTCATGTCCATTGAGTCAGTGATGCCATCCAAGCATCTCGTCCTCTGTCATCCCCTTCTCCTTCTGCCTTCTATCTTTCCTAGCATCAGAGTCTTTTCCAGTGAGTCAGCTCTTTGCATGTCATGTGTGTATGAATTTACATTACTGGTTATTTTTTTTGAAGTAGGATTTCTGGAGGGAAAGATCTAAACATTAAAACAACAACAACAACAACAAACAAACTCCTAATGCTTATTACCAATTGTTTCCAGAAAAGTTGCATAAATTTATACCTCCATCTTTAGCAGTGGTCCTCAATCGTGGTTGTGATTTTCTCTCCCGGGGGACATTTTTCAATGTTTGGAGATATTTTTGGTTATCTGAACTCAGGGAAGGAGGATACCACTGGCATTTCTTATGAATAGAAGCCAAGCATGCTTCTAAGCATCCTACAGTGCACAGTTATAGCCAACTGTCTCGCTGTTCATACTGTCTGCACTGTTCACTGAATCCAGGTTAGGCAAGACTCGAGCTAAGAGGCTGGAAGAAGACGCGAGGAGCCATAGGAACTGCAGATATGTTTATTCTTTCCTGGCTGGCATGTCAGCTGTAGTAGCCGCCACAACATAACCTTACACAACATAAGCATGGTGTCGCTCCAGTGTAGCTCCAGTGCAGCAGCAGCCAGGGCTTTCATGGTGGAACTCATACAGGCGTAATGCACAGGGTAGCTCGTGACCAAGCGAGTACCTCACGATGTGCATGCGCAATGCTGTAAGTGAGCTCAGCTGTTACATAGCCACTCAAAGTCATTGTTTACAGAACATGGGGCAAGAGGGCATGAGAGTGTAGGGCAAGAGAGCCTAACTGGCTCCATCTTGTTAATTTCCCCACAGTGTCTATCTCAATACCCAGGTTCCTGCCAGCTTATTACTACTCTATTCCTAAGGTGTCAAGTTGGTGGCTGAATCTCACACATTTAAATGCCATCTGCATTTTGGTAGCAAAATGGAAGAAAGGGATGACAAAAATGGAACAAAGAGTGTATGCCAGTTTTATTTGAAGAAACATTCCTTTTATATAATAGAACTTGTATTCCTATTACATAGTAAAAGCTATATTCTTTGATTTCCCATGGGTAGAAACTAGCTGCAAGAGAATGACATTCTGTGACAACACATGCAAATCTCAAGACTTCTATTATGTGAAAAAAAGGATAAAAGAAATGGGGAGAGAACAGCAGTCTGTGCATAGTTTTTGCTCTCCTTTTAGAGATAAGGACATGGAACCTCAGGGACACGTATAAATGCCAGACCTGAGATTTGACCCTAGCTCTCTCTGAGAATAAAATTCATGTTATTTCTATTATATCACATCACATTTCATTTAAAGTTTTAATGAGATACCAAGACACGAATCAATTATAAAACAAGGCAGATATTTTTAAGGTGTTAGAATATGTGTCAGGGAGCAGTGGGCCCCCCGTTCTAGCTGTGGTCTTATAAGCTCCCACGTGCCAACTTCATGCCAGAGCTGTGACTCACCCTTTGAAGAGAGCTCACAGGAATCTGTGACAAAGACCGCCAAGTGGGACAGTGAGTTGGGAAGCTCATCAGAAACATTGGTTAAACCTGGGAATCAAGAAGGATAACACATACGTTAAACATTTTAACTTAAAAAATTATTATGGAAAATTCTAAACACAAACAAAGCAATCACAGTAGTTTAAGCCACCCTCATTATACTTTTCAACAATGATCAACATTTTGCTCTTCTTGCTTCATCTATAACTTCATCTTCTTCCAAGCCTCCACTTGAATTTTTAAATTCCATTTTCTTTAGGTTAAATTTACATACATTAAAATATACAAATCTTAACTATACAATTTTGAAAATGACAGGTGTGATCCATGATCTTATCAAGTTATCAAACATTTTCATTACCCCAGAAAATTTTCTGAATTCCATCAGTATAGATTAGTTTTGCCTGTGCTAGAATTTTATGTAAATGAATCATATAGTCTTGGTTCTTCTGCGGCTGACTACTCAGTATCATGTCTGTGAGTTTCATCTATGTTTTTTCAATCATTCCTTTCCAATTTGGATATTATTTCATGTAGGAACATATCACATTTTGTTTATCCATTCTTCTCCTGATGGACATTTGGTTTTCCAATACACTTGTAAAAGTGTATTTCTTTGGCAATCTTTTGACATAGGGCCAAGTCCTTTCTTTTAAATATGGTCCCACTGATTGGAATTGCAACTTGTCTTTCTTACATAAATCATACTCATATAATGCATCAGTTACAGCATATAGATTTTATTTCTTTAAAGGGGGATGAGAACTTCACATTTAGAAGCAATCTGAATGCAGAATCATTTTGAAGTTTCAAAATCCCCCCAACAATATTTCACAGTTGTTTTGTCCATGTCTAATTCTACTGTGATAATTTTTTATTGATTTCCCATTATTGAGTCTTGCCAAAGCACTAACTTTAGTTTTCCTAATATTAATAATAATAATCATCTTGACGTACTCCTTTTCCTATTTGGAACCAGTCCGTTGTTCCTGGTCCAGTTCTAACTGTTGCTTCCTGACCTGCATACAGGTTTCTCAAGAGGCAGGTCAGGTGGTCTGATATTCCCATCTCTTTCAGAATTTTCCACAGTTTATTGTGATCCACACAGTCAAAGGCTTTGGCATAGTCAATAAAGCACAAATAGATGTTTTTCTGGAACTCTCTTGCTTTTTCGATGATCCAGCAGATGTTGGCAATTTGATCTCTGGTTCCTCTGCCTTTTCTAAAACCAGCTTGAACATCTGGAAGTTCATGGTTCATGTATTGCTGAAGCCTGGCTTGGAGAATTTTGAGCATTACTTTACTAGCATGTGAGATGAGTGCAATTGTGTGGTAGTTTGAGCATTCTTTGGCATTGACTTTCTTTGGGATTGGGATGAAAATTGACCTTTTGCAGTCCTGTGGCCACTGCTGAGTTTTCCAAATTTTCTGGCATATTGAGTGCAGCATTTTCACAGCATTATCTTTCAGGATTTGAAATAGCTCCACTGGAATTTCATCACCTCCACTAGCCTTGTTTGTAGTGATGCTTTCTAAGGCCCACTTGACTTCACATTCCAGGATGTCTGGCTCTAGGTGAGTGATCATACCATCGTGATTATCTTGGTAGTGAAGATCTTTTTTGTACAGTTCTTCTGTGTATTCTTGCCACTTCTTCTTAATATCTTCTGCTTCTGTTAGGTCTTAAACTGGACATGGAACAACAGACGGGTTCCAAATAGGAAAAGGAGTATGTCAAGGCTGTATATTGTCACCCTGCTTATTTAACTTATATGCAGAGTACATCACGAGAAACACTGGGCTGGAAGAAGCACAAGCTGGAGTCAAGATTGCCAGAAATATCAATAACCTCAGATATGCAGAAGACACCACCCTTATGGCAGAAAGTGAAGAGGAACTAAAAAGCCTCTTGATGAAAGTGAAAGTGGAGAGTGAAAAAGTTGGCTTAAAGCTCAACATTCAGAAAACAAAGATCATGGCATCTGGTCCCATCACTTCATGGGAAATAGATGGGGAAACAGTGGAAACAGTGTCAGACTTTATTTTTGAGGGCTCAAAAATCGCTGCAGATGGTGACTGCAGCCATGAAATTAAAAGACGCTTACTCCTTGGAAGGAAAGTTATGACCAACCTAGATAGCATATTCAAAAGCAGAGACACTACTTTGCCAACAAAGGTCCGTCTAGTCAAGGCTATGGTTTTTCCAGTGGTCGTGTATGGATGTGAGAGTTAGACTCTGAAGAAAGCTGAGCACTGAAGAATTGATGCTTTTGAACTATGGTGTTGGAGAAGACTCTTGAGAGTCCCTTGGACTGCAAGGAGATCCAACCAGTCCATTCTAAAGATCAGCCCTGGGTGTTCTTTGGAGGGAATGATGATAAAACTGAAACTCCAATACTTTGGCCACCTCATGCGAAGAGTTGACTCTTTGGAAAAGAATCTGATGCTGGGAGGGATTGGTGGCAAGAGGAAAAGGGGACTACAGAGGATGAGATGGCTGGATGGCATCACTGACTCGATGGACGTGAGTTTGAGTGAACTCCGGGAGATGGTGATGGACAGGGAGGCCTGGGGTCACTGCAACTCATGGGGTCGCAAAGAGTCGGACACGACTGAGCAACTGAACTGAACTGAACTGAACTGAATCATCTTTCTTTTCATAACAAGATTTTGTTGGTTTATATAATTTTTAATTCGTTGAATAATTATAATGATAAATGCAACAGATAAAAACAGGAATAACACAATTCTCTTCATAAGCACTAAATTCTTTTGGTAGGAAGAAATGAAAGGGTAGATAACAGAGAGGAGCATTATACTTGGTAATAAACGTTTAGTTAGCATAGTCCCTGATTTGTAGTCAATGTTTTTCAGAGAGAACTAAGAATATCTGTTTGCTCTGGTTACTGTTGTTGTGTAATGAACACCCAAATTTAACAGCTTAAAGAAATTATTCTATTATGCTTGTGGCTTTTGCAGGTTTTGAATTCAGATAGGATACAGTGGGAAAGACAAAGGATGAGATAGTTGGATGGCATCACCGATGCAACGGACATGAACTTTGGCAAACTCTGGGAGATGGTGTTGGGGACAGGGAGGCCTGGCATGCTGCAGTCCATGGGGTCACAAAGAGTTGGACATGACTTGGTGACTGAACAATAACAAAATAGTGGGAAAGACTTGTATCTGCTTCAAGATGCATGAAGCCTCATCTTCACCTGGAAGGTGTGATGGATGGAAGTGACAGTATCTGACAATTGATGTGAGCTATTGGCTGGGACCTTAGCTAGGGCTGTCAGTTGAAGCCTATCCATGTGGCTTGAGCCTCCTCACAGCACAGAGATCTTGCTTGGTAACTTAGGGTTTCAAAAGAGAGTGTTCTAGTGAATTTGTAGGAAATGCACTGTTTTTTAACCTAGTTCAGAGTTATTCTGTTTTTTACAAGTAGCTGATAGTGAATATATTTTTATGGACTTTTTTGCCCATCCTTTTTGTGGGATTAGCTAGTGATTCATCATCTACTAGAATTTTAAAAAGCTCAACTGGAATTCCATCACCTCCACTAGCTTTGTTTGTCATAATGCTTCCTAAGGCCCACTTGACTTCAAACTCCAGGATGTCTGGCTCTAGATGAGTGGCCACACCATCTTTGTTATCCTGGTCATTAAGACATTTTTAGATAGTTCTTCTGTGTATTCTTGCCACTTTTTCTTAATCTCTTCTGCTTCTGTTAGGTCCTTACTGTTTCTGTCCTTTATCATGCTGATCCTTGGATGAAATGTTCCCTTGATATCTCCAGTTTTCTTGACAGATCTCTAGTCTTCCCCATTCTACTGTTTTCCTCTACTTCTTTGCATTGTCCATTGAAGAAGGCTTTCTTATCTCTCCTTGCTATGTTAAAATGCTGCACTCAATATATCAGCAAATTTGGAAAACTCAGCAGCAGACCTTGGACTGTAAAGGTCAGTTTTCATTCCAATCTCAAAGAGAAGAAGTGCCAAAGAATGTTCAAACTACAAGACTGCTGTGCACATTTCTCATGCTAGTAAGGTTATGCTCAAAACCATTCAAGCTAGGGTTCAGGAGTATGTGAACTGAGAACTTCCAGATGTCCAAGCTGGGTTTAGAAAAGATAGAGGACCAGAGGTCAAATCACCAACATTTGTTGGATCATAGAGAAAACAAGGGAACTCCAGAAAAAAGCATCTACTTCTGCTTCTTTGACTACACTAAAGTGTTTGATTGTGTGGATCACAGCAAACTGTGGAAAATTCTTAAAGAGATATGGATATCAGACCACCTTACCTATCCTCCTGAGAAACCAGTATGCAGGTCAAGAAGGAACAGTTATAACCGGATATGCGACAACTGACTGGTTCAAAATTGGGAAAGGAGTACAACAAGGCTGTATATTTTCATCCTATTTATTTAACTTACATAAAGAGTACATCGAGTGAAATCCCAGGCTGGATGAATCACAAGCTGGAATCAAGGATGCTGGGAGAAATATTAACAACCTCAGATATGCAGATGATATCCCTCTGATGGCAGAAAGTAATGAAAGCCTCTTGAGGAGGGTGAAAGAGGAGAGTGAAAAAGCTGGCTTAAAACTCAACTTTCAGAGAACAAAGATCATGTCATCTGGTCCCATCATTTCATGGCAAATAGAAGGGTAAAAAGTGGAAGCAGTGACAGATTTTCTTTTCTTGGGTTCCAAAATGACTGCAGCCCTGAAATTAAAAGACACTTCTTGGAAGAAAAGCTATGACAAACCTAGACAGCATGTTAAAAAACAAAGATATCACTTTGCCAGCTGAGGTCTGTATAGTCAAAGCTATGGTTTTTCCAGTAGTCATGTACAGATGTTGGGAAAGATTGAAGACAAAAGGAGAAGAGGGCATCAGAGGATGAGATGGTTGGATCACATCACCAACTCAACGGACATGAATTTTAGCAAACTCCTGGGAGATAGTGAAGGACAGGGAAGCGTGGTGTGCTGCAGTCCATGGGGTTGCAGACTTGGATATGACTTAGCAACTGAATATCAATAACCACAGAAATATTTGCTTTCGGGACAGCATTCAGAGGACTCACAATATCTCATGATAGGTGATGTTAAGTTTGAACACTGGTTAAGATGGTAACCATAAAGGCACTATTTTTCTCATTGTAGTTAATAATTATCTTGTAGAAAAATACTTTGAGACTATGCAAATAGCCTGTTACTTCTCATCATAATTTTTCCCATTATTATTTTTTAAATGCATCCCATGGAATTTTTCTTTATAGGAGTATGATTGCTTTACAATATGTGTTTGTTTCTGCTGTATGACAAAGTGAATTAGCTATATGTATACACATATCCCCTCCCTCTTGAATCTCCCTCCCACCCACCACCCATCCTACCCCTATAGGTCATCACAGAGCACCAAGCTGAGCTCCCTGAGATATACATCAGCTTCCAACTAGTTATCTATTTTATACATGGAAGTGTATACATGTCAATACTACTCTCTCAATTCGTACCACTCACCCTTTCCCCTGTAATCACATGTTCATTCTCTATGTCTATGTCCCTATTCCTGCCCTGCAAATAGGTTCATCTGTACCATTTTCCTAGATTCCATATATATATATATATGTGCATTACTATACAATATTTGCTTTTCTCATTTTGACTTATTTCACTTTGTATAACAGATTCTAGGTTCATCTGCATCCCTACAAATGACCTAATTATGTTCCTTTTCATGTCTGATTAATGGTCCATGGTATAAGTACCATACCTTCTTTATCCTTTCATCTGTTGATGGATATCTAGGTTGCTTCCATGTCCTGGCTATTGTAAATAGTGCTGCAGTGAACACTGGGGTAAATGTGTCTTTTTGAATTACGGTTTTCTCAGGCCAGGAGGTTAGCATATGGTAATTCTATTGTTAGTATTTTAAGGAACCTCCATGTTGTTCTCCATAGTGTCTGTATCCATTTATGTTCCCACCAACAGTGCAAGAGAGTTCCCTTTTCTCCATATCCTCACCAGCATTCATTGTTTGTAGAGTTTTTGAAGATGGCCATTCTGACTAATGTGAGGTGATATCTCATGGTAGTCTTGATATGTATTTCTGTAGTAATGAGAGATGTTGAGCATCCTTTCATGTGTTAGCCATTTGTATGTGTCTTTTTTGGCAAAACACTTTATTAAGGTCTTTCCCCATTTTTTGATTGGGTTGTTTGTTTTTTTAATATTGAGCTGCTTGTATATTTTGGAGATTAATCCTTTGTCACTTGCTTCATTTGCAAATATTTTCTTCCATTCTGAGGGTTGTCTTTTCATTTTGTTTGTGGTTTCCTTTGCTGTGCAAAAGCTTCTAAGTTTAATTAGGTCCCATTTGTTTATTTTTGTTTTTATTTTCATTACTCTAGAAGGTGGGTCGAAAAGGATCTTGCTGCAATTTATGTCAAAGTGTGTTCTACCCATGTTTTCCTCTCAACATTTTGTAGCATTTGGCCTTACATTCAGGTCTTTAACCCATTTTGAATTTATTTGTGTGTATGGTGTTAGAAAGTGTTCTAATTTCATTCTTTTACATGTAACTGTCTAGTTTTCCCAGAACCACTTATTGAAGAGGCTATCTTTTCTCCATTGTATATCCTTGCCTCCTTCATCAAAGATGAGGTGACCATAGTTACGTGGGTTTATTTCTGGGCTTTCTATCCTGTTCCATTGATCTGTATTTCTGTTTTTGTGTCGGTACCATACTGTCTTGATTACTGTAGCTTTGTAGTATAGTTTGAAGTCAGAAATGTTGATACTTGGAGCTGTTTTTCTTTCTCAAGATTGCTTTGGCTATTTGGGGTCTTTTCTTTTTCCATACAGATTGTGAAATTTTTTTGTGCTAGGTCTGTGAAAAATGTCATTGGTATTTGATAGGGATTGCATTTGATCTGTAGACTGCTTTGAGTTAGTATAGCCCCTTTCACAGTATTGATTCTTCCAATTCAAGAATATAATATATCTCTCAATCTGTTTGTGCCATCATTGATTTCTTTTATCAGTGTCTTATAGTTTTCTCCTTAAGTAGGTTTATTCCTAGGTATTTTATTCTTTTTGTTGCAGTGCTAAATGCAATTGTTTTCTTGATTTATCTTTCCGATATTTCATTGTTAGTATATAGCAATGCAAGAGATTTCTGTGTATTAATTTTGTATCCTGCAAATTTACTAATTCACTAATTAGCTCAACTAGTTTTCTGGTGGTATCTTTAGAGTTTTCTATGTATAGTATCATGTCTTCTGCAAACAGTGACAATTTTACTTTTTTTCCTATTCAGATTCTTTCATTTCATTTTCTTCTCTGATTACTATGGCTAGGATTTCCAGAACTATGCTGAATAATAGTGGTGAGAGTGGGCACTTTTGTATTGTTCCTGATTTTAGAGGAAATTCAGTTTTTCACCATTGAGAATAATGTTTACTGTGGGTTTGCTAGATATGGTCTTTATTATGTTGAGTTATGTCCCCTCTATGCCCACTTATTGGAGAGATTTTTCATAAGTGGGTGTTAAATTTTGTCAAAAGCTTTTCTATTAAATATATCTATTGAGATGATCATATGGTATTTGTCCTTCTATTTGTTAGTATGGCACTATTTTACTAACATATGATATTTCTGTTTTTGTGTCAGTACTATGTATATAACAATATACCATATCCATATTTCTGTTTTTGTGTCAGGACCATACTGTCTTGATTACTGTAGCTTTGTAGTATAGTTTGAAGTCAGAAATGTTGATACTTGGAGCTATTTTTCTTTCTCAAGATTGCTTTGGCTATTTGGTGTCTTTTCTTTTTCCATACAGATTGTGAAATTTTTTTGTGTTAGTTCTGTGAAAAATGAAGTTGGTAATTTGATATTGGTAATGTAGATATTTGTTAGTATGGCACATATCACACTGATTGGTTTGTGTATATTAAAGAAGCCTTGCATCCCTGAGATAAACCCCACTTGATCATGACATACTATCCTTTTAACTCTGTTTGTTGTATTTTGTTGAGGATTTTTGCATCTACATTTACCAGTGATTTGGCCTGTAATTTTTTGTGTGTGATATCTTTGTCTGTTTAGTAACAGAGTGATGGTGACATTGGAAAATGAGTTTAGGAGTGTTACTCCCTCTGCAATTTTTGGAAAGAGTTTGAGAAGGATGCTGCTGCTGCTGCTAAGTTGCTTCAGTTGTGTCCGACTCTGTGTGACCCCATAGACAGCAGCCCACCAGGCTCCCCCGTCCCTGGGATTCTCAAGGCAAGAACACTGGAGTGGGTTGCCATTTCCTTCTCCAATGCATGAAAGTGAAAAGTGAAAGTGAAGTTGCTCAGTCGTGTTCCACTCTTAGCGACCCCATGGACTGCAGCCTACCAGGGTCCTCCATCCATGGGATTTTTCCAGGCAAGAATACTGGAGTGGGGTGCCATTGCCTTCTCTGTTGAGAAGGATAGGTGTTAGCGTTTCTCTAAATGTTTGATAGAATTCACCTGAAGCCATCTGGCCTTGAGTTTTCATTTGTTGGAAGATTTTTAATCACAGTTTCAAATTCGGTGCTTGTGATTGGCCCCTTCATATTTTCTATTTATTCCTAATTCAGTCTAGGAAAGTTGTACTGTTCTAAGAATTTGTCCATTTCTTCCAGGTTGTTCATTTTATTGGCATATGGTTTGTAGTGGTCTCTTATGATTCTATGTATTTCTGCAGTATGAATTGTAACTTCTCTCCTTTCATTTCTAATTTTACTGATTTGATTCCTCCCCCCCCCCACTTTTTTTTTCTTGATGGATCTGGCTAATGGTTTATCAACTTTGTTTTTCTTCTAGAAGAATCAGCCAGTTTTAGTGATCTTTGTCATTGTTTTCTTCATTTCTTTTTCATTTTTTTTTATGCTCTGATCTTTATGATTTCTTTCTACTAACTTTGGTTTGTTGTTGTTATTCTTTCTCTAATTGTTCTAGGTTTAAGGTTAGGTTTTTTATTTGAGACTTTCTTGTTTGTTAAGGTGGGACTGTATTGCTATAAACTTCCCTCTAAGAACTGCTTCTGCTGCACTGCATAGGTTTTGGGTCACTGTGTTTTCATTGTCTTTGTTTCTAGGTATTTTTTATTTCTTCTTTGATTTCTTCAATGATCTCTTGGTTATTTAATAGCATATTGTTTTCCCTCCATCTGTTTGTGTTTTTTACAGTTTTTCCCCTTGTAATTGGTATCTAATCTTATAGTGTTGTGGTTTGAAAAAAGGTTGGTATGATTTCAATTTTCTTAAATTTATCGAGGCTTGTTTTATGACTCAAGATTTTATCTATCTTGGAGAATTGTTCCATGTGAACTTGAGAAAAAAGTGTTTTAAAAAGTATATTCTGCAGCTTTTGGATGGAACGTCCTATTTGTTGTCTTTAGTCACTAAGTCATTTGACACTTTGCTACCCCGTGGACTCCAGTATGCCAGGATCCCCTGTCTTTCACTGTCTCCCAGGGTTTGCTCAGATTCATGTCCATTGAGTCAGTGATGCTATCTAACCATCTCATCCTCTGCCTCCCCTTCTCCTTTTGCCTTCAATCTTTCCCAGCATCAGGGTCTTTTCCAATGAGTCATCTCTTTACATTGCTGCTGCTGCTGCTGCTGCTAAGTCACTTTAGTCGTGTCCGACTCTGTGCGACCCCATAGACGGCAGCCCACTAGGCTCCTCTGTCCCTGGGATTCTCTAGGCAAGAACACTGGAGTGGGTTGCCGTTTCCTTTTCCAATGCATGAAAGTGAAAATTGAAAGTGAAGTCGCTCAGTCGTGCCCGACTCTTAGTGACCCCTAACCCTACCAGGCTCCTCGGTCCATGGGATTTTCCAGGCAAGAGTACTGGAGTGGGGTGCCATTGCCTTCTCTGCATCTCTTTACATTAGGTGGCCAATTATTGGAACTTCAACTTCAGCATTAGTTCGTCCAATGAATATTCAGGGCTGAATTCCTTTAGGGTTAACTGGTTTGATCTCCTTGCAGTCCAAGGGACTCTCAAGAGTCTTCTCCAGCACCACAATTCAAAAGCATCAATTCTTCAGTGCTCAGTATATTACCATTTTCTTAATTGTTTTGGACTTGTTTTTGTAAGTCATTTCCTTCTTTTGTGTTTCCTGCCTAGAGAAGTTCCTTTAGCATTTGTTGTAAAGCTGATTTGGTGGTGCTGAATTCTTTTAACTTTTGCTTATCTGTAAAGCTTTTGATTTCTCTATCAAATCTGAATGAGATACTTGCTGGGTAATCTTGGTTGTAGGTTTTCCCTTTCATCACTTTAAGTATATCTTGTTACTTCCTACTTGTTACAGAGATTCTTCTGAAAGATCTTCTGTTAACCCTATGGAGATTCTCTTGGATGTTACTTGTTGTTTTTTCTTTTTCACTTTTAATATTCTTTTCTCTAGTTTAGTTTTTGTTAGTTTGACTAATATGTATCCAAATAATAGCAAGGAGAGATAAGAGAGCCTTCCTAAGTGATCAGTGCAAAGAAATAGAGGAAAACAATAGAATGGGAAAGACTAGAGATCTCTTCAAGAAAATCAGAGATACCAAAGGAACATTTCATGCAAAGATGGGCACAATAAAGGACAGAAATGGTATGGACCTAACAGAAGCAGAAGATATTAGGAAGAGGTGGCAACAATACACAGAATAACTATACAAGAAAGATCTTCATGACCCAGATAACCACGATGGTGTGGTCACTCACCTAGAGCCAGACATCCTAGAGTGTAAAGCCAAATGGGCTTTAGGAAGCATCACTATGAATAAAGCTGGTGGAGGTGATAAAATTCCAGCTGAGCTATTTAAAATCCTAAAAATGATGCTGTGAAAGTGCTGCACTCAATATACCAGCAAATTTGGAAAACAGCAGTGGCCACAGGACTGGAAAAAGTCAATTTCGTTCCAATCCCAAAGAAGGGCAATGCCAAAAAATGTTCAAACTACTGCACAAATGCTCTCATCTCACATGCTAGCAAAATAATGCTCAAAATTCTCCAGGCTAGGCTTCAATAGTACATTAACTGAGAACTTTTAGATGTTCAAGTCGGATTTAGAAAAGGCAGAGGAACTGGAGATCAAATTTTCTAACTTTTGTTGGATCATAGGAAAAGCAAGAGAATTCCAGAAAATCATCTACTTTTGCTTTTTTGACTATGCTAAAGCCTTTGACTGTGTGGATCACAACAAATGTGAGAAATTCTTAAAGAGATGGGAATACCAGACCACCTTACCTGCCTCCTGAGAAACCTGTATGCAGGTCAAGAAGCAACAGTCAGAACCAGACATGGAATAACAGACTACTTCCAAATCGGGAAAAGAGTATGTTAAGGCTGTATGTTTTCACCCTGTTTATTTAACTTATATGCAGAGTACATCAGGCAAAATGTTGGGCTGGATGAAGCACAAGCTGGAATAAAGATTGTTGGGATAAATATCAATAATCTTAGATATTCAGATGATATCACCCTTATGGCATTAAGCAAAGAGGAACTAAAGAGCCTCTTGATGAAGGTGAAAGAGGAGAGTGAAAAAGATGGCTTAAAACTCAATGTTAAAAAAACTAAGATCATGGCATCTGATCCCATCAGTTCAGTTCATTCACTCAGTCATGTCCAACTCTGTGACCCCATGGACAGCAGCATGCCAGGCCTCCATGTCCATCACCAACTCTTGGAGCCTGCTCAAACTCTTGTCCATCGATTTGGTGATGCCATCCAACCATCTCATTCTCTGTCATCCCCTTCTCCTCCCGCCTTCAATCTTTCCCAGCATCAGGGTCTTTTCGAATGAATCAGTTCTTTGCATCAGATGGCCAAAGTATTAGAGTTTCAGCTTCAGCATCAGTCCTTCCAATGAATATTCAGGGCTGATTTCCTTTAGGATTGACTGGTTGCATCTCCTTGCAGTCCAAGGGACTCTCAAGAGTCTTCTTCAACACCACAGTTCAAAAGCATCAATTCTTCAGTGCTCAGCTTTCTTTATAGTCCAACTCTCACATCCATACATGACTATTGGAAAAACCATAGCCTTGACTAGATGGACCTTTGTTGGCAAAGTAATGTCTCTGCTTTTTAGTATGCTGTCTAGGTTGGTTATAACTTTTCTTCCAAGGAGCAAGCATCTTTTAATTTCACGGCTGCAGTCACCATCTGTAGTAATTTTGGAGCCCAAAAAGATAAAGTCTGTCACTGTTTCCACTGTTTTCCCATCTATTTGCAGAAGTGATGGGACCAGATGCCATGATCTTAGTTTTCTGAATGTTGAGTTTTAAGCCAACTTTTTCACTCTCCTCTTTTACTTTCATCAAGAGGCTCTTTAGTTCTTCTTCACTTTCTGTCACAAGGGTGGTGTCATCTACATATCTGAGGTTATTGATATTTCTCCTGGCAATCTTGATTCCAGCTTGTGCTTCATCCAGCCAGTGTTTCTCATGATGTACTCTGCATAGAAGTTAAATAAGAAGGGTGACAATATACAGGGTGATGTACTCCTTTCCCTATTTGGAACCAGTCTGCTGTTCCATGTCCAGTTCTGTTACTTCCTGACTAGCATACAGATTTCTCAAGAAGCAGTTCAGGTGGTCTGGTATTCTCATCTCTTGAAGAATTTTCCACAGTTTGCTGTGGACCACACAGTCAAAGGCTTTGGCATAGTCAATAAAGCAGAAGTAGATGTTTTTCTGGAACTCTCTTGCTTTTTCGATGATCCAGCAGATGTTGGCAATTTGATCCCTGGTTCCTCTGGCCTTTCTAAATCCAGCTTGAACATCTGGAAGTTCACAAATCATGTTCTGCTGAAGCCTGGCTTGGAGAATTTTGAGCATTACTTTGCTAACGTGTGAGATGAGGGCAATCATGTGGTAGTTTGAGAATTGTTTGGCATTACCTTTCTTTGGGATTGGAATAAAAACTGACCTTTCCAAGTCCTGTGGCCTCTGCCGTTTTCCAAATTTGCTGGCATATTGAATGCAGCACTTTCACAACATCTTTTAGGATTTGAAATAGCTCTACTGGAATTCCATCACTTCCGCTAGCTTTGTTCGTGGTGATGCTTCCTAAGGCCCACTTGACTTCAGATTCCAGGATGTCTGGTTCTAGGTGAGTGATCACACCAACATGGTTATCTGGGTCATGAAGATCTTTTTTGTATAGTTATTCTGTGTATTGTTGGACTGTGAAGAAGGCTGAGCGCCAAAGAATTGATGCTTTTGAACTGTGGTGTTGGAGAAGACTCTTGAGAGTCCCTTGGACTGCAAGGAGATCCAACCAGTCCATTCTGAAGGAGATCAGCCCTGGGATTTCTTTGGAAGGAATGATGCTGAAGCTGAAACTCCAGTACTTTGGCCACCTCATGCGAAGAGTTGACTCATTGGAAAAGACTCTGATGCTGGGAGGGATTGGGGGCAGGAGGAGAAGGGGACGACAGAGGATGACATGGCTGGATGGCATCACTGACTCGATGGATGTGAGTCTGAGTGAACTCCAGGAGTTGGTGATGGACAGGGAGGCCTGGCGTGCTGCAATTCATGGGTTGCAAAGAGTCGGACACGACTGAGCGACTGATCTGATCTGATCTGTGTATTGTTGCCACCTCTTTCTAATATCTTCTGCTTCTGTTAGGTCCCTACCATTCTGTCCTTTATTGTGCCCATCTTTGCATGAAATGTTCCTTTGGTATCTCTAATTTTCTTGAAGAGATCTCTAGTCTTTCCCATTCTATTGTTTTCCTCTTTCTTTGCACTGATCACGTAGGAAGTCTTTCTTATCTCTCCTTGCTATTCTTTGGAACTCTGCATTTGAATGGGTTTACCTTTCCTTTTCTCCTTTTCCTTTCACTTCTCTTCTTTTCTCAGCTATTTGTAAGGCCTCCTCAGACAACCATTTGCCTTTTTGCATTTCTTTTTCTTGGGGATGGTCTTGATCCCTGCCTCCTGTACAATGTCACAAACCTCCATCCGTAGTTCTTCAGGCATCCATTCTATCAGATCTAATCCCCTGAATCTATTTCTCACTTCCACTGTAAAGGGATTTGATTTAGGTCATACCTGAATGGTCTAGTGGTTTTCCCTACTTTCTTCAATTTAAGCCTGAATTGGCAATAAGTTAATGATCTGACCACAGTCAGCTCCCAGTCTTGTTTTTGCTGACTGTATGAAGCCTTTCCATCTTTGGCTGCAAAGAATATAATCAATTTGATTTTGGTATTGACCATTCTGGTGATGTCCATGTGTAGAATCATCTCTTGTGTTGTTGGAAGAGGGTGTTTGCTCTGACCAGTGCATTCTCTTGGCAAAACTCTAATAGTCTAGAGTTCTGTACTCCAAGGCCAAATTTACCTGTTACTCCAGGTATTTCTTGACTTCCGATTTTTGCATTCCAGTCCCCTATAATGAAAAGGACATTTTTGGGGGGTGTTAGTTCTAGAAGATCTTGTAGGTTTTCATAGAACCGTTCAACTTCAGCTTCTTCAGCATTACTTGTTGGGGCATAGACTTGGGGCATAGAATTGTGATATTGAATGGTTTGCCGTGGAAATGAACAGAAATCCTTCTGTCCTTTTTGAGACTGTATCCAAATACTGCATTTTGGACTCTTTTGTTGACCATGATGGCTACACTATTTCTCAAGGGATTTTTGCCCACAGTCGTAGATATAATGGTCATCTGAGTTAAATTCACCCATTCCAGTCCATTTTAGTTTGCTGATTGCTAAAATGTTGATGCTCAGTCTTGCCACCTCCTGTTTGACCACTTCCAATTTGCCTTGATTCATGGACCTAATATTCCAGGTTTCTATGTACTATTGCTCTTTACAGCATTGGACCTTGCTTCTATCACCAGTCCCATCCACAAATGGGTATTGTTTTTGCTTTGGCTCTGTCTCTTCATTCTCTCTGGAGTTTTTTCTCCACTGATCTCCAGTAGCATATTGGGCACCTACCAACCTGGGGAGTTCATCTTTCAGTGTCCTATCTTTTAGCCTTTTCATACTGTTCATGGGGTTCTCAAGGCAAGAATACTGAAGTGGTTTGCCATTCCCTTCTCCAGTGGATCAAGTTTTGCCAGAATTCTCCACCATGACCCATCCATCTTGGGTGGCTCTACATAGCATGGCTCATAGTTTTATTGAGTTAGACAAGGCTGTGGTCCATGTGATCAGATTGGTTAGTTTTCTGTGATTGTGGTTTTCAGTCTGTCTGCCCTCTGATGGAGATGGATAAGAGGCTTATGGCAATTTCCTGATGGGAGAGACTGATTGAGGGGGAACTGGGTCTTGTTCTGATGGGTGTGGCCATGCTCAGTAAATCTTTTTTCTGATCCCATCACTTCATGGTAAATAGACGGGGAAACATTGGAAACAGTGACAGACTTTATTTTCTTGGGCTCCAAAATCACTGTGGATAGTGATTGCAGCCATGAAATTAGAAGACACTTGCTCCTTGGAAGAAAAGCTATGATAAACCTAGACAGCACAGCATCATGTATCATCTAGACAGCAATCATGTATAGATGTGAGAGCTGGACCATAAAGAAGGCTGAGCCATCCAAGTATGTCATCCTCTGTTGCCCTCTTCTCCTTATGCCCTCAGTCTTTCCAACATCAAAGTCCTTTCCAATGAGTCAGCTCCTCATATCAGGTGGCCAAAGTATTGGAACTTCAGCATCAGTCCTTTGAATGAATATTCAGCAATGATATCCTTTAACATCAACTGGTTTGATCTCCTTGCAGTCCAAGGAACTCTCAAGAGTCTTCTAGAGCACCACAGTTCAAAAGCATCAATTCTTCAGTGCTCATCCAACTTTAGATTTTAACCCGAGAGAAATGAAAATATATCCATAGAGAGACTTGAACATAAATGTTCATAACAGCTACATGTGTAAGAATCCCAAACTGGAAACAATCCAAATGCCCATCAACAGGTAAATGAAAAAATATATCATTGTAAGTCAATCTTATTATTCCAAAAACAAAGATCATGGCATCCAGACCCATCACTTCATGGCAAATGGATGGGGAAGAGTGGAAACAGTGACACACTTTATTTTCTTGGGCTCCAAAATCACTGCAGATGGTGACTGCGGCCATGAAAGAGTTGGATTGTATGCTGGGTATATGCTTAATTTTTGAAGAAACTGTCAAACTATTTTCCAAAGTGACTACACATCTTATATTCCCACCAACAATGTGTGAAGGTCCAGCCACTTCACAGTATTACAGGATCTGAGTTTTTAAGTGACTCACTATCATCTGCAGCAATCGTGAAGCAGCAGGCCCTCCACCATCTGAGACGTTCGTTGGCCACTGCAGATCCAGGCAATTCTTTGAGGGACTTAGCAGCTGGGAGGAGGTGCAGAGGGTTGGGCAAATGAAGTGCCTCAGGCTAAGACACACACATGAAACAACACACCCACGTAAGCTGTGAGCTATTCTAAGACCTCGCTGTTTTCTTCTCATTCTTATCGTCTATGCCAGTTAAAATTCTAACATTAAAGTCTATCTCAAATTCTATCTCTCTTCTCACTCAGAACCTTCTTATCGCTTGACACCTCTTTTATATTGATGCTGCAGAAAGAATATAAGGTTTAGAGGTGGGTACATGTACATTTTAAATATTATTTAATTTCTCATACTTAGCTGCCTGGAAAATGAAGATAAGAGGATGTGACGGTTGGGTTGTTGTGAGATAATGCAGCCAGGTGAAGCCTCCGAGCTGGTACAAGAATCTGCCTGCAGTTTGGGACAGTTGGGTTCAATCCCTGGGTTGGGAAGATCCCCTGGAGGAGGGGAAGGCAACCCACTCCAGTATTCTTGCTGGGAGAATCCCAATGGACAGAGGAGCCTGGTGGGCTACAGTCCATGGAGTCACAGAGTCAGACATGACTGAGTGATTAAGCATACAGCAGGTGAAGCCTCCAGTACCTGGCTCATCACGGGTACCCAACAAATGCCATCTCTTTCCTCTGTCTTTCTACTCTAGACATTTATGCATTTGGCCTTTTTTCCCTCTCAAGAGCAGATTTTATTATATCCACTCAATTTTATTATATACACAAGACTGTGTTCTCACAGCATTGCTCTATAAAAATGGTGAGGACATTTTGAGTAACATTCATTTGGGGGCCATTAGAATCACTGAATGGAGCTCTGCCTTCTGGGGATTCCTAGTGTGGTGACTCTGGCCTGCTCCAGAGGTCTTGTCATCTTGCTGAGTTTTTCTTTTTTTCATTTAATCAACAAGTATTTATTGTATCTAATATATACCTGGCAGTAAGAAGGCACCGAAGCTGTCCTGGAGCTGATGGCCCAACAGGGGAGACAGCCAAATCACCCCAGAAACGAAGGTAGAATTGCAGTTATGACAGGTATCTGGAGAAGAGGACCCAGTGCTGTGAGCATCTGGAGATTTCCACTAGTCAAGGAGGTCGAGAAGCAGGGCTGGGAATAGAGTGAGGCAAGGGAGGCGTCCGGGACGCAGAGTAAAGCATCCCCATTCTCAGTCACGGCCTTGCCAGCCTCCACTCCAGTGCTTCTTTTACATCTAGTTTGGAAGTAAAGATCAGCCACTGTTTGGGCACAGACAGTTTGCTGGTCTCTACGTGTGTGTGTGTGCACACGTGCCAAAATGTAGAAAGAATGGGATTTAGCAAGGTTATCGATAGTCCCTGATGAACTGGAGTCTTTTATCCAGGGTTAATACATGCAAACTGCAAGGGGCTGAGGGTTCAGGTCTAGTTCTGGGGGACTGAGAAACTGGGTCTGTCCTCTCACCTCCCTGACAGTTTTGAGAATGCACCTGGCTAAGCTCTCAGAGGTGCTGCTCACCTAGGGGGTACCAGAAAGCAGGCCCACCCCACTCCCCCTATCAGACCTCCTGCTTCTGCTCCAAGGAAGGTGTCTGTCTCCCCAAGGCTCACGGAACTTTCGGAAAGTGCAGTGGAGCCTTGTCTTCCACAGTTACAAAGCTTTGCTCTCAGGGTGCCTTCACAGCCCCTGGGACTCGATGAAAATCAAAGAAAAAAGCTTAGCATCCAAGAAAGGCGTGCAGCCTTCACCCTCCCCATCTTCTACTTGAATATTTGGCCCAAATCACCCACCGTTTGGCTCATGGCCCCGCGGAGACGCACAAGCATATTTATCCAAAGTCACGCTATTTCTCTAGTACTAGCTGTGGTCCATCTGTAGGCTGGTTAGTGACCCCACTCTAAAAGAAGGTGGGGCTAAACACATTTTACTTTCGAGATCAAGGGAATTGGATACAAAGAGGCTGAGGTTAGTGGCAGTATTGTGTGATGTGAATGTGAACGGGATAGGACACTATCCAGAGTCCTATCCAGGAGATAGCCTTTCAGATTGCTCTCAGATAGCGCTGAGAAACTGCTTCAGAGAGGTAGAGAGGAAGGTCAGTATACATGTGATTTTGGTGAAGGGGGAGTACATGCAACCGAGCACATATTTTTAAGAAGTATTTATTTATTTATTTGGCTGCGTTGGGTGGTAGTTGCAGCATGTCGGATCTTCGTTGTATCTTTTGTTGCTGTGCATTGGCTCCAGAGCACATGGGCTCATGTGGTATCCTAGTTCCTTGACCAGGGACGAGCAACCTTGCATCCCCTACATAGCAACGTGGATTCTTAATCACTGGACCACCAGGCAAGTCCCCAAGCGTGTGCACACACACACGCACACACACACACACACACATATATATATATATATTTTTTTTTTGCAGAAGGTTTCTGCTAGTCTTGTGAAGTTTACTGTGGGGAGCAGATGTCATCATGTCAGATTTTAGCACTTTTCTAAATATGAGGAGATGCAAAAATTGGGCTCATAAAATTGTCTCCTGAAAATACCTATTTGAAGACCTGTTCTGCCAGTTTTTTCCAGAGCAGAGTGCCACCCTGAACTCCTTTCAAAAGATGTTGAAGCTCAGCAACTGCAGAGGCTCTTAATTTAATCTTTGGAGAGGTAGATGGAGAGTTCCAATTTGTAGGTGATAGCCACTTGGCAGAGACCATGATGTGGCACAGACCCCAGTACAGTGGACACCCCATAGAGGCTAGACCTGCACTACAGCTGAAGGACCGGTTCTGTCCTTGGATTCCACCAGCCCCTGCTGCAGTGCCACTCTGTCCTTGGCCTCACTGAGGTGGGCAGAGAGAGATCTCTATTCCTTACAACCAAAAGATTCTGGGTGAGCCTGAAAGCTGGACTGGACTGTGTTGGAGGATGTTCAAAGGACAGAGTTTTGTTGAGAATCCCTTTGAAACCATTCAGTTACTATTTGCTGTGTGTGTGAATTGTATGTGTTTGTAGGGAATGGTAAAGCCTGTATCACACACATTATCTTATGTAATATTTATAACAAACCTGTGATGCAAACAACACAGCTTTAAACTATTTTCCTCCCTTTGCAGAGAACAGAGAATTTCAGCACTTTGCCCAGCGTTCTAGAGCCAGACCTTAAGCCTACAGCTTTAACTCCTTATTTGGACTGTTCTTCCCAGCTTCAGGTTAACCAATCGCCCATACACCAATCTTAATTGTGATACATGCAACCTACGGTTACAGTTTATCTTCCACACCTTTACGAGGCTGAGGCGAGGAGTGAGGGGCAAGGGAGCGAATGCTGGCCCCGCAGGTCGTGCCCAGAGCTGCCGCACGAGGGCACTGTTCCTCCATGATAGCGTTCCAGTGGCTTCCTCTCAGAAGCAGTTCTCCGGCACTAGAGACTTCTTCAGCCTCAGGATTCTTTCATTTCTCCTTTCTCAGGATGACTGCAAGGTGGTGGAATGGGTTTGATTCATTGGTACATCTTCCAGAAGTTAAAAAGAAAACAAACCCAAACCTGTGGACTGGATAATGAGCTCCCCCCACCACTACCAATTAAAGTGGGGGAGAGCAGCGTTTTGCATCTGTTGTGAGCACAGCCTCTGTTTGCTCTTACTGACCTAGTTGGGGTCTATCTGTCCAGGGTCCTACCCAGACGTCCAGTTCCAGCCTCTGCTGACTGAGCTACAAAGCACAGACTTGACTGTGCTTTAGTGTAACATTTCCTTGAGACAAGTGCAGTGTGGTCAGGCTGGCCTGGAAAACCATTCATGGTTGTTAAGGAGGATTTGGTCCCCAGGCGATCGGTCCTTTGTCCTATGACAAGCAGCGTCAGAGGTCCATCCACCCAGGCCTGTCAGGCGTTGCCCAAAGGAGGGCAAAGGAAATGTTCTCCCAGGTCCATTCTGCACTGGACTTGATGGGAGTGATACACGTTTAGGTCACTGGGTATTTCTTGTAGCTTATCTTTTTACTAAGCGTGATGTGGGGATTTTGTTCAGTTTCCCAAACAGATCCAAACAGAACGGCATTCCTGTAAATTAGAAGGAGACTCCAACTGTGACCTCCTGGCCTCTCTGGGAAGGGGCGCCGGCAGTACCCCTACTCTGGCGGGCACCCCGCTGCGGGGCTGCTCATACCCGGGGGGAGGCCAGCTGCAGCTTTGGACTTGAAAGAAATTCGCTGTGCTCTGGCTTATGTCGGAAGGAGCTCTGGAAGGGCTGGCCTCCTCTCAGCTAGCTGGGGGGCCAGTGGCTGACGAAGATGACCTGCAGGGCTTATCAGCACTTATCTCTCAGTAAAGCCCCTCAGAGGCAGCTGTGTGTGTGTCTGGCGCTCTGACAGCTGGGGAGGGCAGGGCGGGGGCCTTTGTTCCTCGTTCTTCCCCGGCTGTTGGGAACTTTGCTGACAGCAAAAATCTATCCCATGGGTTCACAGCACAGGCTCTGAATGTGGAAATATTTTCTTTCTGAAAAGTTCTTTAAATTTTTTTAAAAAATTCAATACATTTTTATTTTTTAATTTATTATTTTGAAATAAATTTGAGCTTATAAAAATGTGGAAAAATTATACAATGAATTCCCATATACTCTTCACCCAGATTGCCTCGGTAACAGCATTTGAGACTGAGTTGCAGATACAATGCCCCTTTACCCCTCAAGCCTTCAGTCTGTATTACCTAAAATTATGACCAGTCTAAAGATCAAATCCAGCAGTTAACACTGGCACAGCAATAGTTCATCTATAGACATTCATATTTCCCCCATTGCCCCAGAGATGTCTTTTTCTGGATCACATCTTGGGTTAGCTATTGGTTCTCTAGTTTCCCCTAATCTGGAGTAGTTCTTCAATCTGCTTTGTCTTTTATGACCTAGACATTTTGAAAGAATATAAGCCAGTTATTTGGTAGGAAGCCCCTGAATTTGGGTTGCCTGACATCCTCTCATGGTCTCACAGGGCTCTCTACCCAAGGAGGCAGAAAGGTCTGCTTGCGCCATTATCATGGAAAAAGTCTGCAAGTTTTCTCCGTTGTAAAGTTATAGTTTTCCCCTTCATAATTCACAAGTATCTTAGGAATACTCTATTTTTAATATACATTGTATGTTTTAGTTAATTTTTAAAGTATAATCAAGGAGAAGGGGGGAAAAAGTCCCTCACAGCCCTCCAAAGATCAATACTGTTTTCATGTTGAGTAATTACTCTTCTTGCTTTCATTGTGTCTCTGCCGCCAGTCCTCTAATCCAGCCAGAAGTGGTGGATTCCTGTGGCTGATGAGTTCATATGCCCCAGCCCTGCATCCTGGTCTCATTCCTCTGGGGGCATTTGGAGACTGCCTGAAATAGAGATATGGTTGTTTCATATCTGGTGTTGGGAGGTAAAGATGTTTTAAGTAGGTGAAGCATTTTGATTCCTCCAGGACAGGCACATCTGTCCAGATAGAAGAGAGGAGAATGAAGTCAGCCATTTAGACAACCTGGGTCGTCCTCACTTGAGGACTGCAGAAGGGCGTGGGGTTGACTTTGTTCCAGGGAAGGATGACCAATAGCAGGTGAGCACAAGGCCAGCTAGCACAGTGGAACACCGGGGCACAGTCTCATGTGGAAATGTAGGAAACACATCTTCGAACCAGCCAGCTCAAGGCACAAGAGAGCTGGGGGATTGACATGTCAAACTTAAGAATAACTGGCTTATGGGCTTCTCTGGTGATCCAGTGGTTAAGACTTCACCTGCAATGCAGGAGACATGGGTTCAATCTCTGGTCCGGGAGGGTTCCACATGCCGTGGCAGCTAAGTCCACATGCTGCAGCTACTTAAGCCTGTGCACCCTAGGGCCCATGCTCTGCAACAAGAGAAGCCACCACAGTAAGAAGCCACTGCAACTAGAGGGTGACCCCTGCTCTCCATAACTAGAGAAAGCCTGCATGAAGCAATGAAGACCGAGTGCAGCCAAAAATAAATAAATAAATAAAAATGGAAAAAAAAAAAAAAAGAGTATTTGACTTAGGGTCTTAGTGGGAATGGCAGGGGTACGTTAGCTCCCTAGGCTTTCCTGCCTGCTGTGGGTACCTGGCAGAGAGACTTCTGAGGTTCTGGGGTAAAGGCTCAGGCCAGAGATGCAGACACTGTCAGTGGGAAGCTGGAGACCCTAGGGATGTGACTGGGACAGCGAGATGTACATTGTTTATCAGCAAATCCAGTGAGCTCTGTGTCCAAAGTTTATCCCTCTTCACTCAGTCCTCTCTGTTTCAACTGCCACCGGGGCCACTGTTCTAGACTGAGGCTCTGTCTCTGCAGTAGCTTCTTAATGTGTCTCACTCCCATGGATCTTTCTTTACACAGTAGCCAAAATGGTTTTTTGGCCATCCCATACAGCTTGCAGGATCTTCGTTTTCTGACCAGAGATGAAACACAGGCTCCCGGCAGTGAAAGCTGGGAATCCTAACCACCAGGGAATTCTCCCAAAATGATTTTTTAAAAATATGGTTCAGACTAGCTATTTCCTTGCTCAGAACCCTCTACCAGCTTTCCATGAGATTGGGGTGAAGTTCAAAGCTTTGTCTCAGTCTTTTGTCCCTGCGTGATCTGGCCACATTTGAATGTGCTTTCCACACTAGAAACTTGGAAGTGCCTGATACCACTGAACACAGAAAGAAAGGAAATACAAGTTTGCTGAACATATGCTGGTGCCCATCCCCGAGCTGTGTATTCACATGTTTACATCTATTTAGTATTACATCTTGTTCTCCTGCCACACCTCCTTCACTCACTTCTATCCAGGGCACTGGCCTTCTTGATGTTTCTTGGACCTGCTAAGCTTGTCCCTACCTCAGGGCCTTTGTACCTGCTTACTGTTCTGCCGCGAGTCCTCCTGCCTTAGATTTTAGTATTCCAGTCTCAGCTGAGGGGTTAGCACACCCAGCACAGACTCCCCCAGCAGAGAATTGCTGCAGTGCCAGGTCAGGAGCTCAGGCTGGGTAGGGATATGAAGAAAGATGAAGAGATATGAAGGGGCAGGATAATGGAGTTCACAGTTGCTTCAGCTGCAGCGAGGTAGAGGGCGCTGAGCTGAGGTGGATGGCTGGAAGACACCAGGGAGCCATGCTTGGTTCTGAGAGGTAGAGGAATGGCAGTGCTGTGGGTGGTTGACTCGAGTGCTTATGAAAGTTGTAGGGGCCAAGAAAACAGAGGAAGGGACTATAAGCCAGATCACATGGGGTCCTGGACAGCGTTACTGAAGAGGAATAGTTATTCAGAAAAAGTGTTGAGATCTTGAGGTTGATAAAATTGGTTTTAGATCACCATTAGCCAAACTGGTTCAGATTACCAGAAAACTCATTAGTTTCCATGGGATGAACTTCAGCCAGGTTAATGTTAAGGGTATCCTGAGTGTGGGCAGTCCTTCAGGTTTTGGGGCACTAAGAGCAGGCTCTCTGGCAGGTTCCTGAAAGTTAAGAGGTGGGTTATCAATTGAGGAGCAGCAGAGGACCCTGGCAGTTGGAAATATAAGGAATGCGGCAGTTTCACTCATGATTTAAGTAGGAGTGAAAAACAGCAGGGGAACAAAGAATGGGTCAGAAGAACCACCCAAAACACACCTTTAATTTTCCAGCAATTTTAAATTTTAGGGAACCAAGCTGCCAGTCAACCAATGTGAATCTGGTTGTTGGAGACAATTCCCTGTTTTAACGGTCTGTTCTTTTTTGGGGCAAAATGTCTTGGTGTGGTGAGATGTGGTCTATCAGGTTCCTCTGTAATAGGCCTTGGAGGTTCTAAATGCATGCCTGGAACCTAACTCTGTTTTTGCTACTTTTCACTCATGATGCCTTTGTCCTGGTGTGCTTGCTTTTTTAATTATTTTTTTTTACTGTGTTACTTCTTGCCCTCAGAAAGCTATTTGTGAGAATTCTTTGAGGTTTGGAATGAGGGAGTTTCTTCAGAGAGGATCTGTACTTTTCTCTGCCACCTGAAGCCACTGAATTCACAGCTTGATGTTTTGTCTATTTGGCTGCAAATGCTGCAGAGGGTGGGCTTGTTGGTACAACTTCTCCACTATTGTACTGCTCCCCACCCGCCCCACCCGCCCCACTCCGCTCAGCACAAGGCAACTTTTCTTTGTTGTTCCCTGGGGGAGGGATGGGGCAGCCTCATGGGTCACACTTTTACTCTAGACTTCCCTTGTTGGGTGGTCTCTAGGTGTCATCTTCTTCCCCAGCACTTCCTGAAGCTGTAAAAGTTGGAGCTCAAATGTGCCAGGTTCAGCAAATGCCCCCGAGGCCAAGAGCTTCAAATCACAGCTCTCTTTGTGTTTCTGGTTTCATTTAGATTTGGCCTGATAATGATCAATTCTTTGATGCTTTCAAAAGATAGAACAATCATCAGCATTTTTGGATGCTTTCAGTGTGCTTGTGGGAAAGTGAAAGTGAAGTCACTCAGTCGTGTCTGACTCCTTACAACCCCGTGGACTGTAGCCCACCAGGCTCCTCTGTCCATGGGATTTTCCAGGCAAGAATACTGGAGTGGGGGAAGGGATGGTTTAACTACTAGCCAGCTTAGTACCAGAAATCATAGCAACTCCACCTGGAGATCTTCTCACTATTCACCTTTTACCCCTGGGTTAGCAGTGCAGGAAGTGGCTATGAAGCAAAATCATGTTGCCCAAATGGATTTTGCTATCTATCCTCACGTCTTGCTGCCTTTTGTCGGTGACCTATGAGTGGAGTGATTCCTAAGAGCTCAGTACTTTGGGGCAATCAATGTGTCAGGGCTGGGTTATGGGAAACAGCTTTCTTTTCCTTCCACCTCCAATCCTGAGATGTTGTAAGTGGTTTGTTTGAAAGCCAAGGGGCTTCCACTCTAGGGATTTCAGACAAAGGTCAAGAAAGTAAATGTTCTTTTCCTGGGGCATGAGACAGATTCTAAACAAAGGAATTTATACTACAAGGTTTTAAACATAGATTCCATAAAACATCTTTCCCTCGATCTCGCTTTAAACCAGATTTAAAGAACTTATTCAGCTCATTCCAGAAAGAGGGTTTTATTTTGTTATTACTGTTTTGTGCTTGTCGCAATTATTCCTGGAGCCACTGAGTGATGATGGGTCCTTTACGTTTTGCATGTCTGTGTGTGTGCACAAGTGGCTCTGTTACAGATAATGGAAGATTTAGAATTCCCCTGTCCATCCTGTTTCTCACCATACTCCCTGGCTGGACAAACATTTTAGATTGTGGTAGATCTCAAAAAAATTTAGAACTCAGAAGTGCCCTACTACTTACTGAGTTTTGAATGACTCATTTAATTTTCCTGTAAATTGAGAGGGATAATGCACACCTCTCTGGGTTGTTGTAGACATAACGAGATGGAGTATGAGGAAGGACTCTGACACTCTCTGCCCTATTCCGTTGCCATTTTGACTCTCTGCCTGTACTGAGCATCTTCTGTGTTAGGTTTTCTGTTCTAGGTTCAGGGCATTCAGAGCTAAGTGAGAGGTGGTTTTGTATTTTAGAACTCAGGTCAGCCCAATGTGCTGTAAGGACCTTATACTGTGTCATGGGTAAAACATCTTCAAACTACCTAAGGTTTTGATAGTACAGCTTCTTGCAATGGTAAATTTAGACATCAGGAAAAATCATAGACAACAAGAAGATAATAGTATATTGCATTTGTTTGATATTTTAAAACGTTAATGGTATTGGATATTAACTGAGTTGATTCTCATATTAATCCTGTGTGATGGGCAAGGATGTGTATCTCCATTTAACAAGGAAGGAAACTGAAATTCAGAGGAAACCAGAGGAGAGCAAGCACTGCCCAGGGGAGACTGCTGGTGCTTCAGTGAACATGTTCTCCGGTGGTCCAGTGTTGTTTCCAACAAGAGTATCAAATATTCTTTCAGGAAAGAAGGTGATCGTTTTCATCTGCTGTGTTAGCCGTAAAAGCTTAAGGACTCTTTCATCGTAGTCTCACAGAGTCCGTCTTCGGGTCTTCTTAGTTGGTATAGCTGAAGGTGCTGTGCATTACATGGCACAGGGTCTCCTTCATGAAAACTGAATACACAATGGGTCATTATTCTGCTGGTGGTGGGCCGAGGCTGGTAATCTAACTTTCTCAAGCTGGATTCTGTCATCATGGGTGCGCATATTTGAGTAAGTGGTATAGTTTCCCTGTTTGTATCGCCTGCTAGAAACCTCAAGCCAATTTAAGGTCCGCCCATCAAGAGTGTAGAACATAATATATAATAGTACATGCTTTTATATTGGTTCCTCTTTATATCTCTACTCTGGCCTTTCCCTTTTCTTTCCTATACTTGTGTAATGTGTGTTAGTTATAATATTTGTGTATGAGTATTAGTCACTCAGTCGTGTCCGACTCTTTGCGACCCCATGGAGTGTAGCTCGGCAGACTCCTCCGTCCAGGGATTCTTCAGGCAAGAATACTGGAGTGGGTAGCCATTCCCTTCTCCAGGGGATCTTCCCGATCTAGGAATTGAACCTGGGTCTCCCACATTGCAGGCAGATTCTTTACCATCTGAGCCACCAGGGAAGCCCTAGTTATATAATAATAGTTAATTATATTTTATTCCCCTTAATAAATGACCTAAAAACTTTTTAGAAACAAGTTAAAGAATAATTGCCCAAATAAATAAATAGTGTTAGAATATATGTGTAGGGGGAGAGAAAATTAGCCAAGATGGTGTGTTTAGGCTCTCTTGCCCCACATTTTGCAAATACTGTTTGTATAACAGCTGAGATCATTTATAACACTGCACATGCGTGTCATGAGGTACTCACTTGGTCACTAGGTACTTACTTGGTCATGGGTTACTTTGTGTGGTATGCCTGTGGGGGCTCCACGCTTTACTGCTGTGTCATGGCTGTGTCCATTGGGTCAGCCATGAGAGGAGAGAATATAGTGTATCTGCTGTTATGGCTGCTGTGCCAGCCAGGACAGAGAACAGGACAGTTTAAATATAAGGAAATAGTCCTGGATCTTCAGACATTTAAGGAATATTGTTGGCATAACAGAGGCAGAATAAAAGAACATAGGAAAAAAGGAGAAAATGCACAGAACACAAGAAAACTTAAGGAGAAAAAAAACCACAAAAAGAATCTAAGAAAAAAGTAATACAATGTATCATAAACAAGTATAGGATTCTTTTTAAAAGAAATACTAGAAAAGCCAATCAGATGAGAACTTAAGAAATAAGAACTTCTGAAACTTAACCAGAAAAGCAAAGGTATTATCAGAAAAGTTAAACTAGAAAATAAATGTCCCGAAAGGAAGCACAAAAAAATAAGAGGTAGAAAAAAAGAACATTAAATGTAAGAAACTTAAGAGGATTGATCAAGGGTGTTAACAATGAAGAAGGAAAAGATGGAAGTTGAAAAAGAGGAAATAGAAAATAAAAAGACATTTTGTTAGAATTTATGGGTGAATCTCTAGAGCCACATTGTCCAACATGGTAGCTGTTAACCACCAATGCTATGTAAATTTAAATTAATTTAAATTAATTAAATTAGTTGCTCTAGACTGAAAGCATCCCCTAGGCACCCAGGACAATGAATGAAAAAAACACTCACTCTGTGATATTCTATTCTGAAATTCCCTCTAGTTCCAGGGATAGAGATAATATATGAGGCCCTCTGAGGGTGAAGGCCCCTCCTGGTTCCTGGTAAACCCATCTGACCACACCAGCCGTGGGGAAGGAAGTTGAAAGCTCCCTTCCCTGGCTTAGTTAGTTACATCTGCTCATCTAAGGATAAAACTCAGAGCTCACCCAACTCTCTCTATTGGGCCAGGCACTGCTGATGAGCATGTGGCACACCTTGGGTTGTTTTTCTGTCATTCTAAGCCCAAGAGGTTGGTTCTTCTGTGCTCATTTTCCTTAAAAGAGAGGGAAAAATTAAGTAACTTGCCCAAGGTCACACAGCTAGGCTTTCTGTTTTTAGGATCTTCTGCCCTAACTATTGGACTCTACTGCTGCCTTTACGCTATGTCTTAGGGTGGAGGTGGATAGGGGGTGGTCTTTAATTTAACCTTCAACTCATCACAGGTTTTCATGGTGAGGGTGCTAAGAGCATAATAAAAAAGCAGAAGCCTCAAAAGAATGACCCTTCTTCATGGTTAAATGTCAGACTTACAAGTCTAGATGATTTAAGGAAAGGTTTCCCTAGCATCACTTCAAGACAAGCTACATGTTGCATGTAATCTAAGTGACGCCTCAAACCAGATCCCATCTTGGGGGTGCCTTCTGCTGGCCCCCATTCATGGTTCTGTCCCTGCAATGGAGGGTCTTAAGGGAGGGTAGAGATCCCAAGGGAGGGGCAGAAACGGTAACTCTTGCTTTAAACTCCCAAAGCCTCACTGCTTTCACCACCAAGAGTACAGAGGAAAGAATTAAGGCCTGAGACAAAGGAGGTCCCAGCGGTGGCATCTTAACATGGGATATAGCAAAACTTGTGGGAGGCTTCAACTTTTTAAAACCTATCTACCTCTATTCTGGTACTTGCCCTGAGTATTTCAGGAGTTCTTTCCTTCTCAATCCCTTCATTTATCCGTGTTTCAGTCTAAGGTGTTTCATAGTGTGGTGAGAGCGCACACTTCCTCTCTACAATTTATTTCTTTTTAAATGCCTGTTAACTCATTTCAAAGACAGCATTAGATTTTGATAACACGCGTAATTTTTTCTGCTATAAAACTGAAGCTTATTCATGGGTAAAATAACAAGACCACAGGGCAGTTCCAAGTTGAGGAGGCTGGAGCGGGTGTGGGGTTGTGTCTGGGGTGAGGCTGGGAGTGGGAAGGCACACAATGGTCTCAGACGCCAGTACTGGGAAGGAGGGAAAAGAAAAAAAACAGAAGGGCAAAATTTAAAAAATTGTGCAGCCAGATGATAGTTTTGTGGCAAGGCAAACATCTCCCCTTCCAGAGTCACTTGCCACTCTTGGGGGCCATCCTTGCCTCTGCTGCTGAATGCTCATTGGGGGTGGAGATATCCCAGGTATCCTGAAACACACTGGCTTGCATCTGAAACCCATTGGAAGAGCCCTGTCCTTGTAGCAGAGGGAGTGCTGCCATTTGACACATGTAACCATATGTGTTCGTGTAAACAGCACGAGTGCCCCAATTCATATGACTGCAACCTGTTGGAAGTGCAGAGTTGTGAGCTGAACACTAAATCAGATGCAGGTTTTTCAGAGCCTCTTTTAGATGGGGGTAAGCCCACCCTTTTGGTAACTGACAGCACAATGGAAAATGTGAAGTTCAGTTCTGAGAGCCAGCTCGGGCATCTCAGGGGAACAGCTCACAAGAAAGATGTTTGGGTTTTTAGCAGCTGAACTGGAAGTGTCCTGGTAACCAAACGGGAAGCATCCTGTCTGCCAGCGAGTCAATGTTCTCAGCTGGGGCTCTGAGGTGTGCAGGTAATCCTCACACCAGAAAGACTCATTGATAAACTTGGAATTGATTCAAAGGAGCAGAATTCTTTCTCTTCATTAACCAAAATAGGCACTGCTGTTGAAGTTTGATTTTTACTAGACGAGAAAGATTAGATCACACACCAAGATGAAAGTATTATAGTCAGATTAAAAAAAAAAGAGCCCCCGCATGTATAAAGCAAGATGTGTAAATAATCCACAGGTACATTTTGTCCATCTGCGTCTTTGTGCCTGAATTGCCATCTTGTACCCTTCACACCACAGTATCATTGCTGAGGAGACTTGAGACCTTTCTGTCTGGGTCTCCTACTTTTAGTTATTTCTGTCACAAATGTAATGCTTTTAAAACAACCTCTTGTGGTTTCAGGCCTGGTGCTTTCCTAAGTTGTGTTGAAAAAAAGCTATGACAAATCTAGACAGCATATTAAAAAGCAGAGACATCACTTTGCTAACAAAGATCCATATAGTCAAAGCTATAGTTTTTCCAGGAGTCATGTGTGAATGTGAGAGTTGAACCATAAAGAAGGCTGAGTGCTGATGAATTGATGCTTTTGAGCTGTGGTGCTGGAGAAGACTCTTGAGAGTCTCTTGGACTGCGAGGAGATCAAACCAGTCCATCCTAAAGGAAATTAACTCTGAACGCCCATTGGAAGGACTAATGCTAAAGCTGAAGCTCCAATACTTTGGCCACCTGGTACAAAGAGCCAACTCACTGGAAAAGGCCTTGATGCTGGGAAAGATTGAAGGCAGGAGGAGAAGGGGACAATGGTTGGATGGCATCACCAACTCAATGGACAGGAGTTTGAGCAAACTCTGGGAGATGGTGAAGGACAAGGGAGCCTGGCGTGCTGCAGTCCATGGGGTCACAGAGTTGGACGTGACTTAGGACAACAATATGAGATAGGCTTTCTTTAAATCTCCTCCTTCAATTTTCCCTCTGAATTTTGTTGCTGCAAAGGAGTTTTGCCTCCTGCCAAGTGAAACTTATGATACCTCTCAGGTATGTGAGGGCATGGTGGTAGGGTGGGCTGGAGACTGTATCAGTCAGGATAGACTGGGTTTTGCTGCACAATCAGACCCCAACTCTCAGTGGTTAAAGAAAGACTTATTTCTCACCCACATCATAGTATTATTATGGGTTGGCTGCCACTCGGCTCCATGTTAGCTGTGTTCTGGGATTCAGGCTTCAGGAACTCTTCTGTCTTGAGCTTACTGGTGTGACAGAGGGAGAGAAGATCCAGTCGACCACATTTGGCTTTGAATGCTTCTGCCTGGAGCTGGCACATTTCATTTCTGCTTGCGTTTCATTGACCAAGGCAGATCACTTGACCATTCCTGTGTTCTATGGGAGTGAGTGGGTGAAAGTCACTCAGTCATGTCTGACTCTTTGCTACCCCATGGACTATACAGTCCATGGTATTTTCCCGGCCAGAATACTGGAGTGGGCAGCTGTTCCCTTCTCCAGGGAATCTTCCCAACCCAGGGATCAAACCCAGGTCTCCTGCATTGCAGGTAGATTCTTTACCAACTGAGCTATAAGGGGAACCCAAGAGAACATCTAACTCTTTTTGGAGGAGAGTCTCTGTGCTGCGGTTCATGGGGTCGCAAAGAGTCATTTCATGGGGTTGCAAAGAGTTGGTTCATGGGGTCACAAAGAGTCAGACATGACTGAGTGACTGAACTGAACTGAACTCTGTGTTGGGCGGGGGAAAGGGACCAGAATACTCCATGGAGCTATCAGGAGCTGGCACTAAAAAGGGGCTTTCTGTTCATTCTTGGTCTCAGGCCTGAAATTACTGGACTAAACTTAACTATGTACACACATTTTCAGGAAAAGTCTAAAGTTGATTATTCCATTGCAGGAGGCACCCTGAAACTCTGACATTACTGTTCCCTCAAGGATCATTTGGAGCAGGGGTAATGTGTGAAGAACATTTTCTCTCAGTTCCACCCTTGTCTTTGAAGCTGAGCCACACATAAAAGTCCCAGCTCAAGCCTAAGCCTGCCCAGCCTGGGCCAAGCCACACTCTCCTCCCAGCCCTGGAGAGCCTGCCTGCATACCCTGGGTGGCCCAGCCCTCCGGAGGCATCTCCCTCAGGACAGCAGAGCCCCTCCATCCCATCTGGACCCCAGAGCCCAACCGTCTTGGCTGAGGCTGCCCAGGGTGTCAGTCAAATTCAAAGATACTCTTTTAATACTGAATTACCATGTAGGGCTGGCAGGGCTCCCTCCGCCTGACAGATGGCGAACACATGCCTTGGGCAGCCCAGCTCTACACATCAATCTCTCTCTGCTGGCTTTCAGCACATCCTTTCAGCCAAAGCTTCTTTCTAGCTAGCTTGCAATAGTAATGCAGAGTCTCTTCTGAGGGCTTGGGGGTGTGAAGAGATTTTTCGGAGAAGGGGTAGGGTGTTTGGATGCTGCTATCAAATGCTGTTAGATAGATAATCAGATTTTCCCCTGACCGGATCTGGCTTGTCCTCTGCTGGTTGGCCACTGTAGCAGCTCCTGTGTGGGCAGACGGGCCTGGAAATCATGCCAGCAACTGGGAACCATTTTGGGGTTGTAAGATCGAACCCTTCCCATTATCACTAGGCTTTTCTTGTACTTTGGATTTCAAAATCAATCTTTTTTCACATCCCTTTAAGAAGCTTAGAGCCTGTTGGAAAAGACAGCTTATAAAATTTCTCAGTGACTGGGTGGGAGAGGGGGATTTTTGTGAGCCTGTTTGGCAGGGCAGCAGAGGAGCCAAGCTCAGTTGTGGGCAGAGCATCATACTAGTGTCTGAACCCCTAAGCTGTTCCCACTCAGTCCCATCTGCACCAACAACGTCTAAGTATCTATCTCCACATCAGATACTTCCATAGAACTCCAGCTCCACTCCTGTATGGACAACTGCCTTCAGGGTGTCTCCATGTGGATGTCTTATGAGCACCTCAAACTTCCCACATTGAAGACCAAAGTCATGATTTTTTATTTTGAAACTCATTTTTCCACCTGTTTTCATCATCTCAGTAGAACTTGCCACCCTTTTCCTCTGCTCAAGGCAGAAACCTTGGAGTCAATCTTGATTTCCTCCTTCTCTCTCCTCAACCTACCTTGCCCTTCACACACCTGTTTCACTAGCAAATCCTTTCCAGTTTGCCTCCAAGATATACCTTAAGTCTGTCCACTTCTCTTTGTCTTCATGGTTGCCAGTCACGTGAGCCTCCATTCCTTTAGCTCAGACCATTACAATAGCCCTTACTTCTGCTCCTGTCCCACCCACACCCTGTCTAGGTCTGTTTTCCATGCAGCAGTCATTGGGATCTTCCAACATGAACCAGGTCATTTCAGCATCGGGCTAGGAGCTCTTAGAATGACTGAAGAGGCAACCCTTCTCTGTGGCACACACAGGCTGGTCCTTGGCTCTCATCTTCACTGCATGTTGAGCTGCTGCCACTCCCCTTTTTATTTTTACAACTTTCCAACAATACTGGCTTCTTGGAGTTTGTTGCTCTTGCCCAAACTCTATCTAGCTTCAGGTACTTTTCACATACGTTCTCTAGTGCCTGGAATGTTCTTGCCAGCTCTTCACTTGATCAACATTTTTGATCATTTAGGTCTCAGCTTAAAAGTTTGTAGCTTGGGAGAGACAGCCAAGATGGCAGAGTAAAAGGACCCTCAACTCATCACCTCTCAAGAGCCTGCCAAACTCAGGACAATCTGCAGAACGATCATTGTTAAAAAAGATTGGGCCAGGAAAGATCTTTTACACCTAAAGACATGAAGAAAGAACCACAACAAGACTAGTAGGAGAGGCAGACTCACAATATAATGAAATCTTACACTTTGTGAGTCAAGTGGGTGACCCACAAACTGGAGGATAAATATATTAGAGGTTCACCCACAGGAGTGAGAGTTCTGAGACCCATGTCAGGAGTCTAAGCCTCCATAACATTTGGCTTTGAGGGCCAGTGGAGTTGACTGCAGGAGCTCCATAGGACTGGGGAAAATAGAGACTCCACTTTTAAAGGATGTACACCAAAATCTCACATGTACCAGGCCCAAGGGCAAAAGCAATAATTTATAGAAGCCTGGGCCAGATGTACCTACTGGTTTTGGAGGGTTTCCTGGAGAGGTAGGAGGTTGCTGTGGCTCACCCTAGAGATGTAGCCACTGGTGATTTATATATCAGAAAGTATTCATCTGTGTGAACCCTCCTCGAGGCTGACATCTTGACATCAAGACCTGCTCCATCCAACAGCCTGTAGGCTTCAGTCCTGGGATGCCAAACAACTAATTGGGCCGGGAAATAGACTTACCCATCAGCCAACAGGCTGCCTAAAGATTTCCTGAGTCTACAGCCACCTCTAGACATGCCCCCTAGACATGGTCTTGCCCACCAGAGGGAGAAGACTCTGCTTCACCCACTGAGGGGCGGGCACTGGCCCCCTGTTGCCAGGAGCCCTGCACAAGCCTCTAGACCAGTCTCTCCAAGAGGCAGACACCAGAAGAAAGAGAACTTCAGCCTTGCAGTCTTAAGACTGAGTCTGCAAACTCAGGCCAGACAGTACCCTTGAACCAACTGGCCCCGGGTTCTTGGCTGATGAGAGGGGACTGCACTGCTGGAACACATAGGATGTCTCCTACAAAAGGTCACTTCTCCAAGGTCGAGAAATGTAACTAAACTATCAGATACATAAAAATGCAAATAGTAGTTTAGACAAAAGGAGGCAACAGAGGAATAGGTTTCAGATGAAGGAAAAAGAGAAAACCCTAGAAGAAGAACTAAGAGATGTGGAGATAGGCAATCTACCTGAGAAAGAATTCAGAGTAATGATCATAAAGATGGTCAAAGAACTCAGCAGGAGAATGAATTCTCAGACAGAGAAAAATAGAAAATTTTAACAATGAATTAAAAAATATAAAGAATAAACAGAATTTAAGAATATAATAACTGAAATAAAAACTATACTGCAAAATCAATAGTACCCTCAATGAGGCAGAAGGATAAACCAGTGAGCTGGAAAACAGAGTAGTGGAAATCATGGCTGTTGAACAGAAAAAAGAAAAAATGAGAAGAGATGAGGACAGTGTAAGAGACCTGTGGGACAACATCAAACACACTAATATTCATCTTGTAGGGGGACCAGAAGGAGAAGAGAGGGAAGAGATGGCCTGAGAAAATATCTGAAGAGATCGTAGCTTTAAATTTCCCTAACCTGGCAAAGGAAATAGTCACCTAAGTCCAGGAAGTGCAGAGAGTCCCATATTAGATTAACCCAAAAGGGAATACAGCAAGACACATTGCAATCAAAATGAAAACATTAGAGATAAATAGAGAATATTAAAAACAGCAAGAGAAAAGTAACAAATAGCATACTACAGAACTCCCATAAGGTCATCACCTAATTTTTCAATAGAAACTCTGCAGGCCGGAAGGGAATGGAAAGATATATTTAAAGTGATGAAAGAGAAAAACATACAACCAAGAATTCTCTACCCAGTGCAGCTCTTATTCAGATTTTAAGAGGATATCAAAAGCTTTACAGACAAGAAAAAAAAAAAGCTAAAAGAATTCAGCATCATCAAACCAGCTTTACTACAAATGCTAAAAGAATTTCTATAGGTGGAAAAGAAAATGTCACTACTAGAAACAAGAAATTACAAAATGGAAAAGCTCACTGGTAAAGGCAAATATATAATAAAGGTAGGAAATCATCCACACATTAAGCTAGGGTGGTTAAAAGACAAAAGTAGTAAAATAATTTGTATTCACAATAAACAGTTAAAGGATATATAAGACAGTTAGATGTAAAATTTTACAATTACATGTAAAGTATAACATGAGAAACAGTAATCATGAGGGGAGGAGAGTACAAATACAAGGTATCTAAAATGCATTTGAAATTAAGAGATCAGCATATATATACAAAGAAAGAGAGAGACTGTTATACAAAAACTTCATGGTAACTGTAAACCAAAAATCTATAATAGATACATACATAAAAGAAAAAAGGAATCCAAACATAACACTACAGAGAAGGGAACAAAAGAAGAAAGGGGGAAAAAAGATCTACAAAACAATTAATAAAACGGCAATAGAAACACACATTTTGAAAATTACCTTAAATGTAAATAGATCAATGCTCCAACCAAAAGACATGGACTGGATGAACGGCTGCAAAAAGAGGATCTGTATACATGCTGCCTGCAAGAGACTCGCTTTAGATCTAGAGATACATACAGACTGAAAATGAAGGGATGGGAAAAGGTATCCCGTGCAAATGGGAATCAGAAGAAAGCTAGAGTTGCAATACTTACAGAAGACAAAATAGACTTTAAAATAAAGACTTACAAGAGATAAAGAAGGACACTACAAAATGATCAAAAGATCAATCCAAGAAGAAGATATAAAAATTGTAAATGTATATGTGCCCAACATAGGTACACCTCAGTATACAAGTAAATGTTTGTTAATAGACATAAAGGGGAAATGGACAGTAACACAATAATACTGGGAGAATTTAACACCCCGTTTACATTAATGGACAGATCACCCAGACAGAAAATCAATATGGAAACAGGCTTTAAATGGCACATTAGACCAGATGGACTTAATTGATATTTATAGAGAATTCCATCTGAAAGTAGTAGAATACACATTCTTTTCAAGTGCACGTGGAACATTCTCCAGTGTAGATCACATGCTGGGCTACAAACCAACCCTCAGGAAATTTAAGGAAACTGAAACCATATCAAGCATCTTTATTGACCACAATGCTATGAGACTAGAAATCAACTACAAGGAAAAAAAACTGCAAAAACCACAGATGTGTGGAGACTAAACAACATTCTACTAAACAATCAATGGATCACAAAGAAATCAAAGAGGAAATCAAAAAGAAAATCTAATAAAACTCAAAGTTAGTAGAAGGAAAGAAATAATAAAGATCGGAGCAGAACTAAATGAAATAGAAATGAAGAAAGCAATCAAAAAGATCAATGAACCTGAAAGCTTGTTCTTTGAAAAGATGAAATTCTTAAACCTTTAACCAGACTCATCAAGAAAAAAGAGAGAGGGCCCAAATCAATAATCTTTGATAATGAAAAGAAGTTATAACCAACACTAAAGAAATAAAAAGGTTCATAAGGGACTACTATGAGCAGCTATATGCCAATAAAATGAGCAACCTAGAAGAAATGGACAACTTCTTAGAAAGGTATACTCTCCCAAGACTGAAGCAGGAAGAAATAGAAAATATAAACAGATCAATTACCAGTACTGAAGTTGAATCAGTGATTTTAAAACATCCAGGACCAGATGGCTTCACAGGTGAATTCTACCAACATTTAGAAAAGAGTTAATACCTATTCTTTTGTAACTATTCCAAAAAGTTGCAGAGTAACTCATTCTATGGGCCCACCATCATCCTGATACCAAAACCAGACAAAGATGTCACAAAAATATCAGCAAATTCATCAATGTGATATACCACATTAACAAATTGAAGAATAAAAACTATATGATCATAATCTCAATAGATGAAGAAAATGTTTTTTATAAAATTCAACATTCATTTATGATTTAAAAAATCTTCAGAAAGTGAGCATAGAGGGAACATAACATAATAAAGGCCTTATATGACAAACCCATATATAACAACACTTGAATGGAGAAATGGTGAAAGCATTTTCTCTAAGATCAGGAATAAGACAAGAATGCCTACTCTCACCACTTTTATTCAACATAACTTTGAAAATCCTAGCCACAGCAATCAGAGAAAAAAAGAAATAAAACAAATCCAAATTGAAAAAGAAAAAACTGTCAGTTTGCAGATGACACGATGCCATACACAGAAAATCCTAAAGACACTACCAGAAAATTACTAAGTCTCAGCAATGAATTCAGTAAAGTTTCTGGTTACAAAATTAACACACAGAAATCTCTTGCATTTCTATACACTAGTAACACAATATTATAAAGAGAAATTAAGGAAACAATCCCAATTATCATTGCATCAAAAGGAATAAATATCTTGAAATAAACCTACCTCAGGAGGCAGAAGTACTACCCTTTGAAAACTATAAGACGTTGATGAAAGAAATTGAAGATGACAAGAACAGATGGAAAGATACATGTGTTCTTGGATTAGAAGAATCAATATTTTTAGATTTCTAAACTTTTACTTTAATAAATTAACTGTTACAATTGGATTCAAGGTGACGTTCACAGATGACTAAATTTTCTCAAGTTGAATAAATAGCTGAAGTGTAGATCCAGCAGTGTTAAGAAGTTTCTCTGCTTAAACTGCTGCTGCTAAGTCCCTTCAGTCGTGTCCTACTCTGTGCGACCCCATAGACGGCAGCCCACCAGGCTCCCCCATCCCTGGGATTCTCCAGGCAAGAACACTGGAGTGGGTTGCCATTTCCTTCTCCAATGCATGAAAGTGAAAAGTGAAAGTGAAGTCGCTCAGTCGTGTCCGACTCTTAGCGACCCCATGGACTGCAGCCCACCAGGCTCCTCCGTCCATGGGATTTTCCAGGCAAGAGTACTGGAGTGGGGTGCCATCACCTTCTCCATTTTGTGGCTGAGTAGTATTCTATTGTATGTATGTACCACAGCTTCTTTATCTATTCATCTGTTGATGGACATCTAGGTTGCTTCCTTTCCTAGCTATTGTAAATAGTGCTGCAATGAACATTGGTGGCACATGTGTCTTTTTCAGTTTTGATTTCTTCAGGGTATATGCCTAGAAGTGGTATTGTGAGTCATATGGTTGTTTTATTCCTAGTTTTTTTAAGGAATCTCCATACTGTCTTCCATCGTGGCTGTATAAGTTTATGTTCCCGCCAGAAGTGCAAGAGGGTTCTCTTTTCTCCACACCCTTTCCAGCACTTGTTGTTTGTGGCTATTTTAATTATGACCATTCTGACTGGTGTGAGGTGATATATATGCATTTCTCTAATAATGAGTGATGTTGAGCATCTCTTCATGTGTTTATTACCCATCCTCACGTCTTCTTTGGAGAAATGTCTGTTTAAGTCTTTGCCCCACTTTTTGATTGGGTTGTTTGTTTTTCTGATATTGAGTTGTATGAGCTGCTTGTGTATTTTGGAAATTAATCTTTGTCAGTTGTTTCCTTTGCTTTTATTTTCTCCCATACTGAGGGTTGTCTTTTCACCTTGTTTATAGTTTCCTTTACTGTGTAGAAGTTTTAAAGTTTAATTAGGTCCCATTTATTTATTTTTGTTTTTATTTCCACTATTCTAGGATGTGGGTCATAAAGGGTCTTGCTATGATTTACGTCATACAGCATTCTGCCTATGTTTTCTTCTAAGAGTTTTATATTTTCTGGTCTTATGTTTAGATCTTTAATCCATTTTGAGTTTATCTTTTTGTACGGTGTCAGGAAGTGTTCTAATTTCATTCTTTTGCATGTAGTTGCCCAGTTCTTCCAGCACCACTTATTGAAGAGACTGTCTTTTCCCATTGTATATTCTTACCTTCTTTGTCAAAGATAAGGTACCCACAGGTGTGAGGGTTTATCTCTGGGTTTTCTATCTTGTTCCATTGGTCTATACTTCTGTTTTTGTGCCAGTACCATACTGTCTTAATGACTGTAGCTTTATAGTATAGTCTGAAATCAGGTAAGTTGATTCCTCCAGTTCCATTCTTCTTTCTCAAGATTGCTTTGATTATTTGGGGTCTTTTGTGTTTCCATATGGATTGTGAAATTTTTTGTTCTAGTTCTGTGAAAAATGCCATTGGTAATTTGATAGGAATTGCATTGAATTTGTAGATTGTGTCTGGTAGTACAGTCATTTTCACAATATTGATTCTAGAAGAATGAATATCTTTTAAATGACCATATTATGCAAGACAACCTACAGATTCAATGAAAATGGCATTTTTCACAGAACTAGACAAAACACTTAAAATTTTGTATGGAAATACAAAAGACCCCAAATAGCCAAAACAGTCTTGAGAAAGAAGAATGGAGCTACAGAAATCATGCTCTCTAACTTCAGACTTTATTACAAAGCTACAGTAATTAAGGCAGTATGGTACAGGCACAAAAACAGACACAGAGACCAATAGGATAGAAAGCCAAGAAATAAATCCATGCAGTTATGGTCAGTTCATCTATGATGAAGGAGGCAAGAATATACAACAGAAAAAGTCTCTTCAATAAGTGGTGCTGGGAAAAGTAGAGAGCTACATGTAAAGGAATAAAATTAGAAATTCTCTAATAGCATATACAAAAATAAACTCAAAATGGATTAAAGACTTTAGTGCAAGACTGGATACTATAAAACTCCTAGAGGAAAACACAGGCAGTATACTTTTTGACATATAGCAATCCTTTTTTTGGATTCATCTCCTAGATTAATGGAAATAAAATAGATAAATATTTAATATAAAATAGATAAATAAATAAAATAGAGAAATGGGGCCTAATTATACTGAAAAACTTTTACACAGCAAAGAAAACCATAAAACAAAAAGATAACATACAGGCTAGGGGAAAATATTTGCAAATGATGCTACCAACAAGGGGTTAGTTTCCAAAATATACTCTTCAGCTTAATATTAAAACAACAACAACAACAAGGAACCCAATAAAAAATGGGCAGAAGACCTAAATAGACATCTCTCCAAATAAGATATACAAATGGCCCACAGGCTCATGAAAAGATAATCAATATGGCTAACTGTTAGAGAAACACAAACCAAACACCTTCAGAATGGCCATCAGTAAAAAGTCTATAAAAAGAAGACGTTGGAGAGGGTGTTGAGAAAAGGGAACCCTCCAACACTGTTTGTGGGAGTGTAAATTGGTACAACCACCGTGGAGAACAGTATGGGGGTTCTTTTAAAAGAAACTGGGGGCATATATCTGGAGAGAATTCTAATTCAAAAAGATGCATGCACCCCCATGTTTATAGCAGTGTTATTTACACTAACCAAGACCTGGAAGCAACCTATGTGTCGACTGACAGACAAATGGATAAAGAAGATATGGTATACACATCTACAGCAGAATAATAGTCATCCATAAAAAGAATGGAATATTGCCATTTGCAACAACAGAGAAAAACAAATACCATATGATACCATTTATATGTGGAATCTAAAAAAAAGAAAGAAATGAAGTTATTTACAAAACAGAAATAGACTCAGAGACATAGAAAACAAACTTACAGTTACCAAAAAAAACTGTATGGTTATTTATAGTTGGGGGTGGGAGGATAAGAAGTTAAGAATTTGGGATTAGCATACACACACTACTGTATACAAAACAGATAACCAACAAGGATATACTGTATAGCGCAGGAAACTAAATTCAATATCTTGTCATAACCTATAATAGAAAATAATTTGAAAAAGAATATAAACATACATGTGTATAACTGAATCACTTTATTAAACACCTAAAATCAACACGTAAATTAACTATGCTTCAATTAAAAAATAGCTAATAAAAAATATAAAAGCTGGCACAAGGTAATACTAGATTGAGTGCATACTCAATCACTTTAGTCACGTCTGATTCTTTGTGATCCTATGGACTGTAGCCCATCAGGCTCTTCTGTCCATGGAATTCTCCAGGCAAGAATACTGGAGTGGGTTGCCATTTCCTTCTCCAGGGGATCTTCCCGACCCAGGATTGAATCTGTATCTCCTGCATTGCAGGTGGATTTTTTACCCACTGAGCCACCTGGGAAGCCCATAGATACCAGATCAATGGCACACACAATAAATGGTCAGACATCAAAGAAGACAGAAGCTACTTTTTAAAAAAGTTTGCAGCTTGAAGGAAATATGGAGGCGATTCTGGAAAGGGTGATGGGAGGCTAAGTGTCAGGCAAGAATTTATAGGAAGGTTGCATACTGTGGGTGGCGGTCTAAATCAGCCCTATAAGGTACTGCCGGGGCATGGTTGGATGCAGATATAGTCCAGGCCAGTGGACCAGTTAGAAGGTGATGCAGTAATCCAGGTAAGAGTTTTAAAAGGGCCTGACTGGGGAGGTGACAGGGGACTATTAAGGAATAGGTTGTGGGTATTGGTCCATCTGTGATTGCTGACACAAAATTATCTGAGAACCTGTGTCTGAAGTAGAGGAAAACTCTTGCACTAGTTGCTTTTTTATTTTCTGAATCCCTCACTCAGTCCTACCCCTTTTCCCCCTCACCCCTGGCCCAACCAAAGAAGGGTGGAGGGAGTGGCTGGTATTTCCAATTTATATGATTCTATGGGATCATTTTGCATCTATGATTTTGGTTGGCTGCCCAGCCTGTCTTGCCTAGGATTTGGGGTAAATTACATTGCTTCCCTGGTGGCTCAGCCGTAAAGAATCTGCCTGTAATGCAGGAGTCTGTCTGCAATGCAGGAGACACAAATTTGAACTCTGATTTGGGAAGAGTCTCTTGAAAAGGAAATGGCAACCTATTCCAGTATTCTTGCCTGGGAATCCCACAGACAGAGGAGCCTACAGTCCACGGGATTGCAAGAGTCAGACATGATTTAGCGGCTAAACCACCACAACCATTGCTTAAGTTAAAGCAACTCTAGTGTCTTGCATGTGTACTTGAATAAATCTTCAAGGGCGGAAAGTTGCCAACTTCCTCCAGAGGAAGAGCTGTAAGATTCCCATGGATCTTTTGGGGGGCACCCATCAGGGCGATTCGGGGAGACTATTCTCCAGGGGCAACCTGGTGAAACATCCTGGGACCAGTTGTCTTACACCACAGCCAACTAAAAATCTCCAGGAAATAATATGAAACATTACTTACCAAAAATAGTAATGGTGGGAAGAAAGCCTAAAGCAAGAACCAGCTCTCCTTCATGTGCTTTTGCACACCATGTATTTAAAGTCTGTTTCCACATTGTTGACTGACACTGAATTTTTCTTTTAGTGATTTTCTTCATTGTAAAGGCTTGTCTCAACTCAGTGCATCAGCTGTCCTTCGTGTCCGTGGTTTGTTTAGCATCTGGTGAGTAACAAGCTATTTCAGGTTTGTGCAGAGGCAGAAGTCTTACCTATTTTTTCCCTTAGCTTGAATCAATCTACTAATTAGTTTCACTAATTTATAATTCTTCATTCACTCTTGAATGTGCAAAGCCATGTTTAGTGTGGAATTAAAAGAAAATGCTAGTTTTGAGGGATAGACCTGCAGCCTCTAACAAAAAACACAAGTATAGGGGTGAACAAGGAGTCTCTGGCCTCTGTCTGGATCATAATGTGCTTAAATGCTTATAGAAATGGAGGGTTTAGGGCATTTTAACTTTTATGATGCTTAAGACATGAAAAAAACCACAATTAGATACTTTGAAAAAAATAGGCACGATGGTACTTCCTACAGATACCTTTTGGTAGACAGTGAATGATTTATTATTCCAGAGGACTGGCCCAAACCCTGAGTAAATTCACAATTGAGCAGATCACTTTATTTTATATAATACAAGCCAAGATTTGCCCTCAAGAAGATCAAAGGAAGGAGGCTGGGGTTGATCCATTTGTGGTATCATACTCTCTCATCTTGTGGCTCATTCTTTTAAGATTTGGAGATAACAAGGGGGATGTAGGGTTTTGAATGAGACTTACTTTGTAGATTTCACCACCACCGCGCTCCCCCCCACCAGCCCCCCACAACACACATACATTTTAATCTTTGTATGAAGCTGAGAAAATATCCATGAGTTTTTTCAGGGGCTTAAAATGTTTTTTCCACATTTTATTCTAACTCTGTTTTTTCAATTGAATTATAAGTGATTTAATAGATAATATGTATAATATAAAAAATATGCACTATTTAAAAGTATATACAATGAACAGTAAATTACCTCCTAACCCTGTCCCCTAACCAACCTTTGTTCAGTTACTTTTATCTCTTTCCAGAGACGACCCCCACGTAGAGACATATGTGTGTGAATGTGAATACACATGTTCAGACATGTGCTAAAGAATGTAGCCGAAGGCATGTTATAACCACTGTTCTGCACCATTCATTGTTTACCTAAACAGGATTCTTTGGGATTGAAATTAAACCAATAAATAAATGAGCCCAATTAGGAAACTCTCTTCTGTGAAACATGTTACTAATAGCAGCAAGTATTGGGGGTGGATTGCTCTGCTTGTTGGGTGCGGATTGTTCTGCTTGTTACATATTTCAGCTGCTGAAGGCAAAGAACTGTTATGTACCTATTTTCCAGTTTTCTTTTGGCTTTTCTTCTTCAGCTTCCTTTCATTTCCTTGTGTTGTTTAATGTCTCTCATTTTTCCTTCTTTTTGCTTTCATGGCTATTTTGCTTTTCCCTCTTTTGTCTCTTGCACATTCTCTCTTTATTTCAGCTTGTTCCCCTAAGAGCTGTTCTTGCTCCCTCTGACACGTTCTCATTTCTTTCTGGTGATTTTCCTTCTTCCTAAAGATTTAGTCCAACTTTGCATGAGGCAGTCCCTTCATGTCAGTGATTGACACAAGATGCTCTTTTTTGGCAACTGGAGGTCTTTCTTTTTGGTAAAATGTATTAGTCCAAGAGGGTTCTGCTTGGAACTGATGTTATTTCTGGTCTGTAGGGAAGTATTGCTCATCCTTTCAGCTTTCCAGCTGTGTGGAAGGGAAGGAGATTGAAATGACTTAACCCAGAATGTCAGAAGGGAAGTTAGTGATTAAGTGAGATAAGTATTTGTCACCATTCTGTCCCCCTTATACCTACAATAAGCAGTTGTCTGTGAGAGACAGGGAGAAGGGAAAACCAAACAGGCAGAGGAGCAAAAAGAAGGAAAGACGAGAGACACTGAAAAACCATGAGAAAGTGGCTGCTGGTAATAGAAGGAAGCTCTGCCGGAAAGTCCAGCAAGCGGGAGGAGGTCACTGCAAATGGAGATGACTCAGCGCACCACACCTTTAGGTCTTGAGGAGGCAGGATTTCCCCTCTCTGTCCTTGTATTGACCCTGCGTTCAAACATCAGTTACAAGTGCTGCGTCACGGGCCCAGGGATAGAGAGTGATGTGGACCAGCAGACGAGGCAGGTCAGTGGACTCCCTGTGCTGCTCTGCCCAGGACCCTGTAGAAGGCAAGAGGTGCTGGGTGGATGTCTCCCCTTGGGTGTAGCCAGGAGAGAAAGGGGTTCCACAAAACTGGTTTGGACACATCCTTCAGGCTTTGCTCGAGGTTCCCTCATTAAAGCCATCCCCAACCACTCTGCTTCCCACACCGATATTCCTGACCCACTCAGCATTGTTTTTCTCCTTAGCATTTGGAGAAAGTGCTAAGGAGGTAGCTAACATGATATTTTCCTTGCTGTTTTATTTTATAAGACTTCCCATCTTCCTTCATTAGAATATAAACTACAGGGCAAAGTTGTTACTGTTTTAGTCTGTTTTTTTCTTTTCTTTTTAATTCTCATTTTATTCACTGAAGCATTCCCAGTTCTCAGAACATGGCCTCACATAGCAGGCACTCATTAAGCATTTGTTGAATGAATGTGTATTTGTGTGTTCAGTTGCTCAGGAGTGTCCCATGTCCGACTATTTGTAGGCATGTCCGACTCTTTGCGACCCCATGGACTGGGGCTTGCCAGGTTCCTCTGTTCAAGGAATTTTATAGGCAAGAATATTGGAGTGTGTTGCCATTTCCCTCTTCAAGGCATCTTCCCAACCCAGGGATCAAAACAGCATCTCCTGCATCTCCTACATTGACAAGCAGATTCTTTACCACTGAGCCACCTAGGAAGCCCATTGAATGAATGAACAGACAGTTAATATGAGGACACTTTGTGATATAACCAGGACAGGGAGAGCATGGTTGTTTCCTTAGCAAAATTATGCCAGGCTTATGGTTCTGTAAGAAATATGGCCAACATCATATTAACTGAAGGAGCATGAATCTCTTAGTACAGATTAGAAAGGAGCATCTTAGGAATGACATCAATCCTTGGTGAAGCATGACAAGCTTGCTTTTGGATGTTCTGAGAGCAAGCCAGTTGCAGCTGAGTGGAAGCTGCTGGTTGTTCCCCTGGGCTTGCTCCCCTATCTAGGGCCATCTCTGAGAGGTTTCAAGGCCTGGGACTTCCTCCCCTGAAGGGAGGGATGACTGCTCTCAGGGAAGAAGACAGAATGAGCAGAGAATGTGAACAGCTCAGGAGTTCTGCTTTCCTGAAAGGAGTGAAGCCTAAGGGGGGTGACCCCAGCCCCATCACACCCACTGCACCCACCGCTCCAGTGTGGCCTTGGGCAAAGTCTTCCCCAAAGCAGACTTCCTCAGAGGAAAACATTCTGGGTCACAAGTTTGATTTTCTCATCCTCCTTTGGGACCCGGGACAGGCCTCATATTCTGTTTACCTCGGGCAGCACGACCTCCTCAGTCATCCTCAACTTTCACGACTCCAAGACTTCTCTCCCCATACTCTGGGGGGGCTCTTGGTCTGAGATGACCTGGGCCCCTGCACCCTGAGTCCCCTCTGAGTGTTGTCCTGGTACCTGGCCTTTGCAGGGGTGGGGATGAGGGGGCTAGCCATGGAGAGCAGGGTGTCCTGCTTGCTGTGCTAGTACAGGTTTTCTCCTATACTCTGGGCCCTCAGGGAGAGAGGTGGAGTCTGTGGCTTCCTTATTCCCCGTGTCTGTCTGCCTCTCAGTGTATCTGTTCCTCCTCCTGCCAGTTTCCCTGATTCTTTGAAGATCAAGACATGGATCTGTGCCCCCTCTGAGTCCTCCTTACAGTTATGCTGAGATTCCTGGTGCTGGTCTTCTGGTTCCTCCTGGGTACAGATGGGGGCCTATAATCTTCCTCCCAAGCCTAGCTCACGCTCTTTCTCAGGGACTTCAATATCCACATAGATGGCACATCAAAACCCTTGGCTACTTGTCCTTGACACTTTACTAAGTAGCCTTTCTTTACTTCCACTTTAACCATCTGCTCCCAAGGTCACACCCTGGATCTTGTCTTTTGCAAAAGTTGTTTTATCCAAATCTCATTTTCAAACATGCAGTTCTCTGACAAGCACTCCCTATTGTTTTAGTCTTCTCACTGCTAAAATGCCTTCTTTATGGGAGTTCTAATCTGTCACCGGAGAAGGCGATGGCACCCACTCCAGTACTCTTGCCTGGAAAATCCCATGGACGGAGGAGCCTGGTAGGCTGCAGTCCATGGGGTCGCTAAGTCGGACACGACTGAAGTGACTTAGCAGCAGCAGCAGCAATCTGTCACACCCTATACTTTCTACCTAACATCTGCTCATAGGCATTTAACTCACTACCTGCTTAGATTCCATGTTTATATGTGTAGTCATTGCCTTGTTTGTGAGAGCATTCTTTTTGAATGCTCTGAAAGGCAGATTATATTTTCCAAACCATGTAGCCCTTCCACATGCTCTCCTACAATGTGACCTTATCACTGTCAATTGAGAGATGAAGTCAGACTCCCTGCCCTTGAATCTAGACTGGCTCATGATCTGATTGTAATTAAAAGGATGCAGTAGAAACAATGAATAAATTCCAAAAGTAGCTTAGAAATGGCCATCCAGCTGCCCCCTGGTTCTTTTCGGATAATCACTCTAAGGAAGTCAGCCAACCAAGTCAGGATTCCAATCACCCTGAAACTTCCATGCTAAAAAGACCATGTATAGGGTCTTGAATCATTATTAGTCCTTGTGAACCCAGCCTCCAAGGTGCCAGACATGCAAGTGAAGTGGTCTTAGATGCTTCAGACTAGTCTATTTGCCAACTGGGTACCACTGAGTGATGTTTGGCATGTCCTCAGGAGCGGAAGAATCATTCATCTGAGCCCTGCCTGAATTTCTGACTGTGAAACATAAAAAAAAAAAAAATCATAGTTCTTTTAAGCCACTAGAACTTTGGACAATTTTTCACCCAGTAATCAAAATAGGAATATTCTACTTAAAATCCCACACTTGGTTGAACCCAATCATATGGTTTCTGTGTTCCTATCCCTGAGCCACTGGAGAAAATGACAAAGTAGGGATGACTGGTTTCACTTTAAACATCCAGGGGACACCATATCTGACCATTCTCCGAAGCTTCAGTGAGCTTGTTCCTCCCTGAATCATCAGTTTCAAACCTTCCCTTTTGCCTCAAATCTCTTCCACTTTCTCCTTCCTCAAATCATCAGAGAAGAGATGTCAAATGGGCAGCTGGATATGTGAGTCTGAAGTTTCAGGGAAAGGCTGGGGATAGAGGTAAAAATTTGAGAGTCATCAAAGTATACGTGACATTTAAAATTACAAATCTAGATAATATCACAGTTTGAATAGGGTTTGGATGGAGAAGAGAAGGAAATCAAGATCTTAAAGGTTTAGAAATACAGTAGAGGTCAACAGAATGGATTGAGAAAGATGGCTATGGGGGTTGAGTAAAACCAGGACAGGGTAGTGTTTCAAAGAGAGAGAGAGCGGAGGACTTTTGCAAGGCAAGTCCCAAGTAGGTGAAAAGAGGTAAGGGAAAGAGGAAATGGAGGGACTTGTCTTTGACATCTGGAGCTCTCTCCGTGGTCATGGGAAGTAACAGAGAGATGTGCACAGGTGCTTCTCGATTCTAGATTACATGGTGGGAAGGCAAGGGCACTCCTGACTCATGTGTTTAACTTCTGTGAAAGGATGCATGTTTAATAGACATTTCAGCCCTAATAAATACAACTCCTTCCTCATCTCCAATGCCTTTCCTGCCTTAGCCTTTCCTAGCTTAGTTAAGTTTTCACCATCCACCCAGCTGCTTTGATGAGAAACATTTGGTTCCTTACTCTCACTCACACCCTTCATTCAATCTAACAGCAAGTCCTTCTGCCTCTACCATAAAAACATGCCTCACATCTAGTCCTTTCCCACTGTTTCTGTCAGCCTTGTTCAAGCCTCCTTCAATTATCACTTGATTACTGCTCTTGCTTATCTCTCCCCACTCCGCCAAATCCATTATCCACAGTGCTCTCAAAAAGGAGAAGTTTAAAAATCATAATCATATTTATCAGCCTCCACTTAAAACTTTCCAGTTCCATCACACAAAATAAAATCCCAACTCCACGGGCATTGATTGGTATTGATTTTGGATTTGGTAAACTGATAACTTAGCAGGAGAAGTGAGGGGGCCAAGACCCTGATAATCACCTTCCCAAAGCAGACAGGTCGTAAAACCCAGGTTACCACTGGAATTATTTTTGAAGTTGTGGGTATAGTTTAAGGCTGTTCTGGCCACAGGAATGAGGTCTTGTAAGACAACGGGACAGGCTCATACTGAGAAAATAGTTCTAGTAGCCTAGTGGTAAGGATACCATCTACCCTTTCCCATCATCAGGCCTATCTGCTCATGGAGAGGCCACGGAGTCTATATTTCAATTTCAAAATGTAGGCCCCCTGCTAGGCTTCCACTGATACCATCCTAGCTGGGATGGGGAGTGTTGCCTTGATACTGTTCCCCATGTTGCCTCCACTGACCCCGGGGACTGTGATCTTGTAACTGCTGAGTGGTGGTGAAGGCCTGACTCTCCATTGGGCCTCAAAACACTGCCCTAGTGAGGAGGGTTACTGCGGGTTCCAGAGGTAGAAGTCCAGGCTCCCTACGTGGTTTCCCACGGACATGGTAGATGGTGTGAGCATGTAGGGGGAGGGTTTTCAATCTCTCAGTAGGTTGAAAGTTTGAGCTCGCCTCTTGGCCTTCTCTGACACCATCCTGGTGACAATGTTGGGCATCTCGGGCATCTTGTTGGTGGGGATGAAAGTCTAGGCTATTCACCCTTTTCTAGCAGAGATTTATGGGGCCTCAGTATTTTCTGTGGTGTTGGATAGAGGACAGCCATTGTTGTCTGAAAGTTCTGTAAAAGACTAAAAGGAAACCTCCAAGAACCTTCCAGTTCTTGCTCCTCTCAAAATTAATCCATGGTCAGAATCCAACTGTGTGGATCACAAGCTGGGGGCTCTGTTGTATAGACACCCTGCACATTTTTCTCCAATCCAAAAATACTAATGAGCACAGACACAAACAACCTTCAAAAAGTTTTCTGTCTTGGAGTAAGTTGCTGTGCTGCTGGGAAAGTGATGCTCAAAGGGAGAGGGCGCTAAGTTTAGTAGCAGTTCTAACATTTTAAAAACACTTAAAAAAAAAACCCCAAACAAAACCAATTATATGCTAAGGCAATTGTCCAATTCCACCAGTCATATTTTGCCTCAGAATATTCTGACCATACTCCTGATACCTATTAAGCGTCTGTGTCCTCAAGAGAGGGATACTCTCTAACAGAGCAGACTCTGCAGGACTGTGATCCTCCAGGGATTCCTCCATTGACACTCCTTTCTTAGTTGGCAGCTGGCTGTCCACTTGTTGAAACTTCCACTTGGATATGATTAGTATTTCTTTTTAAAGGCTCAGATTGTTGGGTGGTATAAACATTTTGCTTCACCACATCAGACGAACCCTTTTAGATTTAATTTTTAAATCAGATGACTGCAAGTCCTCAAGTTAAGAAATTGATTGTAAATATAATACATTCCCCCGCTTCTGTACCCTGAAGATCAATTCTGGGAGGCTGGCTATTTAAAGATAGATGTTGAGGGTCTATTTAAGCTCCTTGTTGAGCTTAAATAACAGCTCAACAAGGAGACAGTTCAACAGAAGACAATCTCTTCTGATTGGACTTGAAAGTTTTAATGCACCTTAAATTTTACTAAGGCTATTTGTCCAGTTGTGTCTAAAACCTACTGGGCTGATCCCAGGTAATAGTCACGGCAATTTCCGGATGATGATCTAAGGGCTCACTGTGAAAAGGCCCAGCAGCAATGTTCTCGAGGAGACTTAGTCTCTCCAAGAAGATAGGACCTCAAAATATGAAAATTGGAATGATGATAAAAGATTCAAATAATTTGAAACCAATGGGTGCCACATGAGTAATCAACCAATGACTTGTACATATCTTGCTTTGCAGGAAGGACAGAACTTTTTGCAGTTCTGAGGGGCTGGAGTTTGAACTGATTCAGGGAGAAAAACAAGGTGGGATTCGAAAACATGGACTGGGCAGAGAAGTCAGCCTAGATATGCATGAGGCATATTCCCAGAAGGGGATTAACGCATAGATGTTGGAACCCATATGGGGCTTTCTCAGGCACTGAGAAGACCAGTCTACCTTGGACAGAGGATCAGCTAAACTGAATGAAGGAGAGAAGATTTTTATCAGTGTATGATAGGGGCTAGGATGTGAAAGGCTTTAAAAATCAGGTTGACAATCAGTTAATACTTAATGACTTAATGATCACTCCCCAGGTGTGATGCAATGTTCTAAAGATTTTACAGGTGTTTTGATTCTCATATTATATTGTTATTGTCAACACTAATGTGCAGCTGAGAAAACTGAAAAACTGGGAACTGATTGGAGTAAGATTGAAGAGCAGGTATGAACTGAGGTCACCTCTGCTTTACGGCCTCTTGTTACTGTTGAGCAGTTTAACCGGTCCTCTTGGCAACAGGGACCTACTGACAAATTTGGTGCCTGGTTCTCTGTGAGGGCCAGGTTCTCTATCAGCTTATGCTGCGTATTCACCTCGCAGTGCTATTGGAAGCTCAGACTTTTCCTGGAACTGCATTTGCATCTTGTTCCTGTGGGACCAAGAAAGGCATTACCGAATCGCTTAGTGCCTAACGCCTGAGACCAGGCGCAGCGTGAAGGGCTGAGATGGGCTCTGATCCAGTTGTACAGAATCTCACATCGAGCCTAAAGGAGCCTGTGACCTGCCATTGGAGTTGGGAAGTCAGTCAGGGGAATAACATTCATTTATTTTTTCCTTCATTCATTCAACCAATATTAAAGTGTCATCTATGTGTTAGGAACTGATCTGGGTATATGGAATATGGGCAATCCAGTCTCATGTAGGTTAACATTAATTAATGAGATAATTTTAGATGTTTGTGTGAGGTCAACAGAATAGAGTGATATAATAAGAAGTAAAATAGGTGGTGGTGGGAGGCCTGAATTCATGACGTGTGATGGACCTGAAAGATTCAAAGGGGAGGCCATGTGAAGAATGAGAGGTCTGCATTCTCAGCAGAGGCAACAGAAATACAAAGACCCTGAGGGGAGAGGGAGTCTGATGAGGTGGAAAAAAGAAAGGCCAGTGTGACTGGAGAGGACAGAACAGGAAGGGCAATGAGACATGAAGGCTTGGAGAGGTGGCAGGGTCAGGCTAGCTAGGGCCTTTAGGAGTTTTAGTAAGGAGTTTAAATTTTATTCTCAGTGTGCTGGGAAGTCATTGAAGTTAATGAAGAAGACTCATTTTATTAACACGTCTCTGGAAAGGTTTGAACAAATTTTGTCAAATTGCCCTTCTGAAGAAGAGTCATTGGTGACATATACCTGCTGTTACAGCTAATGGTTAGGTGGGTGAGCACGCTCCCATGAGAAGCCCCCCTAAGGTGAGGCAAAGGGTAGGTTGTCCTGGATTCTTCTCAGTGCCTGGAGACCAGAGGGAGCAGCTCTCGGGAACAGCGGATTAGGCCTCCTGTAGGTTTGGGGCATGCCTCACATAGAGAGGTGGGGTCTGTGCCTGCATCCCTTGAATCTCAGCATATTTGTGACTGTTTTGGCCAAGAGTGTGGTGGAGTGCTGCTGGGGGACTTCTGAGGCTGAATCATAAAAACCAATGCATAAAAAATACTCTTGCAGGCCTGAGCTGCCATGCAGGGAGTCCAGCGTTAGGCCACAGAGGCCATATGGATACAATTCCAGATGAGCCCAGTCTTCCAACCATTCCTGCCAAGGTGCAGGGCTTGACAGTAAAGGGCTTGGTAATCATCTGTCAGCTGGATACCACTTGGTATTCATCTGTCAGCTGAATATCACTGAGTGACCTTCATGGCTGCTTTATGAGACTGAAGAATTGATCTGCTGAACCCTATACAAATTTCTTAACCATAAAACCAGGCAATATAATAAAATGATGGTTGTTGAAAGCCACTATGACTTGGGAAGATTACACAGAACTATACAAAAAAGATCTTCATGACCTAGAGAACCATGATGGTGTGATCACTCACCTAGAACCAGACATCCTGGAATGCGAAGTCAAGTGGGCCTTAGGTATGAACAAAACTAGTGGAGGTGATGGAATTCCAGTTGAGCTATTTCAAATCTTAAAAGATGATGCTATTAAAGTGCTGCACTCGATATGTCAGCAAATTTGGAAAACTCAGTAGTGGCCACAAGACTGGAAAAGGTCCATTTTCATTCCAATCCCAAAGAAGGGCAATGCCAAAAAATGCTCAAACTACTGCACAATTGCACTCATCTCACACGTTAGCAAAGTAATTCTCAAAATTCTCTAAGCGAGGTTTCAATACTATGTGAACCGTGAACTTACAGATATTCAAGCTGGATTTAGAAGAGCTAGAGGAACCAGAGATCAAATTGCCAACATCCATTGGATCATCAAAAGAGGAAGAGAGTTTCAGAAAAAATCTACTTCTGCTTTATTGACTATGCCAAAAGCTTTGACTGTGTGGATCACAACAAACTGTGGAAAATTCTTTAAGAGATGGGAATACCAGACCACCTGACCTGCCTCCTGAGAAATCTGTATGCAGGTCAGGAAGCAACAGTTAGAACTGGACATGAAACAAGAGACTGGTTGCAAATTGGGAAAGGAGTATGTCAAGGTTGTATATTATCACCCTGTTTATTTAACTTATATGCAGAGTACATCATGAGAAATGCTGGGCTGGATGACTGAGCTGAACTGAAGACTTGGGATACTTTGTTAAGGAGCAATAGTAAGGATGATATGAGGACAAGAAAGAATGGCCACACAGGGACAGATTGGCCTGCAGGGTAGACTCCAGTACTCCAGACCTTGGAGTCTGTCTGCATTCTGTCGGCAGAAGGCTGGGTTCTTCAACTATGGCTGCCATGAGGGTTTTACCAGTCCCTGGGGGGAGGGCAGCGACATGCCCAATGGCCAGTGGCTACTCAGGAAGGACCTCAATTATCTCAAGTATATGATTCTTAGGATCATTTCCTCATAGACTGTCCATGAAAAAACGGTTCATTGTGTTTACAAGACCCTCAACTACCTTTGGAAGCTAATGCCTTTGGCCAGAAATCAAAAGCAGCAGAATACTAACTCCAGAGCTGCTTCAAGACCTGTTACTTCTCTTCTGTGTCATCTTGGTTTTGAGAACTGAGTCCATTCTGAGACAAAATATGGGCATTGTTTCCAAACAAAATAAATCAAGATTCACAGTCTTTTTTCATAATGAAAGTTTCTGAAAAGAAAAAGCTGCTTTGGTCCCAGGTCTCTGGATTGGTAGGATGACCTCTGGGTTGGCTTCTTTTTCTTTAAACTGGAGTATAATTGCTTTACAATGTTATGTTAGTTTCTTCTGTATGATGAATTGAAACAGGTATAAGTATACATGTATCCCCCCCTCTTGGACCTCTCTCCCATCTCACCTGTGTCACAAAATGAATTTATAAATGAGTGCTTAAGAAAAACCCCTAAAACAGAAGAAAAACATTTCTTTGGCAAAATGATAGTGGGAATGGAGCTAGTTTGCTTTGGGGCAAACTTCTTATAAGGATTCCCTGCGGCTATTCCTAGTCACAAGGTAAACTGGGTTCCCCTTACTTCATTTACGTTTTATAACCGGCTCTTATTGGCCGTGAAACCGTATCTTCACTTCTAAAGGTGAGGAGCCTGAGGACAAAGGCACAAGGGCTGACTCAAAGTCAGAGGTGAACAGTGTCCACACAGTTCTTCCCCTGGCACCTGGTTAAGAACCACGGGAGGTAGTTCAGCCTGTGCTGTCTCAGACCCTGAGTTCCATAGGTCATTCCATCAGATCTCTGTCAAGAATGAGGTAGTGCCAACAGGTAGAAACTACTAATGGGAATGCAGATTTCTACTTTCCAGAATTCATTGGCTATACTTTCGCTCTTTTTACCTTTAATCTCTCTTGCACTTCATTACCCACTGTTGAATACTTTGGGGAACATATTTTATACACACATATCTACATATGCATGTATTCCTATTATTTTATCTAAATTTTCCATTGTTCACTGATCCCAACTTGGGATTATCTAATTTAATAGTTAGCAAGTATCCATACTATGAGGACTCTATGGAATTTTAAAAAGTTTAAACTAATAACATAGGTTTCCCATTTCTTGAGGCCATACTTACCGTACTCCCTTAGAGAATTACAAGGTTATCATCAACATGTAGATACAAATGGTTTTAATACATATGAGTTAAATAAAAGAATAGTTCTGGACACTGAATAACAGAAAAATTGGCAGAATGTTAGTTGTTCTTATGTGCCAAGACCTTAAATGTTAATCTTCTTGTGATTCACGATTGTGAGAATCCATACTGTTTTTGTTTGTCTTCCCAGTCTTGATGCTCCATCATAATGCTGCTGACCTATACACTGGGTTACCAGAAACACAGTATTTGACGTATCTTTTTATGAAGCCACCTGGAACTCGCTTTTGAGGAAGGGTCTGCATTTCCTTTTCTGGGCAGGGGAAACTGTTGCACTGAAAGGTTAAGTGTCTTGGGTAGATTCGGCAAGCCTGCTGTCTCCTGAGCTCCGCATGCTGTTTCGTTTATTATTTCTCTTTATTGCTTCTGTGCTGGCAATAAAGTAGGGTTATAAAATTAGAGGGTGGTCACCACGTCCGGTTTCCTAAATTTCCATGTCATGTGGGAAGTCCAAAAGTTTGTGATCAGTGCCCCTGGGTATTTTCATCTGTCTTAGTTGAGGGCTGTGGCGAGTGACCAAACATAATTAAAAAAAAAAAAAAAAAAAATAGGGGCAAGGAAACAAAGCCAGGGTTGACATTTGGAGCAAACTTGTGCCTTCTGGAAAGCAAGGTTAGTTATTTAAGGCACATTCGCCACCTTGAAGGCCCTTCTCTTGCACAAGGACCGTGTAGGCCACAGACAGCCCCAAGAACCCGCAGCCGGGACCACACGGGCAGAGCCCTTGACCAGCAGGATGACCACCCTCTGAAGCCAGAGGAGCGCCAGCGCGGACAGCGTGTGTGGGAGACTCAGGCCCCGCTGTGTGCCCCCTGGCTCTGTCACCACACAGCTTCCCCAAGTCTTGAGCTACCCTGCAGATTGTTTGACTTTTGCCCCTACTGACCACTTCTTTGTAAGTGAGAAGGAGTGGCTCTCTTTGAAGATGGGATACTCAAGGAGGCCTAACCACAAAAACTATCCCCAGAGAGGTTTTCTTTGCTACTCGTCTAAAGCAGAGATCAATTTAAGAAAAAAAGAAGCAACAAACCAGCAAACACTCCCTGTGCCCCTGCAAATATTCTCCCGAGATGGGCCATCTGAAAAAAAAAAAAAAGAAACCTGTTTTATTGTCTCGCCAGGAATATTTTCTAATGGTATCAATAACTACCTTTGGGTGAGGCCTATGTAATACCCTCTTCTGCAGTTTTTATAACCATTCCATGAGGTAAGAACTGCAATATCCCCATGCTACACAGAAAAGGAGCTAGACCTACTTGTCCAGGGTCACACAGCTGCTAACTCCAGTGGGTGTCTGGCTGACCCTGGAGCTCCTATCCATGACTTCCAGGTTAGGAAGGCCCTTAAACTTAATGTTTTTGGCTGAGGAGTGATATTTCCCCCAGGGGACATTTGGCAATGTCTGGAGATATTTTTGATGGCTGGAACTAGCAACTGGCCAGGGAGGCTACTCAACATTCATAGTTCAAAGGATAGCCTCCATGATGAAGAATTATCTGACTGAAAACAAAATGTGTCCAGACTGAGAAATCCTGCCATAGATGCTTTTTTCTATTTCGTGACATTTAGGTTTAATGCAGTTTACTATGTTGTGAATAATTGTAAAGAGAAGAAACAGTGGAGTGAGAATAAAACAGCTCCCATAAATTGTTACCGAATTGCAATGTCAGCCTGTGCCTTTATGCACAAAACTCTTCAGAAACCGCACCAAAACCACAATACTTTTTCCTTAAAACTTGGGCAAGGTGTGCACACCTAAGGGACTCAATGTCATGGACAATTTACGGTTACTTTCCCGCTATTGTTGAATTCATTCTTTCTTCCCTTTTGGGGATAGCTTCGTCTGGATCTCCAGGAGATTCCGAAGATCAAATGTCGCCCCAGATCCTGGGGTGGAACTTGTTACTGAGAGGTGGGCATGTGACCAAAGCAGAAGGAATGTCCAGATGTTTTCTGGGAATCCTGGAACACAGCTCTCCTCAGGGTGGGTGGGAATGAAGCTTGGCTGTCACGAACAGCTCTGGCCTTTTTCCTACTGTGATGGAAATCTTAGCACCGGTGACCGTCCTACAACCTACCGACCGCTGGTTGGTATCTGTGGTATCCAGGGGTTCACCTTCTGTCAGTGGCAGCCTGACTCCTACTTCACCTTCAAGCCATCACTTAAACAGTTCCCTCTGCCTGGAATAGCCTCCCAGGGCTGTTTCCTGTTCTCCAAAGCTCAGCTTCATACTCTCTCCTCCATGAAGCCTTGCTTAAATGCTCTAAATTCGAGTCTGTATATTGACTTTAAGAGTTGAGTTATATAATGCATTTTCATTATTTGCCCAAGTAGGTTATAAGACCCTGGAAGGCAGGCTTGTGTCCTATATTTCTCCATATTCTGTACTTGTTGTCTAACAAGTCAGTGGGCTGCAGGCATAGAGCCACACAGGCTGTGAAACTGGAGATCCCATTTTACCTGACTTTTTGGGGAAGAACAGACAGGTGGTTGGGGGAGACAGGCTTTGTGATGCGACACTTCTAAGTTCATCTCTGCCATCCTGGGACCCACACGTTTGTCTTCAAATGGATCTAGCCGGCTCAGCCTATGGCCTTTGTCCTCTTTTCTTCTCTTTCCTTTGTGATCATTTCCTGCTTTTTCCAGCTCCCCCACTTCTGAGCTAGGGAACTGCTAGCTAGAGTTTCACTTTCTGTGCCTCCTTCCTCACCTGAACCTGGCTTGCAGGGAAGTTATGAGGCTTAAAATCCCATGTATTGTGGGTACTCACTGAATGGCAGGTGTTATAAAAAGACACAGGGTGGGTGAATGCAGGGGAAGAAAGGGAGATAAATGGTTTTCATCAACTACTTACTATGAAGTTTTTCAGAGATATGAGTGTCTCATTCATAGTCATTCATTAGACTCTGCTGTCTAGCGTAGTGGTCACTGGCCACAGGTGGCTACAGAGCCCCTGAAACGTGGCTGGTGCAAATTGACAAGTGGTGCAACTGTATAACACACTGGATTTCAGAGTATGAAAAAAGGAATGTACAATATTATTTCTATTTCTTTTTATATGGATTACATGTTGAAGCGATCGTTTGGCTATATTTATAGCCAAATTATAAAATCTATTGTTAAAATAAATTTCGGCTATTTATCTTTTAAATATAGTTACTAGAAAATGTTAAATTATATCTGTGACTCCCATTGTATTTCTACTGGACAGAGCTGGTCTTGGCAGAGCCTTCTGTAGTAGGGTTCCTGGATGTTGAATAGAACTTCCAACCCACATTGCATTCACTGTATTGGCTGAAATCTCACTTTAGCAGCCTCATTACTATGCCCTGGGAAATTTTAAGTCTCCCTAGTGGGTTTTAAGCTGCTATCGGTCGTTTCCACCCTAATACTTGTGAATCTTGTGAATGAGCACTGGGTTCCTTTTTTCTTTTGGTGGAAAGCAGGTTGTGGTATGAGAAAGTGGGAAACAGAAGGGTGTAAGGACCCTGAGAACAATGAGTAGGTATGAGTGGGAAAGGTTCCCCACCCAAGTGGGGATGGCACAACTGTGTCTCTACTCTTTTTGTACTTCCCACAGTCCTGTCACAATGATCTGCATGTTGCTGGTGAGCCCGCAATAACTGTACAGACTTGGTGATCAGAAGTAAGATTTAAAAGAAGGATTCAACTATACAGGACAATTTCTCATTTGGAGTGATTCTGCAATTCTTCAGTGAGCCTGAAAACCATCACTGGGTGAGTAGCTGTCAGTTCCTTACTAGGTAAGGAGTTTTACTAGGCATTTTTCTTCCCTATCTCTTTTCACAGTGTATTGAGATGGACTCAGAACCATGACTTCACTGACAAGGGAGGAACGTGAAGTTCGGCAGAAAGGCCATGGCTTGCTTTTGATCACATCGAAACCAAAAATCCAAGACAAAATTTGGCTTCTATCATCAAACCACCCAATGGACAGGCTAGATTCTCAAGGGAGGTGACTGCTAATAGATTGTCTCTGGTCCAGAATTTCAATGAAGCACCAAGTCAGAGTGACAGTCATTTGCAAAATGGCCACCTCTGAAATGGCATTGCTTTGGTGAGTCTGTTTTTTTTGCTTTGTACTACTGAAGTGACTTGGATTTCCTGATATAATTCTGAGGACAACATTACTGGTTTTTCCAATCATTTCCTCAGAAAAAACTTAAATGAGGAAAAATAATAAGTAGCTCCCACAGCTAGAGACGTGGAAAAGCTACTGGGCCCCTCTCATACTGTGGGAGCTGTGTTGCCTCTGCTTCCGGGATATTAGTCTTGGGAAGACCAATCTCAGGGAAGATACCAGTCCTTAAATGCAATTTCGCTCTCTTTCTCCCCTCTCTTTAAAATTATCTCCAAGTAAATCAACTCAATTATTTCTTTTTCTTTTTTTTTAGAATATGAAAGGTGACTATATAGTACAGGAAACTCTACTCAATACTCTTGTAATGACCAATATGGGAAAAGAATCTAAAAAAGGATGGAAACATGTATAACTGATTTACTTTGCTGCATACCTGAAACTAAGACAACATTGTAAATCAACTACATTCCAATAAAAAGATATATGTATAAACAAGTCACACACACACAAGAATATGAAAGATGATAAGAAAGCCTCTTAGAACAGAGCTTAATCTCAGGGAGAAATAGTGAACTTAGCTCCCCTGGTTTATAAAGAAAGCTTGAAGGGAATGTCCCTTGTTAAAATTTCTCTTGTTAAAAAGTCGAGAAGCCAGAAAATGTTACTGAACGATGGTTTTTCACACAAAAGGAGGCTTCTGTCAGTACTTCCCCTCTGAGCTCCAGTGCTCCCTCAGGAGCAATGAGTGCTGAATGAGTGCTCTGCTGTGAGTCCCTTCTGTTCCATGTCCTCTGCAGCTTCCCATTTGGTCTCAACAATATTATCCCCCTCTTTGTCCCTTCCTTTTTCACGTCCATTAGGAAGACTACAGGAAAACTGATTTTTATAACTTCTAGTTAAAGACGTGTCTTTTGAGATAAATGCTGTCTGTGCTGTGGTTGGTGTGTTAGTCACTCAGTCGTGTCTGACTCTTTGCAACTCCATGGACTGTAGCCTGCCAGGCCCCTCCTTTCATGGGATTTTTTCAGGCAAGAACACTGGAGTGGATTGCCATTTCCTTCTCCAGGGGATCTTCCCATCCCAGGGATTGAATCTGGGTCTCCTGTATTGCAGGCAGCCTCTTTACTGTCCGAGCCACCAGGGAAGCCCCTGATGTGCTAGTATTCTGTGTGCTAAATGCTCTCCCTGTCATGTCCATTGTTCTGAAAACATTTAGTGCATTCTGATGAACCTCCAGGTACCTGCACCTGTGTCTAAGAGCACATTTCCTACCAATCCTATACCCCAACTATCACAGCCTATGTGTGATTGGAGTTTTGTCTAAATCTGACACTTCACTTGAAAATATTTTCTGAGATCTATCTCAGAAATCTATAGATACAGTATTTCTTTCACTTCACTTATTTCTTTTCAGAATACTGCCACGAATTCCTGAAACGAAATACAAGATTTTCAATAATTGGAATGTTAAATGAATAGGCCCCTTTTGGTAGGAAATCACGGAGGATGGTGACTGCAGCCATGAAATCAGGAGACAGTTGCTTCCTGGCAGGAAAGCTATGACAAACCTAGTGTGTTGAAAAGCAGAGACTTCACTTTTCCAACGAAGGTCCATATGGTCAAGGTTATGGTCTTGTGTATGTATATGTAAGAGCAGACACACAATGGCCTCACCTATGGCTTTGGAAGAATGATGCCACCACTGTGGAGTCCAGTGATCACGGTCAGAACGGAGACTTCTGAATGGAGATGCAGGACACCAGTGTTCTACTTTATTCCTCATTTGCCATCAACCTTTTTTGTGCGAGTCACTGTACTGGCTCCAGTTTCCTCTTTGATAAAATTTAGAAGCTAGTCAAATTATTTCTGTGGCTCTTTTCTATTTGAAAAGCTTACAGGGGACTATTTACAAAGATGTGGAAACCATAAGACACGGTGCAGGATCTGAGCCTGGTAACAGAGACCTGAATGGTTGAGGGCAGGAACCATAACGACCAACCAGAGAGTGCTCATGAGGGGCCCTTCCTGACAGGAAGCTGCTTTGTGGGGAGCAGAGAGCCTGAAATAACCTCCTTGGGATTGAAGGGGAGAAGGTGAGAATAAACACCAAAGCTCACTCTCTTCGCCTCCTTCAGGTCCCTCTGGGGCTCCCTGTTACCCAAACCCAACAGGAACTCTAAAGGTGAGGAAATCTTGTAGTTGCCATAGGTCAACTTCAGGGCACAGAACAGGTTGGGTAAGGGTAGTGAATAGACCTAGAGGTGCACGTGGACGGGCTCGTGCCCATTAGTCCTGCCACCTACTATCTCTAAGTCCACTGTGAGTGAACTCAGGTGGTATTAGCTTCCTCAGCAGCATCAGTTCCCTCCTTTTTTCTTCTATCCAGAATAAAGAAGATCCAACTTCAGCTAAATATGTCTAAGTCAATTTTAAGGTCCTCACTTTTGTATCCTCCTATATATATGTACTTCTGTTAATAACACATAGCTAGTCAGGCTTTGGAATGTATTGATCCTGCATTCCATCCTTCAGTTTCATCCCCACACTGAGTACCCAGCTCAGATTCCCATGGCCTCATCCTTTCACTGTGTCAAAAGCCTCTTAATTAACCTTTTTGATTCTGCTTGTGGCATCAAATTCTAAAGGCAGAACTCAAATCCTTTTCCTTTCCGAAACTCTTCAGTGAGCCCTGTTGTCTGAGGCTCTCATCTGAAGCCCTGAGCATGGGCTCTGACTTCCAACATCCCACGATATGGATGAAACTCCTCCTTTCAGTCTCATCCCTGGCTTCCCTTTATGGCCCTGTGTTCCTGCAAACCAAGCTGTCCTGCTGCCTGTCCTGTCTCCATGAAGATAATCCTAGTTAAGGAGCACCTAGTGTGTGTTGGGAGCTGTCCTAGGTACCTCACCTACACGATTTCATTTACTCCTTACAGACAACCAGTCAGTCCCTTTTTACTGCCTAAAATGGAACAAATGTAACACAAAAAATTTATAGTGAGCACGAAGTTAGGAAGAGAAATCCAAGATGCTAGAAGCAACTCCAGAGAGGTGAGCAAGAGCTAAATCCAGAGTCAATGAGAGGACTGGAACTCAGAATGTCCCATAGGGGACCTTAGGTCCAGGCAGGGTTGGGGAGCTAGAAGTGCCCTCTACACAAAGCCAGGGATCTCTAAGCATTGTGCCTCCACCACTAGAGGAAAATTCCACTCTTTGGCTCAGGGCTGTGTCAAGGAAGGGTTGCTCATTCAATATGGGGGAATAAAAAAACCTTCAGCAAAAATGTAAACCCCAGGCTGCCCATGTGCAGTTGGGTGTCCACATTATTCATGCACTGTGGGAATCCTGAGCCCATAAGTTAATATAAAACGGTAGGCTAGACCTGCAGAACTGTATCATATTGTTACAGAGACAATTGTTCTCCTGCAAAATTCTTCCTGAAGATGATCCCTCACAAGAAACTTCCAGTTGCATAGAAAACAAGCTCTCAGTGCAATAATGTACAGAGATTTCACACCCTAAAAATGCAAATAGTAGGACATCTTGAGCCCCTTGCTTAGGGAGATGAGAGCAGTAACAACCCTGTATAAGGCAAAACTGAGATTTCATTTTAAAATAACAGGAAAATTTATAAAAAGGACCAAATGAAAATTATGAGATTAAAAACAGTGATATTCATAGAAGGATAAGGATTAAACAGGAGGCTAACCTTCGGCATGAGCTGATGAATGAGAGGCAGACATGGGGAAATCATGAAACCTACAGTGACACTTCAAGGCAGGCAATTGTTTGTCCTTGTTAACACAGGAAGAGTTAGGAAACCTTCTCAGGAGGGCACCTCGGATCTGTTCTACGCAGCAGCATGCTGGGGCTGGTTTGCGTCACCTGGGAGAACCCTTTGGGTTCATCTCTTCCCGACTCCGCTTTCAGTGCCATAACGTTAGTAGCTTGAAATTGACCATGGTAAGAGTATTTATACCACAGAAATTGCCAAATACTACTGTTGGGGCTTTTCCCCCCCCTTAGAGAGTCTGTTAAACATTTACTAGCATATCTAGCACTGGTCTGACCTGTGCTCACTTTAAATTGGAAGTCATGATGTAATCTCCTGCAGGGTACTTGTGGGACACACCAAGAATGAGGCTGGCTGAGGGGGCTCACAGTGTGGGCTTTGTGACCTTGCTAAAGTGAGCAACGGCCACAAAACTCTTTGTATTAGGTGGGCTGCAGGCCCAGTGCTAACATCTTCTGATTTCTTTAAGAGCAGCTGCAAAATCCAGAATTTTATGTAAAATCTCAGTTTTTAAACACTGGCAACAGATTCAAACATTTTTAAAGACATTGCTCAGGCCAAAAAATAAAATAAAACCCACATCTGCTGGCTAAATTTGGCCATGGGCTGCCAGTTTGTAATTTCTAGTTTCAGCCAATAAACTCCATTGCTTTGTGTTATTGTTTCTTTCTCTAAATGCCCTCCTCCCCTCAAAATCTAGCTTAAATGATAGTTTCTCCATGTTTCATCCCAGAGCTGTCCATCTAAAAGTTATCTTCTGAACACTAAAAAAATGGCTCTGAACACATAAGTATTTTCTTTAAGGGAAATGTTTATGTTTTAAGTATTTTACAGAAAATACTTCTGTGTTTGATATTATTTGTGCATACATTTTTCTTTTCTGGTAGCATGTAACTTCCCTGAAGATGAAGATCTATGTCTTGGTCATCTTTGTTTCCCTGGAAATGGTCAGCAAGTCTCTTGTATATAGTAGACATTCAATAAGTATTAGATAAAACTTAATGCTAGAAACTCAGTAGATGTTCATTTGAATCACATTTTATATTTGCCTTCAGAATTATGACTCATGTCCTTAGCTAGGAAGACTAGGAAATTTCAAAGCCATGTTGATAGCACACAGAAGATGTTTCTCATCATTCGTAGTTTTATGAGACATGCTTAAGGGAAACTATTTTCTTGTGTGTATTGATGCAGATGAGTGGGTGTTTCTGCATTAAGCTTTGTTATCCAATGAAGTGACTTTCCATAGTCATGTTTGACTGAGATGTTAGAATATAAAGCATTTTCCTATTTAGTTAAACTTTTTTCCCTTGAGTGAAACTTACTAAAATCAAAACATAATATTTACTAATATTTGTACTTAGAATTTTTAAAACTTTTTAATTTTAAAGTATAATGTATTGTAGAGAAAAATGTAAAGGAATACAAGCACTTTGGTGTAAATCTAAAATTAAAATTTGAGAGTTACTACTTTTTCTCCTCCCTTTCTTATGTTGTTTAAAGTACTTTTTAGTTCTTTCTCTCACTTTCAATGCAGTAGATCTGTAAATCTTGCAGCTTTTCATCTCTTAAAAGTTCCCTTGGGATCTTCAAATGTCCTTGGATAATCTTTCCCTGACTGCTTTCTGCTAATTTTAGAAAAGAATTAGTTATCTCTAAATTCCAAGAAGTACAAGGATTCTTTTTGAAACCATGTAAGAGTCTCTGTGTCCTTGTTTTGAAGCAAAAGGCTGACTTAAGAGTTAATGATGGGAAATGCGGAGCTCTAGAAACAAAGAATAGCTGTTGGGCTGGGGAACTGGAAACAATTTACACCAGGATTCTGCCACAGAGCAGAATCACTGAACTCCTAGTTCCCTGACAGATACAGATAAAGACCTGACACTCATTCCTAAATTGTTTTTACAGGAAGCAGACCTCCACCTCACCCCCAGATGAAAACAGTTGACCACAAGAACACAGACCCTAGACTGGTTGGAACCGGAAGGTTGACGATGCTTGAAACTTCATCATGATGCCAACCAACCCCCAAATTGTCCCTGAACTGATCACGTCCTGCTCTTTGAACACTATAGAACTCCTTGCTACCCTCTCCAAGTACCCTCCTGTGGGTCACACAGTCTTGAGAGCATTAGCCTTCTGTGGCCTCTTTGCCTGACAAAGCAATGAAGGCTACTCTTTTCTCAGTTCAGTTCAGTTCAGTTCAGTCCCTCAGTCATGTCCGACTCTTTGCGACCCCATGAATCACAGCATGCCAGGCCTCCCTGTCCATCACCAACTCCTGGAGTTCATCCAGACTCATGTCCATCGAGTCAGTGATGCCATCCAGCCATCTCATCCTCTGTCGTCCCCTTCTCTTCCTGCCCCCAATCCCTCCCAGCATCAGAGTCTTTTCCAAAGAGTCAATTCTTCGCATGAGGTGGCCAAAGTACTGGAGTTTCAGCTTCAGCATCATTCCTTCCAAAGAAATCCCGGGGCTGATCTCCTTCAGAATGGACTGGTTGGATCTTCTTGCAGTCCAAGGGACTCTCAAGAGTCTTCTCCAACACCACAGTTCAAAAGCATCAATTTTTCGGCGCTCAGCCTTCTTCACAGTCCAACTCTCATATCCATACATGACCACAGGAAAATCCATAGCCTTGACTATATGGACCTTTGTTGGCAAAGTAGTGTCTCTGCTTTTGAATATGCTATCTATGTTGGTCATAACTTTCCTTCCAAGGAGTAAGCGTCTTTTAATTTCATGGCTGCAGTCACTGTCTGGAGTGATTTTGGAACCCAGAAAAATAAAGTCTGACACTGTTTAATTGTTTCCCCATCTATTTCCCATGAAGTGATGGGACCAGATGCCATAATCTTCGTTTTCTGAATGTTGAGCTTTAAGCCAACTTTTTCACTCTCTACTTTCACTTTCATCAAGAGGCTTTTGAGTTCCTCTTCACTTTCTGCCATAAGGGTGGTGACATCTGCATATCTGAGGTTATTGATATTTCTCCCGGCAATCTTGATTCCAGCTTGTGTTTCTTCCAGTCCAGGATTTCTCATGATGTACTCTGCATAGAAGTGAAATAAGCAGGGTGACAATATACAGCCTTGACGAACTCCTTTTCCTATTGGGAACCAGTCTGTTGCTCCATGTCCAGTTCTAACTGTTGCTTCCTGACTCTTTTCTACTTCACCCAAAACTCTGTCTCCGAGTTTCTATTCAACTTTGATGAACCAAGGCTGAGGTTCGGCAACACTTCTCTTTCGTGGTTAGGGTTAGCTACATACCATCTGTTTCCTCAAAAGTATTTTTTTTTCCCCTTAAGCAGGACAAATAGAGCCTTCTATTCTTAACTGGTTTCTGTTTTCTGTTAAAGAGTTTGGAATTAGGAAAACCCCAACCTTATGAGTACTCTGTTAAAAATAGACTTAAGCAAAACAGTAAAATGATATTAAACACAGGGCCCAAAGTTTTCTCCTCACTTAATGCTTAACTTTATTATTTGCATCCTTTGGGACAAGGTAGCAAAAGTGAAAGCATAGGCTAGTCATCTTTTCCAAACCTACTTACAACCTACTTACTTGTTTTGAAATTGAATCTACTTTCAGCTATTACATAATTTTTTAAATTGTAAAAATTTAGTCTGCAAATGGCGTAGAAAGTGTTGTTCAAGTATCAGTTGAATTTTGTTCTCATAGTTAAGAAAGATTTTGACTCTGCTAGCCACTCAAGTTATCTTATTTCTAAAGCTTTGGAGAGTCATGTGCATGAGTCCTGTGCACTGTGTACAATCTTGTAAACATAGGTAGCACATTCATTCCACAGGTGTATGTTGAGGAGGATTTGCTCTTCAGGCTAGCTACACAGTGGTGGACAAAACAGGAAGGGCAGAGACTTAGGCCCTGCCCTGTGCTGTCAACAGTGTTCAGCCATGCAGGGACTGAGCCTACAACACCGAAACTCACTATCACATTTTAACTTCAATTGTAAGACAGCTTTGACACGCCGTGCATTTGTTTTCAATTGTCAGTAAGAGGTGATTATCATCATAGCCAAGACCTAAGTTATTCAAGTTTGAAAGGAAACTTTTCATAACATGCACCTTTATCATCAGTGTCAGTTTATCCCATCAGCTGAGGTCCCCAGTCTCTGCTCTCTACTGATGATCTTCTGCTGCACCAAACTGGACTGATCATCCCTATAAAACAGAAAAACACTGGATGTGTGCGATAGAGGAAAACCTGTCACCCCAATGGGGATGGTTACCTTTTGCCTTTGCTTCTTTCAGATAAGCACCTTAAACTGGAAGTCTGGGAAGTTTTCTTCATCCAGGCTGGAATTAATTATTTTGAAACAGCATAAATTAAATGGTGAGGTTTGTTGTCACTTATGTTGTTATTGCCCAACCCCCTTATGTACCTTCTCACTATTTCATATTGTCCTTCAGGAGAGTCATGCTGTATCCATAGCTCCAGAAAGTCATAGACTCCAGTGAGGTTCAGTAAACAGGGGAGGTTCAGCTTTAAATGATCTAAATCCCAACCCCCTTCTTTGATAGCTGAGGGATCTGAGGCTCAGAGAGGTGAAATGAACTCCCATGGGCACAAAGCTCCAGCTTTAGTCTCCTCTTAGTCTACATAAAAAGAATGATGTTCTCAATACTACAATCCCTTATTTTATGGGTCCTTATCGTGTTACTCTATTACAGTTATAGTTGTAGAATATTAACTTCACTAGTGTAAAATGTCTACCAAATACAAAAGTTTCAGGCTTTATTCCATGAAGGACACTTTACTGCTCAGCTCATGACTGATTTTGAGTTGGCTTATCTTAATGGACAATGCTAGTGACTTGAGAATTAACCAAAAGAGATATTCTATCTACCTCGGTTGATTTTTTAGAGGGCAAAGGAAAGGGAAAAGCTAAAAGTGCTTGGAGTTAGCATATGTTGCTTCCTGCCTATGCTCTGAGTTAGCTGATCCAGGGCCATTACACTTCTTGCTCTTATTCCACTGAGGAGATAGGGTTCACATGGCTGAAAGGAAGTGGCTGAAAGTAGAACTGCCCGGACTTTGGGAAAGGGAAGCTGTGTATACCAGGTGGGTAATAAGTCAGGACTTCTCTTACCTATTAAGTTGAACCACATGAAATTGTCCATAATGCACCACTTTTGACCTACAAAAGTAGTAATTTTATAGGACTTAACCTAATTTTTCTTTTCCTCTTTCCCTTTTTATCCTCCCAAGCTGTTGCAAGTATTTCTCTTTGGCCTGGTGTAGGATCAATTCTTTGGCTTACTATCAAGCTTTCACTTGTTCTCTCCTCTTGCCCTTAAAAGCTTTCAGGCTCAGTGTCAAAGATTTGCTCCTTGAAAAGCACAGCTGGATTCAATCAAGGTTGAATTGGTTGGAAAATCAATAGTTCAGCGCTATTTCCTCAATGGAAATGGTTCAACCCAATGATCAGGGTTAATATGCTTAATACAAACATATCTTGAGAGATAGTACAGCTCTCATCTTGCCTGGGCAGGTGGAGATATAGCACCTCTATCTTATCATCCAGAAGAATATTATGGTTGGACCTCTACCACGTAGAGGTCTGAATGGGGCACCCTATATTTCATAAGAAAAAGAGTATGCTGAGTTGTGCTTATCAGGTAACCAAACCTGTACGTAACCTATGAGCATCAGGCCAACTGTTGGGAGGGCTGTTGGTCAGGGAGAGGCGGATAATCCTACCACAGACATGTGAGGAACCAGTTCTTAGGATAAATCTCCAAATCTCAGTTGACTGCCTTAGTCCCTTTATCCTTAAAACAAGAGGAGCCAAAGAAACTTGCCTAAGATCAGAAATGAATTCAAGGTTGTCTGTGAAGACACATAAGGCCTGATAACAGAAGTAGTTCTTGGTTGTAGAAATAGAGCAACAGGATGACAATTCTGGTTAAGAACTCAGGGTCAACTAACACTGGGGAAGGAGAAGGTGGAGTAAATTGCTTTAAACACTGGATGCTCCTGCTTTTTAAAAACATTGAAGTGTAGCTGATTTACAGTACTGTGTTAATTTCTGGTGTGCAGCAGAATGATTCAGATATAAGTATATATACTTTTAAAGATTTTTTTTCCATTGTAGATTATTACAAGATATTGAATATAATTCCCTTTGCTACACAGTAAGTCCTTGTTGTTAACCAGTTATATAGCGGTGTGTATCCTTTAATTCCCTATTCCTTATTTATCCCTCCCTCCCTTTCCCTTTTCCCTTTGGTAACCATAAATTTGCTTTCTATGTCTGTGAGTATGTTTCTATTTTGTAGATAAATTTGTTTGTATTATTTTTTAGATAATATTTATTTTTTAGATAATATTTGTTTTTAGATAATATTTGTTTTTGTGTGACTTATTTTACTTAGTATGATATTGTCTAGGTCTGTCCATGTCACTGCAGTTGGCAATATTTCATTTTTTCTTTATGGTTGAGTAATATTTCATTTTGTACTTGGTATGAGTGCGTGTGCTCAGTTGCTTCAATTGTGTCTGACTCTTTGTGACCCTATGACTGTAGGTCACTGGGCTTCTCTGTCCATGGCATTCTCCAGGCAAGAATACTGGAGTGCGTTGCCATGCCCTTCTCCAGGGGATCTTTCTGACCCAGGAATTGAACCCACGTCTCCTGCGTTGCAGGCAGATTCTTTACCACTGAGCCAATGGGGAAGCTCCATATTTGGTATCAAAATTTTATCCATTCATCTGTTGATGGACACTTAGTTTGCCTCCATCTCTTGGCTATTGTAAATAGTGCTGCTATGAATATTGGGGTGCATGTATCTTTTTGAATTAGAGTTTTTATTTTTTCTGGATATATGCCCAGGAGTGGGATTGCTGGGTCATATGGTAGCTCATATTTTAGGTTTTTTAACGAAACTCCATACTATTTAGTTGGAGTCACCTAGTCGTCCATAGTGATGTCACCAATTTACATTTCTACCAATAGCATAGGAGGGTTATATCTTCTCCATACCTCCTCCAGCATTTATTATTTGTAGATGTTTTCATGATAGTCATTCTGACTGGTATGAGGTGATAGCCTCATTGTAATTTTTATTTGCATTTCTCTGATAATTAGCAATGCTGAGTGTCTTCTCATGTGTTTGGTGGCCATCTATATGTCTTCTTTGGCAAAATGTCTATTTAGGTCTTCTGCCCACTTTTTTATTAGGTTGTTTGTTTTTCAGATATTGAGTTATATGAGCTGTGTGTATTTTGGAAATAAATTGTCTTTTCTTTCTTTCTTTCCTTTTTTTTTTTTGATGGTTTCCTTTGCTGTGCATTAGGCTCATTTGCTTATTTTTGCTTTTATTTCTTTTGCCTCAGGATACTGATCTAAGAAAATATTGCTGTGATTTATGTCAGAGAAAGTTTTGCCTATGTTCTCTTCTCAGAGTTAAATGGGGTCATATCTTTTACTTAGGTCTTTAAACCATTTTGAGTTTATTTTTAATATAGTATGAGGGAATGTTCTAATTTCATTGATTGGCATGTAGCTATACAGCTTTCCCAACACCAGCTGCTGCAGAGACTGTCTTCTCTCCATTGTACATTCTTGCCTCTTTTGTCAAAGATTAACTGAATGTAGTGAGTTTATTTCTGAGTTACTTTGTTCCATATGTCTGTACCAATACCATGCTGTCTTGATTACTATAACTTGGTAGTATTATCTGAAGTGTGGGAGGATTATGCCTCCAGCTTTGTGCTTTTTTTCTCAGGATTGCTTTGGCAATGCTGGGTCTTTTGTTTTTCCATATAAATTTTAGGATTATTCTGCTTTTGTGAAAAATGTCATGGGTAATTTGATAGAAATTGCATTAAATCTGTAGACTGGTTTGAGTAATAAGAACATTTTAACAATATTCATTCTCCTAATCCAAGAGCATGGAATATCTTTCCATTTCTTTGAGTCATCTTTAATTTCTTCTATCAATGTCCTATAGTTCTCAGTGTATTGGTCTTTCACCTCCTTGGTTAGGTTTATTCTAAGGGTGTTTTTCTTAGATGCAATTTTAAATGAGATTCCCCTCCCCTCCCATTTTCTCTTTCTGATAATTCATCATTAGTGTAAAGAAATGCAACAGATTTCTGATATCCTGATGCTCTTGCTTTTATTTTAGGCACTGAATAGATTTGATCAATAAAGCCTGGCCTTACAAAAATGTCTACCTTGGGTGTGGTTGGACTAATGACCTTTAAGATTCTCCCTAAGTTCCAGAAACCCTGCAAAGCAACCCAAAGCACTCAGCCTTCTCCACCCTTCACTGGCAGATATAATCCAAGACACTGCCTTTTCCTCCAACCAGCACACATTTATTAAGGACCTGGTATGCAGAAGCCCTATTCTATGCCAGTGGATATCAAATGTGGCCTCCAGACGAGCAGCCTTAACATTACCCACTTATAAGAAACCCAAACTCTCAGGCCCATCCATAACCTGCTAGATCAGAAGCCCTAGGAGTGGTACCCAGTGTCTGTATCCTAATAAGTCCTTCAGGTGATTCTGGAGTAACCCTAAAAATGGAGAATGTTCTGGTGGTGGGACATGGCCAAAGTAGCAACACTGCTGGGCATGACTTCAGTGGCTTTGTTTCTGTGTGGTAAAGATCATAAAATGTTCCTGACAAACTGCTGCTCAGAAAGAATTCATTAACGTTGCCAACCAAAGAAAAGGAGTCCACATTGATGAAGAATTTATGTTTTGGTAAAATGTCACCATGTCCTCTGAAGCTATGCCACATATTAGGAAATTCTGAAATTGTTTAGCCATGATACAATGTTGTAATTTTGCTGTGAACAAGTTTAAGAGCCTTGATGAGTATTTTTCCTCTTTCTGCTGGTCCTTAACTGTAGCCTATAACGCAGTTTTGATACTAGAAAATAATACTTCTTAGGATTGTCTCCACTTGAAAACTGAGGCTATAGCTGAAAAACTCTTCCATCAGTGCTTTTAAAAAAGCATGACCTGTTCTGTTTTGTTTCCTCCCTCCCTCCCTTCCTGCTTTCCCTATTTTATATCAGCAATTTTAAATCTGATGAGACGTCTCCCTCCTCCAGCACTCATCTAAATTTATCTCACCTACCTGTTCCTTTTCTGGAAAAGAAGCAACAAAAGGAATAGGTCTGTTATATAAACATTCATTAAAAGAAAATACACATCATAGTGAAGAAACCTTTATAGGTACTTGCTTTCTACATCACCACAACAAGCTATGCCTTGTGACTATTTCCCTTTGCAGATAGGACACCAAGGTTTGGAGAGAGAGAGTGACCTGTCCACGATCCAGTTGATTAATGGCAATGGAACCAGAGTCTATATATTGCTCAGAATTTCTGCCTTCTAACCTCATGTGTGCCCCCTAGGTTTCACCACAGTTTCACATTTTGCTTGGCTTGTTCTCCTTTGTACCCAAGGAGAGCTTGTTCTGCATATGTGGGGACAGGGGGTACATGAGTAATCTCTGTACCTTTTGCATAATTTTGCTGTGAACCTGAAATTGCTCTAAAAATAGTGTATTTAAAAAGTTGAATTTATCCTTAGAGAATGGAAACCTGATTCTTATGACAAATGTTTTCCCCTTCCATCTATGTGGTACACACCATCCAGCAGCTGAGAAATTATTACAGGAATTTGGATATCAGTCTGGTACCATTTTTTGAAATATAGTTGATTTAGTGGGTAAAGGATAAGTTAAATAGATAAGCAGAAAAGGCCAAACTAGCCCATCTAACTCTGCACGTGTCCATTTAGCTAAGTTGAGAAAGCTTTAGAAAAATGAAAAAACAAACACCTAATCCTCCCTCAACTTTGCAAAGAAAAGGAAAGGAAAAACATCTAGTCAGCAATTTCTTATTCAAGACATAGGTGATCTGTCAGAAGAAAGGGAAGGTAATAGTGGCTTCGTTTTATTTCACTGCAGTGAAGTTTGAGGTTTCCAAAATCGGCTCTTTTTTCACAGGCAGACCTGTAGGCTTTCGATTCCCGAACTAAATTACTAAATCAGCCGCCTCCCCGCCCCTCCGCCCCCGTCCCCAGTCCCAGCCGTCCCCTGTCCCCGGGCCGCTCCCGAAGCAGCCCTGTGGCCGCAATCGAAGGCTATTTCCAAGTCCATCTGGTTCTTTCAGAAACAGTCTTGTTTGTTGTCTTTTCAGTGACATTCTGTTTATTCAGCCCCCTTTTTTCCTTCTGAGGGAGACAGCTTAACATTTTTTCCCCTTCTTCTTTAAAAAATATTATCTGCTTTTCTTTATCGCCATCGAAAAGAGTGAAAAGCTCTGAAGCAAAATAAAGGGAGATTTAAAGCCGGGCGGAGAAGGGCGCTCTGTGGAGGGGGGCGCCGCCCCGGGACACTGCGGCGGCGCGGCCTCACCCACGTTCCCGGGCCGCCGGCGACGCCCCAGCGCAGCCCGTCATTTCCTCGGACGGAGGCCCAGCCGAGGACGCCTCCGGCGACGTGGGTGGGCTGCTGCAAAGACGCGGCGTCCAGTCCCATTCAGGAACTGCCCCGGGCCTGGCCCCGCGGAGGGCGGGCTCTGTGTTGTTTAAGTAAATAAACGGGTCGGAGGCCGGGCTGGCCGGCCCCCGCCCTCTCCCGCCGGCCCATACCGGGCAGGCCTCCCCACCCCCATGCCCACCCCCACCGCCCCACCCCCGGGCCGGAGCCACCGCCGCCACCCACCGCGCAGGCGGGACCGCGGGCAGTCCCTGGACTTTCCAGTAAACAGAGAAGCTCTATCTTTGTCCCGGGCCACCGGGAGGCACTTGGGTCCGTTCAATCTTGTTTTTTCAGATGTTCCCTTGGGTTCTCTTCCTGGCCCACCTCCTGCCCCAGACACTTCCCCGCGGCCAGTTAGCATCTTCTGCGCGGAAGCTGGAGTCCAGGGAGGCTCAAAGGGTGGTCCCGGGCTGGGAGCGCGGCCTCAGCTGGAAGCTGGCCAGGAATGCAGTTCTCAGGCCCTGCTCCGGGCCTGCTGAATCAGAAACGCTGGGAAAGGGGCCCAGCCGACTTTTCTACAGCTTCTCCATCCAGGTGACTCCATGCACACCCTAGCATATGAACCAAGGAGCCTGGCTGCTGGCTGCCCACGAGCTCGACTTTGATCTGTTCTGTGTGGCTGGGTCCTCAGGCCCCAAGGGCTGTCCAGCCCTGAGCAGGTGCTCAATGTGCATTTTACAAACGAACAGGTGTTGCAGAGGGGAGGGCCAGCTAGCTGATTTGGATTGGTGTTTTCCTTTTTTCCTTCCCACGAGTTCACCTCTGCCCCGGCCCTTCACAGTATATCTCAGCAGAAGGCCCAGGGTTTTTCACTGGGTTTTTCCATCCACTTATCTTTTTGAGAGGATTATGCCACAGACAAGTTCAGTGATGGAGGGATGGGAGGGCTATGGGGTAGAGGAAAACCTCTCTTCCAAGACTGCCATGAGCATAGACTCTGCCTCTTATTTTGTTGACCATATATATATATATATAGGAGTATGTGGCTCATTGGTGAATAATAGGCTTGTCAATGCAGGAGACATGAGTTTAATCCCTGGGTCAGGAAGATCCCTTGGAAAAGGAAATGGCACCCCACTCCAGTTTTCTTGTCTGGGAAATCCCATGGACAGATGGGCCTGGCAGGCTACAGTCCATGGGGTTGCAGAAGAGTTGGACACAACTTAGCTACTAAACAGCAACTATACACACACACACACACACACACACACATATATACACACATAGAGAGAGAGATGTCTTTGGATGGTCAAGCATTCAGGTTGGCCCAGTTCATTTGGTTATCGCGTAGTGCGTGAAACCTGGAGAGGATCCCCTTCAGTGCCCTTTTTCTTCTGTCAGGTCTGATCCTGTACAAGACTGTCCCTGGTAAGTATTGAGCACTTACTATGTGCCAGACCCTGGGGGAGGATGTCTGTGGTCAAGAAAATTGAGTCAGAATCTGTGCTCATGGTATTTTCATTTCACATCAAGGAAGATAGATAAGTAATTTCAATAAAATACAATGTAACAAGTGTTAGGAGAGTATTATTTTGTTGTTCAGTCACTCAGTCATGTCCGAATCTTTGCGACCCCATGGACTGCAGCACGCCAGGCTTCCCTGTCCATCACCATCTCCTTGAGATTGCTCAGACTCATGTCCATTGAGCCGGTGATGCCATCCAACCATCTTGTCCTCTGTTGTCCCCTTTTCCTCCTGCGTTCAATCTTTCCCAGCATCAGGATCTTTTCTAATGACTCAGTTCTTCGCATCAGGTGGCCAAAGTATTGAGCTTCAGCTTCAGCATCAGTCTTTGCAATGAATATTCAGGATTGATTTCCTTTAGGATGGACTGTTTTGATTTCCTTTCAGTCAACAGTGTTATTTAAGATCCTTCTAATTACATACCAACTTGTGACATCTCTTGTTATCTTGATCTGTTATTATTTACCTATTTCACTAATTTAACATGTTTACTTCTTGTCTTTCCAGCTGGATGTTAAGTTTCTGGAGGATAAGAATAATGTCTTACATCCTTTTATCTCCTCTTAGCCTGGTAGGCTTTGTGTACATATCATTGATTCTAGCTGGGGTAATGTTGCTGGAGCAGCATCTGGAGACATTTTTGGTTGTTACAACTTGCACAAATTGGGAACAAGGTCCTATGGACATCTAGTTGGTGGAGGTCAAGGATGTTGCTGACATCCAACAGTGCACGGGACAGCCTCCACCCCCAATACAGAATTGCTGCTGCTGCTAAGTCACTTCAGTCGTGTCCGACTCTGTTCGACCCCATAGACAGCAGCCCACCAGGCTCCCTTGTCCCTGAGATTCTCCAGGCAAGAACGCTGGAGTGGGTTGCCATTTCCTTCTCCAATGCATGAAAGTGAAAAGTGAAAGTGAAGTCGCTCAGTCCTGTCCGGCCCTCAGTGACCCCATGGACTGCAGCCTTCCAGGCTCCTCTGTCCATGGGATTTTCCAGGCAAGAGTACTGGAGTGGGGTGCCATTGCCTTCTCCAAATACAGAATTACCCAGCCCCAAATGTCAATGGTGTGGGGCTGAGAAGCCTGGTCTAGGGAAACCCTTTGGATTCTCCCTGCAACACCCTCCTCTTAACAAGCTGCTGCTGCTACTGCTGCTAAGTCGCTTCAGTCGTGTCCGACTCTGTGCGACCCCATAGACGGCAGCCCATCAGGCTCCCCCGTTCCTGGGATTCTCAAGGCAAGAACACTGGAGTGGGTTGCCATTTCCTTCTCCAATGCATGGAAGTGAAGAGTGAAAGTGAAGTCACTCAGTCGTGTCCGACTCTTAGTGACCCCATGGACTACAGCCCACCAGGCTCCTCTGTCCATCGGATTTTCCAGGCAAGAGTGCTGGAGTGGGGTGCCATTGCCTTCTCCGCTTAACAAGCTAGTGCCTGGGAAACCAAGGAAGCTAACAGCCCAGCAAAACTGCAGGGCTCTCCTCCTTCCTCTTCGTCCACCAGCCAGCACAGCTCTTCCTCTGCCTTCCAGACATGTCATTCCTTTTCCTTATTGTGACAATAAAATCTGACCTGGCTTAGGTAGAAGGGGACATGGACTCACACCTCATTTTCTTTAGCCTTTGAGACCAGATTTCTAGATACCAAATTCCCAGGTCATCTTTATTCTGATCATACTTCAGGTCATCAGTCCTTAAGGTGTGTTCAGGGTCTCTAGGTCCATCCCACATCAGCCAGTATGGCTCCACCTGAGGCCTTAGCCAGACTCATGTGTCAGAAGGATCTTGACAATGAGAGAAGTTTGAAAACCACCACTAGCAATCCTTTGACTCTAACTTGGCTCTTTGAAAGTGGCAGAGTAGGGATATTCCTGGAATGGTGATGAGTAACTGCCACTCATATGACTAGTGTCCCTTACCAGGATGGTTCTAAAACTAGAAATTTCCTGGCTTCTTAGCCCTACATCATAGAAGTGATTAAAAAGGGAAGTCATGTTTTAAGGGTGCATCAACATTGATTCTGGTCCCTAGTGTGATGCTGAGAAGGAACAAAGTCCTGAAAGACTGGGCAGGGTGGACTGGCTTTGTAACCATTTCTTCATGCAGCTTATCGCGTGAGACTTGGTCTTTGGTCATGCAGCTGCACCTGAAGCACCTGCTCATTTTCCTCTGTGGGAGTCCCGAAGATGAAGAGTCCAAATGCGGTTGGTTCACACCTCAGGCTAGAATATGCAGTGTTCTGTGTAATGAAGGGCAAATGCTGGCCTTCACTGGGCTGGCTGCATCTCTGCAGGAATTATTGACCCTCTGGAGTGGGGAGTGGCAGGGGTGGGGAGAAATGTGCTAGGCTTGTGGTCTAGGAGAGTCTGGGGGCTGGAGGGATGGGGGGGTGGTGGGGCGGGGAGGGTTGGGGGGAGGCCCGGGGAGGGTGGTAGGGAGATGAGCCCGTGCAAAAGACATGGCCACTGGTGCTCGGGAGCTGTGAGGGCTAATATCTAATGCCTATTTCCCCTTTTACTTTGTAATTTCTCAAGGTTGCTGGTTAACATCATTAAGCATGACCATCTCATTCTGTTATGGCTTAGAGAAGACCCTGGCCCTGTGGTTGGACTGAGTGGCATTCTGGAGCAGCAAGGTAGTGATGAGAGGGCTGGGGGAGAGTGGGACTGCAGAAATGCCCAGGAAAGGATATTCTTGTAATTCCTCAGGAAAGGCACTCGGATTACAATAATTTGAACTTTAGTGGGGAAGAGCAAACTTGAATTGCTAGAAAGGTCTGGGACATCTGTTTTACAGGTGTTTTCAAACATGCAAGAGTTTTAGTATCTGAATATTGTGTTGAGAGAATCTGGTGGGATGAGTGTGCCTGCTGCCCTGGGAAGAAGCAGCGTGAGACCATCAGAACTGGCTGGGTTTCAACTGGCTAGACCAGTGGTCCTCATACAGGGTGATTTTGCTTCCCAGATGACATTGGGCGATGTCTGGAGACACAGTTGGTTGTCACAAATGGGGAGGTGGGTGCTACTGGCAACTAGTAGGTAGAAGCCAGGGACATTGCTAGGTTTCCACAGGAAAATTGCATGATGAAGAATTATCCAACCTAACATGTCAGTTGTACTGCTGTTGAGCAACTCTGGGCTAGAACAGGGAGAGAGAGCTTCTTGAGAAACACTTGAAGACAAGGTTCATGTGGGAGAGCCAGAATGATGCAGGAGGTCTATGCAAGATTCCATTCCACTGAGGAAAGCACTGCAGACACAAGCCACCCGAATCTGCTTGAGATGTGCTGGCCTGTGTCCTACTCTGCAAATTTAGCATCAGGGGAGAGCTAAATCCTAGAATATTTTCATGCATATGTGATTCTGAGCCAGGGTCTCCCAGCCAGGTCTTTTGAAGAAGTATTGGATGATTTTCTGTACTGAAGGGAAGTGAAAATCCCCACTACTTCCTTGAGGGACCTGGAAGAATATGTTAGCTGGAATGCTGCCAGACTCCTGCTGAGTGTGGCTAGACCTAGAGGCCTTGAGGATCAGGCCTTCGTTTGCTGGAAACATCGTATTCAAAGCACAAACTAGCTCTCTCAGTGCCCCTAATGGTAACTGTACTGCAGTGATAGCCAGGGATAAAGTAGACTGGTCTGTCTTTACTCAGGCGGTGCCAGAAGCCCAGATTTCCAGCCACAAGAACTGGGGATTTCAGGGGCAAGGCAGATGGGAGAATGCCTCATCGAGGGAGGGTTAGTCTACATGAGCAAGGGAAAGACCAGGGGGCCTCCTCCGAGGGAAGTGCCTCCTTCTATGTCTAGTCTGGGTCAGATCCTTAGACTGCCTTTGCCCATTCTATCCAAAGTCTCCTGAGGTTCCCAGCCAGCAAGGGGGTTTTTCTGTGTGAGCTCATTGGTGGGGCATCTGTGGACACATTCTAACTAATCCCTTTAATCCTGCCATGAGACGTGAGAACAAGTACCAGTGACACAAGCTGGCGCCTTCTTGTAGATAGTTGCATAGAACTCTGTACCACGCATGCATGGAGCAGCAGAGTGACAACTGCTAATCTGATTTATCTACATTTGAAAAAACAAAGGTCTTTGGAAATAAATGTGCTCAATTTGAACCCAGTTCTGAAGGGCTTCTAATACTCCTCTGTAAGATCATTACACTTTTCTGAGCCTTAGATTTCTTATCTTAAATTTCTTACAGTATTGTTAGAGGATGGAAAGAATTCATGCGACACAGTTAGTACATTATCTGGCCCAAACTACCGGGTACACAAGGAAGCTGCTTTTATTACTGTTATTATTTCTCAGGCTTCATTCAAGGCTGGGGAAGTCTGAACTGACACAGTGTTTTTGCAACTGGCCAGTAGGGTTCCTGTAGTTAGTCACTGTTCCTTAACTATATTTGCTTTAAAGCTTCTTAAAATTTTTAGTAGTATTGGTAATATATGTGTACAGATGAATTAATCAACACATAAACCCAATTATTGCCTAAAATAAAAGAATATGATAGTTTGTAGTTCAATACATACTTAAAAATAAATTGTCTTTGAAAAGGAGGTACAATGAAACTCATACTCCTAAATATAGTAACATCACCTGGCTCAAAGTATTGCCAAAGTTTTCATCGCTTGGTAAAGAGCTCAGTGAATTATCTAAGATGTTATCACAATAGATTTGTATCTGAAAAGGTAATTTTATCTTTATACTTTAATGTTTTAAAGTCTAGCTTTCCAAACCTTTCATTGACTTTGTATTAACTATCTTGGGGAAAAAATATGAGTATCGGTGAAGCAGTTTCCTAGAATTTGTATTTTAATAAGCTGGATGTGTGTGTGTGTGTGTGTGTGTGTGTGTGAAGAAGATAGTTGGGAAGAGTATCACCCATTTAAATAATCTCTTTGGGTAACTTTTCTAAAAGTTAAAACCCCTTCAGATTTAGGACCCAGTAATCAGAAACTTAATTCATCACTGATGTAAAGAAAGTCAACATTATCTTTGGTTTCCAAAGTGGTTTCCAAAAATGTCTGCACATCTGTTTTCTCATGCACTAATAGTGATCGTCATAGTGATAGTGAAATTGCTCAGTCGTGTCCGACTCTTTGCGACCCCATGGACAGTAGCCAACCAAGCTCCTCCGTCCGTGGGATTTTCCAGGCAAGAATACTGGAGTGGGTTGCCATTTCCTTCTCTAGGGGATCTTCCCAACCCAGGGATCAAACCTGGGTCTCCCACATTGTAGGCAGACACTTTACCGTCTGAGCCACCAGGGAAGCCTATATCTATATATTAATTCTTTAATAATTTACTTTTAATATTGAGTACTTTTAAGATGCCCAGGTTAGATAGGTATTGTTGGGGATGCAATGTGTGAGACAAAGTCTCTTTATTTCAGGAGTGTATGAGAGCTGAGACAAAATGCTGTTTCCTAATTTCTCCTTGAAATAGTTAAGTGGAAGAGATTGCTACTGCTGCTGCTACTGCTAAGTCACTTCAGTCGTGTCCAACTCTGTGTGACCCCATAGACGGCAGCCCACCTGGCTCCACCGTCCCCGGGACTCTCCAGGCAAGAACACTGGAGTGGGTTGCCATTTCCTTCTCTAATGCATGGAAGTGAAAAGTGAAAGTGAAGTCGCTCAGTTGTGTCCGACTCTTAGCGACCCCATGGACTGCAACCTACCAGGGTCCTCTGTCCATGGGATTTTCCAGGCAAGAGTACTGGAGTGGGGTGCCATTTCCTTCTCTAATGCATGAAGGCGAAAAGTGATGCTCAAAGTAGAGGGAGAAGTCTTTAAAAGGAAAGAATATGTCCTTCCTTCCCTTTTCCTCATTCTGATGGGGATACAGTGGTGAGCCATCATAGAGTCAGGCAGAGTGACAATACGGAAGGAGCCTGGGTCCCAGCCTGTGGGGTGTTGTGTTAGCCCAGCGTGCACACCTCAGACAATTCTTGCAAGAGAAAGAAACTTGTATCTTAAGTCATTGTTTTGGTCTCTTTCTGGCAGTGGAACCCATCTACTAGGTACTACAGGAAGGGGCAGGGCCTGAGTGAGCGCTAAACATGGTGACAAGGTGAACAGGACTACAGCAGTCAGAGATTTTACGGAGAATTCACACTTGACTCAGTTTCTGATGCTGGAATTTGCAAGAGTGGAAGAGAAAGCAGAAGTCACTTCAAATGGTTCAAAGAATGATGCCTTTTAGGGGATGACAAGGAGGTCAGGCCAGCTGGATGGAATGGGGATACAGAGGGAGTGTCTGGGTGCATGGGAATGCAGAATTTCAAAACTTATCCTAGAAGCAACAAAAACCTTGAAATTTTGAAAGCAGATTGGAAAGCAGCTCTTGAGTTGGCAATTTTACAGGTGGAAGGAGATCAGCTAAAGACTGTTAAGGGTTTTCTGTGTTTCACAGAAGCTCCAAGGCTCTGCAGAACCTTCTGAGGCAGCAGGAAGGGCTGAGTGGAGATGGGACAGGCAATGGTCTTTGTTTCTCCACCTGATTTAATCAGCAAACCTCAATTTTATCCGTTTAATGTAGACTTGGGGTTTCTGTGCAAGGTTTTACTTGAAGAAAGGAGTGCGTGGGGTTAAATGTTTCAAAAGCCACAGGAGTGTGGGTGGTCTGGGAGAGTCTGTATTTGATGGAGGATGCTTAGTGTTTAGATGTTCTTTGTTTATGAGGTTAGGAGTTGTACAAACACATCTGGCTTCCTGGCTAACTAGCTGAGTTATTTTAAGCCTCAGTTTTCTCATCTGTAAAATGAGAGTGGTTTTTTTCTTTAAGGGGATTTGGTGAGGCATGAGTTACTATATGCAGAGTACACAAAATACTGCCTTGCACATATTAAATGTTCAATAAATGTTAATGTTATTGTTATTGCTGTTATTACCATCCTTACATTTATAATTTTCATATAAGGATGACATTTGCAGGAGCTTAATAGCTAATGTTGACAGATGTAGAACGAAAGACAGAAACTGGTTGAGAGTGGCAGTTAGAAATTTGTAATGTTCGCTGAAATTTTTCGCTGGAAATTAATTCTACTTCTGGTGAACTTGGGTATTATTGATGTTACTTCAGTGATAACTAACAAGCTATCCCGAAAACCTGAAGTATGATGGAAAACTACTATAGCTCAGCTCTGCATAATCCAACATATGCTTCAGTTCAGTTGCTCAGTGATGTCCGACTCTTTGTGACCCCATGAATTGCAGCACACCAGGCCTCCCTGTCCATCACCAACTCCCAGAGTTTACCCAAACTCATGTCCATTGAGTTGGTGATGCCAGCCAACCATCTCATCCTCTGTCGTCCCCTTCTCCTCCTGCCCTCAATCTTTCCCCGCATCAAGGTATTTTCAAATGAGTCAGCTCTTCGCATCAGGTGGCCAAAGTATTGGAGTTTCAGCTTCAACATCAGTCCTTTCAATGAACACCCAGGACTGATCTCCTTTAGGATAGACTGGTTGGATCTCCTTGTAGTCCAAGGGACTCTCAAGAGTCTTTTCCAACACCACAGTTAAAAAGCATCAATTCTTCAGTGCTCAGCTTTTTTTATACTCCAACTCTCACATCTGTACATGACTACGGGAAAAACCATAGCCTTGACTAGATGGACCTTTGTTGACAAAGTAATGTCTCTGCTTTTTAATATGCTGTCTAGGTTGGTCATAACTTTCCTTCCAAGGAGTAAGCGTCTTTTAATTTCATGGCTGCAGTGACCATCTGCAGTGATTTTGGAGCTCCCCCCCGCCAAATAAACTCAGGCACTGTTTCTACTGTTTCCCCATCTATTTGCCATGAAGTGATGGGACCAGATGCCATGATCTTAGTTTTCTGAGTGTTGAGCTTTAAGCCAACTTTTTCACTCTCCTCTTTCACTTTCATCAAGAGGCTCTTTAGTTCTTCTTCACTTTCTGCCATAAGGATGGTGTCATCTGCATATCTGAGGTTATTGGTATTTCTCCTGGCAATCTTGATTCCAGCTTGTGCTTCCTCCAGCCCAGCGTTTCTCATGATGTACTCTGCATATAAGTTAAATAAGCAGGGTGACAATATACAGCCTTGACGTACTCCTTTCCCTATTTGGAACCAGTCTGTTGTTCCATGTCCAGTTCTAACTGTTGCTTCCTGACCTGCATACAGATTTCTCAACAGGCAGATCAGGTGGTCTGGTATTGCCATCTCTTGAAGAATTTTCAACAGTTTGTTGTGATCCACACAGTCAAAGGCTTTGGCATAGTCAATAAAGCAGAAATAGGTATTTTTCTGGAACTCTCTTGCTTTTTCAATGATCCAGTGGATGTTGGCCATTTGATCTCTGGTTTCTCTGCCTTTTCTAAAACCAGCTTGAACGTTTGGAAGTTCAGGGTTCATGTATTGCTGAGGCCTGGCTTGGAGAATTTTGAGCATTACTTTACTAGGGTGTGAAATGAGTGCAATTGTGCGGTAGTCTGAGCATTCTTTGGCATTGCCTTTCTTTGGGATTGGAATGAAAACTGACCATTTCCAGTCCTGTGGCCACTGCTGAGTTTTCCAAATTTGCTGGCATATTGAGTGTAGCACTTTCACAGCATCATCTTTTAGGATTTGAAATAGCTCAACTGGAATTCCATCACCTCCACTAGCTTTGTTTGTAGTGATGCTTCCTAAGGCCCACTTGACTTCACATTCCAGGATGTCTGGCTCTAGTTGAGTGATCATATGCTTAGCATAGCAAGTTTCTATGACTTGACATCAGGAGGAAAGTGACTACTGTGGAGGTTAATTCCCTAGAAACAGTTCTCCCCAAGCTGAATTTACATTTCCTCTGTTTATTTTTGTCCCAGAGAACTTAAGGGGTTACCTTTCTTTCTAATCTCTTTTCATCTGCTTTCCTCTCAGGATTCTCTCTCCTGATTGTACAAAAGAGCAGTGAGATAAGATATATCTTTTTTGACCTCCAAAATAAATCCCATAACCCTTTTGCCAATTTTGTTTTGTTTCAAGATTTGTTACTGCTTGTACTTATAGGGAATAGACAGATATTAACAAAAATAATAAACAATGAGAACATTACAGATTCCCAAGAAATCTATATTTCTGGCCTCCATTTATGTGCAATGAAGGCTAATTTTTTTTTTTTTTTTTTTTTATCTTCTTCTCTGACTTCCTAGTTAGCTGTGCCTCTTGATTTCTTCTAATTCTTATCTTGAAATGGATCTGCCCAACTCTGTGTAGGTGGGGCCTTGGATCCAATAATGTAAGGTTTAGTTCAAGAACCACCTAAAAGGTGTATCTAAAAACTCCATTAGGAACAGGAAGATGGAGAAAGAGAGACATCACCTTTTGGAATGCAGGTTGTATAAAGATAACATGAGACAGAGAAAGTGGGATTACTCACCTCCTGTTTCCTGTTTGTCTCCCTCCCTTCCTTCCTTCCTACCTTCTTTCTCCCTATTGTTCACAAGTCCTTGAGGGTAGATCTTCCTACCTGAGAAATGGGCATGCTTGCATCTTCTCCCTGTTTCATTTGTTTTCCCTCCATCCTGGATGTCTCAGCAAGTTCCTCTCTCTTCTTGGAAGCATGCCTGTGCTCTGTGGCCCTTGCCTCTCCCCAGTGCCCCGTGAGGAAGTCTCTCACATCCAGAGGTGCTTGTCCATCACCTTGGCAACAGTCTTTATAGAGTCACCAGCCTAATTGTGTTTCTCTGGGAGAATTCTACCTCAAAAGATATATAGGAAACTTTTATTTCTCAGGTGACTTATTGTAGAGAACAACTTCACACACCAATGCTAACACCAGAGGGAAGGCAAATTTGGGGGAGACTAGACAGTGTATCAAGAGATGGTTATTGAACCACTTTTATCTTAAAAAGTAAATCAATCTGTTTGATGCTTAAATCCTTAAACATGCTGTGAAAATAATGTTTGGTTCCCAAGGGAAGAGTAGATTTGTCGCTTCTTTATTCATAACAATGTTCATAATTTTGTATAACCTTGAGATGATTAGCCAGATTTCAATATGGCTTAAAATTTAAAGCTATAATAAGCAGTGGGCTCAGGGGTTAATATGGCATAGTACTAAGGTCTGAGCTTGTGTTTGCAGAGTTGGTCTTGTTTTAAAAACTACATTTATTGAAGTGATTTCTATCAACAACTTAATATTTAGAGGAGTTGCTCTAGGCAGAAAAGGAAAAGATTCTCTGTAGCCAATAAATATCTTTGCCGTTTGTCCCATCATATCTGAGCTTAATTTTTTTCAGGGGAAACCACAAAAAATACCTACTATAGTTGTGCTGAAGGCTCTTGAGGCAACTGCTAGGAGTTGTGGTGGAGGAAGGGTTCTTGTGGAGCTGTGATTGAATTACCTCCAGGACCAGTGAGAGGTCACTAGCACTTCTTGCCTTGCTGCTGCTGCTGCTGCTGCTAAGTCGCTTCAGTCGTGTTTGACTCTGTGCGACCCCATAGATGGCAGCCCACCGGGCTCCCCCGCCCCTGGGATTCTCCAGGCAAGAACACTGGAGTGGGTTGCCATTTCCTTCTCCAATGCATGGAAGTGAAAAGTGAAAGTGAAGTCGCTCAGTTGTGTCCGACTCTTAGCGACCCCATGGACTGCAACCTACCAGGGTCCTCTGTCCATGGGATTTTCCAGGCAAGAGTACTGGAGTGGGGTGCCATTGCCTTCTCCGACTTCTTGCCTTAGAGACATTTAATTCTCTTCTAACTTGATCTTAAGTCTTGCCAGGGTGAAACAAACTCAAATTTCTCTTGGTCTCTTATTTTAGTAGAATTCTTTTTCTGTTCTTTGGGAGTCTGAATGATATGAATTGTGCTAATTACGTTAAGACCTCATCTGTTGTTATTTGTGGATTTTCATGAAACCTGGGATGCATCTCAGAGAGCCATCCCCTGCATGCAATCCTCTGAAACAAAGGGGTCAATGAAGCCAGCAGTGGGAAGAAGGCTTGCCAAAGGAAATGCTTATATCCTCGGAGGGTGCTTGGTAGCCAGGCCATCAGCCAACTCCAAATATTTATGGAGCATCTTTTGGATACCAGAGCTGTGTAAGGCTGTTTGCAAGCAATGGGTAGAAGGCAAAGAGAAAGCCAGGTGGAGTCTGACCACCGAGCTAGGAAACTGAAGACCACAGCTGTGGTAGTAACTGAAGAACAGTTTTCCGTGCTTTGGAATTCTTTGAAGGGGCCATCCCGAGCTGGTAGCATCCCAAGCTGAAAGAAAAGTCATACCCTCCCCCTCTCTTAGCCCCAATTTCAAGTTGGTGAGTGTTGCTCTGCCTCTGTCTACACCTGAAGCATGATACAAAGGGCCCCCAGAGGAGCAGGGCTAGACTTCGGCGGCTGTTTGCAAAGCCGTGTGCTCTGTGAGGGTCTGGGTCTGCTCATAGGGTGCACTTTTTCTCATTCTCCCAGAGGGACGCCACAGGTTTGTGACTTTGAATTTGATTCACTGAAGTTTCCTGTTAGCCAGCTACCTAGAAAACACTGGACAGGGAAATAAAGAAGCAGATGATATCTGTGTGTCACCTGAGGCAGAAAACTGTAAGTGGAGACCTGAATATTCCTGGGTTTTCTCAAAAGCTGCGCTGAGAACACACACAGACACACGCTTTCCCTTCTCTGACTTCTGGCTCTGTTTTATTATTTGGAAAGGCATCAAGGTTTTTATCTCAGGGAGAACTATGATAAAAGCCAAAGTGTGTAATACCTTCTGATAAAAACTGGAGCTCTCAAATGCTCAGTGCTTCTTCTTTGCTCCTAAGACATGTTGTGAAATTCTCCACATGGGCCTTTCTCTCCATTTCCTGCAGTTTGCGGCGCCTGATACCGCTTCTTCCACACAGCCTTACAGAGTCTACCTGCTCAATGATAGATACATGCTTCTCCCTTCCTGAAGAGCTGTACTTCTGAACAGCTCCGGGCTCCAGTGAGAACCAGGACTGAGCTCCCCTTCAGGTAATGACTGAGAGATGACACCTGGCAACCTCTCAGAGCTGGCACCCCTGGGCCCAGGCAGAGATGTCTTAGCTCTTAGAAAGTGAAGAATACTTTCTTTTACTTGTATTGTATCCGCTCTTGTATTAATAGAGCTAATATTGCAGGCATCTGGGGAAAGAAAAAGAAAACTATGTTCTTTATACTTCCATCTACTTTTTAAGAAAAACAAAATCCTACACTAAACACTGCAAATAAAAAGAGAAACAGGGCTTTCCTATGGGACATGATCCACATACCCAGGGCAAATTTGGCCCGATTCTGTTTCAACATAATTAACATTTGCACTAATTACAATGCATTCCTGTCTTCAGGACTGATGCTAGGCTTGGCTGCCCCCAGCTCTGGCCTTGGCATTTGACTCCTGCCTTTGTTAGGAGAAGCAAAGGAAGTAAAGACCCACAGAACCCACACTTGTCTTCCCCCTGTTCCTGCTTGTGCACTTCCTGCCCCTCCACACTGACACACGCACACTGAGACCCTTTCATATTCAGAGGTGCTGATGGAGGCTGGAGGCATCAACACCTGGCATTTCCAGGGCCAAGAATTTCATCAGATTTTGCCCAGCTGAGCTGTCAGCAATGTCATGGTTTTAACATTTTTGGAAAAGGAAACAGACTATTCTTGAGCAGTGATCACTAAGTGTACCATGTACACTGGTTTGTATACACAAGTATGTGTGCACACACCTGCAGGTAGGCACTAAAGCCCACCCAGTGCTGTCTCACAATCCTTGTCAGTTAGCACTTTCTCCAGTAACAGAAGTGATTACTCTGATGGGAAATGCAAAATTAAGCTCTGGAGTGATTTCCTTAGAAATCAGTAAGGAGGGTTTCCTGGAACCTTTTTTTAAGATGAAAAGCTTGTTTTCCCTTAAGAGTTTGCTCCAAAAAAAGCATCTCTCACCATATGTTTTCCTGGAGGGAAGAAGGAGGGGACAGAATGTACAAGCTGAATGCTAACTAAATATTGCAGCCCTGGATTCCATTGGCAGCTAGTCACTAGGATCCTGGAAAGACCTTAGCCAGTCTGTCAAGTTGAAGGCTGTTTAGGAAAGTCCTGGGCAGCATCAGTGCCTCATGAGTATCCGAGTGGCCAGTAGCTAAATGTATGATCAATAACAGCAGTTTTTCCCCAGGGATAATGAGGAGGGGAATCAGTCTATGCCAAGTTTTTAAGATTCACTGAGCCAGAGTTTTACACATTTTAATGGAAAACTTTGACCCGTGACTTGAACATGGTGAGTGGGCAGGCTCAATGAAACCAGCACTAGACAAAGAGCCATAAAACCACAGAATCAGGACCCTAAGTAACTGAGTTCCTTGGTCCTAGTCTTGTCTTCCAAGTAGTATTATCGCTAAACTCATTTGGATAAGTCCCTGCCTGCCCTTCTCTTAAAGCTTTCCAGGAAATAAAAATTTACAAGCTACACTGTTAATTCCCGAGAGGGATTATCATAAATTCATTCAACAAATATTTATCAAATGTGCACTTTGTGCCTGGTCTTTTTCTGAGCTCTGGGGATATAATAATTAATTAAGTGCCCCAATCCCAGCCTTCATGGGTCTTACATTCTAAATGGGGGGAGGGGAAAATTTAGAAAACGTGAGGCTAGAAAAGAAACAAAAGTGAGTCAAATATAGAGTCTGTTATTAATAAATGGTGAAAAGTGCTATTATGAGTAGCACTAAAATGCTTTTACATGAGACGACTTCATTTCCATGGGCCAGGATGTGTATATTCTATGTGATTTTCACAAGAGTAAACTGCCTGGAATATCACGGAAATCCCTCAGGTTCACATGAGTAAAAGTGACTTTTCTGGAATTAGAATGCATGTCACGGGATGCTCAGTGTCCTCCCCTTCTATAAAACTTAACTACAGAAATTCAAATGCCTGTCTTTTCTTAGTACTCACTGGAGACTTGAATTTTAGGGTCATTCAGTAATGCTGACTTTAGTTGCAAGGGCCCGTGAGGGCTAAGCAGAAATAACCACAGAAGGATGGCATCAGAGCAACAGCACCCAGGAGGCAGAGTCTGCCCTTCAGCCAGAAAGAGTCCTATTGGGGAGGGAACAAATGATTACACTTTTTCAAATGTTTTCAGAGGGGGAATGTGAAATGACAGCCTAGGCCAGGCTCTGCCATGTCATGTTGCTGTGACACAAACTGAAAAGAGGGCTTTTAAGACAACAAGGGACTGCGTGCTTGCTGTTGTAATATGCTGTGCTTCCTTGCACTGCTGCTGCTGCTGCTAAGTCGCTTCAGTTGTGTCCGACTCTGTGAGACCCCATAGACGGCAGCCCACCAGGGATTCTCCAGGCAAGAACCCTGGAGTGGCGCTATTTCCTTCTCCAATGCATGAAAGTGAAAAGTGAAAGTGAAGTCGCTCAGTCGTGTCCAACTCTTAGCGACCCCATGGATTGCAGCCTACCAGGCTCCTCCATCCATGGGATTTTTCCAGGCAAGAGTACTGGAGTGGGGTGCCACTGCCTTCTCCAATTCCCCTTTTATTCCTACTTATTTCTCCCCCACTATACAACAGGGGCAAAAAGAGACCCAGATGTTCCATTGTTGTTCAGTCACTAAATTGTGTCTGACTCTTTGTGACCTCATGGACTGTAGCACACCAAGCTGCTCTGTCTTTCACTATCTCCAGGAAAGTGAAAGTGTTAATTGCTTAGTCCTGTCTGACTCTTTGTGACCTCACAGACTGTAGTCTACCAGGGTCCTCTGTCCACAGAATTCTCCAGGCAAGTATACTGGAGTGGGTTGCCATTTCCTTCTCCAGGGATCTTCCTGACTCAGGGATAGAATCACGGTCTCCCACACTGTGGGCAGATTCTTTACCATCTGAGCCACCAGAGAAGCCTCTATCTTCTGGAGTTTGCTCAAATTCATGTCCGTTGAGTTGGTGATGCTATTTAACTGTCTCATCCTCTGCCGCCCCCTTCTCCTGTGCTCCAGTGAGTCGGCTCGTGGCATCAGGTGGCCAAAGAATTGGAGCTTCAGCATCAGTCCTTCCAAATGAATATTCAGGGTTGATTTCCTTTAGGCTTGCCTGGTTTGATCTCCTTGTTTTCCAAGGGACTCTCAAAAGTCTTCTCCAGCACCACAGTTCAAAAGCATGAATTTTTCAGCACTCAGCTTTCTTTATGGTCCAACTCTCATATCTGTACATGATGGTGTTCTATAATAGTCATCAAAATAATTAAATAAGTTCAATAGTTCTCTCTGAAGTCAAGTTGGAGAGAATCATGTATTTTTCATTCTTAAGGGGAGGGAGGGTTCATGAGGAAACATGAATATTTGAGACTGATATTGGTACACTATATGGTATGGGAAATAAAAGAATACAAATTTTGGAACCAGGCAGAACTGGGTGTGATTTCCAGCTCTGCCACTCAATAACCTTGAACCTCAGGCCCAGTTTTAAAACTTCAAGTCCCTTATTTACATCATAGACATGTTATCTACCTGGCAAAACTGTTTCAAAGACTGAATGGGATTAATTGACATCTATGAGACATGGCAGCAACTCAATAAGTATTACAAATCAGTCATATCACATGTGAGTTAGAACTTTGCAAATTCAACTGCTCATACTTGGCAAAGAAAGAGTGTGGACTAAGTTAAAATAACATGAGTAGTTGCAGTTTGTGTAAAAATCTTGTTCAAACAAGGCAGCTTGAAAATCTCCTGAGTTTATTTGCTCTTTCACTCAATGAACTTGTATTTGGGGGATAAGCGTCTGCTATTCCCTAACAGAGCTCAGTTCCCACATCCCCCTCGGTGTAAGCGTCTTACCATGCCAAGTGTCACTCTAGAGTTTAAAGCTGTGTACATTTCATATCTCATGTGCCCTTTCTGTAATTCAACTGTGTCATCAGGGGCTTAATTAAAGAAACAGTAATCAATGGTCATTTTGACACTGTGTAATTTTTGTTTTTTTTTTCCTTAAACCAGAGAATTGTGAAATAATTAAAAGAAGTTATGATCTTCCCCTGTCATAATAATAAAGTTCTTTGAAAAAATGATAACATTTAGGGTCTGCCAAGACCCTTACTGCTGATAGTGCAAATGGGATTTCTCTGGAGGACACAATAATAGGTATAAAAAAGCGTAAAAGGGTTCTGGCCTTTTGATGCCATAATTTTACTTACAGGAATATTTCTGAGGGGATAATTAAATAGGACCTCACTGTTTTCTAAATAGGAAAGTTCATCACAAAGTAATGTTAAGGCCAAAATACTGCAAATGACTTCAATGCTCACCCACGTAGGATTGGCCAAGCGAATCATTTGTTGAACACCCCACCACAGTGCCCACTGCTGTTCCAGCCCTGGTCCTGCTTCAGGCAGCTTCTTCTCAGACATGTGGCCTGACTGTGAATTGTGACCCAATGTTGAACGCACACATTTGTAAATGGATATTCTGTCAAGGCCACGTATTGCCATCTTAGAACTTCCAGGTTACATAGATACATCTGAAATTTTATTTAAAAATGAAAATAACATTTCGATATTCACTTAAGAACTTTAGTAGTTAAATTTTTTAGCAGTTAAAAATTTTTTTTTAATTTTTAAGATCAATTAATTACGTTTGTCTGTGCTGGGTTTTCTCTAGTTACAGAGAGCAGGGGCTACCCTTCATTATGGTGCGTGGGCTCTCACTGTGGTGGCTTCTCTTGTGGAGCACAGGCTCTAGGTGTGTGGGCTTCAGTAATTGTAGCCCATGAGCTCAGGAGTTGTGGTGCACCTGCCTAGGTACCCCATGACATGTGGAATCTTCTTGGACCAGGGATCGAACCTGTGTCCTCTGCAATGGCAGGCAGATTCCTAACCACCATACCACCAGGGACATCCAGGAGTTAAATTTTTTAAGTTGGATAGTACAGTAGAGTATCAATGATGTCCCAGCACTATCAACCGGCAGAAGGCCCCTTGGTGCAGTGCTCACACATGTGAGCAAAACAGAAGCCTGTTTCCAACTGAAATCAGTGGGGAGTGTGGTGTGTTTGGCAGCTTTGTCAGTGCTGTGTTCTGAAGAAGTCGCTAGGGCCTGAGGAGAATTAATGGCAGCATCTTTATGAAGGGTTATCATGTACCTTTAGAAACATCTGTACTGTTGTTAAGACTTCTTTCCTATAAACCAGTGGTTTTCAGGGTGATTTTAGGTTTTACCCCCTAGGAGACATTAGGAAATGTCTAGAGACAATCTTGGTTGTAATAATCAAGGGAGACGTGTTACTGACATCTAGTGAATAGAGGCCAGGGATGCTGGTAAACATGCTACAGCACCCAGGACAGCCAGCAGCTCACGCAAAGAATTACTGATTTACAATATCAATAGTGCAGATGTTAAGAAAACTTGCTCTAGACATTAATAACCAACTAAAGTCAAGTCTTTCTGCCTCTTCATCTCCTGGGCTTGCAGATTTGGCTTAGGGAGCTGAAGCAACACTCAAACCAAAGCTGTATGCACTTCTTAAAGAGGGTTTCTGAGTATTTCAGAAGCAGAACTTTGACTGTTGCCTTCACTTGGTCATCTTTGTTTCTGCTTGGACTTCAGGAAAATTTTGTCCTTAAATGTTCAATCTAAAAATGGAACAATGTGTAAGTATCCCCAGCTCTTCCAGAGTTCACTTCTCACCACTTTGCTTTTATGGAAGACCTGCATTAGTACCTCCTTTAGCCAACCGAGAGAGATTTGAAGAGGATTTTCAATTTTATGGAAAAAAGTAAAACTGCAAAGTGGTGTCAGTGTTTGTTTTGCAGTGAGTTGTTATAGTCGGCGGGTACGCCACGCTCCTCCCCAGGGAACTGCACTCTGCATCTCAGCCTCAAGTTGCTATAGCTTTGAGCTGTGTTGTGAGTCTCTGTGCTTTATCTCTAGTTATTCTATGTCTGCATTAGCGTGATATGTCCTGGGGTAATTACTTCTTAGCTTCATGCTATAAAAGATTTCATAGGAATGCTCTACTTTTGGATAGCGGGGGAAACTTGTAATTGGCTTTCAAGATAACACTATCATCCGGGAATTTCCACCTGCTCCTCAGCTTCCCGTGCTAAGTCCAGCACCTTTACAGCAGTAGGAACATAAGAGGCCCTTAAAGCAAGTTCAAGAATGAAATACTTGCCTTCTTAAAATCCATTAGGTGATTTACTTCTTCAGCATGTTTCACAAATGAACTACTTTCTCTGGAAGCAACATTTCACTGTTAGTACCCATGCTGAACTGGCATGCTGCAAGATACAATTTCAAGGTTTTTTGGTACAAGTAGCCTTTGAACACACAATAGCTGCTGTTCTAGTTCGTTGGAACGTTTTGTAAATTTACGTGATAAGACAGTTCCAAAATCTCTTCTATATCATGTAGTTTATCTTTGGATGAAAAAGAACGATGAAAGGGGGCCCATCCCTGGTGACTACAGGCAGCAATTCTGTGCCATAATAGCTTTTTCAACATGCAGCTGAAGAGTGTGAACAACGTGGGGTGCTTATGATCCTTAAATCACTCGTAGCCTTCGCTGTGTTTGTTCCATTGTCAGAGACAATTGCCCAACACTTTTCTTGATGGATTTTTCATTTCATAAATATTTCTTCAATCTGATTCACTATGCTGGGAAGAAGCAGAACCTCTTGGCACCAAAATAAAGATGAAATGCACTTGACTTCATCACTAATCCACCATGCTGTCAACTCTTGTAAAAAGTACAAAAGTAGCATGTTTAATAACACCATTATGCTTCATGCACACAGCAGAATATAATTCAGGAAAAAGAGCTTTTTAACATTATGTTTCCTGGAAGGAACTTTGTACCTAATCACTTGAGTAAATCACAAAGTCCTTTGTCTTCATCTACTGAAAACAATTTTCAGTAGTAAAGTCTTTATGGCTGCCTGGGTACCTGTGAGGGTTGGTCACTAAGCCGTGGCTTTGGAACAGCAGCCAGGGTCTTCAGGGCTCAGTAGTAGTCAGTGGGGAGGACCTTCCTGGAGCTATTTGGGGCAGCGGTGCCTACCCGTGGTGAAGAAATTCTGTCCATTGGCAACTTTAGTGCTTTTAGTTGACGGTTCTTAGTAACAGCAGTGACCACCCTGAAGCAAGGACCGTACCTGCCCTTCTCTCCAAAAGCAAAATAGCCTAGAGTTCTTAGTTGATCCCATTATAAGGCATAAGACAGAGACCCCAAGGGACTGATCTTGGCCATCTCACCAGGCTCAGCCAGAATGAGAATTTGCTTTAGAAAAAGAAATGTGACATCTCTACAAGCCAAATGTCAAGGAATTGTTATCATGTGACAGGTAGTATGTACAGACGAAACCACACTATATACAGATCAACAGAGTGATGGTAGTTTCTCTAGGTAAGAAGGTCAGGGGAGATTTTAATTTTAATTTCTAGAATGAATTTGTATTAGTTTTACAGTCCAGAAAAACAATTCTAATAAGTCAGCAGATGATTTTAAAGAAAATCTACAGGTAATCAAGAAATTCAGAATGGCAAGAATTATGTCTTACCGCCTATTGCAACTCTTTTGTTTCGGCATTAAAATAAACTATCGGATAACAGATATTTTAGTCTATGAAGGCTCTAGGGTCTCTGTTACAACTACAGAACTCTACCATTGCAGTGCAAAAGCAGACACAGGCAATATGCAAATGAATGAACGTGGCTGGGTTCCAATAAAACATTATTTAGGGAAGCTGGCAATGGGTTGGAGCCAGCCCACAGGCTGTGATTTGCTGACCCCTGCTATGGAGGAAGAAAATATCATAAAAATAAAACTTCCTAAATTAATGCCTCATTTAATGCAGTTCTAATCAGGAATTTAGGATAATGTTGTTCAGCCTTTCAGAGGGGTCACCCTTTTAAGCAAGGCAGGAAACTAAAAAGTCTTAAGGGAAAAATCTGACAAGTCTAACTCCACAAAAATTCAATATTTTTGTGTGGCCAAAGATAATACAAAAATATTGACAGAAATATGATGGGACTAGAGAAAATATTTGGAACACAGATGATAGAATATTAATCTCCCTAATACTACTGATAGCTTCATAAATTATTAAGCAGAAAAAAATAAGACAGTGAGCAGTTCAATGAATAAGTATCAAACAATTGAAAATATGCCCAACATTACTAGCAGGCAGACTGTTATATAACAATAAAGAGACCCAATAGTTTGCCAATTAGGTTGGCAAAAATTAGTGGTAATATTCAATGCCAGTAAAGGTGTGGGAAACTTCTCTCTCATGTCTTATCATGCCAGTGGGGCCTGGACTGGCACACATTTTGGGAAAATAATTTGGTGGTACCTATTAAAATGAAAAAAAGGACAAACTTAAAATGACAAATTATCTAGAAATTAAAGAAAAGAAGGATACTTTATATCAAAAACTATGAATTATGGTCAGGGCTGTGTGCTGAGCAACATTTATAGTCTTCAAAAGATATTAATGTTTTTCAAAAGAATGTTGTACTCCATTTCTATTTTATATGTCTTATAGTTAAGATTGCTAGTCTCTTTGTGACCTCAGGAGGATGGGTGCTTTCTGGCTTTGATTGAAGGGGGGCCTTTCCAGGGTACTTCCTTTATGTGCTTTCCTTTACTTGTCTCTTATGCCTATTCTGGGGTTTACTTTGTCTTGTGCCATGTGGTTCTATCCTTTTGTAGCAACATTGGTGGTATTGGCTCACGAAGTTACCTGCTAAGAGTTTGTGCCTCTCTACCAGGGCATATCCAAGTGTTAATGTCCAATCACTCTGGTCTCACAAACAGCACTCATTATCTGAGCAACTCTAGGGCATTTTATCAAAAAAGGGTCCTATAAAACTCCAAGCTGAAAGTTAGTACTCAAAGGAACAGAGGTGAGGATGGAGTCAGGGGTGGGCAAAATACTTCTTAAGGTCCCTAAAGCCTTTTGCTCCAATAATTATGCAACTTCAGGGCATGATTTATTACAATGAAAAAGTGTAGTTCATATTCTTCCAAATCAGGATAGTGATAGCCTCTCTGTGAACCCAGGCTAGAAGCTGCAAAAAAATAAAGGCAATGAGTTTATATTATGTCTTCCTCTGTCTTCAAAGATGAGCACACATCTGTTGGCCCCTTAGCCCACCCGTACATCCACAGCTGAAAGTCGCCTATGAATCTTGCTAAACAATCTCCCACAACCAACTAAATGTGTTGCAGGGCCTGAGTTAAACAGAATCCCAATGTGAATTGGATAGAACTGAGTGAGAAATAAGATTGGAATTTACTCCATATGGTTCTGTCTCTAGAAATGAAGGCAAAAAATGATGGGTGGTAGGGAAAGGTTGTGGGCACAAGGCTTGGAAGTCTGATCCGGGCTTGCATATCATGCTCTAGCCACTTATCTGAACTTCTTTAATAGGAAAGACATCCCCTTATATCTGCTTGTCCTTCCCAATCATCACATCAGTGCTGTGCTTTCACTCCCACAGTTGTAGTAGGGAAGTGTCAGACGTTGTATAGAATATTTCTTATGACTATTTAATGCTATACCCTCCGTGTGAAGAATTAGAGGTCTGGTTCCTTACCTAAGTGAAAAGTGGACAAGGCTTTGTTCCAGCTGATCCTGGTGCAGCCACCTTTCCCTCCAGTGCCAGCCAGTTTTCTACTCCTGGCAAGGACTTACCCTTCCAGCCCTGGTTCATCAATGTCTCAGGAGGATGCCAAGTGGGAACTAAAGCACAATATCACTCTTTATTTGGCCTGAGTTTCAGGGGGGAAGTATCACTGATACATTAAAATGTGTGTTTTGTTGGGTCACACATGTCCCAGGGCCCTGTTTGCAAATGTCCATCTGAACACCCCAGGGCCACCTCCCTTCCTTCTGGAGATGGTCTGCAGCAGGCTCTGGGTGGTGTGGTGTTTTAGATTCCATCAGAAATCTAAAACCTGTAAACACACTGACAGCAGTCAGCTGAGGGATGTGAGAAACTTGCAAATGAACAACAAATGCAGGGAGAGAAAGGCCAGACCAAATGGACTGATGTTTTTCACAACCGTGGAGGGTTTAATCCACTGGTCTCAAACCATATGGCATGCTGAACTCAAGCCGGGAGAGGCTGGGAGGTACTTGGCGGCAGACCATGGAAACATAAACGCAAGGCATTTTGTTTCCTTGTGTGTGCTTTTTTCCCTTTAAATATTTACTTTTTGTGTTTTGCCAGGACACAATTTCCATCACATATGCAGAACAGGCTGCTTTAGCAGATGGGGGTGGGGTAGGCAGGGGACAGCTCGATTCAAGGGACCTGTCATAGGATATGGATTCTGTCGTGTCCAGGTTGCTGGCATTCCTTCCCAGGGTGACTCTGAGCAAAAACCTTCTACAATCTTTGTGTCTGGGCTTGGTGGCTCCTGGAAAAATGAGCCCAGACCCACACCCACATGGTTAGCGGTGCACTCAGACGGAGAAGGCTGACTTGCTTGTGGAAAATGTGGGCCTTTGTTGGGCCAGCAGTAGGTGGTCTCTGCCTGTCAGGTCTGAGGCTGTGGGTGGGCAGCGGAACGTGCGAGCGAACCGCAGTGGCAGAGAACAGAGTCTGTGGCATGGAGGCTGCTGATGGGGGCATCTTTCACAAACTTTCCACCCGACCGGAGAGGCAGGCCTGGGAAGAAGGGTGGCAAGAGGGGGTGGGTGGGTGAAGGGAGAGCAGCTGGAAGAGGGAATGGGGGGTGGCAAATTCCCAAGTGAAATAGAAATGTACCATATAAAAATAAATAAATTACTCCTGGGCTGTGAGCCATGTTTGAACCAAAATAATGTAAGCAATCAAATGCTTACTGTCTCTGATTCACTCAAGCTTCCAAACACATTACTTAACAGAAAATGGAAGGTTTTGTCATAAAGGAGTGTAGTAGTTGCACAATGCTGGCCACATGGTTAGAAGGCGGGCTTGGGGCTGGCAAATGTAGATGTCCTCAACTAAAAATGCATAACCCTGGCATTTTTTCATTGGTTATAAGGGATGAGAGCTGGAAGAAGCTTCCTGACATTGTCAGGAGGTCCCTGAGGGCTTCCATTTGTTCCACCCACAACCAGAGGAGTAGATGTGAGAGGTGCTATGCTAAATACTATGATCTATACAACATACAGAGCAAGCCCATGGAAACAAGACTCCAGCTAGGAAGAGGGACGCTAGTTTACGCCTGTGAACTGCTTTGTAGTTTATGACATCTTTTCATGGTCACCATCCAGAGACACTGACATTATCGTCTTTCTATTCTAATGCAGTGCTTCTTAAACTGTAGTGTGCAAAAGCAGGACAGGTTCAGGGGGCCTACTTCCAGAGTTCCTGATCTAGTTGGTCTGGATAGGACTCAAGAATGTACATCTCTAACAAGCTCTCAGGTGATGCTGATGCTGCTGATCGTGGACCACACCTTTGAACCCTACTGTTCTCAGTGAGCTTCCGTAACAAGAGCCTTTATTCAACCAGGGTAGCTGGGCTCTAAGTCCAGGTTTCCCACCAATATCATGATGCTTCTTACTCCTCACATGCTCCCCCTGCCAGTCATGGTGCCCACATCAGTTGAGCCTCAACTTGTACTCAGAATCCATCCTGGCACGGCCTTCTTAGCAGCCACAAACAACTAACCAGAGTTAGTGGTGTTGGTGGTAAAGAACTCACCCACCAATGTAGGAGACATAAGAGACACAGGTTCAATCCCTGGGTCAGGAAGATCCCCTGGAGAATGGCATGGCAACCCACTCCAGTATTCTTGCCTGGAGAATTCCACAGAGACAGAAACCTGGAGGGCTACAGTCCATAGGGTTGTAAAGTGACTCAGCATGCACACACACACATGCACAATATATACATATAATGTTATCTGTCATCTTTGAGTTGGTGGAATGGGCACTGGTCTAAAATCCAGAGAACCTGGCCTTAATGACCAGGCCATAAACTGGCTTCCCTGATGGCTCAGTTGGTAAAGAATCTGCCTGCAATGTGGGAGACCTGGGCTTGATCCCTGGATCGGGAAGATCCCTCAGAGAAGGGAATGGCAACCTACTCCAGTATTCTTGCCTGGAGAATGCCATGGACAGAGGAGCCTGGCAGGCTACGGTCCATAGGATTACAAAGAGCTGGACACAACTGAGCGACTTTCACTTTTAGGCTATTAACTAGATGTGGGGGCACCAGATGAGATTCTTTAACCTGCCTAAATATGTACAAATTCTACAATAATATGAGGCCTTTTGTATTGTATGATGTTGAATTCAGAGAGGTGACAGAACTTATTAAAGTGGATAAAGTGAAAATTGTAGCCTGTGATGGTAAAAATACTGGTTCCAGAATGACTAGGAAAAAATAGTTTTTTATATCATCGTCTGTTATTCACCTCTCTTAAAAGAGAAGCATAGAAGAGACTTTTTAAAAAATTTGTTTTGCCCTGTGCTATAATATCAGAGAATTTCAGTAGAAAGAAGTTTATAACTCCAAACCCTCTTACATTACCTTTATGATACAGCACAAAGAAACAGAACATTTTAAAAATGATGAATCAAATGTTGTTGCCTTTCTAAAAGCATTCTTCGATAAATTCATTTTAAAATTAAAAAAACAAGTTTCCTCACCTGTCAAATGAGAGGGCTGAACTGGGTCAATGGTTCTCAATTGGGATGACTCTAAGAATCACATTGTATTATTGTATTAGTTTGCTCAGGTTGCCATGAAAAAATGCCATAGGCTGGGTGACAAACAACAGAAATTTATTTCTCACCCTTCTGGAGGCTGGAATTCCAAGATCAAGGTGTTGGCTGATTCGGTCCCCGGTGGCAACTTTCTTCTTGCCTGGCAGACAGTGACTTCTTGCCATGTCAGTTCTGGGGGCAAGAAGTCTGAGATCAAGATTGTCAGCAGGTTTGGTTTCTTCTGAGGCCTCTCTGTTTGACTGGCAGACAGCCACCTTCTCTCTGTCCTCACATGGTTGTTTATCTGTGTATATGCATGTCTTGTGTCTCTTTTTAAATGGGCACAAATCCCACCATGTGGGTCCCACCCTCATGGCTTCACCTAAACCCAATTACCTTCAAAAAGCCCACCTCAGTGCATCATCACAGGCTTTCCAGGCAGTGCCAGGGATAAAGAACCTGCCTGCCAATGCAGGAAGACATAAGAGATGTGGGTTTGATTCCTTGGTCAGGAAAATCCCTTGGAGGAGAGTACGGCAACCCAATCCAGTATTTTTGCCTGGAGAATACCCATGGACAGAGGAGCCTGGTGGGCTACAGTCCACAGGGTCACAAAGAGTTGGGCACGAATGAAGTGGCTTAGCATGCACGCACGCATGCATCATCACATTGGGTTTAGGGCTTCAACATATGAATTTGAGATGGGGGGACACATTTCAGTCCATCACACATATGAATAGTTTCTGTAAAGTACAGCTTCCTGGGTCTTTCCTCCAGAGGTTCTAATTTGGTCTGTTTTGGGCAGTATACAGAAATTTTTTTTAGCAGCTACACTACATGAGTCTCAGGCTCACTCAGGCTTGAGAAGCTCTGGGTAAGTTGCTCACTGAGTTTCCTGACTCCCAGGCCATGAGCTTTGGGCCCTTAGGAATCCAGCAGCTGCTTGCTCACCTCTCTGCATAAGCACTTCACCCATCCCACTCATAGCTGCTGACACTGGATGGAGAGCCTGACTTACTAGGATTCACATCTCTAACCTAGGACTTTTCTTAGAGCAGGGCATACAGTAGGCATATAATCAATGTTTATTGAGGGCCTTGTCCAGCACTCTTTCTAATTTTAAAAGTGTAGATTTGAAATGTGTAGATCATTTTTGAAGAGCTCTCAGAGGGGTTATGTGACATTATCTAGGAAAAAGGCAGTACAGCTGCCTTTGTTTTACTGTCCAGGAGGTTTAAACAACAGAGAGTACATTTCCATTTCCCTCTTTGCCTGAGCAGTGGAAAGCAAAACAGCTTGAGCTGTGACTAGAAAATGAATATACACAGGCACAAAGAACAGACCTCCTTCTCTTAGCCCTCTGGCCAGCTGCTTCTTTCTTTTATTCCCTCCTGACTACAAAGCCAATAGTTAAAGCAAATAAAGGATGATAAAACTGAGACTTCATTAGGACAGTATAACCCAAGAGAAAATGAGAAGTGGTTTTTTTTTTTTTACATTTTTTAATTCTGTGAGGAATAATGAAGCAAGGAAAGGGAAGGGAATGTGAGAATAAGAGGAAGAAGACAGCAATGCAAAGTAGTTGATCTGCTACGTAGCAAATTACAAGTCATATGTGTGAAAAATCACAATGAGATAGAATTACATATCTGTTAGAAGAGTGAGTATAAAAAACTGACAATATTAAATGCTGTTGATAATTCAGAAAAACTGGATGTCTTTCAGATATTACTTATGGGAATGTAAAATGGCATAGCCATTCTGAAAAATAGTTTAGCAATTTCTTACAAAACTAAACATACCTTATAAGCCAGCCATTGCACTCCTGGGCATTTCTCTCAGAGAAAATAAAATTTATGTCCACACAAAAACATGTACAGGAGTCTTTATACTAGCTTTATTTGTTGTAACCAAAAATTGTAAACAACCCAAATATCATCAATGGATAAATGTGTAAACATACTAGAATATTCAAACCATTGCTGACTTTAAAAATGTACAATGTAAGAGTTCTGAGTTAAGATTTATTTGGGGCAAAATGAGGATGATAGCCCGGGAGACAGCATTTCTGAGAGCTCTGAGAAATTGCTCCAAAGAGGTAGGGGAAGTTCAGGATATATGTGATTTTGGGAGAGGGGGAGTACATGCAATCAAGCACATATTTTTGCAGCCATGAAGGAATGTGGTGCTTTTCTTGATATGAAGAGATGCAAGAACTGGGCTTATAAAAGTATCTCCTGAAAATATGTAACTATCTGAAGACCTGTTCTGCCAGTTTTCTGGAACACAGAGTGCCTCATTCCTGATCTCCACCCTGAACTCCCAGCAGGGCTTGTTGAAGATCAGCAGCCATGACAGCAGGTTTGATTTAATCCTTGTAAGGATACATGGCGAGCACCCATGGCAAGTGCCAGTTTGTAGTTGACACCACAGAATACAAAGTGAAAATGTTGGTCAACTATTAATACATGCAACAAGTAGGATGGATCTCAAGGTAATAATGAGATCCATTATTAATAGTTAAAAAAAAGCAATCTCAAAGTGTTTCATACTATATGATTCCACTTATATAATATAATATTTTTGAAATGACAAAAATCATAGAGATGGAGAGGAGATTAGTGGTTATAGTGTGTGTGCTTAGTCAATCAGTCGTGTCTGACAACTTGCAACCCTATGGACTGTAGTCTGTCAGACTCCTCTGTCCATCTGGTTTTCCAGGCAAGAATACTAGAGTAGGTTGCTGTTTCCTTCTCCAGGGGATCTTCCTGACTCAGGAATCAAACCCGCATCTCCTGAGGCTCCTACATTGTCAGGCATATTCTTTACCACTGAGCCACCTGGGAAGCCCATGATTGTAATGGTGATTACACAAATCTACACATGTAATAATACAAGTGTAAAGAGCTACATATACATGCAGATGAATGCATGTAAAACTGATGAAATCAGAATAAGATCTGGGATTGTACTAATGTAAATTTCTTGGTTTTGATACTGTACTACACATAGGTAAGATGTATCGGGTGAAGTTGGGTGGAGGATACACAGGACTTCAGTACGATTTTTGCAATCTCTCGTGAACCTATACTTAGTTTAAAAAAATTCTTGAATAGAAAAATAAATATATAAGGAATGCACTTTCTCTCATTGGAAATTCATTATAATTACTCAGAAAGCAATTTAATTTTTCTCTTTTGGAGTAGCATGCACCATCTTTGGGTCTTCAGTATAATTGTTAGTCACCTTAAAAGGCTAACATTATATAGAAGAGATAGCCCAGAAATAAACTCTCTCACATATAGTCAAATGATTTTTGACAAGGGTGTCAAGACCATTCAATGGGGAAAGTATATTCTTTTCAACAAATGGTGCTCAGGAAATCTACATGGAAAAGGCTGAAGTTAGAGCCTTCCCTTATGTCATATGTAAAAAATTAGCTCAAAATGGATCCAAGATCTAAGTGTTTAAGAGTTAAAATTATCAAACTCTTAGTAGAAAACATATAGAAAAGCTTCATTTGGCAATGATTTCTTGACTATGACACCAAAACCAGAGGCAGTAAAATAGATAAATTGGACTTCATCAAAGTTAAAAAGTTTTGTGTGTCAAAGGAAAACAGAGTGAAAAGGTAACCCACAGAATGGGAGAAAATATTTATCAGATACCTGATAATGAATGAATATCCATAATCTATAAATAACTCCTACAACTTAACAGCAAAAAACCCTAATAACCAAGTTCTTCTTTTAAAAAAAAAAAGCACAAAGAACTTGAATAGACATTTCACCAAAGAAAATATGCAAATGACCAAAAAGTACATGAAAAGATGCTCAACATCACTAATCATTAATCAAACGCAAATCAAAACCACATTGTGATACCACTTCACACTCATTAAGGTTTTTACTAAGAAAAAACAAAACAAAAGATAAAATTGGAAACTTGTGCTTTGCTGGTATAATATAAAATAGTGCAGGCTCTGTGGAAAATGGTATGGTTAGTTCAAAGAAAACGCCAAAATTAAACAGAATTATCATATGATTCAGCAATTTCACTTCTGGGTATGTACCCTCAAGAATTAAAAGCAAGGGCCTGAACAGGTATTTGTATACCCACGGTCATAGAGGCATTATTCCCAATAGCCAAAAAATGAAAACAATTCAAATATCTGTTGACAGGTAAATAGATAAATAAAATGTTGTATATACACACAATGAATTTAGCCTTAAAAAGAAATGAAATTCTGACATACGCTACAACATGGATGAATCTTGAAGACATTATGCTAAAAAACTGGACACAGAGGACAAATACTGTATGATTCCATTTGTGTGAGGTACCTAGAGGAGGCAAAGTCATCAAGGAGGACAGTGGTTACCAGAAGCTGGGGCAGGAGAAGTGGGAATTACTGTGTAATGGGTATCAGGTTTCAATTTGGCAAGATGAGAAGTTCCGGATGTTGGGGATGGTTGTTCAATAATGTGAATGTACTTCATACTACTTAACTTTAAAATGGTAAATTTGTGTTGCTAGTGGTAAATGGCACCCCACTCCAGTACTCTTGCCTGGCAAATCCCATGGACGGAGGACCCTGGTAGGCTGCAGTCCATGGGGTCGCTAAGAGTCGGACACGACTGAGCGACTTCACTTTCACTTTTCACTTCCATGCATTGGAGAAGGAAATGGCAACCCACTCCAGTGTTCTTGCCTGGAGAATCCCGGGGATGGGGGAGCCTGGTGGGCTGCCATCTGTGGGGTCGCACAGAGTCGGACACGACTGAAGTGACACAGCAGCAGCAGCAGCAGCAGTGGTAAAGAATCCATCTGCCAAGGCAGAAGACACTGGTTTAATCCTTGGGTCAGGAAGATCCCTTGGAGTCAGAAATGGCAACCTTCTCCATTCTTCTTTCACGGAAAATTCCTTGGACAGAGGAGCCTGATGGGCTACAGTCCATAGGGTCATAAAGAGTTGGACACAGCTGAGCACACACAATATTTTTAAGGAGTATTACTAGAGACAGAGTCTCACACATGCATAAGTCAAACTTTGTCAGATTTTTCCCTTCATTCTCTATTTCTTTCAGTCCTCAAGAAAAGTGTTTTGTCACAGGCTCAAGAAAAAAAAGAACAGGATTTATGACAAACTGAAATGATGCCAAGCAACAATTAGAAAACCACATTGTGATACCACTTCATACTCATTAAGGTTTTTATTAAGAAAAAACAAAAATTATGCTGTGGTTTTGAGCATAGTATTTGCAGTCCTGTGCATTTCAACTTAAAATCACTATTCCTGCCTCCTCAAACAGTTGAGTCTGACAGGGCTCTGAATCCTTCCTAGAATGACCTCTGTTCTCTTCTCCATCTGTTCAAAGATAGCCTTTCTCCAGATCTCGCTCACATTCCAACTTCACTGTGACAAGTTAATTCAGTGACTTCTCCCTCTCTTCTGCTCACCTGGAACACTTCTTGTCCAGACCCATTTTTGGCATCTGTATTTTTAAGATAGATTTACAAGGAAAAATTTCAAATTCCTTCAATCAGTGTGTAAGATCCTCAAGGCACAAACCATATCATTCATCTTTTTTCACCACCAAGTCATTCAGTGTTGTGATTTTCACAGAGTGGGTACTTAGTTGGGACTGGAATCCATGTCTTTTAAGTTCCCACTTTTTCTTTTACTTACCAGAGCTGCCTAATGGTATGTCTATTGATGTGTGTAGAAATAATAAATGTCAATCACGATATTCCACATACAGATGAAACCAATTAATGGTAGAAATAACCTTGCATGGTTCAAATTGGCAGGTCTTCGGGTTGAGAACATCTTCCTGCTGAATGAGCTGAGATGTAGATGACTGTTTGTGATGTGGAAATAAACAAAGACCACCCACAGAGAATAAACAAAGACTATTTATTCAGAACTGGCTCCAGCAAGAGGGTCAGCCACTATCACTCACATTTGGCAGAGACTCAAAGACAGGCAGAAGAGTTGCAAAGCTTTATAGTTGTAGGAAAAAGGAAAGGCTTCAGGTGTTCCTGTCTGGAGACCCTGGGCCTGGGGAAGCCAGAAGAGTGACTAGAAGCGGGGCTTCCTAATGTAGTTCATTGGGGTGTTAATTTGGCTTTTGCTTCTAAGACCTCTTTGGTCTTAAGCTGGAAGTAGAGACAAAAGTTAGGGGAGCTGTCAGTTCTTAATAAAGTCCTGGCTGTTCTGAACTGACTTCTGCAGTTTATTTTTTGGCTTCCTGGACCAGTGGCTAGAGAGAGTGGTATGACTTCCTGTAAGCATTATAGATAGCAGGCTGCCTGTGGGTCGGTATCCTAGGTGGGTGATGCAGATTGTGGATCAGAGTTCTATTTTTATATATGGTCTGGCCATTGCCTGCTTGTGTCTTCTGTCTCTCAGTGGTTATACTTAGGGAAATTGACCACATCTTGGTCTCTGAATAAACAACACAATCCTTTCCAAGACTGAAATGAAGAGGCACATTCAAGAACCATGCCTCCATCTCCGGAAGAGCAGATCCTATGCTGTATACTCTGTCCCCACAAGACTTTCTTAAACACTACTTTTCTTATGTTAATTCCCTGCTTTAAAAATGTGCACTAATGCTGGATTGAGCTAACCGTGCTGTGTCTGCCATGCTCAGCCAATCTTTGCTTCCCTCCTCCCCACTGCTTCACTCAGATGGGAATCCTTGCCTCCCCCCACTAGCCCTGTGCTTATCTTACTTCCTTGCCCTTTCCTCCATGGCTTCCCCCTTCCTGGAATGCTTTCTGCTTGCTTCTCCAAACCCACCACTTGTATGAACCATCTCCTCATGCTCTGGTGATATCAGCATATTTTCCAAATCCTGAAAGGCTGGACTTGCATTCCTCACTGGGGGGCTGTCAGTGGCTTCACATCAGAGTCTTGCCTGGGAAAGCTGGTTAAAATGCAGTTATGGGTCTTCCCTCAGAGATTCTGATTTGCTAGGTCTGGGTAGGAGGGGGAAGTCATATTTGAGCTGGAAGGAACAAGAGGGAAGAATACTTTGAATAAACGGCTTATGGGTAGGAAAACACAATCGGAGTGTGTATGTGTGCATGTGTGCTAAGTTGCTTCAGTCGTGTCTGACTCTCAGCAATCCTATGGACTATAGCCTGCCACACTCCTCTGTCCATGAGGCTCTCCAGGCAAGAATACTGGAGTGGGTTGCCATTTCCTACTCTAGGAGATCTTCTCAGGGATCGAACCTGCATCTCTTATGTCTCTTGCATTGGCAGGCGAGTTGTTTATCACTAGCACCGCCTGGGAAGCCTGTGTGTATGTGCACATATTCCATATTGGGGAAGAACTGTGACAGACTTAGAAATGGACCAAAAAGATAACTGAGTGTCTTCAAATGGAAAACCAGGCATTGTCTGGCACACTCGTCTAGATTATTGGATTCCAAACAGGGAGGCCTGGCGTGCTGCGATTCATGGGGTCGCAAAGAGTCAGACACGACTGAGCGACTGAACTGAACTGAACTGATAGGGTCTCTGCTCCTCTCACTGTCTTTGAACTTTTCAGAACTCTAAAAATTGGAGATAACTGATAGCAGTGCAAACAAATTTTGCACATGGGTGGAGACCCCACTGATTTCCCTCCCAACTGTAGAGGAAGTAACTTGTTCATCCTTTGAGAAAATTCATTTCTGTATTCTTGATGGCCTATATGTATGCTGGTTGTTTGGGTTCTCCTTTAAACCAGTTCTAACATCTCACCGAGTCTCTCATTAATTAATAAGTTAGATAAAGTCCTTGGCACACGTTCATTTTATTAATATATAGGATTCCCCTGCTATCTGAAGTGGAGCATTCTTCATGAAAACTTTCATAAGCTGAAATGGCGAAAAATAAAGAAGCATCCTGCTAATGGATGCATGAAATAAATCTCGATAAAGCACAGAGGCTCACTGACGCAACTGAGAGCTATGAGGGCTTGATGCTGAGACGCTGAGTGTAGTTCCTGGGAAGGGAGCTTGGGGGCGCCACTCTTGCTGCTTGGGGTTGGCACTGCTTCTATAACTATTTGTTGTGGAACAAACACTGTGCACTATTTTGCTTTTTACCTTTTCCCATAAGAGCCAAAATCCTCTTTGGATTTCTTTCAGTTAGCAAAAACAGGTACTCAAGTAGGCCTTTAATAAAAAGAGTGACCTAAAGTGAACTTTTGAAAAGTGGGGGACACCTGCAGTTCTTTGAGTCTTGGTTTTCCCCTGTAAAAAGTTCTCTTTCACACATACGTGTGCACACACACACACATCGTTACTGCTTAGTTGCTAAGTTGTGTCCAACTCTTTTGTGACCTCATAGACTATAGGCTGCCAGGCTCCTCTGTCCATGAGATTTCCCAGGCAAGAATATTGGAGTGGGTTGCCATTTTCTTTTCCAGGGATCTTCCCTACCCTGTAGTCTACATATACATGCGTGCATGCCAAGTCGCTTCAGTCATGTCTGATTCTTTGTGACCACCAGGCTCCTCCGTCCATGGAATTCTCCAGGCAAGAATGGGTTGCCCTGCCCTCCTCTGGGGATCTTCTCAACCCAGAGATGGAACCCGCGTCTCCCAGGGATCAAACCTGCGTCTCTTGTGTCTCCTGCATTGGCAGGTGGGTTCCTCACCACTAGCGCCCCCTAGGAAGCCCCTGCGTATACATACAAAGGCCCTATTTGGCTCAGCCATCTCACCCTGGGTTAAATGGTTTAGTTTCATGGGAAAGACAGATTGGGAACTACTGAAAGGCCAAAACATGCAACTGGGGTTTACTGGATAATTTGCTTTTAAAATGGTCATTCAAAATGCTGGCATCATCATTTTATAACTATTCACCCGTCTCAGATGCCTTTGAGTAAGAATGAGTAGGTAGTGTTCCTCTTAGCTTTTCTGTACATCTCTGGGAGCTTGCCTCTGAAAATCTCAAAGTGCCACGCAAGAGAAAGCATCAGACGTTCTCACTGCTCTCTCTCAGAGTGTAGTCACAAAATATCTTGACTCTTTAATCTGCAGGAGGCCAGGGAGAGTCTGTCTCAGGATCCCTCCTGGAATGCCTTCCTCCTCCTCCTGGATCTCATTTGGCCAGGCGACTGGCTGCTTTGCCATCCAGAAGCCAGCAGCATGAGCACACCAAAGGACACCCACCCGCCTCTCCTGGTCCTGCACTGCTTCGTTCCGCTTCTGGTCCTTGTTGTAAGAGCATTAGGCAAAAGGTCCAGGTGCTGCCTGCACCTTTCATCTTTCAACTTTTCATGGATGAAGACTCTCCTTGACCACACTTTGGTAATATTCATCTGAACTCTCTTCTTGATGAGGCCTCATCCTTGGGCCTGTCTTCGGCCCACCCCAGGCTGTTTTATTAATAGCAGGAATCCTGCTGATCAGTTTAGAGAGAATCCCAGCACCCTTGGTATCTGATCACCCTGGCCTGCCTTCAGCAAGAACCTTAAGTTGGTTTAGGAAGAATCCCCCTACCCTTGCTGTCTCTGCTGAGTACTTTTCTATCCACTGACCTCCTCACTCTGCTCCATTGCTGTAAATCCCTAGCTGTCTTAGCTGTATTCAAAGTTGAGCCCCATGTCTCTTCCTTATTGCCATAGTCATGATGCCTCTTGCTTCAGTCCTGAAGTCTTACTTTACTATTAACAAGGGTAAGAAAAATTTTTTTGTGTACCATCACTAGGGTATGAGCTCAAAGGGCTGACACCCTAAGCAAAGCCAACACAAGCTGACTTGGGCTGCTTTTGGAGACCCACTCACACCAAATCACCATCTCTTCTTTCAAGTCATCCTGTTGTGCATTGGCATCCCTGGAAGAGAATCATCTGTTCGTCTTTTGCTCCTGAGAATCTGCTAATGTTTAAATCGCTGGGACAGCCTGGAGTTAAAGGCCCAGTGAGAGTGTGTTGACTGCTGGACATGGCTGAGGACTGGGCAGCCAGAGGTTCACAGGTCACCTTCCTTCATGGGTTTAGAAGGGCCCTGATGATTTTGTAGCCCACTTTGCAGGGCTCCCTTTGGGAGATAGCTGATTCTTTAGAAGGGGGACATTTAAAACACTCTCATAGAACTCAGTCGACCCCTAAAATGTGTGAGAACAAAAGGGGGTAGGAAATGTGCCTATAACGGCTGAAACAACAAACCATTTTCCTAAAGGGCAAAGAATGATTTCCTATGTGGGAAAGAATTTACAACCTTGGTTGCTTTCTTTTCTGTTTTCTTTTTTCCAGCTTCCTCCTCGTGCAATAAAGGAGATCAGTCTGTCCGGGCGCACCTTCTTCTTGATGAGAGCCTGTCTCTGGGAAAGGGATTGAGCTTCAAGGAACACATAAAAGAAAGTAAAAAACACAACCCAGCCCAGTGCAGTGCCACCACATCCCTGGTGACTGGCAGGACCCTCACCCAGCAGCAGCCTCCGGTGTCCAAGCACCGATCTCAAGGAGAGGGTTTGTGAGTGAGGTCAGCCTAATTAGCCAGGCTAATGTCTGGTTTCCTGGGGAGAGCTTTTGTGAAGTAATTGCCTGCCTTGGGGTCAAAATGCAGTAATTACAGGTCTTTTTTTTTTTTTTTTTTTTTTCTTTTACTAAATGAGATAAACAGCTTTTGAATTCTTCCAGCAAGGAAGCCAATCACACTGAGAGACTTCTCTTTGTGCCCCAGAACTGCAGTGGATATTTTGACAGGTGATTTCAATACCATGAAGCTATTTATTTATTCTGGGCTAGGGACATAAACACAAACATCTTGGCCTACAATTCTATACATTAAAAGACTATCAGACTCTGTCAGAACCAAATGTGGGGGTTTTGTGGCCAAGGGTCCACTTAAAATGCTGACGTAGGAAAATAAGGTTGGTAGATATTTTGAGCTAAAGCAGAAATTCCATCACAGTTTTAAAGTTAGCAGAGAAGCAGAGCCATCCATGTAAACCAGCTCCCTTTCTCCTAGTTATTTGCTTATTTTCTCTGTTAAAATCAACAACCAACAGTCTGGGAAGACTGTGGAAAGTTAATAAAGCAGGAAACGTTGTTTCCATCTCCAGAGGTGGACAATAGAGGCAGGCAGACCGAATTAAGTCTGAGCACAACAGAAACATATTTTTACCAGTCCCAGTTGAGGTGAGGGTGACTGACCCCAGAGTGTGAATAAACTGGTGTGGAGACCCAGAAATAGGAAATGGAGATATGTCTTATAAATAAAATGTGTGCCATTTCGAGGATTGTGTTGCTTCCTGGGGTCCCCCCACCCCACCCCATCGGCAGCCAGCTGGCTAACCCTAGTTGGTAACCCAAAACCCATGTGTTGCTCATAGACTGACAGTATCAATATCACTGGGGAGTTTGCTTGAAATGCAGAGTCTCAGGCCCCTGGAGCCCTCCTGAGTCACAATCTACATTTGTGTAAATTGAACTATAGTTGATTTACAGTAAATACTGGGTTAGTTTCAGGTGTACAGCAAAGTGCATAATCCATAGTTTAATGTGATCCCCAAGGGTTCCTACAATTAGTCAAGATTGAGAAGCTCCGGCTTAAATTACCCTGGGATAATAGGAGTGGCTCATTTTGAGCAAAGACATTGAGACGGCCTCAGGGTGGGGACAGACGTGAATAGGTAAGTACTGGGTGGTGACCTACAACATTTTGGTCTCTTCAGAAGACAAGTGATTTGTACATGACTATAACCTACTTTTTAAATTAAAAAAACCTCAGTTGCACATGTGAATTCCAGCCACCACCTACTCATATCCCTCCCTGTTCTCCCTAGGCAACATGACACCCAAAGGTGAAGGATATAGGCTCACTCCATCCCCAAATCTATTGGTGCAACTTGGCACTATAGGTCAACCACTTTTTGAACGTGTGGCTGGGGCACGTCTGTTATCACTTCTCTCCGCATGTCTTTGGAGGAAGGGTCATTCATACGGAATCCTGGTAATTAACAACGTAGGTCACTCTCTCTATATCACCACAAACCTTAATGATTAGAAAGAACTGCCTGCTGAGATGCGGTCAGAAGGAGGTGCAGTTCAGACCGTTTCCAAATCCCACATCAAATGCACCAAATTGTGGCTTGGAGCTCTGCAGAGCTTACCTACTGGATTCCTCTCATATTTTTCTATTATATGTGTGAGAGTTTTAAAGACTGCCTTAAGACAGTGTCAGCAAAGGTAGGCAACCCCTTATGACATAGAGCATGGATGTTTTCAACCATTTAAAGACATTGATTGAGCTCAACTCACAGTATTGTGTAGCTTGCATCTACACACTAAAACCAAGACCTCAACCAGCAGTCAGCAATCCCTATGGAAAAGGAAGGAATTAAATTCAGTTCAGTTCAGTCACTCAGTCGTGCCCAGCTCTTTGCGACCTCATAGACTGCAGCATGCCAGGCTTCCCTGTCCATCACCAACCCCCGGAGCTTGCTCAAACTCATGTCCATCGAATCGGTGATGCCATCCAACCATCTCATCATCTGATCATCCCCTTCTCCTCCCACCTTCAATCTTTCCCAGCATCAGGGTCTTTTCGAATGTCAGTTCTTCACATCAGGTGGCCAAAATATTGGAGTTTCAGCTTCAGCATCAGTCTTTCCAATGAATATTCAGGTCTGATTTCCTTTAGGATTGGCTGGTTTGATCTCCTTGCAGTCCAAGGGACTCTCAAGAGTCTTCTCCAACACACAATAGTATTTCCATTATTTTAATTGTATTTTAGAACTTGAAAGTCAAAATGTTTCTAAAGCCTTCTGAAAATGTTACTCCAAAATCACCCTTTATCATGAAAATTCTAGCTGATGACACACATCCTATTCCTGAAATCAGAGCTCTTCTCCAAGCTATCCTCAAGGGAATCTATTCTTAATTCTGCATAGAATACACAAGCATTATCTATTCAGGCAAATAGATGGAGAAACAGTAGAAACAGTGACAGGCTTTATTTTCTTGGGCTCCAAAATCACTGCAGATGGTGACTACAGCCATGAAATTAAAAGACACTCCTTGGGAAAAAAGCTGTGACAAATCTATAACCTATAGCATATTGAAAAGGAGAGGTATTACTTTGCCACAAAGGTCCATCTAGTCAAAGCTATGGTTTTTCCAGTAGTCATGCATGGATGTGAGAGTTGGACTATAAAGAAAGCTGAGAGCTGAAGAATTGATGATTTTGAACTGTGGTGTTGGAGAAGACTCTTGAGAGTCCCTTGGACTGCAAGGAGATCCAACCAGTCCATCCTAAAGGAGATCAGTCCTGGGTGTTCACTGGAAGGACTGATGCTGAGGCTGAAACTCCAATACTTTGGCCACCTCATGCGAAGAGTTGACTCATTGGAAAAGACTCTGATGCTGGGAGGGATTGGGGGCAGGAGGAGAAGGGGACGGCAGAGGATGAGATGGCTGGATGGCATCACCGACTCGATGGACATGATTTTGAGTGAACTCCAGGAGTTGGTAATGGACAGGGAAGCCTGGCATGCTGCAGTCTATGGGGTCACAAAAGTTGGACACAACTGAGCAACTGAACTGAAATGATCTACTCAGGACTCTCTGCCTGGGTATGGAAAGGAAGTATCACCAAGTGCTAGCTGTTGGGCATATGTAAGCCACAATACTAAACAGGGTAAAGAGTATTCTTCATTCAACAATTGTTTATTTAGTACATAATGTCTAGATACTGATCAATGAATAAATAGCAGTTAGAATTCTGTAAATGTCTTCTATCAGGCAATGCTCTGTGCAGTTCTCGCTTGTTATCTAATTTAACTGTAAAATAAACCCATGAGAAAGATTTTGTAGACTTGAAGGCTGACAGCCCTAAAGTCCAAATAATTTGTGTTAGGTCACGTATCTATTAATTGGTGGAGCTGAGATTCAGACCTACGGAGTTATTGCATGTGTTGGTACTCTTAATCCTAATACAACCCATGTCTCCAGGAAGACTAGCCCTACCTTTGCTCTCATGATACTTACTATCTTCACAGGGAAGATAGATATTAAACCAGTAATTGCAAGTCTGATGAGTTTTACAAAAGGTTGCTATGGAAGCATTTCAGTAGAGGACTGAAGATTTCCTGAAGAAGTCATAAATTTAAGTTGCAGTTGAGGACTCCAGGGTTAGAGTTTCCATAGTGAGGACAGAGCATGAAACTGGAGCAACCTAATTAGGGGAAGCCTGGGTGAGCTATGGTAATGATGTTGAATTTTGTTTGAAAAGTAAAGAAAGGCTGTTAAACTCAGGGAGAGGATGACCCAATCCAACTAAAACAATAGCAGGGCTGGGGCTTGGAGCTGGGTGGTTTGGAGGTGGTAAGGGAGGCCTCAGCGGGAGACTGTTGCAGTAAGGGTGGTGATGGCTGGGCCAGAGTGTTGGCCATGGGGATGGGACACATGGTCATGAGATGTGATCATTGGAACTTGATTTAACTTGAGGAGCAAGAGAAAGGAGTTTGGGTTCTAAGATATAAAACACAAACAGTAGAGTTAAATACAGACTCGTTGATTTGATAAAGTATAATCAGGTATACAAATCATACTGTAGAGTCCCTCCTTCAGGTTTTATCACCCACACTATGAACCTGGCAGCCTGCAAAGAGGTTGATATGCATTTTATCATTAATCTTCATAGCAACCCTGTGACGCTAGCACTGCTGTGATTCCCATTTTACAGATGAGGTAGGTGAGGCTTAGGAGGATTAAGCAGAGGGCCCAAGGTTATAAGAAAAGTGGTAACTGCTGCTGCTGCTAAGTCGCTTCAGTTGTGTCTGACTCTGTGCGACCCCATAGACGGCAGCCTACCAGGCTCCCCCATCCCTGAGATTCTCCAGGCAAGAACACTGGAGTGGGTTGCCATTTCCTTCTCCAATGCATGAAAGTGAAAAGTGAAAGTGAAGTTGCCCAGTCGTGTCCGACTCATAGCGACCGAATGGACTGCAGCCTTTCAGGCTCCTGCATCCGTGGGATTTTGAGTAGGGTGCCATAAACAGCACTAAAGCTCTAGTTTTTATCTGATTCCGCAAACCACAGTCTTCATGTCTCTGTTTCCTGAACCTATCTGATAAGACTCACCTGGGATATTTGTTGAATGAATGTGTTGCAGGGCTCCACCCCTGGATGGCTGAGTGAGTGAGTCTGGGGCCCAGGATCTGCGTGTTCACAGGCCTGTCACCAGGCCACTCTGGGTGCCACTGACCCACACTGATTAGGAAGCAGAAGGCAGGGGCAGGAGGTCAGCATGGTCACTTTCTAATGGGTCCTGGGTCAGTCATTTTGCTCTCCTCTTAGCAGTATTTCTCATTTGCCTTCTCCTTTACCTTCACTCTGCTTAGTGCTAGTCACTGAATTAATCACAACTTGGAATTTTATTGTATTATGTATTGATTGGTTGTCCAGAAGCCCCTCTAGAACATAAATCCTAAGAGGGTAGGCCCAGCTGGCTCCTGAAACGTGCCAAGACTGACCCTGTTTTCCATGCTCTCCTCTTACTCTGGACCATGAGAGCCCTGGGCTGGTTCCCTTCCTTCCTTCCATTCACCCTCCCCTGGCCAGGCTCCATCCTGAGCCTGTGTGATCTCTGTGAGACTCCCGTCAATCCTTTGCTCTTAGTCCTTAGAACAAGACAAGCTGTGCTTTGGCCCTGACCTCCCCTTCCTTCCTCCCTCGTTCCCTTGACTTCAGCCAGACACACTGTCTCCCAGTCACCCCAAGTGGTATCTTTGAATTACCCCAGGTAGTCTGAGCCATCGAGGGTCACAAATGAAGCTCCAAAAGAGACCTTCCTGGAGGTACCAGTGCTGCCCTCCGGCTGTGCCCTGTGGAGGCAGCAAGGCTGGCAGTCATGCTCTCAGGTGGACACTCCTCTGCCCACTTCCTTTCTGGACTACTGCTGAGCCCTTTAGGAGAGGGCTGCTTGCTCAACGGCTTGCAGAGAGGCTATGCTGCTGACGAGGGATAGAAGGCTCGAGAAGGTGTCCTGAGCAGGCGGTCAGGAGGGCTGCTGGCCGTCCTGGTGGGGAGCCATGGGCGGGTGGGCAAGGGGAGGTGGGGGGAATGCAGGGAGGCCTCCTGCATGCACAGAGCTCTGCCGTGGCTGCTCCCTGGGTGGCCCAGCCTGTTGTGCTCTGTGGAGTTGAAAGAAAACTGCAGGGTGGAGGGACCTTGCTTCTCAGGGCCTTGACCACGGCTTACACCACACATGGCTAAAGTACACAGACGATTAGCAATCAAGGGAAGGACCTCCCTGCGAGAGAAAATGACACAGGGGTTACTTCTCTGTAAACAGCTCCAGAAAAAGCACCGGTTCCTTTTACTGGCTCTTTACTTCCTTTGAGAAGCTGCAAATGTACCCACTGAGTGCTTTAGCTCTCAGCTCTGCAACGTAGAGGAGGGACGCACACACAGACACACACACTCACTCGCAAACTGATACAACCTCCCAAATAGAAGAAAACCCCGAAGCCTACCAGGGTTCTCAGCAGCTGTGCCCTGAGAGTGGATCCCCTGATTCACAGAACCAGTGGTGCCTGAAACAAAACATGGGTTTCCCTCCGGGTGATGCACGCAGTCCTGGTGGCTGGTGCGGTGGCATTCTTTGAAGGGGTGTTGTCCCAAAACCTCTGCTCTCTAAGAATAGTCCTGGAGAACCAGCCTTAGCTGCGCACTCATTCTTGAAGCAGTTACTTTGATCAGTCCAGGGCCTGGGGCTCTCCAGCCTTCTGGGACCTGTGTTCACTGCCTGGTGGAGGAGGGGCCATGATGGACAGACTGCCTCCCTCCCCTCTGACCAGCCTGCAGGAAGATGGAGTTCCAAAGGAGAAGTGATTGAATACACTTTAGAACCATAGACCTGCTTGTAAGAGTCCATAGTCCCACAAAACAAATTGTAAAGAAAAAAAGTTAAAGTTGGTTATATTTTTTGGGGAATAGCTTCAAAGCAGAGATGAATATACCAGTCTAAGAGAAGGCTGTTGTAAGCAGTAGTGACATTTCTGCAACTTCTAATGAATATCCTTTGGTCAGAAATTAGGGGACCCTCTGAGATTGAGTCGGAGGCTTGGTTTCTATTTCCTATTCAAATTTTGGTCTGTCTGATGAAATAATACAAAGGAACCAGATGTGGTCCCTTTGTAACATTTGCTGATTATACCGGAGGATTTGCCTGCAAGGTTGTTCCACCTGGGGCAGGGTCTGGATTATCGTTAGCAACTTTGGGGACCTTTCTAACTTGGGTTAAAACTGCCTAGGCCATCTAGAAGAAAAAAATAGTGTGTTTACACATGGCAGACTTCAAATACATTATTGAATAATTCTGCAGGCATGAATCTGAATATTCCTTGATGTGTAAGTTTGTGCTCAGTTCAGTTCACTCACTCAGTTGTGTCTGACTCTTTGCGACCCCATGGACTGCAGCAAGCCAGGCTTCCCTGTCCATCACCAATGCCTGGAGCTTACTTAAACTCATGTCCATAGAGTCATTGATGCCATCCAACCATCGCATCCTCTGTCATCCCCTTTTGCTCCAGCCTTCAATCTTTCCCAGCATCAGGGTCTTTTCAAATGAATGAGTTCTTTGCATCAGGTGGCCAAAGTATTTGACTTTCAGCTTCAAGATCAGTCCTTCCAATGAATATTGAGGACTCATCTCCTTTAGGATGGACTGATTGGATCTTATTGCTGTCCAAGAGACTTTCAAGAGTCTTCTCCAACACTACAGTTCAAAAGCATCAATTCTTCAGCACTCAGCTTTATGGTCCAACTCCCACATTCATACATGACTACTGGAAAAAGCATAGCCTTGACTAGACGGACCTTTGTTGGCAAAGTAATGTCTCTGCTTTTTAATATAATGTCTAGGTTGGTCATAACTTTCTTCCAAGGAGCAAACGTCTTTTAATTTCATGGTTGCAGTCTTCATCTGTAGCGATATTGGAGCCCCCCAAAATAAAATATGTCACTGTTTCCACTGTTTCCCCATCTATTTCCCATGAAGTGATGGGACCAGATGCCATGATCTTAGTTTTCTGAAAGTTGAGTTTTAAGCCAACTTTTTCACTCTCCTCTTTCATCAAGAGGCTCTTTAGTTCTTCTTCACTTTCTGCCATAAGGGTGGTATCATCTGCATATCTGAGGTTATTGATATTTCTCCTGATATTTCAAGATTATTGATAATCTTGATTCCAGCTTGTGCTTCATCCAGACCAACACTTCTCATGGTGTGCTCTGCATATAAGTTAAATAAGCAAGGTGACAATATATAGCCTTGACAGACTCCTTTCCTGATTTGGAACCAGTCTGTTGTTCCATGTCCAGTTCTAACTGTTGCTTCCTGACTTGCATATAGATTTCTCAGGAGGCAGGTAAGGTGGTTTGGTATTCCCATCTCTTGAAGAATTTTCCACAGTTCGTTGTGATCCACATAGTCAAAGGCTTTGATGTAGTCAATAAAGAAGAAGTAGATGTTTTTCTGGAACTGTCTTGCTTTTTCAGTGAGCCAACAGATGTTGGCAATTTGATCTCTGGTTCCTCTGCCTTTTCTAAAACCAGCTTGAACATCAGGAAGTTCACGGTTCACGTATTGTTGAAGCCTGGCTTGAGAATTTTGAGCATTACTTTGCTAGTGTGTGAGATGAGTGCAATTGTGCAGCAGTTTGAACATTCTTTGGCATTGCCTTTCTTTGGGATTGGAATGAAAACTGACCTTTTCCAGTCTTGTGGCCACTGCTGAGATGTCCAGATTTGTTGGAATACTGAGTGTAGCACTTTCACAGCATCATCTTTTAGGATTTGAAATAACTCAACTGGAACTCCATAACTCACCTCTATTAGCTTTGTTCGTAGTGATGCTTTCTAAGGCCCACTTGACTTCGCATTCCAGAATGTCTGGCCCTAGGTGAGTGATCACACCATTGTGGTTATCTGGGTCATGAAGATCTTTTTTGTATAGTTCTTCTGTGTATTGTTGCCACCTCTTCTTAATATCTTCTGCTTCTGTTCGGTCCATACCATTTCTGTCCTTTACTGTGCTCACCTTTGCATGAAATGTTCCCTTGATATCTCTTATTTTCTTGAAGAGATCTGTAGTCTTTCCCATTCTATTGTTTTCCTCTGTGTCTTTGCACTGACCACTGAGGAAGGCTTTCTTATCTCTCCTTGCTATTCTTTGGAACTCTGCATTCAAATGAGTTTATCTTTCCTTTTCTTCTTTGCCTTTCGAGTCTTGTCTTTTCTCAGCTCTTTGTAAGGCCTCCTTGAACAACCATTTTGCCTTTTTGCATTTCTTTCTCTTGGGGATAGTTTTGATCCCTGCCTCCTGTACAGTGTCACAAACCTCCATCCATAGTTCTTCAGGCACTCTATCAGATGTAATCCCTTGAATATATTTGTCACTTCCATTGTATAATTTAAGGGATTTGACTTAGGTCATACCTGAATGGTCTAGTGGTTTTCCCTACTTTCTTCAACATAAGCCTGAATTTGGAAATAAGGAGTTCACGATCTGAGCCACAGTCAGTTCCTGGTCTTGTTTTTGCTGACTGTATAGAGCTTCTCCATCTTTGGCTGCAAAGAATATAATCAGTCTGTTTTCAGTATTGACCATCTGGTAATGTCCAAGTGTAGAGTCGTCTCTTGTGTTGTTGGAAGGTGGTGTTTGCTCTGACGAGTGCGTTCTCTTGGCAAAACTCTGTTAGCTTTTGACCTGCTTCGTTTTGTACTCCAAGGCCAAATTTGTCTATGGGGTCACACAGAGTCGGACACGACTGAAGTGACTAAGCAGCAGTAGCAGCCAGGTATCTCTTGACTTCCTACTTTTGCATTCCAGTCCCCTATAATGAAAAGGGCATCTTTTTTGGATGTTAGTTCTAAAAGGTCTTGTAGGTCTTCATAGAACCGTTCAACTTCAGCTTCTTCAGCGTTACTGGTTGGGGCATAGACTTGGATTACTGTGATATTGAATGGTTTGCCTTGGAAATGAACAGAGATCATTCTGTTGTTTTTGAGTTTGTGTCCAAGTACTGCATTTCGGACACTTTTGTTGACCATGATGGCTACTCCATTTCTCCTAAGGGATTTTTGCCCACAGTAGTAGATATAACGGTCATCTGAGTTAAATTCACCCATTCCAGTCCATTTTAGTTCACTGATTCCTAAAATGTCGATGTTTACTCTTGCCATCTCATGTTTGACCACTTCCAATTTGCCTTGATTCATGGACCTAACATTCCAGGTTCCTATGCAATATGGACTGGAATGAGTGAATTTAACTCAGATGACCATTATATCTACTACTGCGGGCAGGAGTCCCTCAGAAGAAATGGAGTGGCCATCATGGTCAACAAGAGAGTCCAAAATGCAGTACTTGGATGCAATCTCAAAAACGACAGAATGATCTCTGTTCGTTTCCAAGGCAAACCATTCAATATCACAGTAATCCAAGTCTATGCCCCAACCAGTAACACTGAAGAAGCTGAAGTTGAATGGTTCTATGAAGACCTACAAGACCTTTTAGAACTAACACCCAAAAAAGGTGTCCTTTTCATTATAGGGGACTGGAATGCAAAAGTAGTAGCCAAGAAACACCTGGAGTAACAGGCAAATTTGGCCTTGGAATACGGAATGAAGCAAAGCAAAGACTAATAGAGTTTTGTCAAGAAAATGCACTGGTCATAACAAACACCCTCTTCCAACAACACAAGAGAAGACTCTATACATGGACATCACCAGATGGTCAACACCGAAATCAGATTGATTATATTCTTTGCAGCCAAAGATGGAGAAGCTCTATACAGTCAGCAAGAACAAGACCAGGAGCTGACTGTGGCTCAGATCATGAACTCCTTATTGCCAAATTAAGACTTAAATTGAAGAAAGTAGGGAAAACCACTAGACCATTCAGGTATGACCTAAATCAAATCCCTTATGATTATACAGTGGGAGTGAGAAATAGATTTAAGGGCCTAGATCTGATAGATAGAGTGCCTGATGAACTATGGATTGAGGTTCATGACATTGTACAGAAGACAGGGATCAAGACCATCCCCATGGAAAAAGAAATGCAAAAAAGCAAAATGGCTGTCTGAGGAGGTCTTACAAATAGCTGTGAAAAGAAGAAAAGTGAAAAGCAAAGGAGAAAAGGAAAGATATAAACATCTGAATGCAGAGTTCCAAAGAATAGCAAGGAGAGATAAGAAAGGCTTCTTCAGCAATCAATGCAAAGAACTAGAGGAAAACAACAGAATGGGAAAGACTAGGGATCTCTTCAAGAAAATCAGAGATACCAAAGGAACATTTCATGCAAAGATGGACTTGATAAAGGACAGAAATGGTATGGACCTAACAGAAGCAGAAGATATTAAGAAGAGGTGGCAAGAATACACGGAAGAACTGTACAAAAAAGATCTTCACGACCAACATAATCACAATGGTGTGATCACTGACCTAGAGCCAGACATCCTGGAATGTGAAGTCAAGTGGGCCTTAGAAAGCATCACTACGAACAAAGCTAGTGGAGGTGATGGAATTCCAGCTGAGCTATTCCAAATCCTGAAAGATGATGCTGTGAAAGTACTGTACTCAGTATGCCAGCAAATTTGGAAAACTCAGCAGTGGACACAGAACTGGAAATGGTCAGTTTTCATTCCAATCCCAAAGAAAGGCAATGCCAAAGAATGCTCAAACTACTGCACAATTGCACTCATCTCACACGCTAGTAAAGTAATGCTTAAAATTCTCCAAGCCAGGCTTCAGCAATATGTGAACCATGAACTTCCTGATGTTCAAGCTGGTTTTAGAAAAGGCAGAGGAACCAGAGATCATATTGCCAACATGTGCTGGATCATCAAAAAAGCAAGAGAGTTCCAGAAAAACATCTATTTCTGCTTTATTGACTATGCCAAAGCCTTTGACTGTGTGGATCACAATAAACTGTGGAAAATTCTGAAAGAGATGGGAATACCAGACCACCTGACCTGCCTCTTGAGAAATTTGTATGCAGGTCAGGAAGCAACAGTTAGAACTGGACATGGAACAACAGACTGGTTCCAAATAGGAAAAGGAGTTCGTCAAGGCTGTATATTGTCACCCTGTTTATTTAACTTATATGCAGAGTACATCATGAGAAACGCTGGACTGGAAGAAACACAAGCTGGAATCAAGATTGCTGGGAGAAATATCAATAACCTCAGATATGCAGATGACACCACCCTTATGGCAGAAAGTGAAGAGGAACTCAAAAGCCTCTTGGTGAAAGTGAAAGTGGAGAGTGAAAAAGTTGGCTTAAAACTCAACATTCAGAAAACAAAGATCATGGCATCTGGTCCCATCACTTCATGGGAAATAGATGGGGAAACAGTGGAAACAGTGTCAGACTTTATTTTTCTGGGCTCCAAAATCACTGTAGATGGTGACTGCAGCCATGAAATTAAATGACGCTTACTCCTTGGAAGGAAAGTTATGACCAACCTAGATAGCATATTCAAAAGCAGAGACATTACTTTGCCAACAAAGGTCCATATAGTCAAGGCTATGGTTTTTCCTGTGTCAGGTATGGATGTGAGAGTTGGACTGTGAAGAAGGCTGAGTGCCGAAGAATTGATGCTTTTGAACTGTGGTGTTGGAGAAGATTCTTGAGAGTCCCTTGGACTGCAAGGAGACTCAGATAGTCCATTCTGAAGGAGATGAGCCCTGGGATTTCTTTGGAAGGAATGATGCTAAAGCTGAAACTCCAGTACTTTGGCCACCTCATGTGAAGAGTTGACTCATTGGAAAAGACTCTGATGCTGGGAGGGATTGGGGGCAAGAGGAGAAGGGGACGACAGAGGATGAGATGGCTGGATGGCATCACTGACTTGATGGACTTGAGTCTGAGTGAACTCCAGGAGTTGGTGATGGACAGGGAGGCCTGGCGTGCTGTGATTCATGGGGTCGCAAAGAGTCAGACATGACTGAGCGATCTGATCTGATCTGATCTGATGCAATATTGCTCTTTATAGCATTGAACCTTGCTCCTATCATCAGTCCCATCCACAACTGGGTGTTGTTTTTGCTTTGGCTCTGTCTTTTCATTCTTTCTGTAGTTATTTCTCCACTGATCTCCAGTAGCATATTGGGCACCTACCCACCTGGGGAGTTCATCTTTCAGTGTCTTATCTTTTTTCCTTTTCATACTGTTTATGGGGTTCTCAAGGCAACAATACTGAAGGGGTTTGACATTCCCTTCTCCAGTGGACCAAGTTTTGCCAGAACTCTCCACCATGACCCATCCATCTTGGGTGGCTCTACATGACATGGCTCATAGTTTCATTGAGTTAGACAAGGCTGTGGTCCTTGTGATCAGATTGCTTAGTTTTCTGTGATTTCGGTTTTTGGTCTATCTGCCCTCTAATGGAAAAGGATAAGAGACTTATGGAAGTTACCTGATGGGAGAGACTGGGTGAAACTGGGCCTTGTTCCAATGGGCCATGATCAGTAAATATTTAATCCAATTTTCTGTTGATGGGCGGTGCTGTGTTCCCTCCCTGTTGTTTGACCTGAGGCCAAACTATGGTGGAGGTAGCAAACATAATGGCGACCTCAAGGAGGTCAGTCAGTGTCCCCAACCCTGCAGCAGGCCACCACGGACCCACACCTCCGCCAGAGACTCCTGGACACTCTTGGGCGAGTCTGGTTCAGTCTCTTGTGGGGCCACTGCTCCTTTCTCCTGGGTCCTGGTGTGCACAAGCTTTTGTTTGTGCCCTCCAAGAGACCTATGTTAAGTTCTGATGGCTCTATGGTGGGGTTAATGGTGACCTCCTCCAAGCGGGCTTATGCCATACCCAGGTCTACTGCACCCAGAGCCCCTGGCCCTGCAGCAGTCCACTGGTGACCCATACCTCCGCAGGAGACACTCTAAGTTATGTCTCACTCTGCGACCCCAGGGACTATAGTCCACCAGTCTCCTCTCTTCATGGGATTTCCCAGGCAAAAATAGTGGAGTGGATTGCCATTTCTTTCTCCAGGGGATCTTCCTAACCCAGGGACTGAACCCAGGTCTACTGCACTGCAGGCAGATTTTTTTTTTTTAACCACTGAGCCACCTGGGAAGCCCCATTCCTTGGTAGGAGTCATCATTTCACTCAGAGGTGCAACAATCTGTGGTGCAATGAACTGAGTACCAGCAGGGGTCCTTTTGCACTTAGTCCTCATGTCTCAGTCTTCTGGTCACAAAGCCTAAGATTGTACTAGTACTTTTTTTCCTGAGGCTCAGTGTATTGAATGTCTGTGTGTACTATACCGAGCTGGAAGGATGGTATATTAATACATATAACATGACCTCCTATGTATTGAGTCTGCCTTGTTTCAGGTGCTATTTATACCCTTCCTCTTATAAAGTATCTAATGACTGTTTAAAAATTTTAAAACTGAGCCTCCAGAAGTTGGAGTGAAGCTATATATACAAATTACATGTATCATACACCCAGTATGGGCAGAGGCAAGGCACTGGGAGTATCATATAGGATGCTTTTAGCTCCAGCTAACAGAATGACTCATAAGGAAATGTATTTTCTAACGTAACTGTAAGTCCAGAAGTGAGACAGTTCTAGGACTGCTTAATTTCATAGCTCAGATGATACCAGCAAGAACCCAGGTTCTTTCTTCCTGCTTGTCATCCTTCACGAGTTAGCCTTGGCGTCCATCCTCACTGTTGCAAGTTGGCTGCATCCTGTGCAGACGTGGCCACACCCAGAGCCAGGAGGCAGTGAGAGCCTCACTGGTGCTCACTCCCTTTTCTCACGCTGGGTTTTGAATGGTCTGCAGCTCCAGATTGCAATCTCACATCTTACAATTCTTTCAGCATTTGATAGTCTTTATGTTGCTGAACTCTTTATAATGAAAATTTGGAAGGACAAATAACACCTTTAGGAGCTAACTCTGCTTTAATGCACAAAAAACCTTTCTTGCTACTTCTTTGATCATACAAGTATTAGGTGTGAAAAAATGTGACAAATTGAACTAAAGCGGACAGTAAAGTCTGTCTCATTAGGGTACTGTTCATAATGTGCCCTGGCTTCAGAAACACAAGCAGCATTAAAGTCTAAATGGCTGCCCCAGGATGTGTGCTTCTCCCACAGTGCCATGGGCTTCTTCCCAGCATGGCACGTGCCGCAGGATTGGGCCATGCCGCCAGACTGTGCAGTCTTCCTGTAGGTGTGAAGACAGAGCTTTATCGTCTTTGCACCCTCAGCCTCCAGTGCAGTGACAGAGCACAGTGGAAGCTCTGTCATGGTTTTTCTAAGAAAATTGATAATGTATATAAAAACATATTTTCTAAAGAGCAGTGTAGTGTAAATAATTTTTATGAAAGCTAAAACTTGCTACATGCAAGCATGTACTTAGTAAGGGCTTTTTTACAGTAATTTAATTTTTTTACTGTAAGAGCCACAGACTGTAAACAAACATTTTTCATTTAATTTTCATTTTTGTCAATACATGTGCATAGTTTTGAAAGTGAAACAGTTTTACAACAACAACAACAAATCAAAGCAGTCTTTGCTCACCCCACCTCACCTATCCCAATTCCTCCTCCTGTGGCAAATATTTAAACTCTTTTAGTTCTTTTGTTTGTGTGTGTGGTTCTTATCTTCACATTGTAAAATAATAAGGTTACTTGCTATTTTTTTATTGTACAGTTTTAGACATTGTCTCAGCCCATTCAGGTTGCTATAACAAAGTATCGTAGTTTGGGTAGTTTATGAACAACACAAATTTATTTCTCATACTTCTGGAGGCTGGAAGTCTGAGACCAGGTCACCAGCATGGTTGGGTTCTGGAAGGACCCTTCTGTGGGCTGTAGAATGCCACCTTCTCATTATGTCCATGAGTGGAGGAGAGCAGAGAGAAGAAGCAAGCTAAAGCCTGACTCTTCAGGGGCACTAATCACATTTATAAGGGCTCTTCCTTCATGACCTCATCTAATTACTTCCCAAAGGCCACACCTCCTGACATAATCACATGGTGGTTAGTGTTTCAAAATAGGAGTTTCGGGGGAAAACAAACATTCAGTCATAATAGACACCATCTTATTAACTTATAACCATAGAATCCCCTGGAGGAGGACGTGGCAACCCGCTCCAGTATTCTTGCCTGGAGAATCTCCATGGACAGAGGAGAATGGTGGGCTGCAGTCCATGGGGTCACGAAGAGTTGGACACGATGGAGCGACTAAGCACAGCACATATAGAATGTGAAGTTTAACTCCTTTCATAAGTTTAATTCCTTTCGTACCCCTCCTCACATTCTCCCCAAATAGTTAATCCTATAGATTAATTTTTGATTAAACCAAAACTCTATTTTCCAGCATCATGATTGTATAAACGATTGTGTTGTGTAGTATACTGTAACTGTTTTCTTTTACTGCCACTGTTTTGTTTCCCTGGGAATTAATAGTTCCCTCAAATTTCCCAATTTTGTAATGTACCTATCCTTTATTGTATATCCTCAAATTCTTTGCTGGTGTATAAACTTCCTAAAACATTTCAACATATCAAGCAATCTATGTGATTCATATTTTTCTTGGTTAACATCCTTCTAGAGATTTCTATTCCAGTCTATCAAGCATTTTACTTTGTCCTTATTTTCCCATAAATTTTTTTCCCCCAGAGCTTTTTTTTTTCTACTTCCAATACTGGACGGGTACTTTCTTAGGCCAGTTGTAGAGTCTCTGTCATCAGTCTGGAGATCTCATCCACCACTCTAAGAATTCTCATCTGTGTTGGATATCCTGTTACCTGGATCCCATATCTTTCTTATTCTTGGTGTATTTCTTTGCTTTGGTTAATTACAACCTCTAATAATTCCTTTCTTTCTTTCTTTTTCTTTTTTTGAGACTGGCTTCTCTGAAAAAGTATTTATTTTACTTTCATATTTTGATTGATGTCTGGGGATGATGTTTTCAACTTAAAGATTCTATGCTGAAATCATTTTGAAGGCATTACTCTTCTGGCTGCTGAAAAGTCCAATGTCATTCTGATTGGTAAACTGTGTGTGCCTGGTTTTCTCTCTAGAACATACTAGAGTCTTCTCACTTTTCCCAGTTTTCTGAAATTTTAAGGTGGCTTGCTTTGACGTGTTTACTGTTATTTAATTTTTGTGGCAAGCTGTTGGTGGGCCTTTTCAGTCAGGAAACTTAGTTCCTTCAGTTCTGGAAAATTCTATTTCTCTGGTAATTTTTTTCATTCAGAGTGAAGAAAGTCTAGCTCTCAAATTAGGTGGACTAGTTTCTCGTATTTTCTCTCATTTTTCAATTCCTTGTTTATATGTCCTTCATTAAAAAAATAAATTTCTTCAACTTTTATAATAGTTTTATAAATTCAGGCTATTTATATTTATATATATTCCTCTTTATATGACACCTTGATCATGCTTTATGGATGCAATATCTCCTTTTTCTTCATTCAAAAAATGAATTACAGATTTTAAAAAGTATCTTGATTTCTGCATTATCTCTTTCCTTTCCTTTCTTCCTTTTTTTTTTCTATTATTCTTCACAAAGACTTTCCTCCAGTATCTGCTAATCCTTGAGTTCTTACATATTTAAGAATGATAAACTATTACAACATCAAGGGAAACTGCATGGAAAGGTTTGCTTTTGGTGTGGTTGCCCAGAGAGTAGCTGGCTATTCTGGGGAGAAACCCTCGAATGTCAATACCTTCCATCAAGGCTCCAGTTCATCAGCGTTTTCCCCAGAGAGGCACTCTGATTTCCTGCTGTGGGATGTGGTGGAGGGGAGGGCCTATGCCTGAATTTCAGAGTTGGAAGCCAAGTAAGGATAAGGACTTGACTTTTGCCTCATGCTCTGTTTATTCCTGGGCCTAGATTCTCTTTGCTATATCATCTCTAAAGAGTGATACTCCTCATGGTTGAGGGAGGGGTGGTCCCATGCTGTGACGAGTGGGCAAAGGGACTCATGACACTTTTGTCCATTTTCATTGAATCCTCTTGTTCCAGCTCATTGGGACCTCTGCGTGAGAATCACCAGATGCTTCTACTCCCTGAGACTTCCTGGGTTCTGAGGTATGAACCTGCCCTCAGCCCCTGGCCCAGCCCCTGCAGCCCTGGCTCTCTGCCTCCTCTGGTCTGCTCAGTTAATCACCACTAGCTCTGATTGCTGCTTTCAGAAGTTTAACTGACCTCTTTCTGCTCTAACTCCTTTCATGTTCTCTTTGCCTTTTGATGTCTTTTTCATTTCTTTTCTGTTACTTTAATGGGGTATTGTGAGGGAGTAGAGGAAATGTGTTTGTGCTTACATATATTTCCATAAAGCCATAACACCTGAAGTCATTTACCAACCCACCTGTGTGTCTCTTGTCCACATTTGGGACAATTCCACTGTCTCCTAGCTGCCCATCACATTTCCAGTGAAATGGCCTCCCCTCTTATTTGGAGTTAAGTGGGGCAGAGGAGAAGGGTGGGTAGGATCTACAGGACTAGGACCCTTACTTTCAATGCAGAATTGAAATGGGGGTGGGGGGGTGGGCATGAAGCAACCCCTGCTAGTTTTCAGAGTATCAGACAGTACTCCTGGGTCTAAATAACTCTAAGACTATGTTAGAATTTAATCAAGGAGTAAAACAGTAAGCTAATCCTTAAAGCTGCCAAATTTAAAATGAAGCTGTATGAGGAAAAAACTCCCGCGATGAAACATTTCAGTGCCCGTCTAAAAGAACAGCTATTGCTCTTTTTAGTACTTTGCATAAAAAAAAAAAAATCGTTTCTGACTATAATGAAAAAGTAGGGTTGGGGGATGGAGAGACTTGAAAGTCCCCCTTTGGCGTAAGAACTGCCTGAAATGGTGGTTACTGAGCCAAAAATGACCCTTCTACTTTATGCAGAGTTCATAGATGAACTGTTTGGATGAGTCGTGTCTGTTTCTTCAGAGGCCATCTGCTGAATTCCACTGGTGGGCACAGTGGCCAAGGACTCATGGACAATGCACCACAAGAATAACCACGGCCCCCCTCCCCCCAGTCCCATGAGTGGGTGGAGTAAGAATCCTGGAGCTGGATTCTTGGCGGACCCTGAGGGTTCTTTGCTGAGAGGTTGCCAGGAGACCTGTGGGGATGTTGGGAAAGGTACCAGCTGGGACTGGGCTTGCTCCTGGGTACAGAATGTTTTATTCAGTGGGGAAAAGTAGTGTTGGGCCATATGAATAAAGACTTCAGATTCTGGGTAGGGGACTGTTTAACTCTCTCCCTCTTCCTTGGGCTCTAAACACAGCCTAAGGCACTTGGAATTTGGCCCACACTCATCATAATATAGGTGACAATGAAATCTGGGCCATCCCAAATCAACGAATCCTTAACAAGCCAAAACTGGCTGTTGGGGCTTGTCTGAAGAATTGTGACGTTGCCAGTTGGGTAAATATCCTTTGTATAAACACACTCAGTAATGGGAAAGCTATTTTCTTCCCAGTTAGCAGGCTCTTTATAAGACGGCTCTTGTGTTTCTACTTGGAGGCTGAAAAAGTTGTCCTCCCTAAGCACTTAGGGTCCTGATATAGGAACAAGATGAAATGTCTGATTCAGCAACATTTGTTTTTAATCCAGCCCAGGGTACTGTGGCCAAGGCCTGAGAAGAGGAGGAGGACAGTAGGAATGTGAAGGTGAGTGATGGTAGGGAGGAGGCATGTGGGGATGGTGGACAGAAAAGTGGTCCTCAAAAGATATATCCAAGTCTTAACCTATAGAACCTGTGGATATGACCTTATTTAGAAAATAGAGCCTTTACAGGTGTAATTATGTTAAAAAATCTCAAGCTGAGATTATCCTGGATATAGGGAGTCTAAATCCCCAATGACTGATAGGAATCCTTGTAAGAGAAAGGAGAGGGAGATTTGAGACACATATAGTCATGTGGAGATGCAGGCAGAAATTGGAGGGATACTGCCACAGCCAAGGAACTACCAGAAGCCGGAAGAGGCCGGAAGAATCCTCTTCTAGAACCTTCAGGGAGAGTGTGGTCCTGCTGACACCTTGATTTTACACTTTCTCAGAACTCTGAGAAAATAACTTTGTTTTATCCCACCAGGTTTGTGGTCATTCATTACAACAACCCTTGAAAACAAATTCAGTGGGGGAGATCTGGAAAGAAAGAGACAGGTAGTAGAAATGTGTAGGCAAGGGCAAGGACAGCCATGGAGACTGAGGCAGGGAGAGACAGGGGCTGTGTAATAACTCCTCCTCCCTCCCTGTCTTAGTCTGCTCTGGTGACCACACAAAAGAACATTGACTGGCTGTCTTAAGTGACAGAAATTAATTTTCTCATAGTTCTGGACTCTGGATGTTAAAGGTCAAAGTACCAGCATGGTCAGTTTTCAGTGAAGACTCTCTTCCTAGCTTGTAGATGGCCAGTTCCTCACTGTGTCCTCCTAAGGCAGAGACAGCAAGTTCTCTGGTGTATTTTCTTAAAGACACTAATCCCATCACAAGGGTCCCACCCTCATGACCTGATGTGAATCTCTAAATAACATCTCATCTCCAGCATTTGATTTTTGAGGAGATGCAATTCAATCCATAGCACTCTCCCACTGCATGCATTTCCCATCATAGGTCTGGCAACTTAGTAGCTGAAATTGGACAGAATTCTGCTGTATGAAACATGGAAAACCACTCTTGATTGAAGGATACATTGAAGAGAAGAGGTTATGTTAAGAATCAAAGAGGAACACACTTGTCTCAGGTTCTAAATGACAATTATTCCAACAGTTTGGATGATAGTGAAGGCAGCCAGGGCATCATTCAGCAGCTCTGTGAAGTGCAGGCTGGGAATGATCTTTTCAGTTCAGTTCAGTTCAGTCGCTCAGTCATGTCCGACTTTTTGCGACCCCATGAACCGCAGCACGTCAGGCCTCCCTGTCCTTCACCAACTCCCGGAGTCCACCCAAACCCATGTCCATTGAGTCAATGATGCCATCCAACTATCTCATCCTCTGTTGTCCCCTTCTCCTCCTGCCCTCAATCTTTCCCAGCATCAGGGTCTTTTCAAATGAGTCAGCTCTTCGCATCAGGTGGCCAAAGTATTGGAGTTTCAGCTTCGGCATTAGTCCTTCCAATGAATATTCAGCACTGATCTCCTTTAGGATGGACTGGTTGGATCTCCTTGCAGTCCAAGGGATTCTCAAGAGTCTTTTCCAACACCACAGTTCAAAAGCATCAATTTTTTGGTGCTCAGCTTTCTTCACTGTCCAACTCTCACATCCATTCATGACCACTGGAAAAACCATAGCCTTGACTAGATGGACCTTTGTTGGCAAAGTAATATCTTTGCTTTTCAATATACTATCTAGGTTGGTCATAACTTTTCTTCCAAGGAGTAAGCGTCTTTTAATTTCATGGCTGCAATCACCATCTGCAGTGATTTTGGAGTGCCCCCCCCCCCCACCGCCAAAAAAAAAGTCTGACACTGTTTCCACTGTTTCCCCATCTATTTACCATGAAGTGATGGGACTGGATGCCATGATCTTCGTTTTCTGAATGTTGAGCTTTAAGCCAACTTTTTCACTCTCCTCTTTCACTCTCATCAAGAGGCTTTTGAGTTCTTCTTCACTTTCTGCCATAAGTGTGGTTTCATCTGCATATCTGAGGTTATTGATATTTCTCCCTGCAGTCTTGATTCCAGCTTGTGCTTCTTCCAGCCCAGCATTTCTCATGATGTACTCTGCATAGAAGTTAAATAAACAGGGTGACAATATACAGCCTTGACATACTCCATTTCCTATTTGGAAACAGTCTGTTGTTCCATGTCCAGTTCTAACTGTTGCTTGTTGACTTGCATACAGATTTCTTAGGAGGCAGGTCAGGTGGTCTGGTATTCCCATCTCTTGAAGAATTTTCAACAGTTTGTTGTGATCCACACAGTCAACGGCTTTGGCATAGTCAATAAAGCAGAAATAGGTATTTTTCTGGAACTCTCTTGCTTTTTCGATGATCCAGCGCATGTTGGCAATTTGATCTCTGGTTCCTCTGCCTTTTCTAAAACCAGCTTGAACATCTGGAAGTTCACGGTTCACATACTGCTGAAGCCTGGCTTGGAGAATTTTGAGCATTACTTTACTGGTGTGTGAGATGAGTGCAATTGTGCGGTAGTTTGAGCATTCTTTGGCATTGCCTTTCTTTGGGATTGGAATGAAAACTGACCTTTTCCAGTCCTGTGGCCACTGCTGAGTTTTCCAAATTTGCTGGCATAGTGAGTGTAGCACTTTCACAGCATCATCTTTCAGGATTTGAAATAGCTCAACTGGAATTCCATCACCTCTACTTGCTTTGTACGTAGTGATGCTTTCTAAGGCCCACTTGACTTCATATTCCAGGATGTCTGGCTCTAGGTGAGTGATCACACCATCGTGATTATTATCTTTTAGGGTCCCATTAACTTCCTCTTCTAGCATTTTCCTGCCAGGAGGGATTCCTTGACTGGTATTCTCCTATTATAAGCTGAATTGTGTCATCCCCAGAACACATATGTTGAAGTCCTCAGACATCAGAATATAAATGTATTTGGAGATACGGTCTTTAAAGGGGTAAATAAGTTAAAATGGGGTCATTAGGTAGCCTAATATAATCTGACTGCTTTCCTTGTAAGAAGAGGTTAGGAGACAGACATGCACAGAAGAAAGACCCTATGAAGACAAAGGAAGATTATGACCATTTACAAGCAAACTAAAGAGAGAGACCTCAGAAGGAGACAAACTCTGTTTGATACCTGATTTTGAACTTCCAGCCTCCAGAACTATGAGAAAATAAACTTCTGTTGGTTAAGCCACCTTGTCTATGGTGCTTTGTATGGCTATGTCTGAGGTAACTAATGATTCTCCAAGCCTAGTGCTTCAAGTAGAACCTTCCTTGCTCTATAAACAGGCTCCTGACTCCAGACCATGTGCATTCTAGGATCCTCATCCCCTTGGCCTGTTAGAGCCTCCAGGAACATGTTGGAACTCCTGTTCATTCATTCTCACCTAACCACGAGAGTTTTAGTAAGTTACTCAATCTATTGGAATCTTTTCTTCATCCAGAAAACTGAAGATAATCAGTTGTGCAAATTAAATGAATTCACATACACAAACGTGTAACCAAGCAAGACCCTATGTGGCCTTCCTAGAACAGGCCCCACCACCTTCCATGTCCTCCGCCTGCCTATTTTATGTTGAAAAATTTAGCCTCCTAGGCCTTCCTGGACTTTCAAAGAGTAAATTTTATCAGAGAAGTGAGAAGATACAGAAAAGAAAACAGTCAAACAAGACAAAATAATAGTTAAGCCACTAAACAAAGTCAAGGACCTTAATTCTTCCTCAAAGGCATAGATAATAATCTGGGCCATATCCTTTGAGCTCTTCTTCAGATACTCAAACCCCCATCAGGTGGAAGAAGTTAACTGCATGCTGCCCACAAGCATGTAGACCCCAGACTGGTTGGAAGCAGAAGGTTGATGATGTTGACTCCTGATTGCCTCACCACCAACTTATCAGAAGAATGTCCCTGAGCTGATCATACTTTTGATAATCCCATCCCTCACTCTATCTTTAAAAGTATTCTCTGAAAGCCTTTGGGGAGTTTGGGCTTTTTAAGCACTAACTTCCTGGACTTTCTGCTTGGCACCCTGCAATAACCACTGCACTTTCCTTCACGTCAACTCGCTGTCAGTAGCTTGGCTTTACTGCTTGTGGGCAAACAGTCCCAAGTTTGGTTTGGTAACAAAAGGATTAAATAAAGCTGAGGCCCAATCACTCTAGCACCTTCTTCAATTTTATCTACACTAGAGGACATTTGCCATGTTTTGCAGCCCAACAGCAGAGGTAGTCTGCCTCTTTGGAGGAAAAGCAGATAATCTATGAGTTAGGGCCCTGTCTCCCACTGCGTGAAGATGAGTCTGGAAGTGGGGCAGGCAGTGTAACTTACTCATTCAGATTCTCCCACTCAGGTTAGGTAGCTTTTGAGGTGCTTTTAAAGTGTCAATCCATGTTGCTTCCAGGAATGTTTTCGAACTCACCATCCGACAAGTCAGGATCACTTCTCCAAGTCATAAGTGCTCCCCGCTTTCTGTGGCTCCCCAAGTCTATCAGTCAACAGACCCCATGGATACCTCTGTGCAGAATCTCCCTTAGTATCCATCCCGACTGACCCTACTTTGCTTCTACCCTTACCATTTCTGTCTCCAGCTCTGTCGATAGGCTTCTCAGGGATCCTTCAGCTTCTAGATTGTTCTCCTCAGTTCAACCCATCTTGTCCACAGTTTCTAGATTAATAAAGAACTGTCAAAGCTGCCACATTATATACAAAATATTAAGACTGAGAGTCAAGTTCTTACTCAAATTGAGTTATTTAAGATACTCCGTTACTTTCCTTCACTATTATGTGCTCAGTGTGGGCACTCTTAAATTTCACTGTGTTTTGGGATTAACCGCATTGTAGAGAGACAGAAAGATAAAAGAAATAAATTGAGAAAAGATCCGTAGAAACAGATTTTACACCATAAAAGAGTAAATTATTAGGTGTTAGAAAAATATAAATGTTGCAGTGTGTTTTATATGCTGTTTCCAAGAATAAAAATATGCCAAATCTGTGGGTAAAGGAGTTGGTTAGTCAGATTTCTGGATGGCCCTTCCTTTAAACTGTTAGTGCTGCTGTGCTGCTTTATGGGCAATAACCAGTCAGCAAAGAGAAGAAAATCTGAATAGAGGCCTTGGAGGAAAAGCCAATTTGAGGATCAATTATTGCCTTGTTAAGCAGTAATATGGGGTTATTGTAGATTTGGGAGAGTATGGTGGTTAAAATGTACTTTCTAAAAACCAAGAATTTTCCAAATTTAAGAAGTAACTGAAAGAGTAATTTAAAGAAATGCAGTCTCCCCATGGAACCAGATTATGAAACAAAAAAAAAAAAAAAGGGAAGGGAATGATGCTAAATGGAAGCAAAATAGAAGTGACCCTTCCAGACGGTTATTTTGAAAGTCCTTTCGAAGAAGCCATCTACTAGACAATGCTACCAAGTGACCCGTGTTCTATTGTTTCGCATTTCTAGGGGCTAGAAGTCTGAAATCAAGATGTCAATAGGGTCATGCTATCTCTGAAAGCCCTAAGGAGGGTTCTTCCTTGACCTTCCAGCTTCTTGTGGCTGCCAGCATCATTGGTGCTCCTTGGTTTGAGTGTCCTATGGGATCACATGTACTCTTACTCTGTGTCCATCTGTGTCTACACTTCCCTCTTTTTATAAGGACTTTAGTCATTGGATTGAAAGGAAAGTGAAGTCACTCAGTCGTGTCCGACTCTTTGCGACCCCATGAACTGCAGCCCACCAGGCTCCTCTGTCCGTGGGATCCTCCAGGCAAGAATACTGGAATGGGTTGCCATTTCCTTCTCCAGGGGATCTTCCTGACCCAGGGATTGAACCCGGGTCTCCTGCATAGTAGGCAGATGCTTTACCGTCTGAGCCACACACGAATGCAGTATACTCTCATCTTAACTTGGTTATATCTGCAAAGACCCTTTTTCCAAATGAGGTCACATTCACAGGTATTGGGGGTTAGGATTTTAATACCTCATTCTAAGTCAATGATATCACAATGAAGAGAGCATGCCAGAAGTTCTTTGTTATTAACACAAAAATAGTATTAATAATAGCTACATACTCAAAACTACCCAGAGTAACATCAACTTCTGGCATGACAGCATGAGGAGCTCTACTGACCCACTTACTCAGTGAAACTGGTGAAAAACTGTTAAAAAAACTCAACAATTTAAGGCTTCTGGAAATGATCCTAAGGGGGAAAAATAGCAAAGTGAAAGTCTGCTATTTAAGAAAAAGTATGAAAATTTGGTAAGAATGGTGAGAGTTTATGGTACTTGAACTGAGACTGCTTCCTTCCTACTCACTCTTAGTTAAGTAAGGGTGGAGACTCCATTCCAGAATTCTGCAACTAGGGACAAGGGCTCCTTTTCCCAGCCCTCCCAGCACATGGAAGTCTTTCTTCTCCAGAGGAGCAGGTTGGCAATGTTTCTTATCCTGTCCACAGATCCCCATTGCTGAAACTAAGTTCCAGATGAGTGCGATCAAGAGGTCACCTTTCTGGTGGATTGGAGGGTCTACTTTGGGCACAGAATGCTGAAAGGACTGTCCCTAGTCATTCTTTCCTTGACTTGTGAGGGGGTGGTTCCAAGTCAGAAGATGCAAGCTCAGAGGACCTCTGGCTGCCCTACTTCTCCACCAACTACTCAGCTCGTAGAGTCGGGGTATCATTCAGAGAGGAGCCTGCCATTGTTCCCATCCCCAAATCCAGAGTCCTGAATCAGATATTTTGCTGGAGAATGGGATTGGGAAAAGGGTAAGAAGGAGGCCATTAAAAAAGATAGTTTCTAATATTTTCCCAAAGGAATTGAAAGTCAAGCCTAAGGATGCTCTCAAAAACGGTGGAGGTTATGGTAAAAGGGAATTGGGAGGAGATTCAAAATACATGATAAACTGTAAGCCTGTTAGTTTGTGGGAGAAAATTCAGAATGAATCACTAGGGAGGAGTCTTCTTGGGTTCAGAACAAATATCAAACACTGACCTCAGGAACTATTCCTTCAAAGGAGTCACAACTTCATTGGATTAGTTTGTAGAGCAATTTATGCTTTAGGGCATTGCTGGAATCAATATAGCACTCAGCCAACAATTAATAGAGTTTTACAACTGGATGTGGTCAGAGAAAAAGTAGCTGATAACCCCAGCAAGATCACTGTCATCCAGGCATGACTGTGGTTATACCCAAAGCTGTGCATCTTTGAGAAGAAATATCAGAGGCTGAACTCTATGGAAGGGGAAATAGATTTCAAGAAAATAATCTAGCCATTCACTAACAAATAAAGAATTAAATAACAGTAACAAGACCTGGAGGATGAGAGGAAGACCAGTATCTAGAATTGCTACAATATTTCCAACAAAAATTTTAAGGCATGCAAACAAATATAAAAGTATGATTCATACAGCTAGAAAAAGCCAGAAAAGACACTGCCTGTGAGAGTGACCACTACTGTATTATCAGAAAACTTCAAAAGATTCATTGTAAACATGTTCATAGGGCTAAAAGAAAATATGATGACCATGTTGCATCAAATAAAGAATATCAATAAGGAGATAAAAGTTATTTAAAAAAGAACCAAATGGAAATTCTGGAGTTGAAGAGTGGAATAACGGAAATAAAAAATTCATAAGAGGAACTCAACAGTGGGTTTGAACTGGCAGAAGAGAGAATAAATAAACTTGAAGATAAATCAGTAGAAACCATGCAAGCTGAAGAACAGAGAGGGAAAAAGTATACCAAAACGCTTATAGTGGAAGTACCAGAAAAAAATGAGAGAAGGGAGCAGAAAGAACATTTGAAGAAATAATGGCTGAAAACTTCACAAATTTGTTGAGAGATACTGGTCTGTGGTTTTCTTGCAATGTCTTTTCTAGTTTTGTTACTAGGGTAATGCTAGCCTCATAAAATGAGTTAGGAAGCATTCCTTCTGCTTCTGTCTTCTGAAAGAGCTTCTAGAAAGTTGATACAATTTTTTCTTTAAATACGTGTTAGAATTCACCAGTGAACTCACTTCGGACTCATGCTCTCTTTTTTAGAAGGTTGCATGCATCTTGAGAAATTTGTATGCAGGTCAGGAAGCAACACTTAGAACTGGACATGGAACAACAGACTGGTTCCAAATAGGAAAAGGAGTACGTCAAGGCTGTATATTGTCACCCTGCTTATTTAACTTCTATGCAGAGTACATCATGAGAAACGCTGGACTGGAAGAAACACAAGTTGGAATCAAGATTGCCGGGAGAAATATCAATAACCTCAGATATGCAGATGACACCACCCTTATGGCAGAAAGTGAAGAGGAACTCAAAAGCCTCTTGATGAAAGTGACAGAGGAGAGTGAAAAAGTTGGCTTAAAGCTCAACATTCAGAAAACGAAGATCATGGCATCCAGTCCCACCACTTCATGGGAAATAGATGGGGAAACAATGGAAACAGTGTCAGACTTTTTTTTGGGTGGGGGGCCTCCAAAATCACTACAGATGGTGACCGTAGCCATGAAATTAAAAGACACTTACTCCTTGGAAGGAAAGTTATGACCAACCTAGATAGCATATTCAAAAGCAGAGATATTACTTTGCCAACAAAGGTCCGTCTAGTCAAGGCTATGGTTTTTCCTGTGGTCATGTATGGATGTGAGAGTTGGACTGTGAAGAAAGCTGAGTGCCGAAGAATTGATGCCTTTGAACTGTGGTGTTGGAGAAGACTCTTGAGAGTCCCTTGGACTGCAAGGAGATCCAACCAGTCCATTCTGAAGGAGATCAGCCCTGGGATTTCTTTGTAAGGAATGATGCTAAAGCTGAAACTCCAGTACTTTGGCCACCGCATGCGAAGAGTTGACTCATTGGAAAAGACTCTGATGCTGGGAGGGATTGGGGGCAGGAGGAGAAGGGGACGACAGAGAATGAGATGGCTGGATGGCATCACTGACTCGATGGACGTGAGTCTGAGTGAACTCCGGGAGTTGGTGATGGACAGGGTGGCCTGGCGTGCTGCGATTCATGGGGTCGCAAAGAGTCGGACACGACTGAGCGACTGAACTGAACTGAACTGATGCATGCTAAATCACTTCAGTAGTGCAACCCTATAGACTGTAACCCACCAGGCTCCTCTGTCCAAGGGATTCTCCATGTAAGAATGCTGCAGTGGTTTGCCATGCCCTCCTCCAGAGGATCTTCCTGACACAGGGATTGAACCTGTGACTCTTTATATCTCCTTCATTGGCAGCCAAGTACTTTAGCACTGGCACCACCTAGAAAGCCTCATGTTAGAAGGTTATTACTCATCAATTTAATTGTTTTAGGCCCATTCAGATTGTCTGCTTCTTCTTGTATGAATTTAGGCAGACTGTGTCTTTCAAGGATTGAAAGATTCAGTTAGGTTGTCAAATTTATGGGCTTCCCTGGTGGTTCAGTGGTAAAGGATTCACCTGCAGTGCAGGAGATGTGGGTTCAATCCCTGAGTCGGGAAAATCCCCTGGAGAAAAAAATGACCACCATATAGCTGTTCATGGTATCCCTGGTTTTACTGAAAAACAGTGAACTTACACATCCAGGAAGTTCAACAAACTTTAAGTAGGATAAATGCAAAGAAAGCCACAAACAGACACGTCATAGTTAAAATGTTGAAAGTTAAAGCCAAGGAGAAAATCTTGAAGGCAGCAAAAGAAAACTGACTTATTACTTACAAACAAACTCCAATAAGATTGGAGCTGACTTTCCAGCCAAGATAATGGAGGCTGGAACGTATTGGAAGGACATAAAATAGTCAATGAAAAAAACAGAAAAAACTGTAAATTAATAAAAGTCTCTATAATCAAAACCATCTTTTAAAAATGAAGGTGAAATAAAGACTTTCCCAGATAAACAAAATCTGAGAGAATTTGTTGGTAGAACAAATAGTTTTATGAGATAAAAAATTCAAATATCCTATAAGAAATACTAAAGGAACTTTTTCAGGCTGAAAGCAAGTGTCTCCAAATGGTAATTCAAATTAACATGAAGAACAAAGACCACAGGAAAATGTATCTGTGTAATTATAAGATACAGTTTAAATACAGATTTTATTCCCTCATAACTGATTTTAAAACACTAGCATAAAGTAATGTGTATATAATATATTTGGGGGCCTATGGGGTCGCAGAGAGTCGGACACGACTGAGCAACTGAACTGAACTGAACTGAACACATAAATAATAGGATATGTGTGATACGTTTGCCAATAATAGTAAAAGAAGGAAGGTGGGTGGGAGGAAAGCCTTACTGGGCTAAGGAAATGTCTACAGATTGTAAAGTAAGAATTATAACAATGCATTGTTAGGTTTGTAACATTAGTAGCTCTGCTGCTGCTGCTGCTGCTGCTGCTAAGTCGCTTCAGTCGTGTCCGACTCTGTGTGACCCCATGGACGGCAGCCCACAAGGCTCCCCCGTCCCTGGGATTCTCCAGGCAAGAGCACTGGAGTGGGTTGCCATTTCCTTCTCCAATGCATGAAAGTGAAAAGTGAAAGTGAAGTCACTGAGTCTTGTCCGACTCTTAGCAACCCCATGGACTGCAGCCTACCAGGCTCCTCCGTCCATGGGATTTTCCAGGCAAGAGTACTGGAGTGGGGTGCCATTGCCTTCTCCGATTAATAGCTCTACTGTATACCAAAATAATATGACAAAAAGAGAGAATGAGGAATATAACTATATTAATGTTTCTATAAATCATTGAAATGAAACTAGTATAAACCAGGAGCCAATTCTGACAAGGTAAGATATATATGGTAAGTCATATACATCTTATCTAAATCACTAAAAATCTTTCAAGATATAGTGGGAAAAAAAAGTATAGAAGTTAAAATGCTACATAACAAAATATTTACTTAATGTAAAATAATAGTAAAGAAGGAAGGTGAAGTTTGGTTTAACATCCAGTAATCAATTACTGTAAACCGTCATATCAATAGAATAAAAAACAAATATCATATGATTATCCCATAGATGCAGAAACAAGCATTTAACAAAATCCAACACTCTTCGTGGGCTTCCCTTGGTGGCTCAGATGGTAAAGAATCCGCTTGCAATGCAGGAGACCTGGTTCAGTCCCTGGGTTGGGAAGATCCCCTGGAGGAGGACATGGCAACCCACTCCAGTATTCTTGCCTGGAGAATCCCCAAGGACAGAGGAACCTGGCAGACTGTAATCCATGGGGCTGCAAAGAGTCAGACACAACTGAGCAACTAAGCATACAGCACAACACTTCATAAAAAGACTGAACAAATGCGGAATAGAAAAGTTGTTCAAACCAATAAAGGGTTTGAAAGGCTGTGAAAAACTCAGAGCTATCGTCATACTTAATGATGCAAGACTGGATGCTTTTCTACCGCTATCAGGAACAAAGCAAAGATGTTAGCTCTTGCCACTTCTGTTCAGCATTATACTTGAAGTTCTAGCTGGGGCTATTAAGCAAGAGAAAGTAATAAAAGGCATATGGATTGAAAAGGAAGAAATAAAACTATGTCTATTTTCAGATGATATGATCTTGTACATAGAAAAACCTAGGAATCCACTAAAAAGCATTTAGAAAAAAAAAAACAAGTTTAGTAAGTTTTCAGGATGCAAGGTTAATATGCTGCAAAGAATCATATTTCTATACACTTGCAGTGAGGGCTTCCCTGATGGCCCAGTGGTAAAGAACCCACCTGCCAATTCAGGAGATGTGGGTTCAATCCCTGGGTCGAGAGGATCTCCTGGAGAAGGAAATGCAATCCATTCCTGTATTCTTGTCTGGGAAATTCTAAGGACAGAGGAGCCTGGTGGGCTACAGTCCATGGAGTCACAAAAGAGTCAGACATGACTTAGTGACTAAATAGCAACAAGACAACACTTGCAGTGAACAATCTGAAAATTTTAAAAAAATTCCATTTACACCAGTTAAAAAAATAACTTAGAAATAAACCTAACAAAAGAAGTGTATAACCTGTCGTCTGAAAACTGCAAAACATTGTGGAAGAAATTACAGGTCATCTCAATAATTGGGAAAGCATTTTATGTTTGCGGATCAGAAGGTTTAACATTTTTAAAAAATTCATCTGTATGTTTATTTTCAGTGAAACCCTACTTTGTATTCTAGACTATCTCTTCTGAGGATAAGCAGACTTTAAATAACTTGTACATTGTCTATTTAAGTGCTCAAATACTAAAATACACAAATTCAACTACATTCCAAATAATTTTCCCTAAGATTTATCAGGTATTTAACAGACCAGGCCTGCCCAACCCCTCTACACCCACTGACAAGCAAGTTTAATCCTGCTAAGAACACACCCATACTCACCCATCCTACCAGATAAAAGGCAGAGAAAAGAAAGGCAACCACTTTTTTAAAGTTTTTTTTTTAATGTGAATCATTTTTTAAAGTTTTTTTTTTTAAGTTTCTTTTTATTTATTTATCTGGCTGTGCCAAGTCTTGGTTACGGCATGTGAACTCTTAGTTAGAGCATGTGGAATTTAGTTCCCTGACCAGGGATAGAACCCAGGCCCCCTGCATTGGGAGCACAGTTTTAGCCACTGAACCACTAGGGAAGTCCCATTTTTAAAGTCTTTATTGAATTTGTTAGCATATTGCATCTGTTTTATGTTTTGGTTTTTTGGTTGCAAGTTATGTGAGGTCTCAGCTCCCTGATCAGGGATCAAACTGGCACCCCTTGCATTGAAAGGCGAAGTCTTAAAAACTGGACCGCCAGGGAAGTCCTGGTGCAGCCACTTTTGAAAACAACCTGGTAATTCCTCAAATGATTAAATACAGAGTTACCATATATCCCAGTAATCCCACTCTTAGGTATTAATATATACCCAAGAGAAATAAAGTCATATAATCATAAAGACATTTGTACACGAATGTTCATAGCAGTATTATTCATAATAGCCAAATGGAGACAACAACCCAAATGTCTGTCAATGACAAGTGAATAAACAGAATGTGATATAACAATGCAACAGAATATTATTCAGCCATAAAAAGAAATGAAGTACAGATACCTGCTACAACCTGGACAAATCTCGAAAACATTATGCTAAGTGAAGGAAGTCACAAAAAATCTCATATTGTATTATTTTATTTTCATGAAATGTCCAGAAGAAAATTTATAGAGACAGAAAGTAGATTAGTGATTGCCTAGGGGTTAACAACTGACTGGTTCAAAATTGGGAAAGGAGTATGACAAAGCTGTATATTGTTACCCTGTTTATTTAACTTATATGCAGAGTACATCATGCAAAATGCTGGGCTGGATGAGGTATAAGTTGGAATCAAGATTACCAGGAGCAATATCAACAACCTCAGATATTCAGATGATACCACGTGGTAGAAAGCGAAGAGGAACTAAGGAGCCTCCTGATGAAGGTGAAAGAGGAGAGTGAAAAACTGGCTTAAAACTCACATTCAAAAATTGAAGATCATGGCATCCGATCCCATCACTTCATGGCAAATAGATGAGGAAACAATGGAAATAGTGACAGACTTTATTTTCTTGGGCTCCAAAATCACTGTGGATGGTGACTGCAGACATGAAATTAGACGATGCTTGCTTCTTGGAAAGAAGGCTATGACAAACTAATAGCGTATAAAGAGGATGGACTGACAAAGGTCCATGTAGTCAAAGCTGTGGGGTCTTTCCAGCAGTCATGTACAGATGTGAGAGTTTGACCATAAAGAAGGCTAAGTGCTGAAGAATTGATGCTTTGAACTGTGGTGATGGAGAAGACTCCTGGACAAGGACTCTGGAGAGTCCCTTGGACAGTAAGTTTAAACCAGTCAATTCTAAAGGAAATCAACCCTGAATGTTCATTGGAAAGATTGATGCTGAAGCTGAAGCTCCAGTACTTTGACTACCTGATGCAAAGAGCTGACTCACTGGAAAATACCTTGATGCTGGGAAAGATCGAGGGCAGGAGGAAAAGGGAGCAGCAGAGGATGAGATGGTTAGATGGCATCATTGACTCAATGGACATGAGTTTGAGGAAACCCAGGGACCCAGTGAAGGACAGGGAAGCCTGGCGTGCTGCAGTACATGGAGTTGCAAAGAGTCAGACATGACTTAGGGACTAAACAGCACATCAACAGAGGTGGGGAAGTGGGGCTGGCAGGTAGGAGGTACTAGGCTTCTTTTTGAGTTGATGGAAATGTTCTAAAACTGATTGCGGTGATGGTTGCACTTATCTGTGAAAATACTTTTGAGTTTTATACTTTATGTGGGATTGTATGTGAGCTAGTTCTTAATTACCCAGAGTGAAAGATTAGCCCAGCACCAGAACTCTATCAATTTAATGCACCCCCTGGGCTTCCCTGGTGGCTCAGATGGTAAAGAATCTGCCTGCAATGCAAGAGACCCGGATTTGATCCTTGGGTTAGGAAGATCCCCTGGAGAAGGAAATGGCAACCCACTCCAGTATTCTTGCCTGGATAATTCTATGGATAGATGAGCTACAGTCCATGGGGTCTCAAAGAGCTGGACACAACTGAGCAATTAACATTACAATAAAGGCAGACCAATGCAGGGCAACCACCTAGGAAATCCCTATAAACTAGAGTACTGCTGACGCTGGGCTTCGCAGGTGGTGCTAGTTGTAAAGAACCCACCTACCAATACAGGAGACGTAAGAGAAGCAGGTTCCATCCCTGAGTCAGGAAGATCCCTGGTGGAGGGCATGACAACTCACTCAAGTACTCTTGCCTGGAGAATCCCATAGACAGAGAAACCTGGTGGGCTACAGTCCATAGGGTTGCCAAGAGTCAGATACAACTGAAGTGACTTAGCACACACTGCTGAAGATAGAAGAGGGGGCTATTTTATTACACTTTGTATTACTGAATATGTGCAAAATGCATTGGGGTGCTCCACCTACCTTCTTATTGTTTTTCTCCTATTCTATTATTCTTCCTTCATTGAGCTCCATAAAACCTGAAGCAAACAATCAATGGAACGGGGATAGTCATCTTTCTGAGGACTGGGGAAGGAAGAACCATTTCATTTCCCATTTGTCTGACTGCGCTGTGTTCTTAGCAAGAGCTGGTTGTGGTAATGCAGAATCTGGTCAGGCAAAGAACAGAAGAGCCATATTAGATCCTTCCCATTACCTTCAACTCTCCCACAGTTTATAAGTTCCATGGTTTATTTGTAATTTTAAAATCCTTTTTCCCTTTTCTTTTGTTTTCTATAATGCACATTTATGTTGTAAAAGAGCCTGAGTTTCTACAATAGGCTTTTATGTGTGCTTTTGATTCAAATATAAAAAGATCCACTTCAGTGTAATAAACAAATACCCAGCTGTTATTGCACTAAATAATTGACAAACCTCAAACACATTTGGACTCAAACATACTTCTTGTTCTCCCTGCAGAGGCCACCAGCATACCCCCTCCCCTAACCTCACTAAGGAGCTTGAGAACAAATCACCCTGCTTTTGGACAATGAGTCTGTGCCTCACTATTTTAAATATAAATAAGTTTGAATTGGGAGTATTAGCGTGTCTCATTGCCGTTCCTGATGGAGGCCATGCATGCAAAACCTAGATTTGGGGTTTGGATATTCCACTGATTTATTCCTGGGCTGATTCTGTTTGGAGCATTTCCTATGCTCTAAGCAAGACCCCCCACTTTCACCCCCATGCACTGTGGGAGACTTGGAGAGGGAAGTCCACTTGGGTGTGCAGTGTGGGTTACTTTCCCCAGCACACGTCATGCATCTGTTTATCTCTCACTCTGAACTCATTTTGGCTTCTGCCTTTCCGTATATACCGTGTTCCTCATCTTAATGGATGGAGCCACTATATCAATTCACACTAGTAATTTTCCTACTTATTCCATGAGGGAGATACAAACTTGAGTTGGTTTAAGTTGTCATATTTTGGGGGCCCATTTTTTACTTGGCCTACCATGCTAACTGTGTATCTATACACGAATAATGCTCAGGCTCAAGCTTTTGGCCACAAGGGAAGCCCCCACCAAGCTAAATTTCAGAGATTCCATCATTAAAAACAGAAGGGGAGAATGGATACTGAGAAACACAATACTTCATATAGATCAACTCTAAGCCCAGTTGACGGAATTCACCAGAAATCCAGAACCTCCTTGATTTGTTGACGTCCTCAAAGATGCTTCAGCTCTGGATCCTCGGTCTTCCTTGAGAAGCAGGAACTTGGGTGGATTCCTATAGAGGCCGGAGAACTTCGTCCACGCAGGGCTGAGTGCAGGTCCTTTAGCAGCCGAGGCCCGTGTTCTCCCACCACTGCTGCTGCCGGTGGCCCTCAGAATACTGACTTATAGGCATAGCTGTTCCCAGTGGTGGCCGAAGGGAGGGACAAGGTTCTCCTCTGAACAACCAACCAGCCCTTCCCCTTAATTCCCCATACACAGAAGAGAATAGACTGTATCTTTTCTGAGAATTTACTGAAATTTGAGAAAAGTAAGATGGAAACACAACAAGGAGGAGGGCTTTCAGTGAATGCACAGGCCGGGGACCTTCTAGGATTCTTTATCAGGCTGCTTCCTCCTCATGCCATCAAAAATGCTCTGAGTATCTCTGTTCTTCACACTCTGCACAAAATGACCCTAAGAACTGCTTAGGAGAAAATATATAATGTCATCTCAAAGGTCCACTTCTAGAGCTCCTGTTCATTTTCCCAGGGTGTGACGACATCTATTCCCTACAGAACCACCCACAGGGTGTGGTATTAACCCATGGTCCCAATAAGAACTTCATAATTCTCAGACAGAACAGTCCCTAAAGTCTGGACTATTGCACTGTGAGTGCCATCACATAAGTACAGCTCAACCCAGCAGGGCTACAATAACTTCATTCCAGCTTCTGTTTACTCTCATCAACTATTCATCAACTGAATTATTCTATCTCAAACATGTCATTAAAAAGCCTTTTGCTTTCTTTCCATCGGACTCAGTTGTAATCCACAGATCTTAGCAAAGCAGACCTCATGTTGCTCTCTGCATGTCTCCATCTCTCTAGATGCAGGATCTTTATCAACTAGAATGTGTTTGACTGGAAGTCAAGCCTCTCACACTCATAATTTCTAAGTCTGGCACCTTTCCTGGGGAGAAAGAGAGGTTAGAAGGTAAGATATGACAATAAGCCATATAGTAGCCCTGTTTGAGAAATGTACATTCTGAGATTGGCCTTCTGGTAGTCCTGTCTGTTTAATTTATGGTGATAATTTCTCTAACAATAGTACTAGTAGACAGATATGATGGGATTTAGGGAAGGGGTGTGTGTCTTTCTGGACCCAGTAACCTCTATAACCCAGAGTATCTTCTTAAAACTGTTTCTGCCTTCTAAAGTAATAATAATCCCAACCCGATTCATAAAAAACTTTTGAGCTTAACTCTGAGAATTCTAGAAAGATATGGTCTTTGCTGAAAAAGGGCAGCCCTGGGTTGTACCTAATATCATGTAGGTTTTTGTCCTAGTTTTTAATGACATCAGTGCAATGCAAGTATTCATCAATTAGAAATGTCAAGTTAAGTGACATGACTGTTTGTAATGGGGCTTTCTACTAATAGCAGACTCTGATGATCCCAGTAGATCCTCAGCACATCTGAAATTCCATGTCACTGGAATCGCCAATGTTTATTTTATGCGAAAAGGGAAGCCCACGTTGAACTTTGTACATGCTTTACATGTTTGCAATTATGCCTTTTCTTCTATTTGTTGGTGCACATTTGTATCCTGTGCTCCTGGCTCCTATATCAGAAGTTTATCACTCATGGGAATTAACTTGTTATTTGAACTTAGAATTTCTTTAGCTGGAATCTCAACTGTGGGAAAACAGTGGAAGAATACTCTTATCTGCAGTGGTGATGATACTTTCAGCCAAAAGAAATGGAAAAGGGAAAACTGGAAGAGAAGAGATTGTGGGCCAAATAAAGGGTGTTCTTTTCTATATTTAGCAGAAAATGTCCCCATGTGAGAGGAAAGGAAGCCTCTGAGGACCCCATGAAGTGATACCCAGCAGGGAACTGCATTTATTACTCTGGAGAATTCTCTTCTTCCAGATCCTGGAGAAGCAGGCAGGAATTTTCTCTACTTGGATATTTTTGTTGTTGAAAAAGAAAAGCAGAAAAGTAGAGATGATAATAAACAGGTATCCAAGAATCAGCTGTATTAAATGAGCAGATGTTATTCAGATATATTTACTTCTGACCCTTTTTTTTTTTAAGTAAAATATTGTACATATTTTGAAGTCTATGAAGTCCCTCCTCCCAGTCCTTCTCCCCAACAGCAATTGCTATGGTATCATTCCAGCCCATGAATCAAAATTTACATTTGTATGCGTCTGTGCCTAATAAAGAGATTTATTTTGTAGGTTGAAAAGCATACCATGTAAATGGCATCAGATTGTATTAACATTCTGCAGCTAGCTTTCTCCACTCTAGATTTTTTTCTAGCTCCATTCATGTTGGGACATGTAAATCTAATCATTCATTCTGACTGTTGCATAATATTTCTTCATGTGACTACATCAAATTTATTTACCCATTATTTTACTAATGGACATCTGGGGTGCTTTCAATAAAAATTAGTGCACTTGTGCTGTTATTCCTAGAATTGGAATTAGTGGTGTACAGAGTATTGACCAAGGTCACAAGAGATGCTGTAACAAACTCATACGTATAATGGCTCAGACAAACATCCTGAGATGCTCAGAAAAGCGTACTGACTGCTGTTGAGCAACAACAGCAAAGTTGAGCTGTTGCATGAGGGACTATGTGGCCCACAAAGTCTAAAATATCTACTATTTGATCCTTTATTGGAAAGTCTGGCAACACTTATCTAGACTATGAAGGTTCAAATCCTGGTTTCTTGATTTACTAGCTGGATGACTTGATCAAGAATCTTTAAGTGTGCTTCTGTCTTCATGTATAAAATGGGGATAACAATTAAGCAGACCTTTCTCCAAGAAGCTGTGAAGATCGAATGAAATAGTACATATCAACCACAGAGCCAGTGTTGAATGCAGCACCATCATCATCATCATCTCTTTCAGATGACATAACTAGAGCTCAGAGAAGTTACATGTGGTCTAGGATCACAGTCACACAGCTCAAATCCAACTCTTGAGTCTTCTAACTCATAGTTTATCTCAATGGAAATCTCTTACAACAAAACAAAAGCCCTTAAAAAATAGATTGTCAAAAATAGATTGCTGGGAGGGTAAATTCATGGCTTGCATATACTCCTCTCCCTTCCCAGATGTGGCCTCAGAATCATTCTCAACACAGTTCTCCAGGGAGTTAACACAACTGGACTTACCATATGACCTGAAACCTCTTTATCACCCCCATCTCTGGTCCAAATACATAGACTTCAAAGTTCGTTGGATAGAAAAACTCCAATATAAATAACTCTCAGCATATCAAACAAAAATATATTATACTTTTGGAGTCCCAAAGTGTTGTAGCAATAAAAATGTATTGGGTACATAATGCAAATAACAGCACTTTTCATTTACAAAGTCTTTTGAAATTTATAAAACATTCATACAAGGTTAAGAGGGCTTCCCAGGTAGCCCAGTGGTAAAGGATCCACCTGCCAAAGCAGGAGACACATGAGATCCGGGTTCAAGCCCTGGGTCATGAAGATCCCTTGGAGAAGGAAATGGCAATCTGCTCCAGAATTCTTGCCTGAAAAACTCCATGGACAGAGGAACCATGGGGTTCCAAAGAATTGGACATGACTGAGAGACTGAGCACAACAAATAAGGTTAAGAGAGCAGATACTTTTATTCCATTTTCATAGATGGAAAAATTGAAGGCCAAGGAATTGGCTGAAGGCCATTAGAGAACTGGTGAGCAGCAGAGACTAGGCCCTGATCTGCAGGCCCTGTATTCTTATATCTATGAACACAGTTTCCCTTAGAGCCAAAGTCCTCAACCAAGTGCTTTGGAGAGTGGCTAGGGTGAATCTGTGAAGTAAGCTGGGAATTTGCATACAAGGAAGACTCTTCAGTTTCAAAAAGAATTACTTTCTTTTTCTTGGGACATGTAGCCTTCTGATCTACCTTATTTCCTCCAAACTTTGATAATGATAAAGCATTTTTTTTTAACTACTGCTGCAGAACAAACATCCCAAAACTTGGAGGCATAAAATAACCACAGCCATTTACTGTCTAACAATTCTGTGAGTGGACTGGACTCTGCTGGGCATTTCTTTGGCTCCATATGGTGTCAGCCAGGGCAGGGGTCATCTGGAGGCTTAAGTAGGCAGGAGTGTCCAAGATTGCTCACTTTTACATGGCTAAGAGTTGGGCTGGCTCTTGGCAGGGAGCTCAGCTGGCGTTGTGGAATGGAATGTTCCAGTTCTTTCCAGACAGTCTCTATGAGTGGTGTGAGCTTCTCACAGTGTGATAGCTGAGTTCTAAGAGGGAGTGTTCCAAGTATGTGCAAGCAGAGAATGGTTATCTGAAGGTCCAGTTTCTGAAGTTATATGGCCTCACTTCTACCACATTCTACTGGACAGAGCAAGTCACAGGACAGCCTGATTCAAGAGGAGGGGAAATTTACTTCACTTTTCCATGGGGAGAATGATAATGAATTTGCAGCCATCTTCAATCTGTCTATGCTGTTGGAAAAGCAGTGAACACAATGATAAATGGCAACTGACATTCACCCTTGGTCTCAGAGACATAAAAGGAAGTGTGAGACCCACAACTTTTGGGGCAGGCATGCCCAGGCAGCTACTGCTGGGTGAAATGGTAGATCCACTCTCTCCAGAAGACCTCTCAGTTTCCAAAAGAGCAAACTATGAATTTTCATGTGAAGTCTCTGCTTTTTCAGTGTGAGCTTGACCTTTACAGTCATGTTGCATCGGGCAAATTGACCCTTGAGCTTCCAGTTTTCAACATCTGCCTTACGTCTTCATGGGATAGCTCATCTTTTATGTGAAACACCTGTCAGCAAGACAGTCATGGCAGCTCATTTATCAGAGAATGTCACTGCTTTGTGGTTGGTAAGAAGAGGGAGGAGAAAAGAACAAGTCAATTATCTTGAGGCTGAGTAGTTGCCAGGGGAAAAAGGCTTTTTTGTCATTTATTTACTACTGTGTATGCCTAGGATGATAAATCACAGTCTTCAGTTGGCCAGGAGAAGCTGCACTGGCAGCAGCTGTGCCAGACAGAACAATCTTTTGCATATGATGAACACCTGGGGAGGGTTGGTTTCCAAATATTTCCTGCAGCTTTTATCGGGTTCCAGGTCAGAGAAGTCAAGGGAAGGGATGAGAAGGGAAGACAAAGGAAAAGAGGAAGGAAGAGGCGAGAAGCCCCAGTCCCAGGGGAGATGTGCTCTGTCTGGAGCAGGCAGATGAGGCCCCCCTCGGCTCCAGAAGTCCCCAGAGCCACGTGGACCCTCTAACCTGGCAGGAGATCCTTCTACCCTCCCAGCCCCACTCCTAAGCCCTGGGTCTTTTTTCACCGTGGACACCAAAGAGCATTCAGTTCAGCAATGTAAACAGTCCTTCTTGCTGTACAGCGAAAAGACATCCATTGGTAAATCTCCCAATCTGACATTGGCTGGAGTTGATGGTGGAGAATTTTGAAATCTGAATTCTGGCAGCACTGCACACACCAAACAATTCCCAGCATTAAAACCTCGGGACCAGGCTTTCTGACGGGAACCTCAAGGGGAGGGGAGCCTCCGTGGGGACAACGTACTCCTTCAAGGGTCTGCTTGAGGGATTCTGGGTGGGAGAAAGAGATGGGGATTTCTCTCAGCCCACCTGCCACCTTCCCTGCCACAGAGTATCTCCGTGTGTATGGGCCAGGGGCAGGCAGGTCTGCTTTGAACAATGTTTATCTAGTCATTCAACTCATTCATTCAAGTGTCCATTAAGTGTCTAAATGACTGGGTGCTTTTCCAGCCTCCGGGGAACACACAGGCCCCCTGAGATGTGCACAGGCTCTGCTCTCAGGACCTGACCTCACAGCCCAGGAGGACAGGGTTGTTGGTTAGGGGTCACCGAGGTGGATGAGGGATGGGGATACTTCCTCCCACCCTACCGTGACCTCAGTGAGCTGGAAGGCCATCAGGGTATACAGTGGTCAAAGTTTCCAGGCATGAAAAAGTGTCTAAACTGAAACACTTTTTTATGGGCTCCATTTCTCGGTGAAAGAAATAGTCTGGGAGATGCAGTTTCTGTGATGAGAAGGACTCTATAGCAAATTCCTTATTACGTGGGGTAAAATACATGTGGGAAGAACATTAGAAATAAGGAAATATGAAGGAACGAGATTTGCCATTCTGGGGACAGGATCCTTATTTGTAAGATTTATGTACCGTGGCTGAATGGGAAAACAGTTTATTTTGCATATGAGCAATGGTACAAGTAATTAGTAGCTAATAACATATATGTAGCTAACATTTATTGAGCTCTTACTCTGTGCCAGATTACTAACTTTGCATATACTTTGTCATTTATCTCTTGCAGCAACCTCCTGGGATGGGTATTCTTACTATTCCCAGTTCCCTGTTCATATCCGGCAGAACCTAAACTCAAACTCAGAAAACCTGCCTCTTAGAGGAGCTCTTGCGCCAGACTGTATTTGGTTATAGGGGAACAGGCTGTCTACCAGGTCTAGTGAAAATAAATGACTGTACATTGTGAGGCAAGGCTGGGCTTGAGGCAGAAAAACTAGCCTGAATCTCCAGGTCGTTAGCTAAGTGACCTGGGTCTAGCTCCCTCTTCATTCATTCACTCTGCCTCTTTCTCCTACACGGAGGAAACACTGTTTACTGTGCTCTAGATGAGATGGCCCCTGGGGGGGGTTAGTTTTGGGGGGGCCAAAGATGAGGGCAGCCAGGTCATGCACTCGAGATGGGGCATGAAACTGTGAGCAAAGCACCACAGTCCCACGTGATGGTGAAATCTGCTGAGGACCCAGAGTGAGAACTGGCCACTGCTGGGCTGCATCCAGGGCACACGCTGTCCAGGTGGGGAGTCAGGGAGGTATGGCAGGGCATGAATGACCACTGTCTAGCAGTATGGCTGCATAGCAGTGAGAACACGGCCCCTCCCAGCAATGCAGTGAGGACAAGGGCACAAAGAAGGGCCTTGGATGCTGTATCCTGGGCTGTGGTCTTGATCAAGCTGTCAGTGAGGAGCCTGCTGGAAGCACATCATAGCAGAGGAGGGCTATAGTAACCAATGGATGATAAACTCTCATGGTCGGGTTTGAAGCTCAGAGGGTTAGGAGGGGTTGGGCGGGGTGGGGAGAAAGGGAAATAGTGAGAAGCCTGGGTCACACCCCTTTTGAATGCTTTTCCAACCTGCCCTCATACAAACCTGCATCTAGTAAAGTTCTGATAAAGTGAAGTAACTGGATTTCAAACACCAGACTAGAGCTTCCCTTTTGTTATTCCTTTTTTAAAAAAGTGATTGCCTCTAAACAAATTTACAAGATGGCTTGGGCTTCCCTGGTAGCTCAGCTGGTAAAGAATCTGCCTGCAATGCAGGAGACCCTGGTTTGATTCCTGGGTTGGGAAGATCCCTGGAGAAGGGATAGGCTACCCACTCCAGTATCTTTGGGCTTCCCTGGTGGCTCAGATGGTAAAAAATCTGCCTGCATTGCGGGAGACTTGGGTTGGGAATATGCCCTGGAGGAGGGTTTGGCAATATTCTTTTTATGGAGAATCTCCATGGACAGAGATGTCTGGCGGGCTACAGTTGATGGGGTCACAAAGAGTCGGACACGACTGAGCAACTAAGCACAGCACAGCACAAGATGGCTTGAGAAGTGTTTATTTGAAAGAGTAAACCATTTTCTAATGCTTTATCAATTTCTTGGGTGAAAGCCACATATGATGTACAGAGGACCTTGCTTGTTTATTAAAGCACATTCTCTAGAGAGTCTCCAGCAATACTGTTTTCCATGAATATGTTTACTGCTAAGTGTGGAAGCTACATGACCACGTGGCTGCATCTTTTAACATTTATTGTACAACATCATCAGTTCCCTAAATCTTTGTCTATGTTCTTCTCACACACACACCCCTTTAGCCTATATCAGTGCAATTTAATTACAATCTCCAGCCAATTCCATTTTAGCACAATAAAAGCTAAAGGGCCTTAATGGCTAGCAAGTGAGGGTTCTGGTGAAATTTTCATCTGGGGAAAGATGAGACAAAGCTTTTGATCAGCTTGCCTGCGGGCTGATGTGGTAGTCTGGACTTACTCTGTGTTTATAGGAGTGGCCCTGCCATCCTGGTCTTCCACATCTGCAGTGCCTCTGGTTTGGGAGCCGGCAACCAAAGCATTAAAAATGTTACATTTATTCCTCCATGCCCACCCTTAATTTTAGGTTTTTCTTTCTTCTTATCCCCAGAGGGGAACCATCTATTTTTGGTTAGATAAATGGTTCATCATCTATTGCAGTTGACTTCCTTTTATGATCAATTAGTTTAAGGTTGTCAGCGCTGTTTCAAAGCCACTATGTATCTTTCACACCGCTCTATCCTATAATTTATAAGCACTATGGTTTCCAAAAAAGAGAAGAAAAACAGCCCCTCCAGTACTTTTATTAGCTGCTGAAATGCATTAGGGTATATACACTTTGAACTGTGCAGAAGAAGATAACCATGCTTGGAATAATTCACATTGGTCCCCTCTCGGCTCCCTTTAATAACCTCTGCATTGTTTTACCCCCAGGATTTGCTGATGACCTGCAATAGCCCTCTTCCAGGCCCTGGCCCACTGGGGTGTTTGTGGGGGAAAGGGCAATGCGCGTGGCCCACTCCCTGACCCGAGCCGCCCCATAAATCAGGGCCTGCATTCGTCTGGGATGGTGAGCCAGATGGCAGCTGTTATTGGAGGAGCTCAACAGGAATCAAGGCCTGTGATCTTTCCTGTTGCTAACAGGCCTGATTTTTTATGGCTGTCAGCATCCCTGGAATGGCTGAGGGAGGCACTAAGGGAGGCGGGGGTGGGGTGTCAGCGGGGGCCTGATGGCTCTAGATCTCAGTTTTCTTCTCCCAAGGGGGCAAGCCACAGAGGTCTTTCTTTCTCACTGGCCAGGGGGCTTGGCCTCATACTCTGTTTCTGAAGAAGTTTCCTGGCACTTGTGAGTGATAAAGTAAACGTGATCAAACACCTTCTAGAAAGGAAAATGGTGGCTGGCTTCCCTTTGCTGTTGGTTCATGGCCCCTTAGCATTGCCCTACCTGAGAAATAATAGTTGGCTTTTCCCTCAGAGTAGCGGTCTCATATTCAGCGGGTTGCTTAGAACACAGTCTTGGGTGCCTTTGATACAGAAATGAAAGCAACTACTTAAAGCTACTTGGTGGGTCCAGCATTTGAATTTCTTTGCTTTTTCAGAATGACTGAACGGAAAATTCAGGAAGGATGAGCAGTTAGGATGTAAGGGTACAGGATGAAAAGGAAAGCACTTGCCAGACAAAAGAAAGAAACTCCAGCCAGTTTTGAGGTACCTGATTAGGGGGTGTTAGCTGCAGAGATCCGCTCATTAAGGTGGAGCTGGGGCCACAGTGGGTGTACCGGCCTGAATACCAGTGAGGAATAAACAGTTTATTCACAGTCCTTGTGTGGTCCAGCAGCCTGCCTCCAACAGACGAACCTCCTAGCAAGAACAGAGCCGCCACAGGGCAGGGTTGTGTGACCAACACCAGACAGAGGCTGCAGAAGCCCAGACAGATAGTAATAGAATCCCAGATGCAGCCAAGCAGTTTCCAGGGCAGGACTGAGAATCTATTTATTTATTTATGCAGAGCTTGAAGCTGGTCTCAGACCATGGGTATGCTAAGCTTACAGATAAAACACATGCAGAAAGTTCCAAGGAGACACAAGTTTTTCGAAATATTTTGGGTCCACTGAGACTTGCTGTAACTCTATTTGTGACAGTGGGATTTAGCCTGTATGTCCATTTCTTAAGCTCTAAGTCCTATGACAGATGGGTAAGTAGATGACAATTTCATTCCCAGTTAGGATCATCCATAGGCCAGTGATATGACAACCACAACACATCATGTCCAGAGGTCTCACTCATTCAAAACGCCAAATTGTTGAAACAGCCTCAGGATAGTTTACTAGTACAAAAGCAAAGTCAAGTGAAAGTGTTAGCCTCTCAGTCATGTCTGACTCTTTGTGACCCCAGGGACTGTAGCCCTCCGGGCTCCTCTGACCATGGGATTCTCCAGGCAAGAATACTGGAATGGGTTGCCATTCCCTTCTCCAGGGGATCTTCCTGACCCAGGGATCAAACCCAGGTCTCCTGTATTGCAGGTAGATTCTTTACTATCTGAGCTACCAGGGAAGCCCTGTTTACTAGTACAGGGCAGGTAAATAATGGACTGGCTGGAAAAAGGCCATTCTGATGTTTCCCAGAAAGGCTGGTGCTCTGCATTTCCCCAGACCAGTCACCAGGGAAGGCCTCAGTGTGGTCATCAAGGGGGTCAGGTCATAGGCTCGATCTTCCTGACTAACATAGCCCACTGGCAGACAGGTGCATGAGTTGTATTCTGTCCTCAGTCAGGGCTTTGGGCTTTCTGAGACACCTGGGAGATAGGACATTGAGTCGCACTGTAAAAATGGTGGTGAGACCCTGCCTTCAGCTCCCTTCTTCTGAGCCCATGGAAGCAGAGGCAGTAGAGGGAGCAAACAGGCAGAAATATTTTGTTCCTCCTTGATACAACTGCTTTGATGGAGGCCCCATGTGGATCCCTCCCTCCCAACTTTAAGGCATTCAGCAAGGCCTTTCAGGAAAGGCATATGGACCCAATGCTTACACTGGGCCTTACGGGGAGGGAAGAGTCCTATAAACTCCTTCCCAGCATGAGGGAAGGTCCCACAGTACAGGCACCTTCACAGCGGTTATAGTGAGAGTCCCCAGACCCTGAACAGATGGAATACCCACTGCAGTGGGCAGAATAATGACCCCCAGAGAAGCTCCCCAGAAACTGTGAATACGTTACCTCACATGACAAAGGAGGCTCTGCAGGTGTGACAAAGTTAAGGAGCTTGAGATGGGGAATTTATCCTGGTGGGCCAATGGACTCACAAGTTAAAGAGGGAGGAGAAGTCATAGAAGGAGATCTGACAATGGAAGCAGAGGTTGGAGAGATGCAATTTCTGGCAGGAAAAGGCCAAGAGCCAAGGAATGTGACAGCTTCTAGAAGATGGAAAAACAAGGAAATGAATTCTCCCCTGGAGCCTCCGGAAGGAGCACAGCCCTGCCGACACCTTGATTTCAGCCCAGGAGACCCATTTTGGACTGCTGGTATCCAAAACTATAAGATAATAAATTTGTGTTGTTTTAAGCCTCTAAGTCTGTGGTAACTTATAACCGCAGCAGCAGGAAACAAGTACACTCATCACTCAGGAAATGGTCTTTCCCTGTGTTAACCTCACTTTGAAAAAAGCATTGTTTCTCCTCACACAAACTCTCAGTCCCCCCGTGATTTGATGCCAATGGTGTTCTGAACAACCCAGGAGAAAAGTGAAGAATTGAGGTGGAATTTGTTATTTGAGAACAGATGCAGTAGCTATGCTAACAATCAGAACAAATTAATCTTGAGTATGAGAGCCAAGTGCAGGAGCCAGCAAGGATGAACAAAGGGGTGGAGACTCAGGGTGGGAACCCCCTTTCACTCTGGGCGTGATTTTGCTAGTGCAGAGTTTTGTAAAGGGCTCTCTAGGCATCTGTCTTATAGGCTTGATCCATTGTCTGAAAAAGAAATGCTTAAGATGTTTTTCTTAATTGATAAATCTGATTTAAGCAAACACACACAACAGACACAGATCCACACACAATTTGGTCCTTGTTAAATTTCAATAATGCCCAATGTATTGAGCTCAGCTTTGCCTGTGAGCTGATGTATAGGAAGACAGGAACTCATAGTGGTGTGAGCATGAGCTATGGCGCTGGAGAGCTGGGTATAAATAAACAGCCTTTTTTGACACTAGTGAATGGCCTTGGGTAGTTGATTACTATCCCTGACTCTCCATTCCCTCCATGTAGAAAGATGGTAATTCTATCCCCTACTTCTTAACATCATTGAAAACATTCAATACTGGTGCCTGCCAGGCCCTTATCACAGTGCTCAGCTCGTGGGCACATAGCTGGTACTCTGCAAAAGTGAATTAGTTATTTTGATAACTGCTATTTGGTACAAATGAATGTGCAGTTTATTTAATTGTTCATTAACAAAGCTCATAAACTGATCCAAAGCTGATGAAAGTGGCAATGATAAAAATAGCAAGCATGAATTAATCACCTACAATGTATCATTCACTCTTTGAAGCATTTTACATATGATGTAATGGAAGCTCTGGGAGTCTGAGTAACTTGTCTGGGTCATCTTGATAGTCAGCAGCAGAACTTGGATCTAAACCAAAGCAGTCTATGCTCAGAGGCTGACTAACCACCTTGCCATGCTGTTGTCAAGGGAGACCCTCTCAAGGCTTATGCCTTGACCTATATAACCACAGAAGGGTGGGCGGATTCACTTCTGCTCTTGATTTCCTTATGTCCTACACGGTCAGTGCATTACCCTGAGCATTTTCCTTAAATACTTAGATGACACTGATTAATATCTTGGAAATGTTGGCCAGTGAAATTCTTGGCTTCCCAATGGAATGAGATGTGCAGAAAGGTAAATGATTGTTTAGCCAAGTGAGCTTGAGGTAAGTCTTCCAGGCATCTCTCCAGCATCATGGCCAGGGTAATCCCCATGACTAGTTATCATTTAGGAATGATTTACATTGGCATTATCTTCTGAATACAAAGTGAGAACCAGGGTGCTCATCTCTAGAGGATAGTCATTTCCATGATTACAAGCAAAAATGACTGCTTTCCAGGATTCTGGAAAATGTGGGTGACTGGGCTCAGAGCAAGTCACCTAAAAAGGAAGAGGGTGACAACCTGGAAAGGTGAGCACATCACTTGAAAAACTCCAGGAAAAGTAGGAGTCAGGAAAAATAGGTAACACCAAATATCCTAGAAATAGGAGAGCAGAGTTGTCGTGAATATCTAGGAAAGAGTAAATCCTAGAAGAGATTAAGAATTGAGTTCCAAAAACTGAAAAAAGAAGTGAACAAAATGATTAAAATTCTAGTTCTTGATGAGAATGGGAGGAGAAAGATTTCAAGATGAGATGGCCAGTGGGGCTCAGAGACCTTCCCCATCTCTTCCAACTCAGATTGTAAGTGAAAGTGAAAGTGAAAGCCACTCAGTTGTGTCCAGCTGTTTGTGACCCCATGTACTATATACAGTCTATGGAATTCTCCAGACCAGAATACTGGAGTGGGTAGCCTTTCCCTTCTCCAGGGGATTTTTCCAATCCAGGGATGGAAACCAGGTCTCCCGCATTGCAGGTGGATTCTTTACCAGCTGAGCTATCAGATTGTAAGACAATAACTAAGTGATTTATCATGCGATTCTATCATGTCATTTAAGTGACCACAATTTCCTTTGCCCAAAATAGCAGCTGCTCCATCTGACCTAAACATTTCTGGAGCTAAACATTTCTGAATAGTTTTCAAACCAACTGAATCCCGCTTTGCAGTCCTGATGGCTTAAGAAGTTCCTTTTCTTAAGAAATTCTTCTCCCTCTTGCTTTCTCTCCTCTCTCTGCTTCCTTCCTTCTCCTTCCCGCCTCCTACCTCTACCTCCTCTTCCTTCACATTCCCTGCTTAGATTTCTGGATGCTGGTATAATTTAATTCCAATAGGATACAAAGCAAATGCCCTGACTTAGAAGGTGTAAGTGAGATTTAACACCATTTCACACTCAGCCGTTAGTGGCGTAGTAAAGAATGATTTTCTCTTAAAGGAAATGAAATTTAAAAAAGAATTTTTTTATTTTTTTGCTGTCAATTTTGAGTTTAAAGTTTTATTTTCATAAGAGAGAAGAAAGTAAAATAAAACAAAGGAAAGAAAAGAGAGTTCTTATGTACTGTGGTCTGATTAGGCTGTCCTTGGGGTTGAAGAAAAGCAGAGTGTGACTTTGTTAAAGTTTAAGTCCTGATTCCATAGTGAGGAAGCTGTAGATTTTCATTGCACAATAATAACATTTCAGCTGTGGCTTGTGAACCCTGGTGGGGCTGTTGCTTTGCATATAATTTCCATTGGATTATGCTTCATTGAGGCCTGGGTTTTGTTAATACTGATATTTAAAAAATCTTATCTCAGCTATCAACTCTTTTAAATACCAGGAAGAATTTTATGGAGACACCAAGGTTACATAGATGACATGAACTGCATTAAAACGAGCTGTTCTTTCTTCCTTATCAGTTATGTTGCAGATTTGGAGTCAGCAACTCTTGTCTCAGAAACAAACTTGAGCAACGCAGTGCAAGCAGGAGCCTGTGGGAAGAGGCAAGGAACCTTAATTAAACAATAGAGACCAGGGAGGAGCCAAACTAACAGAAACCAAGGACAGAGAAAAATAAACGAACCATAGACTAAGTAGGGCAAAGTCGATTTCATATCCTCTTTATCCCTTCTTGCATACCCCAAATATCCTTTTCAGTAATCATTCATTCATTTGTTCACTTTCAGAAGAGATTAAGAGGAAACAGAACTTTAAAAAATAAAAGCAACAGCATGAATTAAATGAATAGGGGGAAACACAGAGGAGGCAAACTAAGGCATGAAACTGACAGAGGAGTTAGACGAAGGAACACTTTTCTTGCAGTTCAACAAAATCAAATCTCAGAGTGGCATATTTTATGCCTTTGGCCTAAGTATGCTTTTGATGCCTGATGAAAAAATGGAATAAAATTGACTGCATTATTTTTATATTCCTCACTTGAAAAAATGGAAGGATTAGGAAATGAGCAGAATGGTGAGCTCTATAAATGTGAAAATGAAGAGCGTTAACAAGGGTGGGAATAAAATGGGAAACGCAGTAGAGGATGGACTGGGGAAGAGGGAAAGGAGATGAAGGAGCCACAGAGAAAGGGCTGTGCAGAGCAGAGCATCATAGGGAGGAAGGGTCCTTTGTCTGTGCTTTGCCAGCATCCTGAACAATTTTCATCAGAAGGTGGGGAGTCACTGATGTTCTGTACCACTATCTCCACTATTAGTCTATCAACTTGTCCCTAGGGCAGCCTCTAACCCACAGCAGATGCTCCATAAATGTTTGTTGGATTCAGGTCTAAAAGATACAAATGGAAGAACAAGTATAAGAAAAAATACCAAATGCCAAGTGAAATAAAGGTGATGAAAAATAGTAATTAGAGATAAACAGTAAGGAACAAAAAGAAAGAGATATCTTTCAGGTGTCGCTTTGGAGCTTTCCGTCTCTGGAAACCCTTTACTGACCTTCTAGAACAAATGCCCCTCACGTGGGCTTCCATTACCCTTTACAGCAACCTAGGCTATGGCTGCATGGCTCTCTCTCTTCTCTTTTGGATGTTCAGCTTTGAGCAGACGCCAAGTGTGTCCATCGACTCACTATGGTGCCCACAGAATCTAGCACAGCAGCTGGCTCATTGTAATTGCTCAATATATGTTGTTTTGAATGAGACAAAAGTTAAAGGAAGTATCTCATGAATAAACAGGGGAAATTAAAAAAGACATGATAGAGGGCATAAGAGGCTGTTTAGGCACCTTTAAATGAAGGAATCTAACTTGAAAAATTCAATAAAATAGAGGCTGTTTAGTAAAAAGCGGGGAAGGTGTTCCTACACCGTTGGTGGGAATGTATGAAACCAGTATGGAAACCAGAATGGAGATTCCTCAAAAGCTCAAAACATGTTAGGCAAAATAAGACGTGTGATGACCAAAGACAAAACCCTGGATAGCTTGACTAATTTGTTAATTTTGATGATCAAGTCTCACTCAGTTGTCTTACTAAATATCTTCTAGTTTGTTTGTTTTCAGTCTAAATAATTTCAGATAACAATTGCAAAGGTGTTAAGGTAACTTTTCCATATATCAGTAAAACTGCTATAATTAAAAAAAAAAAAAAAAAGCTCAAAACAGAGTTACCCTATGATATGGCAATTCTACTCTTGGGCATGTATCCAGAAGAAATTCTAATTCAAAAAGATATATGCTCCTCAACATTCATAGCAACACTATGTACAATAGCCAAGACATGGAAGCAACCTAAATGTTTATTGACAGATGAATGAATAAAAAGATGTGGTATTGTATTACTGATCCTGCTCTTGACGCCAACTGTCTTGCTGTATCTCACTGTGCATACTGTTCGTTGAACCCAGGGTAGGCAAGGCATGAGCTAAGAGGCTGGAAGGAGACTCGAGGAGCAGTAGCAACTGCAGACACATTTATTCTCTCCTGGCTGACACAACAGCCATAACACAGCCTCTCTCCTGGCTGGCGTAGCAGTCATGGCAGCAGACATGCTATATTATCTCCTCTCCTGGCTGATGCAATAGACACAGCCCTGATGCAGCAGTAACGCTGCTGCTTTCTAGGTGGAGCTCATATATCCCTACAGCACAAAGTAGCTTGTGACCAAGCGAGTACCTAGTGATGTGCATGCACACTGCTACAAATGATCTCAGCTGCTACATGGTCATTATTTATGAAACGTGGGGTGAGAGAGGCTGAACAAACCATTTACCTAATTTGCGCTCTCTCTCCACAGGTATATATACAATGGAATGTTGCTGCTGCTACTGCTAAGTCGCTTCAGTCGTGCCCGACTCTGTGCGACCCCATAGGTGGCAGCCCACCAGGCTCGCCCGTCCCTGGGACTCTCCAGGCAAGAACACTGGAGTGGGCTGCCATTTCCTTCTCCAGTGCATTAAAGTGAAAAGTGAAAGTGAAGTCGCTCAGTCGTGTCCTACTCTTAGCGACCCCATGGACTGAAGCCCACCAGGCTTCTCCGTCCATGGGATTTTCCAGGCAAGAGTACTGGAGTGGGGTGCCACTGCCTTCTCCCAATGGAATGTTACTCAGTCATAAAGAATGATGAAATAATGCCATTTGCAGCAACATGGACGGACCTAGAAATTATCATACTAAGTGAAGTAAGTCAGAAAGAGAAAGACAAATATCATTTTATATCACTTATCTGTGGATTCTAAAATATGACACAAATGAGCTTACTTACAAAAACAGAAACAGATCCAGAAAACAAACGTATGGTTACGAAAGGGGAACAGGATTTCAGGGAGGAATAAATTAAGAGCTTGAGATCAGCAGATATACAATCAGATCAGATCAGATCAGTCGCTCAGTCGTGTCTGACTCTTTGCGACCCCATGAATTGCAGCACGCCAGGCCTCCCTGTCCATCACCAACTCCCGGAGTTCACTCAGACTCACATCCATCGAGTCAGTGATGCCATCCAGCCATCTCATCCTCTGTCGTCCCCTTCTCCTCCTGCCCCCAATCCCTCCCAGCATCAAAGTCTTTTCCAATGAGTCAACTCTTCGCATGCGGTGGCCAAAGTACTGGAGTTTCAGCTTCAGCATCATTCCTTCCAAAGAAATCCCAGGGCTGATCTCCTTCAGAATGGACTGGTTGGATCTCCTTGCAGTCCAAGGGACTCTCAAGAGTCTTCTCCAACACCACAGTTCAAAAGCATCAATTCTTCGGCGCTCAGCCTTTTTCACAGTCCAACTTTCACATCCATACATGACCACAGGAAAAACCATAGCCTTGACTAGATGGACCTTTGTTGGCAAAGTAATGTCTCTGCTTTTGAATATGCTCTCTAGGTTGATCATAACTTTCCTTCCAAGGGGTAAGCGTCTTTTAATTTCATGGCTGCAGTCACCATCTGTAGTGATTTTGGAGCCCAGAAAAATAAAGTCTGACACTGTTTCCACTGTTTCCCCATCTATTTCCCATGAAGTGGTGGGACCAAATGCCATGATCTTCGTTTTCCGAACGTTGAGTTTTAAGCCAACTTTTTCACTCTCCACTTTCACTTTCACCAAGAGGCTTTTGAGTTCCTCTTCACTTTCTGCCATAAGGGTGGTGTCATCTGCATATCTGAGGTTATTGATATTTCTCCCGGCAATCTTGATTCCAGTTTGTGTTTCTTCCAGTCCAGCGTTTCTCATGATGTACTCTGCATATAAGTTAAATAGACAGGGTGACAATATACAGGCTTGATGAACTCCTTTTCCTATTTGGAACCAGTCTGTTGTTCCATGTCCAGTTCTAACTGTTGCTTCCTGACCTGCATACAAATTTCTCAAGAGGCAGATCAGGTGTTCGGGTATTCCCATCTCTTTCAGAATTTTCCACAGTTTATTGTGATCCACACAGTCAAAGGCTTTGGCATAGTCAATAAAGCAGAAATAGATGTTTTTCTGGAGCTCTGTACTACGTATAAAACAGATCCTACTCAAGGACCTAAACAAAATCTTACTGTATAGCACATACTATATATTCAATATCTCATAATAAACCATACTAGAAAAGAATATAGATACATACAATTGAATCACTTTGCTGTACACCAGTAATTGGCAATGGCACCCCACTCCAGTACCCTTTCCTGGAAAATCCCATGGATGGAGGAGCCTGGTAGCCTCCGGTCCATGGGGTTGCTAAGAGTCAGACATGCCTGAGCGACTTCACTTTCACTTTTCACTTTCATGTATTGGAGGAGGAAATGGCAACCCAATCTAGTGTTCTTGCCTGGAGAATCCCAGGGACGGGGGAGCCTGGTGGGCTGCCGTCTGTGGGGTCGCACAGAGTCGGACACGACTGAAGCGACTTAGCAGCAGCAGCAGCAGTAATTAACACATTGTAAGTCAACTAAATTTTAAAAAACCAAATCAAATTTAACAAAATCATATTAATTAAAAAATTTTTTTAAAAAGCAGGGAAGGTGCTTTTATAGTGAGGTATAATCTCCTGGAATTTTTGTCTCTTTATCTAATTTAAAATGGAATTAACAATTACTATCTCTTAGGTTTTTTGTGAGGATTAAGTGAGACTGTGTAAAGTGTTGAGCACATCTTAGTCTGTACAGTTAATTAAAACTGTTCGGTTGAGGGAATTTCCTGGTGGTACAAGGCTTAGGACTCTTGCACTTTCACTGCTGGGAGCCTAGTTTCAAATCCCTGGTTGGGGAAATAAGATCCTGAAAGCTGAATTGTGAGGCCAAAACAAAAAACAAGATGGTTAGGTTGAAAGGGATAGAAGCCCAGTTTGAACTTATTTATGAAAAAAAAAAAAAAAGAAGGGGAGGTTGCTTTGCTGGTTTGTGTAACCAAGCCAGGAGGAGGACGGGGCCGGGGGTGGAGGGTGAGGGGAGTGGGAGTGCAGTGAGGACCCCCTGATTCCTCGGTTTGTCGGATTCCCCCTGTCCCACTCTAGCTGTCTCACAAACCTGTCACTGTGACTGCCAGTAGCTCCTGATACATATGTTGACAGTTGCACACGTAGAGAGAAAAACAGGGTTTCTCTCTCCTGGTCCCAATTCAACAAATTCCAAGAAGGTCTCTGATGAGTTCCATTCAAATGGTGTCCTCACCTATGTTCCTCACTGGGCTCTGGGACCTGACTTACCTTGAGTGCCCTACTCTGGATCACATGCTCACCTTTCAAAAGAGGGACCGAGGAAATCATTGTTGTCCAGGCAGTCATCCCAAACTGTGTCTATGATATTCAAAAAAAATGGAAGTTACTAAATGGTACTAGCAAATGCAGTGAAGAAAGCAAAGGAAACCAACCATAGCTTAAATTTTTGTTGTTGTTGTTGTTGATTGTTCAGTTGCTAAGTCGTGTCTGACTCTTAGCAACTCCATGGACTGCAGCACACCAGCCTCCCCTCTCCTTCACCATCCCCCAGAGCTTGCTCAAACTCAAGTCCATTGAGTCGGTGATGCCATCCAACCATCTCATCCTCTGTCGTCCCCTTCTCTTCCTGCCTTCAATCTTTCTGAGCATAAAGGTCTTTCCCTATGAATCAGCTCTTCACATCAGGTGGCCAAACTATTGGAGCTTCAGCTTCAGCATCAGTCCTTCCAATGAACACTCTTTACTTGGTTTAATAACATGGCTCCTGTGTGTGTGTTGTGCTTAGTCACTTAGTCATGTCTGACTCTCTGTGGTCCCATGGACTGTAGGCTGCCAAGGCTCCTCTGCCCATAGAATTTTCCAGGCAAGAATACTGGAACGGGTTGCCATTTCCTACTCCAGGGGATCTTCCCCACCGAGGGATGGAACCCACCTGTGCTTCATCTCCTGCATTGGCAGGCAGATTCTTTACCACCAGCACCACCTGGGAAACCCAACTTGGCCTCTGCCTTGGCTTTGAGCTTTGATCCCTATTCTGTATCTAAAGGCATCAAGAGTGGAAAGCCACATGTTGCGCTGGGTAAAATTCAGTGTCCAAATTGGCTGGTCTGCCAGCTAGCCAGAAGCAAGGCAACTGGCACCTTGGAGCTGCTTCTCTTTTCCCTCCTCCTCTTGTTTGGATGAATAAATTTCAAGCTCCACAAAAACAGGCACCAAGGCTCCTACTTTCTTTTGTGTACCTTGCCTTACCCCCAGAGTGCCATGTACCCAGGAAATGTTTATTGAGTGCTTTTTAACGATTGAATTAACAAGCAAACAGATGAGTAACAGCATCAGGCATCAACCATGTTGTGAAATGAAATGCTTGTGTCAAAATTTTTCTGTGAAAGTAACTCACTAAAAACAACTGAAAATATTGCTTCAGAAAATTCGTCTCCTAAGCCAGTTAAACATGTTTGTTGAATGCCTAAGATGTACAGATTTGTAAATTTGGCACACTTCCTGATGAAACAGAAGATTTGGCCTCTGAGAAGATTCCAATTAAATGACTTCTTTATTGTTTCTAAAGTAAGCTGTTTTAATATTTCTAAGTGAAAGATTAATTTATCTCCTTGTATTTCAGCTCTGAACTCTTTTTGCTAATCCTACATGTAAAATCTAGTCTGAAAAGGCAGCATAGAAATCCAAAGAACACATTTACAAAAGAGCTCACCAACAAGAGAATGTTAACACAGTCCTCAGGATTAGCTAAGTTCCGGGGATGGAGGGCAACAAGCAAAGGAATGACCCAATTCATGTGAAATCAGTCCTGAACAAAGAGAGTTTGGAGTCATATTTTAAAGGAAGTTAGAACCATGCCCTGAAGTTAGGAGTGGGGACAGGAACCTGGGAAAAGGAATGATCTAGTCACAAATGTGAATTTTAAAGCAAGACAGATGGATCTATCTCTATCCTGGAAAATGTATTACCTCTGAGATTAATGAGAGGAAGGGAGGTGGAGTGTGAGAGATCAGATGGGGGAAACTGGTGGGAAGTTGCTCCAATGAGCCCTCTCCTCTTACTGGGCTGTTTCCAGAAGCAGCATTGCTGTGAGAGGTCAGCACTAAGAGGCGGGCATGGGAAGCCAGGGCCAGTGTTTGAAGACCTGGCGGAGGCAGACAAACTGCAGAAACGTGGGAGCTCTTAAAGAAAAAGAGATCATCACTGGGATGGCCGGGGAGAGAGATCTGGAAAAGCGGAATAAGCAATAAAACGTGGGAGACACATTGAAAGCCCAGTCAATCTGAATTTACAAAGGACTGGAGTGAAAAAGAAGCCCAAGGAAGAGAGAGAGTGCTGACTGCTCAGGATGGCTGAGGTTCTGCTTCAGCTACAGTTTCCACATCCCTGTGGTTGAAACAACAAAGGTCTTCTTGCTGAACTGCTTCTCTGTTGCATGTTGGTATCATGTCACTTGGGGACCTAGGCTGATGGGAGCTCCATCTTGACTTTTGTTACCACCATCAAGACAGGACAAAGGGTACTCGTAGAATATTTCACACTGATTCTCAAAGCTTCTGTCCAGAAATGACACACATTTCTTCCACTCATAGCTAGAACAAGTCATGTGATCATATCTAACTTCAAAGTTCCTGACCATCTTTTTTTAATTTCCTAGTAAAATGCCCTTCAAATTCCCAAGCTTAACATTTAAAGTTACTCTTCACCTGAGTTTATTTTCATATCTGTGAATAAAGACGCTATAGTACATGAAGAAGGCCTGCATTGTGTTCTATGATGAGTCATCTTCTATGCTGAATGAAAGACCTTGTTAGAATAGAATATTCTCGGGGAGGCAGAGGTGTTAGAGTGAGAGGCTGACATGGTTGAGCAAGACTTGCCAAAGGGAATTCCTTGAATAGAAGAACCTTTGCTTTGCATTATGCAAGAGCAGGTCCAAAGCCAATGCCACAGCCGAGCTCAGGGAGAGCCTGCTTGCTCCACGGAGCTGCCGTGAGAGCAGACAGTGTGCCTCCGGGGGAATGGGGCCACGGAGAATTTGATAATGTGCGTCTCTGTCAGGCTCTCAGGTGTGGCAGTAAGGCACTTGGGATAGTGAAGATTCGTCCCTGATCTGCTCCAAAATTAATGAAAAAAGCGTGTCCTGTTGGGACTGAAATTCACGATTAAGCAAAGTGGTTTGAAGTGGTAATATGTGATGGTGACTTGAAGGAGATGAACTGACTCTGAAGCCACTAACACCTGTATCAAACATTCATCTATCTGTCAAAACCTTACTGAGTACTTCCCATGGACCACGTGCTGTTATGGGCACTTGGAATGCAGTGATGAACAAGATAGATGTGCTGGCTACTGGGAGGTGCCACCAGTTCCCCTTACAGAAGGAAGCTGCTGGAAGCGTTGCCTGCAGATGGCTGTCAGCTGTCAGGTCCCCTGGGGGCTGCTGCTCAGAGGCAGAGAGCTGCCTCCCTCAAGATCACATCCCCTTTTGGCAGGCAGCCCACATCCTGCCTGATCAGTGACTGATCAGTGAGGGGCAATATCCCAGGGAGAGGAGGACAAGTGCAAGAGTTTTGAGGTGGAAATGGGCTTCAGGAAGGTGTGGAAGAGAGAAGTGTGCTGTGGCCGGGTGACATGAACACCGGGAGTGTTCATGGAGTTCATGGAGTAGTCCCTTTGAGATCAGTGAAATGGTGGGGACAGGCCGTGGAGGCCACCTTTGGCCATGGCAGGTGATTTTAAGGGCAATGAGAGATAGGGGCCACTAGTCCATACAGTATTTTTCCATGATTTCAAAAAAGGCACCCCCTCTCAAGTTAAAAAAAAAAAAAGTTGGGACTTTCCCAGTGGTCCTGTGGTTAAGAATCTGCCTTCTAATGCAGGGGACAAAGATCCCTCATGCGGTGGGGCAACTAAGCCTGCTAACCACAGCTAAAGAGTATGTGTGCTGCAGCAAAAAATCCGCGTGGTAACTGAGACCCAATGCAGCCAAATAAAGACATATATATATATATATATATATATTTTTTTTTTTAAGCTGGGGACTAGTCTAGTGCATGAGTTGAAGAGCAGGGATGCAGAAGTTTGTGGCAGCTGAGACACGTAACTGGAAGAAGAGTGGGGATGAGGGGGTAGGAAGGACATCAGCTCTGGAATTTAATAGGCAGCATCCAGCTCAGGTTCATCCAAAGAGTGATTCCATAATTCAACCTGCATTTTAAATCACTAGCCAGACGTATGCATCTTATTAGGAATTAGGCAAAGCTGCTGCTGTGAGGACATAGCCCTTGACTCGGCCTGCGTGCTTGACTTGACTCCCCATGTGCTCACTCATCACCTCTCGATGTGGGGGTGCATAAGCGGACAATAGTATGCACACGCCTCCCACACACTCCCCTGAACGCCTGCATGTCCCAAGTTGTTTAACACAGCTGGAGAGGGAAGGGCTTCTTTGATTGGTTAGTTGTATATCTCTAAATAAAACACTGTGGGGTTTTTTTTGTATCAGATAGGGATTGTGTTCAGCTGCCAGTACAGAGATCCAGCAAAATCTGTTTAAACAAGATAAAGATTTGTTTATCTCTCACATAGGAGAAACCAGGCACAGGGAGCAGAAAGACAGAAAGAACTTGGATTCCAAATGATTACAGAGCCACTGTAGAAACCCCAGACTGTCTATATCTGGCTGGAAAGGAGACAAGGGAAAGGAAGACAGGAATGCCCCCACATGTTCTCTGACCTTTTAAGGAGCTTTTCCATAAGTCCTACCAACAGCTTAGGCTCAGATTTCATTGGCCCTAACTTAGCTACATCTCCTCTCCACCTTTGTCCTGATATAGATATATCGCTATTTCTAGTTATTGATAATAATCAAACTTTCTATTTTTATGGTTTACTGCAGCTGCAAGAAATGAATCATTTCTATTCTTATAAAGAACATCTCTTATCAAGGATTTGTTCTTTCCTAGAGTTTTAAGCAGCCTTTATTTTTGGTACTATCTGCCATTATTATAAGCTCATCTTTTTTCTCCACCCCCACCCTGCCCTTGAGTCTCCATCATTTCTGGTATGCTTTTTTTCTACATCACAAAGTCCTTTCTCCCTAGACTTTCTGTTCCTTGGTCTCATTGTCTACTGTTTTATCTCAAGATCTGCTGCTCTACTGTCATCCTTGGACTTGCCATCCCACTATTGTGAGTTGGAGGCATTGTTTCCAGGGTCCCATATCTTCTTTCTTCATTTGTTCCACATTTCGCTAGAACTTTCCTACTAATTACTTCTACTTTAGTAACCAAAGAGGTACCCAACTAGGCACCAGACAGACAGAGATGAATGAAATGTAATTCCTGTCCTAAAGTGTTTCACAGCCTAGTGATGGAGACAGACACGTAGAAAGATGAGTAATAATACTTCAGTGCACTTACACACTCTCAAAGCTAAAGTGTGAGGCAGTGTCTGAGCAGGAAAAATGAGGACGGCTTCATAGTAAAGGTGACACCAGGCTTTTAAAGAGACTAAGTTTTCGCTTATTGGAGAGGTGGAGGAAGGGAATTCCAGGCAGAGGTAACAGCATGGTCAAAGGCATAGAGGCAGGAAAGAGAAAGCCAGTTAGAAGAATGGCAAATTCAATGATACTGGAGAATAAAATACAAAGGGGAGAGTCAGCTAGGCTTAAAGTAGGTTATGGCCAGAGGATACAAGACCTAGCACGCTTTCCAAGTTCCAAACCACCCGTTTATAAACTTCTGAGCCTGTCTTATTTGCAAGTTGCGGGTGGCCTAAGTAGGTCTATAAATGCAGGCAGCGCATTAAAAAACTCGAACATTTCTGTGCAAGAAATAAAGTCTCTTCCATTCTGTCTGTTGGTTTTTCAGTCCTAGCTCAGAACGAGGAGACTGCCATGCTTCCATCAGGCCTACGCATCCCTGACTAACAAGCAGGTCACTCGAGGCTTCTCAAGAGATAAGGGGTTTCAGTAGAATGTAAAAAAGAATAATTAATCTAGTATGCAACATCTTTGGTATTCCTATGTCACTAGGAAATGTTAGGATTCCAAACAACTTAAAACTTCTCTAGCACTTAAAATCTTGCCTGCCTTAAAATGCTAAAATGTTTCTTTCTTAGATACATACTCTGATTTCCCTTCAAAAGACAAAGCAAACCCAAGTCACCGAGAGCAAAGACCCTTGCCTTTTCCACCTTTCCAGATTATTGGGTTTATTCTATATTTGCAACATTTCTAAGTGCTTCAAAGGGGACTAGGGCAGACATAACCTCACCTCATAGACTCCTTCTGGCTCCACATCACAAGTCTCCTGGGCACTTTTACAATATTATTGGTCAAAAATCATTTAAAATATCTTTCCTCTATAAATGCATGGGCATATAGCTTTCCCGTTTCCCTGCAATGCCCACATTATACGTAGGAAGTAGCCAGTTGGGCAACTGTTTTATGGAGAGACTCAGACCTCTAGAAAAAAATACCTTCACACTCCTTAATGGTGGAAACCAATATAAGGTAGTTCATGGTTACTCTTTTTTCAGATTATTTTTTGACCTTATAAATCAAGGTGTTTGTCATAATAGCTCTTTAGGAGGACAGAATGAGAGAGGAAAATAGTTTAATTGGTTAGGGGAAGTGTGGAAAAGTGAGGGGGCAAGTAACACTTAATGTTTTGAAACCTTCTTCTAAACCTAAAACCTCATTCATAATTTTAGTTATAACATTCAAAGGTGTTTGGTTCATTTATTTATTTTTCCAGCTAATATTGAGTGTGCCTCTGGTTTGATGTGGGCACTTGCTGGATGATGAGAACAAGATGAAGAGGAGGACCAGATCTGCAGGGGACTTGGGGTCCACTCCCCAGCAGAAGAGAACTTCCTCCCACTGGGTGCTGTCAGTGCTAGGAAGGCTGAGGGGTACCAGGCTGTGCACCCTATTCTTGGGCTCACGTTTTCAGATTTAATTTCCATCTCTGAAATGACAGCTTCTGTCCACTTCATCAAGTTCCACTATTATAAAACATTTTTTGTTGTTGTTTAGTAACTAATCATGTCCAACACTTTTGCGACCCATGGACTGTAGCCTGCCAGGCTCCTCTGTCCAAGAGATTCCCCAGATTATTCCCCAGAATATTGGAGTGGGTAGCCATTCCCTTCTCCAGGGGATTTTCCCAACCCAGGGATTGAACATGTGTCTCCTCTGTTGGCAGGTGGGTTCTTTCCACTGAGCCACCTGGGAAGCCCCTATAGAACATTTTAGATTTTTTTAAAAAAGGCTTTTTGATCATTGTTCAACTGCAGGTGATCTTCTTTGGGCTTAACCTATCTTACTATAGTTTCCCTTGGCTTAAGAACCCCAGCATTGCCACTGAGGATTCTCTTTGCTTCTGGGAGGGAATGTTGACTGCCCAATCTCTCATTCCAAAATTATAACCCGTCCACTATAATTCTGGAATCTTTTCTAGGCATGTGTGTGTACATACACATACGTGTGTATAGTATGTTTGTGTATGTGTATAGATGTATATATACTCATATATGTATGTACAGTATATATTATACACATAAAATGTGTAAACACATATAGCCATGTATACATATGTGTGTGTTTGTGTGTGTATATATATATATATATTTCTGTTTGTGTCCCTCTTTTCTTCATACGAGAAAGAAATGCAGCATTAACAAAGAAACAAAAACATTAACTGGTTTATGGCTCTAGACTTCACAGCTCCGTGAATGTGCAGAAGTTTGTAGTGACCAAAAGAAGAGTGTCCCATGATCTCCTCATCTCTAAGCCTGGGAGGGAGTCACCCTCTGGAAGTGAGCAATATTGGACAGTTCTAATGATAAGACCATTTGGAGTTAAGTTGACCCAAATCCCCATGCAGCAGACAGAAAACATCTGCCTGGTGAGAAGCCTACCCTGGCAGCCAAATCTCCACAGGTGTAATCAGTTTTATGGAAACAGTGGTTGGCAAACGCCCATTCCACTTTGTGCCTCAGTCTAATACCCTGCATTGTGGCTGGTGAGGTGCTGTGAAGTGACGCCTAGGGCAGCAGTTCTGAACCTTGGACCCTGGAATCACCCGAGGAGCTTCCAAACTTCCTCCTGTCAGGGTGCTCCCTGCAGTCTTCCCTGACTGGTGTGTGAAGGCCAGTCAAGCTTGGAAGCCACTGTACTGAGGTCACTGGCCGAGAGATAGTTGGTATCTGGGGACAGAAACTATCAAGATGACTTGCCTTCAACCTGTCTCTTCTTCTGGAGTGGAAAGTCCTGGAAAGAAACGGCACAGGGAAAGTGCACTGACGCTAGAAGACCTCAGGCCTAGGCACTCCTTCAGGGCACCAGTGGCCCTGCCTGGGTGGCTGCTGCCACGCACCAACCTGCCGCACGCCGCACATGTGGGCTGTCTTAATTGTGTAAGATAAGCTCCTGGAATTGAAAAGAGGGCAGCCTGACTTTGTGGGTTCTTGTGCCAAAACAGGAGGTCTCAGAACCACATGGTGGGGGCAATATTGTTTGTGGACAGAAGAAACCAAAGGACAAGAGGACTCTGTTTTAGCAGAATCGTTTATAAGGAAAATATCAGAGGCAAAAGGCACACATGGGAATATTGTTATTGGAAAGAGCATTTTGCTAAAGAATTTTTATAAATGGAAACTGCTTCAAGTTCAAGCCATATTTAAAAACACAACCACATGGGTGGCAGGAAGGAGGGTAACAGCTGTGTTCAAATATTTTTCTGAAGGGATGAACACCCGACCTCATTCAGCTGTCTCTCTCAAGAGACTGAAGTGGCTCTGTGTGGGTCCTGCTATGTTTGGACCTGCCCCCAGCCCCTTCCGAGGCCTCTCTGACCCAGTGAAGATGATGAAACATGGTAGCCAGGTAAAGAGCTATCCTTTTCAGAGATACAGATTATTCCCCCACCCCAGGATAGTTTAAGAACAATTTATTTTGGTACTGCAGGGAGAAATGGATGCAAACCATGTATGAATTAGTGAAAAGTCAAGGGGTCCAATTCCCTGTGAAACGCATACCCGAGGGCAGCTTGAACTTTGTGATATTTGGCTCAGGGATTACTCAGGGACTTGCTCTCCCTCCCTGTGACCCATAGCACAATGGACTGGGTTAATTTGGGGTATTTGGGGGAGTTGTCTGGGAATGGAGGTTGGGGGGATTGGGGGGGATTGGGGGCAATCACTGTTCCTGAAGGGACCAGAATAAAGTGTTAGCTGTGGTGTGCAGCCCAGAATCTGGTGTAGGCCCTCCTCTGTGGGAATTTTGGAAGTGTCTATGGTTTGACACAACTGTCTTTGGCCTGATAGAACTTTGCTTTTCTAGAAAACCACATTTCTCTGTTAAACGAGGTGTATGCTCCACTGCTGGATGCCAGGTCCATGAGGGCAGGCATTTTTCCACCCTCCCCAATGGGGTCGGCCTCATGCCCTGAGCGGCTGGCACAGGGGGCAGGCACTCCAAATATTTGTTGAACAAGCGAAAGGGTAAATGTCTCCCCTGTAAACTTCCAGGAAACATTTCTGAAGTAGACAAAAGACCCTTAATACACATTTTGCCCCAAATTAATCATTTCAGTTCTCAGAAAACAAAAAACTATCTGACTTTCTCTTTGCCATCTCATATCATATTGTTTTTGTTGTTCAGTCACTCCGTCATGTCCAACTCTTTGTGACCCCATGAACTGCAGCATGCCAGGCTTCCCTGTCCATCACCAACTCCTGGAGTTTGCTCAAACTCATGTCCACTGATTCAGTGATGCCACCCAACCATCTCATCCTCTGTCGTCCCCTTCTCCTCCTATCCCCAATCTTTCCCAGCATCAGGGTCTTTTCCAATGAGTTGGCTCTTCGCATCAGGTGGCCAAAGTATTGGAGCTTCAGCATCAGTCCTTCCAATGAATATTCAGGGTTGATTTCCCTTAGGATTGACTGGTTTTATGTCCCTGCTGTCCCAGGAACTCTCAAGAGTCTTCTCCAACACCACAGTTTGAAACAATTCAACAAAATCTATTCTTTCTATTGATGATAATTAACACCAAGCACATAATATGGAATCAGGCAGTATCTAAAGGGGGTTGCATTTATTACCCCTTTTTGCTTTCACAACTGTGTAGGAACAGCTATGCACATTTCACAGATGAGGAAATGGAGGCACAGAGGTTTTAATATCTTAGTTAGAAATTCATCTAATGAGCGGTGGAATTAGGAGCCCAGCCCAGGCAGTCTGCTTGTGGATCTTGTCCCCCTGCCCACCACCCTGCCCTGTGTCTAGGGGTCATAGAGTTGATGTGGTTTTGCTTGCCCAGCAAAACCTTGCTTACTCCTTCCTTCTGGATGCCCTGGCTGATTCCATTAACATGGTTTATGTTCTCCTATGATCTTGTCCCCAATCTTAGTTCATTGAACTATGAATGTGCCCCTGATTCATCAATTTATGACTTCATTCCCCCAATGTTTTTGACCTTGAAATTGGTAAGGAGTCAAGTCTATTTCTCTCAAATAACTACAAAACTCATGAGCTATTGGCAACCCCATCTACCACTGCAAGGAGAAAGCTCCCTGCAACCAGAGGGAGGAAGGAAGCCAGGCCCTCAGAGAAATGGGACGGAGAGGCCAGCAGTCCTAGAACACTAAGCCTCTGGTTCTTAATGTTCCTAAGAGCCATCACCTTCTTATGTAGGATCCATTGTCTCTGTGACATTTCTCCTTTTGGCCAAAGCTACTCTGAATGAGGTTTCTGTCAATTACAACTTAGATACTTCTAACTGGGAGAGGCAGAAGCTCAACTCTGAGCCCTAAACCAAAGACTTCAGAGCACTTTTGCCTTCTCATCAACAAAGAAGGCCTTTGTCTAGAGAGGGATGTAAGCCTTCCCCACATGGCCTCTCCCATAAGACAGGGACTGTTCAGGAGCACTTCACACCTGCATTGCTACTCCAGATGTTTTTCAAAGATGCTGCAGCGACCGTGGTCTCTTGCAATGGGACTCTGCTGCTCCTTCCATCAACAGGCAAAGTCTGTTTCCCTTTCCCTTAAATTTGGGCATGACACTTGACTTACTTAGACCAACACAGTACAGCAGAGGTGGGTTATGTGACCTCCTAGGCTAGGCCTTAAAAGGCCTTGCAGCTTCTGCTCTTGCCTTTTGGAGCACTGCCCCAAGGCCACCAAGTAAGGAAGCCAGCCCAGCTTCCTGGGGAGTGAAAAGCCAGGTGGAGGAGAGCTGAAGCACCTGGCTATGAGTTGTGGCATCTGCCGGACTCACAAGTGAGTCCCTTTTTAACCTTCTGACCCAGGCGACCTTCCAGCTACATGCAGCCATGTGAGTGAGTCTAAGTGAGTCAGCAGAGAGAGAAACCCACATTCAGAATCTAAAGAAATAATACATCATTGTTCTAAGCCACTAAGTTTTGGGGTGGTTTCCTTTCCAGCAATAGAGAAGTGATACAGTCAGTTTCCATGTTTAAATTTTTCAAGTTTTGTATTGAATATTCCTAATGAAAACAAACACAGCTGGCAGCTAGCAGGAAGCCTCTGAATAGAGACAAGAAGATGTTACAGGAGAAAAAAGTTATCAGATAGGGGATAATTTCCTTGTATTTCCTGGTCTGCAATATCCTTTGGGACAGAGAGGGGTCAGAAAGTGTTCTTGCCACTTAGCAGGCTGTATGGAGTCTGAGTATTTAAATGTCAGACACTTTAACATGTGTGTAATAAGAAACCATACTTGAGGGCTCCTGAGTGTGGATATGTTAGTTGTACAACATTATCATGGGTGGAGAAAGCCCTGGGTGTCATCTGAGTCCTGGCCCAGTGAAGCAGGAAAGGAATGTTCTGGGTGAGCTGTGAACAGGTTTGCCTATGGAGTCGCAGAATCGCATGGCTTTACAGTCCTTCTTCCAGGCCCTGTAGCACTCTCGCTTCAGGCAAAACTGGTCCAGGTCTGACTACCGGGAGCAAATCAAACTTGTGATATGTTAAGCTTACAAATTTAGAATTCATGATTCAGCCAGGATGGCTTTATGACTTTCTCCTCACTGCATTCGTTATTCAGCAAATATCTTTTCTAACCTTTCACTGTTTCTCCTCCTAGTTACTGAGAGAAAATCATGGGTATGTAGAGCTGCAGAATCTTGGCATACAATGGAGCAAAGCTACTTGTTTTTCATGAGGTTCGGGTGTCTTGGTGATTTGAAACAGACGTGGTGGAGTGTGGAATTGGGTGTTGGTTCCCAGTGGGCTTCTGTTTGTTCAGGGCAGAAAAAATGACTTTGTCATTGTTGTTCAGTCACTGTGTCTGACTCTTTACAACACCATGGGCTGCAGCATGCCAGGCCTCCCTGTCCATCACCCCCAGAGTTTGCCCAATTTCGTGTCCATCACATCAGTGATGCCATCCAACTATCTCATCCTCTGTTACCCTCTTCTCCTTCTGTCTTAAATCTTTCCAGCATCAGGGTCTTTCCCAATGAGTCAGCTGTTTGCATCAGGCAGCCAAAGTATTGGAGCCACCTTAATTGTGACCAAATTCTCAAGATCTCATAAACTAGTATCCAGCTAGCTCTGTTGGTTTTACTGAGATCCCACTGAAAAGGACTTTAGCCTCCATGAGAGATAGGTGTCTGAAGGACTCAGAACCCTCCAGGAAACAGGATTGCAGAGGAACTGCCCAGTGGAACGTTTCCCAGTGTGAGGAAGGTGTCTGGCACACTGTAGGCAGAATGCCAGGTGCAGTGTGAGGAAGGAATGGGAGTCCAGGCAGGAATGTCCCCCTCTAGTCCCTGGTGTCGGAGAAGGCGATGGCACCCCACTCCAGTACTCCTGCCTGGAAAATCCTATGGACGGAGAAGCCTGGTAGGCTGCAGTCCATGGGGTCGCTGAGGGTCGGACACGACTGAGCGGCTTCACTTTCACTTTTCACTTTCATGCACTGGAGAAGGAAATGGCACCCACTCCAGTGTTCTTGCCTGGAGAGTCCCAGGGACGGGGAGCAGCAGTCCCTGGTGTATCAACAAGAGTACACTGTAGAGCCCACAGATCAAGTCTGCTTCTACTGCTGCTGCTAAGTCGCTTCAGTTGTGTCCGACTCTGTGCGACCCCATAGATGGCAGCCCACCAGGCTCCCCCAACCCTGAGATTCTCTAGGCAAGAATACTGCAGTGGGTTGCCATTTCCTTCTCCAGTGCATGAAAGTGAAAAGTGAAAGTGAAGTCGCTCAGTCGTGTCCGACTCTTAACGACCCCATGGACTGCAGCCCACCAGGCTCCTCCGTCCATGGGATTTTCTGGGCAAGAGTACTGGAGTGGGGGGCCATTGTCTTCTCCAAGGCCTATTCTTGTGTATAAACCTCTATTGGCTCTCAGCTATGCCAATTTGTTGTAACAGTACTTACAGAGGAAAAGCATACATAATTCCATCAAGAACTTCATTCTAGAGGTAGAGGCATCCCCACCCTTTCTGTCAGGAATGCAAAGAAAGGACAAGGGTAAAACCCAATTAATGATGAATCTGAATAGTTCAGTTCAGTTCAGTTCAGTCGCTCAGTCGTGTCCGACTCTTTGCAACCCCATGAATCGCAGCACACCAGGCCTCTCTGTCCATCACCAACTCCCGGAATTCACTCAGACTCATGTCCATCGAGTCAGTGATGCCATCCAGCCATGTCATCCTCTGTCGTCCCCTTCTCCTCCTGCCCCCAATCCCTCCCAGCATCAGAGTCTTTTCCAATGAGTCAACTCTTCACATGAGGTGGCCAAAGTACTGGAGTTTCAGCCCTACCATCATTCCTTCCAAAGAAATCCCAGGGCTGATCTCCTTCAGAATGGACTGGTTGGATCTCCTTGCAGTCCAAGGGACTCTCAAGAGTCTTCTCCAACACCACAGTTCAAAAGCATCAATTCTTCGGCGCTCAGCCTTCTTCACAGTCCAACTCTCACATCCATATCTAACCACAGGAAAAAACATAGCCTTGACTAGACAGACCTTTGTTGGCAAAGTAATGTCTCTGCTTTTGAATACGCTATCTAGGTTGGTCATAACTTTCCTTTCAAGGAGTAAGCGTCTTTCAATTTCATGGCTGCAGTCACCATCTGCAATGTTTAAAAGGATATCTCAACTAGTTCTAAAAAAATGCTGGCAGTAGATACAAATATAGCTATCGAGAGATAAAGTAAATTTGGCAAAATGAATCTGGTGAAGGTTATATGGGAGTTCTTTATACTATTCCTGCAAATCTTCTCTAAGATTTCCGTAAATTTGAGTTACAAAAGAACATAGAGTATGTGCTTTAATTATCAACCTTGGTACAACTTCATGTCATTGGAAAGTTCAGACCTAGTGACTTAACAGTTGGGGAACAGGAGTATATCTTCACTAATAGTGAGGCTGATTTATTAATAATTGTTTTAGTGGTAATATGCTGATTGGAAGGGCCAGTCTTTTGATAACAAAACATTAGAGGTGAAGAAGGCAGCCTGCAGGTGGAGTCTTTTTTCTTTCTTTTTGGAACACTTTATTATGAGATATAATCCATATATGTATAATTCATGAATTTAAAGTGTACAATTCAATGCCTTTTAGCATCTTTACTGTTGTGCAGCTATCATCACAGTCAGTTTTGGAACACTGTCATCTCCCCCAGGAAAAAACCCTTACATCTATCTTATCTATCACCCCATCTCCTCAACGTTCACTCAGCAGAGGCAACCACTAATCTGCTTTCTGACTCAACTGATTTACCTAGTTGGTGCATTTCATATGGAATTATATAATACGTAGTCTTTCGTGACTGGCTTCTTTCGCTTAGCGTAATGTTTTCAAGGTTCATCCATGTTGCAGTGTTTATCAGCACTTCATTCCTAACGTACAAATGAGCCATGATGACCTTAGCTTGTTTATTTCTTCACAGCAGGCTGAGACCTCTTACCTCAAAAGTCTGCAGGTGCCACACTCAAAATTTTACACATCTAATTGTTTTAAGAGTAGCCCAAACAAGCAGACTTTTAGCCATATAGGATCTGCCTGTTTTGCATATCCTGAGGAAACTACACCCAGCTTTTGCCAGCCATTGACAAGATAGAGCCTTGTGGTTTTAAGATCCCACGGTGCTATTGCTCTTCAGAGCTCTCCGACTCAAAGATTCATTGCTGTGCTTCTAAGCAAAGTCACCTAGACACATATGCTCTTATTCTGACCCCCCTTCTCCGGGATTTCCTTGCCTTCCTCCCCTCTGGGGTTATCTTAAGCCTGTGCACCATCTCATGTTATAAGGAACTTCCCCTCCTATAGAACCCTGTCCAAATGCTGCCCAAGAAAGCTTGTGTGTTACTCCCTCTTTTGGTCATCTCTTTCCTACATTTCCCCCAAATCACACATAACCTCTATAATTTCTTCTTATTGTTCTGAAGTGAAGTTGCTCAGTCGTGTCCAACTCTTTGCAACCCCCTGGACTGCAGCCTAACAGCTTTCTTTGTCCATGGGATTTTCCAGGCAAGAATACTGGAGTGGGTTGCCATTTCCTTTTCCAGGAGATCTTCCCAACCCAGGGATTGAACCCAGGTCTCAGGCATTGCAGGCAGATGCTTTACCATCTGAGTCACCAGGGAAGTAATAGCATTCAATTGTATGGAGAGACCACATTTTCTTTACTCATTAATCCCTTGATGGACATTTTGGTTGTTTCCAACTATGGGCTATTATTTTTGCTGCTATGAATATTTATGTCCAAGTTTTTATTTGAACACTTATTTTTATTTCTCTTGCTACCTAAGCGTAGCATTGCTGGATCATAGGGTAACTGTATGCTTAAACCTTTGATAAACTGCCAGACTGCTTTCCAAAGTGGCTGTAATATTTTCTATTCCTGCCAGCAGTGGACAAGGGTTCCAATTATCCCACATCCTTGCCAACATCTGTTATTATCTGACTTTTTTATTATAGTGATCTTAGTGGGTATAAAGTAGTAACTTGTTTTGATTTGCATCTTCCTGATCAGTAATGATGTTGACCATCTTTTCATGTGTTATTGGCCATTTGTATATTTTCCTTGGAGAAATGTCTGTTCAGATTATTTGCTCATTTTAAAATTAAGTTATTTTTATTATTCAGTTATAAGAACTACTCATATATTCTGGATCCAAGTTCCTTATCAGATATGTGATTTTGAAATATTTTCTTATAGTCCATGAATTCTCTTTTTATTTCTTGGTGATCAGCATAAAAGTGTAGAATTTTGTTGCTGTTTCATTTACATATAATTATATATATATGTATATATACTTTTTTCTTTTGTTGCTTAAGCTCTTGATGCTATATCTAAGAATCTATTGCCAATCCAGAATCACAAAGATTTAGCCCTCTGTTGTCATCTAAGAGTTCTACAGGTTTAGCTCTTACATTTAGATCTTTGATCCATTTTGAGTTAATTTTTGTCTATAGTGTAGGTTCATTTCCATGTGGTGATTATTTCCCTACTTCTAGAATATCTTTTTCATGCTTCTTTAGACTGCTTCACATCTTGGCCTCAACTTTGGTATTTTCAAATCAGAACCAAAAAAGACAGAGTCAACACCCGAAGACCAGTGTCAGTGGGAGACAAGAAGTGCAGAGGAACCCGCACTCCCCTGTCTCCGGTAGACGAGTTTTATCACTGCCCTTCACCAGTCTCTTACTGTTTCAAGTTACCAAGCTTTTGTCTCAGCACTGTTTGTTGAAAAGACAATTATTTCCCCATTGAATTGTCTTGGCATCTTTGTCCAAAATCAATTGAACATAGATATATTGATTTGTTTCTGAACTTTCAATTCTATTCCTTTGATCTGCAAATTTATACTTATGTCAGGACCACAACATTTTAATGCTTGGAGTGAAGACTTTTATGTGACTTATTCCCTTAACTAATGAACTGAGGTGAGTTGAGGCGTCACCCTAGGCCCTGTGTCCTACATATAAGAGTACGGTGCCTTTTAAAGCAGCTGCTGCCTGAGGTCCTCAGACTTGCACTGTATCCCTGTCCATGTCTTTTGCATCTCCTCCTTTCTTGCTTTTATTGGACATTCTATCACTCAGGAACATTCCCCCTAGGCTGGTGGCAGTGGCTCATGATAACTTGAAACAGTAAGAGACCTGGTGAAGGGCAGTGATTAAACTCAGTCTATAGGAGATGGGGGCATCCCTCTGCACTCCCTGCCTCCCACTGACACTGGCCTTTGACTCTGCTTCACTTTTTGGGTTTTGATTTCAAAATACAAAAGTTGAAGCCAAGGTGTGAAACAGTCTAGTGAAGCAAGGAAAAAAATTCCAGAAGTAGGGAAATAGTCCCTGGGAAGAAAAAGACAAGGGCTCAATTCCTCGATACTTGGGCCTTTAGCCTTCATATGTTCTCTAGACTTCCATCCCTTTGCAGTGAGGTAAAAAAAGCATGTTGAGAAGGAATCCATTTGTAATCAGTAGTTCCATGGCTTTACAAACCTTCATCAACCTGAAACATTTCCAAAAAGGGATATTTTACAGACTCGCTAGGGAACATAATAGAATCTGGACCTGGAAAAGCAACTGAAAAGAGGTGAAGATCATTGCCTTCAGGAGAGAAGTACTGGGGAAAGGAGATATCCCCAAAGAGTGTTTTCACATGGAAGAGGGATGTGAGGAGAGCTCAGGTAATACATCTCCAGAATGAGGTCACTTCAGGTGCTTTACTGGGAACCAAGAAGACCTTATATCATCTGGGAACATCTTTAATGAAAGCATCACTGGCGATGATTTTAGACAGAGGAAGTGTTGCTTAATATTTCTCATCTGGAGCCCAGCTGGAACTGGATGGGGGTGCAGGAAGGAGTCCAAGGACATCTAGAAGGACCTCTTTCCTAGATGAGAAAACAGCATCACCATTTTGCAAACATAAAGAAGGTCGGGGCCATGTCAGCTTTAAGTTGTCCTATCAGAATTCCAGAGTCCATATCAGCACTATAACCACTAGTCTCTGATTCCAGAGGCCATGGGAGGAAAAGGTAAAAGGCACAGAGATAAGGCTTAGCTTAGACTGGGCCATCATGTCTAGAGTGGCTCACTTTGGCTTTCCCTGTTGGGACACTGAGGCCAACCTTTTTTCCCTTGCCTAAAACAATATATGTTTTTAATACCAGGTAGCCAAGAGCTGGAATGAAGACTCTAAGGGTCCCCCTTAGCACAGGGTGTGGAGGTCACAATATGACAAGAGTTCCTAGAGCTGTGCCCTGAGGGGACCCTGGGAATTTGGTCTGTCCCCAAGGTGTTGTAAGCAGGATATTTTTTATACCTTAACAATTTTCTTTCACGTTAATTATATGCCCATTTAAACAGTGCAAGAAATTTAAAAAAATAGTGATAATGACCTAGCATTCTACCTGATAGCTTTTGAGAATATTTTCACATCTACTCTCTATGACTTAAAAATACATACTCACTTATACACACACACACATACAGAGGCACATATAATTTCTTCAAAAATTGAGTTTAACTGTAGGTTTTTTTTCCACTCAACTGTATATAAGGAATATATATCTTCTCATCTCTACATGATGAATATTTTCCCATATCAACTGACATCTTTCACAACATCATTTTTTAATTGAAGTTAAAAATTAATTAATGGGTTGATTGATTAATTAATTGATTTACAATGTTGTGTTAGTTTCTGGTATAGAACAAAGTGATTCAATTATATATTATATATATATATGTAAACATATATATTTATACTTTTACATATTCTTTTCCACTATAGCTTATTATAGGATATAGAATATTGTTCTCTCTGCTATACCATAAAACTCTGTTGTTTATCCATTTTATATAAAGTAGTTTATATATGCTAATCTCAAACTCCCAATTATCTCCCCCTGCCCTTTCCCCTTCGGCATGCCTAAGCTTGTTTTGTGTGTCTGTAGGTCTGGTTCTGTTTTATAAATAAGTTTATTTGCATCATGTACATCATTTTCAGTGCTTGTTTAGTATTCCATCCCATGGATGGTTCACAGCCTTCTAGTGGGTAGTATATTAGACTAATAATTATAATCAGAGCAGCACATTTTTTACTCTCCTGAGCAGAGCCAGAATAATGATATCTGTTAGACATTCATCTTCTATCTCCCAACTTTTCTTAAAGAAATAAGGATTCATAAAAAGGAAGACCAGGGAAAATAGTGATCCCATACTGAGTAAACACTGAATCCTGTGTAAGAATTCTTTATTTCTGATGGTTCCCTTAAGCTTCAGTGAAATTCATGGCTTCTCTAGAATAGATAATATCGGTGGTTCAGAGGGTAAAGCATCTGCCTGCAATGCAGGAGACCCGGGTTTGATCCCTGGGTTGGGAAGATCTCCTGGAGAAGGAAATGGCAACTCATTCTAGTATTCTTGCCTGGAGAATCCCATGGATGGAGAAGCCTGGTAGGCTACAGTCCACGGGGTTGCAGAGTCAGACACGACTGAGCAACTTCAATTTCAAGTGAGGTAATACATTTAAAGTCATCTGTGAGATATCAAATTGCTATTTAAATATAATGATAGCACAAAAATAATAGCATTTTAATTATAAATTAAGTTCTAGACTTTGGGTCCATAGCAAGAACCTATAGAAGATTTAGAACTACACAAAGCAATAGTGTGTTTCACTTTAGCCATTAAAAAAAATGGCTCCAAAAAGATTGGGACAAAATAAATGTTTAGTAAATTAAACCATACATTCATGCTGAAACTTGAAAATGGTTCTGAAAATGGCTATATTTTCCTTTCTGATTGCTGTTCAATTTTCTCTGCTGTTAAAATTTTAGTTTCAAGTTCCTCCAAGAGGCTACGGTTAGGCAAACACTTAAACCTTCAGGGGACCCTCCTAAAGGATTGGTCCAAGTGTAAGGCGTCCTGTGTGCTGCCTTCTGCCTCCTGCCATCCACCGTCACCCTCCTGACACGCCCCTGAACCAGGAGTCTGGCATGCATGGACTGCATTCTACAGCTTCGAGGTCCTCAGGCTTCTGGGTGGGCTTGGCCAATGGAGGCCCTAACAGGAGATCAGAAGGAGGGGGAAGATGGAGGCCAGGGTATCCATTGCTCTGGCTTCCTCCCTACAAAGTCACCTTTTGAGAAGGCATCCTCCTCACAACTCTTTCCTTCTTCATCCCTTAACTTTTTCCCCTTCCTTATCTCATTGGGTTTGATGGTTCTAACAGCTCCTCTGCCCTAGCCTACACCTTGTAAGTAGCCCCTTGGTAATTTAAAGAATCCCTATTCTAAGTATTGTAATTTGAGTGTACCTTCTCTTTCCTATTGGTGCCCTGCCTGATAAAGTCTGGAGGGCTCAGGAATCCTTTGATAATAGATTGCACTGGTGGCTAGAAGCCAGTGGAAGCTTTGCTATTTTTTTCAAGGGCTCTGTGAATTAAAGATGTAGGCACAAAATAGGGAGGACCATCAAGGATCTAGGTGCTAGACAAAAATGGCAAAGCTATCAGCAGGAGAAGATGATAGTAGTCAGGCGTATAAGCTCTGGTGTCATGCTGCCTGCATTCAAATACAGCACAGTGCTCGCTTGAAGGTGGCCTCCACTGACCCTGGCTCCTGCATTCTGCCCCTGTGCGATCCCTCCCTTTTAGTGTAGGAACATGTGACTGCTTCTAACCAACAGAATATGATAAAGGTGATAAGGTATCATTTCTGTGATTATGTTGCTTTAGTTTGTAACTTCTTTTCTAGTAGACCCTCTCCCAGCAGCTTTGACGATGCAAGCTACTGTGCTGTGAATCATCATAAAAAGAGGCCCATGAGGCAAAGAAACGAGGTGGTCTTTGGCCAACAGTCAACAGGGAACTGAAGATTTGACTATAACAGTACTCAAGAATCTGCCACATCCAACAACTCTGTGAGTGTGGAAGGAAATCCTTCCCCAGTCAAGTCTCCAGATGAAATCCCAGCCGTGGAACTTGATTGCAGCCTCATAAGAGACCTTGAGCCAGATCATTCAGCTAAACTATGCCTGGGTTCCTGACCCATAGAAGCTGTGAGATAATAAATGAGGATTGTTTTAAGTCACTAACTTTGTGGTAATTTGTTAGCCAACAAAAGATAATGGTAAACTTTCTATCTGTGTAACTGCAGAGAAGTTACTCAACCAATTTATGTCTTAGTTTCCTCATCTTTAAAACTGGAATTAAGATAATAATTACACACTTCTGCTCTGTAGGGCTGGAGTAAGGATAAAAGGGGTGAACTGAAAGATGCCTAATACAGCATCTGTCATAGAGGTGGCTGATTACATCAAGTCAAGTCAAGTGTTGGTTGCTCAGTTGTGTCCAGTACTTTGTGACCCCATGGACTGTAGCCTGCCAGGCTCCTCTTTGTTCATGGGATTCTCCAGGCAAGAATACTGGAGTGGGTTGTCAGGCTGGTTACATAATGTTGGCTAATATTTTTAGACCAGACTCTATAACCCCTTCGGGGATATGCCACCTTCCCTGATAATAAGATTCCATTGATCTTGAACCCCAATTTTCCTCCCTCATTTGTCTCTTCAGTAAGTTTGCTGTTTAATAACAGATTTTCACAGAGCAGAAAGATTTTGCAAGCTTGCAGAGCCCTGGAGCATGAAAACATTGCCCTGAACTTTTTCCAAGACTCAGCCATCCACTCTGTCATCCTCTCTATGGATTCTACCCCACTGTGATCTCTGAATTCCGAAAATTAGCTGGAGACACAGCTTGGCTGACTTGTGGAGCTCAGGATCAGAGCATAAATCTGGATGTTTGTTTGGTGACATTTATTATAATTCATCTCTCTAGGGGCCAAAAGAGCATGAGAGACCCGTGGCATTCGGAAGTTGGAGAGGAGGGTCTCCAGTTCTGCATCTCCCAAAACAAAGTGCTCTTACAGTGCCAATTCAGTGTCCTGCCCAGATCTTGGGTCCTTCTCTCTTCCTTAGGTCTGAGAGATTCTGGATTTTGAGGATCTTTTCTTATTGATCCCTTTTCTCCATACCATCTCCCCATACAGTTTAAACCTCCAGATCCATCTTCTTATCAGCATGAGGCCTACGCCTCTGAGCTCCTTCCCTTCTCCGTGTACCCACCATGCTTCTTTTTCTTCATTAAGATTTTATCTTTCCACCCAGTCAGCCCTCTCTTTTACCTCCTGTTCTTACCTACCTGGATTTGGTAGACATGGGTTTTCCCCATTGTCCCAAAAACTACCTCTCCCCAAATAAACACATGTATACCTATGTACACATGCAAAATATACTTGCTTCAAGCTGCCCCACATGCTGTGGTACAAAAAACAGATCAAAAGATGAAAAAATGACTCCCCAAATTAGGGGATCACTCCAGCTAGTGATCATTACCCCAGGAATTAAATCCAGGTGTCCTGACCTAGAGTAGACACTATCAGGCAACAGAGCTGGCCTTGTCGCTGGGTGCAGTCAGCTGTGTGATAGTTATGGTTACTTTCTGACCCCATGAGATGGGGCAGAGCTGGACATGGGAAGCACTCAGGAAATGTGGGTTTACTTGTCCTTTCTTTCAGAGGGCAGGGAAACTAAGAGGTTGGAGCTCATCCGGAAAAACAGCCCACACTTTCCAGTGGAGCCTTTCCAGGGGGTGCATTTCATACATTTCACAATAGCTGTTTACCTTTAAGCACGCTGTCAGCTCTCAGGGGCTCTGCTGCATGCGTTCTGTTTCAGGGCCAGGCGAAATGATTCTTTTCATTGCCAACCGTGGTTTTTTAATATGTGAGCAAGCAGCTCCCTTGCATCTTTTAAATCTCCCTCTGCTGAACTCTGGGCTGCAGCACTGAGGAGAGCAAGGCCAGAAACAGAGTGGATTTGTTCACAGGGATATTTTATTAGTAGAAGGACAGCTTCCTTTCCTTTCCCCCTTTTTAAGGAGGGCAGTGGGTAGACATGACAGTCCTGTGAGTAGGTGGGCAGATGACTGAGTGGATAGACAGAAGAGTTTCCTTCTTGGCATTCTTATTGGTTTGATTGGTCTGTGGTTTACATCCCATTCATCGGGAGGACACGAGATTAATCAGAAACAACTTGAGCTGAAACTGCCTTTGCTGTCACAAACTTGCTGAACTCCATCAGGATTTCTTCTCTCCTTCCCACCAGTCAACTCTTGCTTTATTTTAAACAAAACTCCCCCCAAGTGTCCTCAATCTCAGGTAACCAACACATATAAATTCATCATTTAAACTAAAAGCAGTAGGTACACAGAGTTTAAAAAAAAAAAAGACAAAAACAGTACAGAGAAATGTACAATAAAATTCCAGGTGCTCTCCTCAAAAGAAACTTTTAGAGATTGGACATTTACAGAAAAATGCAGCTACTACACCAAGAAAGCTTATGTACTTTTTATTTATATAAAAGGATTTTCTCTACATTCACAACTCTGCTCCTTGCTTTCTACTGGATTTTACTTTCTACACATTAGAGATCTTTTCAGATGTGATCACTCTAGTTCCTTCCTTATAACAGTTGCTATTGTTCAGTCGTTTAGTTGCTCTGTCCTGTCTGACTCTGCAGCCCCATCGACTGCAGCGAACCAGGCTTCCCTGTCCTTTACTATTACCTGGAGTTTGCTCAGACTCATTTCCAGTGAGTCAGTGATGCCATCCAACATCTCATGCTCTGTTGCCCGCTTCTCCTCCTGCCCTCAATTGTTCCCAGCATCAGGGTCTTTTCCAATGAGTTGGCTCTTCACATCAGGTGGCCAAAGTATTAGAGCTTCAGCATCAGTCCTTCAAATGAGTATTCAGGGTTGATTTCCTTTAGGATCAACTGGTTTGATCTCCTTGCAGTCTGAGAGACTCTCAAAGAGGCTTCTCCAGCACCACAGTTTGAAAGCATCAGTTCTTCAGTGCTCAGTCTTCTTTATAGTCCAACTCTCACATCCATACATGACTATGGAAAAACCATAGCCTTGACTAGATGCACCTTTGTCAGCAAAGTGATGTCTCTGCTTTTTAATATGCTGTCTAGTCTTGTCATAGGTTTTCTTCCAAGGAGCAAGAGTCTTTTAATTTTATGGTAGCAGTCACTGTCCATAGTGATTTTGGAGCCCAGGGAAATAAAGTCTGTCACTGTTTTCAGTTTTTCTCTATTTCCCTATCTATTTGCTCCTTGGAAGAAAAGCTATGACCAACCTAGACAGCATATTAAAGAGCAGAGATATAGCTTTGCCAATAAAGGTCCATCTAGTCAGAGCTATGGTTTTTCTAGTAGTCATGTATGGATGTGAGAGTTGGACTATAAAGAAAGCTGAGCACCAAAGTACTGATGAACTGTGGTGTTGGAGAAGACTCTTGAGAGTCCCTTGGACTGCAAGGAGCTACAACCAGTTGATCCTAAAGGAAATCAGTCCTGAATATTCATTGGAAGGGCTGATGCTGAAGCTCCAATACTTTGGCCACCTGATGCGAGAGCTGACTCCTTAGAAAAGACCCTGATGCTGGGAAAGACTGAAGGCAGGAGGAGAAGGTGATGACGGAGGATGAGATGATTGGATGGCATCACCAAGTCAATGGACATGAGTTTGAGCAAGCTCCAGCAGCTGGTGATGGACAGGGAAGCCTGGCATGCTGCAGTCCATGGGGTCACAAAGAGTTGGACATGACTGAGCGGCTGAAATGAACTGAACTGATTAGCCATGAAGTGATAGGACTGGATGCCATGATCTTAATTTTTAATGTTGAGTTTTAAGCCAGCTTTTTCACTTTCCTTTTCGGCTTCATCAAAAGACTCTTTAGTTCCTCTTCACTTTTTGCCATTAGGTTGGTATCATTTGCATATCTGAGGTTATTGATACATCTCCCAGCAATCTTGATTCCAGCTTGAGCTTCATCCAGTGCATTTCATCCAGGCATTTCACATAATGTACTCTGCAAATAAGTTAAATAAGAACAGTGACAATATTCAGCCTTGAGGTACTCTTTTCCCAATTTGGAACCAGTCTGTTGTTCCATGTTCAGTTCTGACTGTTGCTTCTTGTCCTGCATACAGGTTTCTCAGGAGGCAGGTAAGGTGGTCTGGTATTCCAATTTCTTTAAGAATTTTCACAGTATGTTGTGATCCAAATAGTCAAAGGATTTAGCATAATAGTCAATGAAGCAGAAGTAGATGTTTTTCTGGAATTATTTGCTTTTTCCAAGGTCCGGAGGATGTTCGCAATTTGATCTCTGGTTCATCTGCCTTTTTTAAATCCAGCTTGAACATCTAGAAGTTCTCAGGTCACATAATGTTGAAGCCTAGCTTGCAGGAGTTTTAATATTACCTTGCTAACATGTGAAATGAATGCAATTGTGCAGTAATTTGAACATTCTTTGGCATTGCCTTTCTTTGGGAATGGAATGAAACCTGACCTTTTCCAGTCATGTGGCCACTGCTGAGTTTTCCAGATTTGCAGGCATATTGAGTGCAGCACTTTCACAGCATCATCTTTTAGGATTTGAAATAGGTCAGCTGGAACTCCATCACCTCCTTTAGTTTTGTTCAAAGTAATGCTTCTTAAGGCCCACTCAAGGATATCTGGTTCTAGGTAAATGATCACCATCATAGTTATCTGGGTCATTAAGATCTCTTGTATAGTTCTTCTGGGTATTCTTGCCACCTCTTCTTAATATCTTCTGCTTCTGTTGGGTCCATACCGTTTCTATCCTTTGTTGTGCCCATCTTTGCTTGAAATGTTTCCTTGGTATCTCTTATTTTCTTCAAGAGATCTCTAGTCTTTCCCATTCCATTGTTTTCCTCTATTTCTTTGCATTTTTCACTTAAAAAGGCTTTCTTATCTCTCCATGCTATTCTTTGGAACTTTACATTTAGACAGGTATCTTTTTCCTTTTCTCCTTTGCCTTTCACTTCTCTTCTTTCATCAGCTATTTGTAAGGCCTCCTCAGACAACAATTTTGCCTTTTTGCATTTCTTTTTCTTGGGGATGGTTTTGTTCACCACCTCCTGTACAATGTTATGAACCTCCATCCATAGTTCTTCAGGCACTCTGTCTATCAGATCTAATCCCTTGAATCTATTTGTCACTTCCACTGTATAATCATAAGGGATTTGATTTAGGGCATACCTGAATGGTCTAGTGGTTTTCCCTACTTTCTTCAATTTAAGACTGAATATTGCAATAAGTTCATGATCTGAGCCACAGTCAGCTCCTGGTCTTGTTTTTGCTGACTGTGTAGAGCTTCTCCATCTTTGGCTACAAAGAATATAATCAATCTGATTTTGGTATTGACCATCTGGTGATGTCCATGTGTAGAGTCTTCTCTTGTATTGTTGGAAGAGGGTGTTTGCTATGACCAGTGTGTTCTCTTGGCAAAACTGTTAGCCTTTGACCTACTTCATTTTGTACTCCAAGGCCAAACTTGCCTGTTACTCTAGATATTTCTTGACTTCCGACTTTTGCATTCCAGGCCCCTATGATGAAAAGGACATTTTTTTTTCATGTTAGTTCTAGGAGGTCTTGTAGGTCTTCACAGAACCTACTTCAGCTTCTTCGGCATTAATGGTTGGGGCATAGTCTTGGATTATTGTGATATTGACTGGTTTGCCTTGAAAATGAACAGAGATCATTCTGTTGTTTTTGAGATTGCATCCAAGTACTGCATTTCAGACTCTTTTGTTGACTATGAGGGTTACTGTATCTCTTCTGAGGGATTCTTGCCCACAGTAATAGATATAATGTCATCTGAATTAATTCACCCACTCCCTTGCATTTGAGTTCACTGATGCCTAGAATGTTGACGTTCACTCTTGCCACCTCCTGTTTGACCACTTCCAATTTACCTTGATTCTTGGACCTAGCATTCCAGGTTCCTATGAAATTTTTTTTTTTTTTTTTACCATATCCATTCCTTTTGAAGCTATTTCTCTGCAGTTCTCCAGTAGCATACTGGACACCTGCCAATCTGGGGGTGGGGTTCATCTTTCAGTGTCATATCTTTTCATCTTTTCATACTGTTCATGGGGTTCTCAAGGCAGAAGAATGCACACGTACTATATCATTCCCTTCTCCAGTGAACCACGTTTTGTTAGAACTCTCCACCATGACCTGTCCCTCTTGGGCTGCCCTACACAATACGGCTCATAGTTTCAAAGAGTGACATAGAGCTATGATCCATGTGATCATTTTGGTTAGTTTTCTATGATTGTGGTTTTCATCCTTTCTGCCCTCTGATGGATGTGGATAAGAGGCTTGTGCAAGCTTCCTGATGGGAGAGACTGGCTGTGGGAAAAACAGTGTGCTCAGGGTCATTCCTTATAATGGCTGGATTGTATTCCATTATATGGTCACTTCTAATTTATTTAATCAGTTTTTTGTTGATCATTGTTTTGGTGGTTTGCAGTTTTTAATGTGGCAGCTTCAATGGCAGAAGTTTCTGACAGGAATGTGAGCCCTGGTGGTCACTGGCACATTGCTCCTGATTAAGGAGTCTACCATCCAGGGGCTGAGCCCATGGACTCTCAGAGATGCCCCCTCCTGCAGCAAGGCCCCATCACAGGAGGGACCCAGGCACTGCATATTAAAGAGATGTAGAGAAAAGAAATATGTAGTATACTTATACTACAAAATAAAAGATGTAGGACCCTGGGCTCCAGGGTCCTAAATTGGGGCACCATTACACATCTCCAGAGTGAGCAGGGAGAACATTCTCTGGGAGCCCATGCCATGGGCTCTGGTCCTCCCTCTACACAAAAGTAAGAAGTTTAGGGGGCATGGACCAACAGTTCACTGTGCTCTGACTCAGAGCCAGTCACTTCGCACAGGCCATGGCCCCTCCTGCTCATTACAGGGGTAGGTATGTGCGTGAGGGGACTGCAGCATCAGTGCTAAGTCTCCTGCCCTAGGTCAACACTATTCTTGTCCTAGTGGCAAATGCCAGGGTCACTTCTCTAATAATTCTGAGTTTGAACTTTTTCCTTCCCACCCTCACTTGCTCTCCTTTTTGCCACTCTTTCCCCATTTTTTCTGCCTTCTCCTTTCAGGATAAACTAAACAAGACCAAGTTTTTACTGAGCACCTGTTCTTTACAGAATATTTCTTTTTCTCTTTATTCTATATGTTTCCAAATAGGAAGCAAAGTTGTCTACATGATTATTGGTCTCAAATCATGCCCCTTGGACCACAGACTCAAGAAGTCTGCCTTCTTGGTACTCAACATTGCTAATTATCAGAGAAATGCAAATCCAAACTATGAGGTACCACTCCACACTGGTCAGAATGGCCTTAATTAAAATGTCTACAAATAAGAAATGCAGGAGAGGGTGTGGAGAAAAGGGAACCCTCCTACACTGTTGGCGGGAATATAAATTGGTGCAGCCACCATGAAAAGCAGTATGGAGATTCCTTTAAAAACTAAAAGCAGAGTTGCCATACGATCCAGCAATCCCACTCCTGGGCAAATGTCTGGAGAAAACTCAAATTCCAAAACATACATGCACCCCAGTGTTCACTGCAGCACTGTAATAAAACAGCCAAGACACAGAAGCTATATATACACACACACACATAATATATATAATAAATTATTACTCAGCCATAAAGCAACATGGATGGACTAGAGATTACCATAAAAATAAGAAGGAGAAAGACTCACCGACATAGAAGACAAATCTATGGTTACCAAAGGAGAAAGGGGGTGGGTGAGGGATAAAGTAGGAGATTGAGATTAGCAGATACAAACTACTACACGGAAAATAGATAAACAACAAGGACCTGCTGTATAGCACAGGGAATTATATTCTATATCCTATAAGAAATCATAATTAAAAAGAATATGAAAAAGTTGTACATACAGTATATATATGTATACCTGAATCACTTTGTTGTACACCTAAAATTAACACAACATTGTAAATAAACTATATTTCAATTAACAACAACAACAAAACGTCTACCTTCTCAAGGTCTCCTTGGGGAGAAGTCACAGGATGCCCTCCTGGCATATAATAGAGTAAAAGGGGTTTGGAAGAGGGGGGCTGGCGGTGAAGTGGGTCCTCCCTGCCTTCATGTGTCTCCAGCCAGTGCAGTGAGCCCAGAGCTTCTCCAAGCTGCACTCTGAGCTTCAATGCTACGTGTGTCCCAGGCTGGGAGGCTGGAGGCTGCACCAGGGCTCAGGCCAGAGAGGGCTTAGAGGGGAGGGACCTGAAAGGTCCCTGGGGCAGGGTGAAGGCAGCATGCTAGTATCTGCAGGGCTGCAGACTGAAGGAGGAGGTATATGCAGTCAGAAGCCAGGCACCTAAGCCCTGTCCCTACCACCCACCCCACCAGTCCCTGTGGGAAATGGGCTCTGAGGAGTGAATCGACAGCAAGTAGCACAGCCCTAGGCCCCTTGCTGCCATCAAAATCCGGCCTGTCAGCAAGTCTATGGGACCTCCCCAATTGCTTCAAAGTCTGAATGAGGCAGCCCTTCACTGGGCAGTTGCTGAGGCCAGGCTCTATCTAAGCTGGGCCCTTTTCTAAACCCACAACGGCCCTGTAAGTCATCTAACAATAGTTGCATTTTTAAAAGAGCAAAACAGAAGTTAAAGTTAGTCAACTGTGTCTCCCAGAACATGAAGCACGTATAAACCAGGCAGACAAACTGTGAGCCTGACGTAGGGAAACCTGGGTGGCAGCCTGGGGTGGATGGGAGGTGGCCCTGGCTAGGGTGTGGGAAGCAATGGCATTAAAGAGCCCTTTGGGCCTTGTCTTCCTTGAATGGGGCTATTTATTGGTGAATCCATAACACTGGAGCAGATTGGCCTCTTTGGCAAATCTCTTGGCAAACCCCTTGGCAGGCTTTCCTTAATGGAACATCCAGAGAGAAAAAGTCCCCTGTCCTCCTCCATGTCCCTCGTAACCTCTGCCCCAACCACAGGGACCATGTTTGCTCTGGCAGACAGGGAACCCATTCAGAGCCCTGGGGTGGCACAGATCGAGTCTGGCTTGGGAGCCTGGACCCCACGTCTAGTTCTCAGGCGTGGGGGGCAGGGAATGGCAGGGGCCTCTGGAAGCCTCTTTTGGCTTGAGGTGGGAGGGTGCTGACTTTATTCTGGCCGATGAGAAAGACTGGCTTTATGGTTCCATCCTGCCCATAAATCATAAAGCCACTTCCAGCTGGTGGAAAGGGCCCTGGTGGGAGGGTGTCTGGAGCCAGCCTGCTGTGGGAGGGTAGCAGGCTGGTGGGACTGTGGTCTCTGTTGGCCACAGGGAAAGAGATTCTAGGGCCAAGAGCACCCCAGAGGGGGCCTGGCCACATCTCTAGGGACAATATTTGCTGTACCTGCTTGGGACCCCATCCTAGTATTTCATTTATGCTGCTAGCTAATAGTTTGTTTTGTTTTGTTTTGTTTTACACAAGGAGGGGCTGCCCAGAACCTTTTATTTTCCCAAGGGTGGAAACAGGACCTTACCTTGGGCTCTAACCACATCTGATCATGAAGGGGCTGAGAATGAATTCCACACAAGCTGCCACCCAAACTGCCCCTGGGATCTCTCCGCCTTGGAGGCCAGACAGGTCCTCATTTCCTTCTCCTGGCACCAGCAGCCCAGCCCCCAGCGAGGAAGAAGCTGGGCTGCCCAGGCTGGCCCTTCCGAGGAACAGCACGGTCACCGGGAGGAAGGAACATGCGCAGCTTTCCCCCTCCTGCCTTCTTGTTGGCCAAAACTGTGCACGACGAGCTGAAGGTTATTATGTTTAAATATTCGAAAATGCTTGCCTAAATATGCCGTCAGCTTGTTTTCTTTCGCTGATAGTAACGGTCTACCCACAGGGCCATTTCAAGCCTCGGCAGCGTTTGGGAAAGTGGACAAGGGACTCATTCAGTGACGTGCAAGTTTGAGCGGAGCCAAGAATGAAGCATGGATTTCACGAAATGAGGAGTAGCCTTGGACCACACACAGAGCCGGTTCTGAACTGGGGCTGCCTGCCTGCCCCTTCGCATCACACACACACACACACACACACACACACACACTCACACACACACACACTCACTCCCTCTCCTCACCCTGACAGACGGCCCTGACTAACAGCAAGAAAGCTCACTGGTGTCCACATGAGGGCTGCGGGGGTGTCCTGGGCTCGGGCGGCCCTTTGTGAGCAACAAGCTGATGAAAAAATGGATTACTGCAGTGTGTGCACCCCATCCTAAAGAGAGCTCACACAAAAGGCAGAGCCAGAGCTGTTAGAGAAAACAACGGAGCTGAACAAAAGTTGTTGAAATCACTTTTGATTGGGGATGCATGAAACATCCAAGTTTTCGCTTGGAATGAGGCCCATTTTTGGAGACTTGCCCTGAGTTCAGCAAGTCCAAGAGGATGCACCTACCCCTACCCTGGTCCCACTCCCTGAGATGTGGGTGCCCCCAGATGAGATTATCAGGACTCTAGGAATATGTTTCTTCTAGGAGACTTTGGGGCAAAATTATATATTGTCTCCTTGCTGTTTTCCTGTCATTGACTGCAAATTTCATGCAGTGTGAACTGAATCTGACAGTTTGAAATCTGATGCCCTGTTTGAAATTTAGAAGATTTAGGCTTTTTTTTTCCCTTTTGAACTTTTATTTAAATGTAGGTTCCAGTGTATCCAGGGAGATTGAGCAGTTACACTCAAGAAATATTTATGGCGCTTCAGTGAACTGGGATAAATATGTGGGTTGGGGGCCCAGGCGGGCAGGGTGAGGGAGGCAGCCCCAGCCTCCACAGCTCCTCTTCCCTCCTAGTCTTTATCAAAGGGGTGTGTCTCCCAAAGCTTAGGCCCAGGCAGACATCACTGTCACATCTAACTTGGCAAAGACTGCAACAATTTTTCATGGTTTTTGTTTTTCCTTCCCCATTCACAACCTCTGCTCCCCTTCCTCCCTCATCCCTGGCACAGTGGAGTGGTTGACCCTGGAGAGGTTTGGGGGAGGCAAATTGCCAGCACCTTCTAAGGATGTCTCCACTTGCCTTCCACTAGGATGCTTGAAGGAGAGCGACCTGGAGAGAAAACTTGTGTGCCTTCTTTCTTTTTACACTCACATATTTTGAAATGAGAAGATGATTTTGCCAAGAATAAATACAAAGTTAGAAGCCAAGGGATTCTGGTTTGGTTTGGAACGCAAACCACACAGTTCCAGGATGTCTCAAAGGGGCACACAAATTCTTAACCTCAAGTAGTGCAGATGGTCGGGAGGATGAGTTCTCTCTTTTGAGCTTTCTTGGGGTTTTCCTGAAGCTTCCTCTTAGTCTGTGACCATGTTGGTGAAATCATTGACCTCAGCTTCCCTAGCCCAGAGCATGAACCGCAGAGATGGAACAAGGGCCAAAGGTTCCTGGCTGAGTGGTCACTTCACATCCAGGAAGGTTTCCTCCCTCCATCCTGGGTTGATGGAGCTAGTTACCACTTCAGATGATGGTGGCACCTCCCATAATAACTCATATTCTAACTCAAGAGCTGATCTTTAATCCTTCTGCTCTGTATCCTTGGGAATCCATGAACTTGCTGCCTTGCTAAATAGATGGCCAACCTTCTGCTCCCCTGGCATCTCTATTCCTGCACATTTACCTCTCTCAATCCTGCTGCTCCTGCCCCTGGGACACCAGGTAAATGGAGAGGTGGGAAGGTAGCATCCACATATCCTCCTCCTTCACATGTCCCAGTGTCTCATGTGTGGCCCGGTGGGGGCGGGGGGGGGGTCACACCTAAGTCAACCCTCCTCCACAGGTCTCCTAGGAGGGGCAGAAAAACACAGCTTCCTCAAGCAGTAAAATAGAGATCATGACCTGAATCTTCCAGGACAATGTGAAGATAAAGTAAGATTCCCCCTTTTTTAAAGTCAACAAATATTTATCAAGTACCTATTACACTCCAGGTACAGAAACATTGCCAGTTTCCAGTTATTTCATAAATATTTTGGAACACGTTAACAGAACAACAAGTAACTTTTTCAGATGTTATAACTAGGTATAACAGTTAATCGCCAATTGCCAACAGCTTGCCAGTACCTCATACCTCTCTTCCCGCTGCTCTTGCTCCTGGAATCCTGTCCCAGCTGCCCTTGCAGCCAGCAGGGCTCCCACGTTGCAGCCATGTGACTGGGTCCTAGCCAATGAAATGTGTGCCCCAGGTCCAGCCCTAAGAACCTCCCACACTTTACAAGAATGAACACAAGATGCGTCACAGACTTCAAACATAAAACTATAAAAACTTTAGAATAAAAAAAACCAAAACAAAACAGAAAATCTTTGGAATCCAGGGCTAAGCAAAGAGTTCTTAAGCTTGATTAAAATCACAGTCCATAAAAGGGAAAAAATTCTTTAAACTTCCTAAATTCGGCTTCATCAAAATGAATACCTTTGTTCAGAGAAAGACTCTATTAAGAAAATGAGAAGACAAGTTACAGACTGGGAGAAAATATCTGTAAATCATATACACATATATCTAGGATACAGACAAAGCTCTCAAAACTCAGTAGTTTAAAAGCAAACAATCTAATTATAAAATGACAGAAAAATAAATGTAAACAAAGAAAATAGGCAGAGAACATGAAGAGATATTTCACTGAAAAGGACCTACAGAAACAGATAAGCACATGAAAGATGCTCAGTATCACTAGCCATTATGGAAATACAAATTCAAATGACACTGAAATAACCATACTGGAAAACAGTTTGGCAGTTCCAAATATTGTCTACTCCAGTGATTAGACCCATGAGCATTTTATAGCAAAAAAATGAAGACTTTTGTACTTACGTTCACATACAAACCACTATGAAAATGTTTACAACAGCTTTATTCATAGTAGCCAAAAACTGGAAACAACCCATATCTCTTCCAGTGGGTGAAGAGTTAGCAAATTGTGGCATATCCATACCATGGCACACTAGTCCAGCAATAAAAAGAACGAACTATTGCTTACGTATAACAACCTGGAAGAATCTCTCAGGCATTATGATGAGTGAAAAAATCCAGGCTCAAAAGGTTACATATATACTATGTGATTTCACATGTACAATATGATTGAAATAAAATTATAGAACTGGAGAGCAGGTTGGCTTGCCAGGGATCAAGGAGGGAATGGAGGTAAGAGGGAAGCAGGTGTGGTTGTAAAAGGGTAGCATGAAGGATCCTTGTGTGATGGAACTGTTCTCTAACTTGACAGTACTGATGTCAGCATGGGCTGTGATATACTGAACTACAGATTTGTAATGTTACCATTGGAGAAAACTGGATGAAGCGTCCATGGACTCTTTCTGTTTTACTTCTTACAACTTTATGTAAATTTACAATTGTCTTAAAATAACAAGTTTGATTACTGCCTCCCAAATATCCTTAAGATATATGATCTTTGCTATCTTTCCCACATTCACTGGATGGATGAATATAGAGGATCAAGCCCCAACAGTGTCCCTGAATGGCCATGTACAGTAACGTTGTTCCCTCAACCTCCCAAACTGGACTGCTGCTGCTGCTGCTGCTAAGTTGCTTTAGTCGTGTCCGACTCTGTGCGAGCCCATAGACGACACCCCACCAGGCTCCCCGTCCCTGGGATTCTCCAGGCAAGAGCACTGGAGTGGGTTGCCATTTCCTTCTCCAATGCATGAAAGTGAAAAGTGAAAGTAAAGCTGCTCAGTCATGTCCGACTCTTCACGACCCCATGGATTGCAGCCTACCAGGCTCCTCCATCCATGGGATTTTCCAGGCAAGAATACTGGAGTGGGTTGCTATTGCCTTCTACACTGGACTGAGATGTAACAAAAAAAAAAAAACCACAAACTTTTCTTGTGTTAAATCACTGATGTTGGGGGATTCTTTGTTACTGCAATCACTTCTACTTATCCTGACTAATGACACACTGAGGATCTGGGACTTTAACCCAAATTCGGGTTCCATAGGGAACTCCATGACTTGCTCTTGGGGCTCTGTGTCCCTCACTTGAGGCTGTGACCGCAGAAACAATATGTAGGTGGGGCCTGGGTTTTACCTGCTCTTGAATGGCTTCACAAGCTGGGCTTTGGGGAGACTGCTCCTGTACATCATCTTACCTGTTATACAAAATGTCCCTCTGTAGAATGGGAAGTTCTGGCAGGCTCTTCTTCGGGTGGGCTCCTAAAGTTAGGGGCCCCCAGACCTCAATCAGGCCACAGTGAAGTGCCACTGGTTGCACTGGTCTTGTATCACTGCTGTAACAAATTACCATAAACTCAGTGGTTGAAAACAACATGAATACGTCTTCCTGTTCTGGAAGGTTCCAGGTTTCACTGGGTTAAAATCCAGTTGTCAGATGGTCTGCATTCTTTCCTGGAGGCTCTGGAGGAGAATCCCTTCTCTTGCCTTTCCAGCTTAAAGAGGCTACCCTCCTGCCTCGGCTGACTGCCCCCTCCTCCATCGTCACAGTCACAGTAGTGGGTGGAGGGCTTCTGTCTATGGCATCACTCCGACGTCCTCTTCTGCCTCCTTCCATTTAAGATTACCTTAGACTTGTGACTGCATTGGGCCCATGTGGATAATCCAAGACAACCTCCACATTTTAAGATCTGTTTGTGAACTACCTTAATCCTATCTGCTACCTGAATTCCCTTCTGCCATTTAAAGTAATACATTCACTGGGTCCAGGTATTAGGAGGTAGCAGGAGGGCCTAGAGGAGCTATCCCACATTGAAGGTCAGGAAAGGCGGTGGTGAGGAGATACCCTTCGTCCAAGGTAAGGATCAATGGCTGTGCTTTGCTGGAGCAGCCGTGAAGAGATACCCCACGCCCAAGGTAAGAGAAACCCAAGTAAGACAGTAGGTGTTGCAAGAGGACATCAGAGGAAAACACACTGAAACCATACTCACAGAAAACTAGTCAATCTAATCACTAGGACCACAGCCTTGTCTAACTCAATGAAACTAAGCCATGCCCGTGGGGCAACCCGAGACGGGCGGGTCATGGTGGAGAGGTTTGACAGAATGTGGTCCACTGGAGAAGGGAATGGCAAACCCTTCAGTATTCTTGCCTTGAGAAGCCCATGAACAGTATGAAAAGGCAAAATGATAGGATACTGAAAGAGAAACTCCCCAGGTTAGTAGGTGTCCAATATGCTACTGGAGATCAGTGGAGAAATAACTCCAGAAAGAATGAAGGGATGGAGCCGAAGCAAAAACAATACCCAGCTGTGGATGTGACTGGCGATAGAAGCAAGGTCTGATGCTGTAAAGAGCAATATTGCATAGAAACCTGGAATGTCAGTTTCATGAATCAAGGCAAATTGGAAGTGGTCAAACAAGAGATGGCAAGAGTGAATGTTGACATTCTAGGAATCAGCGAACTGAAATGGAGTGGAATGGGTGAATTTAACTCAGATGACCATTATATCTACTACTGCGGGCAGGAATCCCTTAGAAGAAATGGAGTGGCCATCATGGTCAACAAAAGAGTCCGAAATGCAGTACTTGGATGCAATCTCAAAAATGACAGAATGATCTCTGTTCATTTCCAAGGCAAACCATTCAATATCACAGTAATCCAAGTCTATGTCCCAACCAGTAACGCTGAAGAAGCTGAAGGTGAATGGTTCTATGAAGACCTACAAGACCTTTTAGAACTAACACCCAAAAAAGATGTCCTTTTCATTATAGGGGACTGGAATGCAAAAGTAGGAAGTCAAGAAACACCTGGAGTAACAGGCAAATTTGGCCTTGGAATACGGAATGAAGCAGGGCAAAGACTAATAGAGTTTTGCCAAGAAAATGCACTGGTCACAACAAACACCCTCTTCCAACAACACAAGAGAAGACTCTATACATGGACATCACCAGATGGTCAACACCGAAATCAGATTGATTATATTCTTTGCAGCCAAAGATGGAGAAGCTCTATACAGTCAGCAAAAACAAGACCAGGAGCTGACTGTGGCTCAGATCATGAACTCCTTATTGCCAAATTCAGACTTAAAATGAAGAAAGTAGGGAAAACCACTAGACCATTCAGGTATGACCTAAATCAAATCCCTTCTGATTATACAGTGGAAGTGAGAAATAGATTTAAGGACTTAGATCTGATATATAGAGTGCTTGATGAACTATGGAATGAGGTTCGTGACATTGTACAGGAGACAGGGATCAAGACCATTCCCATGGAAAAGAAATGCAAAAAAGCAAAATGGCTGTCTGGGGAGGCCTTACAAATAGCTGTGAAAAGAAGAGAAGCAAAAAGCAAAGGAGAAAAGGAAAGATATAAGCATCTGAATGCAGAGTTCCAAAGAATAGCAAGAAGAGATAAGAAAGCCTTCTTCAGCGATCAGTGCAAAGAAATAGAGGAAAACAACAGAATGGGAAAGACTAGGGATTTCTTCAAGAAAATCAGAGTACCAAAGGAACATTTCATGCAAAGATGAGCTCGATAAAGGACAGAAATGGTATGGACCTAACAGAAGCAGAAGATATTAAGAAGAGATGGCAAGAATACACAGAAGAACTGTGCAGAAAAGAGCTTCATGACCCAGATAATCGTGATGGTGTGATCACTGACCTAGAGCCAGACATCCTGGAATGTGAAGTCAAGTGGGCCTTAGAAAGCATCACTACGAACAAAGCTAGTGGAGGTGATGGAATTCCAGTTGAGCTATTCCAAATCCTGAAAGATGATGTTGTGAAAGTGCTGCATTCAATATGCCAGCAAATTTGGAAAACTCAGCAGTGGCCACAGGACTGGAAAAGGTCAGTTTTCATTCCAATCCCAAAGAAAGGCATTGCCAAAGAATGCTCAAACTACCACAACTGCACTCATCTCACACATTAGTAAAGTAATGCTCAAAATTCTCCAAGCCAGGCTTCAACAATACGTGAACCGTGAACTTCCTGATGTTCAAGCTGGTTTTAGAAAAGGCAGAGGAACCAGAGATCAAATTGCCAACATGCGCTGGATCATAGAAAAAGCAAGAGAGTTCCAGAAAAGCATCTATTTCTGCTTTATTGACTATGCCAAAGCCTTTGACTGTGTGGATCACAATAAACTGTGGAAAATTCTGAAAGAGATGGGAATACCAGACCACCTGACCTGCCTCTTGAGAAATTTGTATGCAGGTCAGGAAGCAACAGTTAGAACTGGACATGGAACAACAGACTGGTTCCAAATAGGAAAAGGAGTTCGTCAAGGCTGTATATTGTCACCCTGTTTATTTAACTTATATGCAGAGTACATCATGAGAAATGCTGGACTGGAAGAAACACAAACTGGAATCAAGATTGCCGGGAGAAATATCAATCACCTCAGATATGCAGATGACACCACCCTTATGGCAGAAAGTGAATAGGAACTAAAAAGCCTCTTGATGAAGGTGAAAGTGGAGAGTGAAAAAGTTGGCTTAAAGCTCAACTTTTCAGAAAACGAAGATCATGGCATCCGGTCCCACCACTTCATGGGAAATAGATGGGGAAACAGTGGAAACAGTGTCAGACTTTATTTTTCTGGGCTCCAAAATCACTACAGATGGTGACTGCAGCCATGAAATTAAAAGACGTTTACTCCTTGGAAGGAAAGTTATGACCAACCTAGATAGCATATTCAAAAGCAGAGACATTACTTTGCCAACAAAGGTTCGTCTAGTCAAGGCTATGGTTTTTCCTGTGGTCATGTATGGATGTGAGAGTTGGACTATGAAAAAGGCTGGGCGCCAAAGAATTGATGCTTTTGAACTGTGGTGTTGGGGAAGACTCTTGAGAGTCCCTTGGACTGCAAGGAGATCCAACCAGTCCATTCTGAAGGAGATCAGCCCTGGGATTTCTTTGGAAGGAATGATGCTAAAGCTGAAACTGCAGTACTTTGGCCACCTCATTCGAAGAGTTGACTCATTGGAAAAGACTCTGATTTGGGAGGGATTGGGGGCAGGAGGAGAAGGGGACGACAGAGGATGAGATGGCTGGATGGCATCACTGACTTGATGGACGTGAGTCTGAGTGAACTCCGGGAGTTGGTGATGGACAGGGAGGCCTGGCGTGCTGCGATTCATGGGGTCGCAAAGAGTCAGACATGACTGAGCGACTGATCTCATCTGATTAGACCTAACACATTGGTCCACAGCAAAGTGAGAAAAATAACAATGTAGTGATCTTCCTATGAAGCTATTTTTTTTTTTAAGTTATAATTCTTAACATATGCCTTTGCAATCTGGGAGAGGGTTGTTAAATAGTATGAAATGTCCTTTTGAGAAAAAAATAAAATTTTGCAAACTGATATCTTCCCAGTCCATGAAGATACAACCTGTGGGAAACAATGTGCTCTGTGTGCTAAGTCGTTTCAGACTCTCTGTGACCCCGTGGACTGTAGCCCGCCAGGTTCCTCTGTCCATGGGATTCTCCAGGCAAGAATACTGGAGTGGGTTGCCATGCCTTCCTTCAAGGGATCTTCCCAGCTCGGGGATCAAACCAGGTCTCCCACATTGCTGGCAGATTTTTTTTTTACCATTTGAACCACCAGGGAAGCCCAAGAATACTGGAGTGGGTAGCCTATTCCTTCTCCAGGGGGAATCTTCCCAACCCAGGAATCAAACTGGGGTCTCCTGCATTGCAGGCAAATTCTTTACCAGCTGAGTTACCAGGGATGCCTGTGGGAAACAATGCTTTGGGCCAAATAGTCCCGTTGACATAATCTCCCAGAGCATCACCAGCTCGGCAGCCAGAGACTGGCAACCTCAGCTGAGAATCAGGAGAGGTAAGGGAGTCGATGAGGAGCTTACCCTCTCATTCAGATGACTCCCTGATTAGTACTCACGTTGGGCTGAGCAGGGGGAGGGCAGGGACAGCTACAGGAGGCAGGCTGATGTAATGTGTCACAATCCTTAACTGACAGGTACAGCAAGCGGGGTGTGTACATGTGTTTGTCTAAGGCAAATGTGGTTCCATGGATGTAATAAGAGGGCTGGGTTGAAGCCCTCTGAAGAAGCCACTCAACCTCTCTGAGACTGTTTCTTCATTGTCAGTTAAAAAAAGAGCCACAATACCTTCCTCAAGGGCCTTATGAGGCCAGATGAGATCCTGCATGAGAGGAGCTTTGTGTGGCCCACACACTTACACTATGTGTGTGTGCTTAGATGCTCAGTTGTGTCTGACTCTTTGCGACCCCATGGACTGTAGCCTGTCAGGCTCCTCTGTCCATGAGGTTTCTCCAGGCAAGAATACTAGAGTGGACTGCCATGCCCTCCTTCAGGGGATCTTCCCAACCCAGGGATCAAATCCAGGTCTGCAGCATTGCAGGCGGATTTAAGCAAATAAAACAAATACCAGTTTTTACCTTACCTAGTAAAGAGGACTCGATATTTCTGAGGGTTAGTAATAACTGTAGGGCTTCCCCAGTGGCTCAGCGGTAAAGAATCCACCTGTGATGCAGGAGACCTGGGTTCGATCTCTGGGTTGGGAAGATCCCCTGGAGGCAGGCACGGCAGTTTACTCTAGTATTCTTGCCTGGAGAATCCCAAGGACAGAGGAGCCTGGTGGGCTACAGTCCATAGGGTCACAAAGAGTCAGACATGACTGAAGTGACTGAACACGCATGCACGTGCAATAATTGTAATCTTTAACAAAATCTGTTTCTTGGTTTTTGCCATTGTCATTTGTTTTTAGAAAAGCAAGTTAAACCAGACAACTTTAAAATAACTTCTAAATCAGCATTTCAAGTTTCAAGATGTTGATAGACAAATTTACTCAAGAGATGAGATAAAATTCAGCCATTGGTAAGCAGATGAATTTGGTTCAACTGGTGTGTGTGTATCATATTTTGAAAATGTTTAATAACCTATTCCACAGGTAAGGATTTACCTACTGGTGAGACCTTTTAAAATATCAGCAAATGATTTGAAAGAATAAAAAGAAAAAAAAGGAGAGAACATTTGGTTTTGTTTGATTACCTTAAAAATCATATAAATGGCTTTTTTTTACAGATAGGAAAATTAATATAGAGATATTGATGGATATATAAAGAGATTGTGTAAGGCTGAAAATAATAGCCACTCCTATTCCCATGCCCCAGAACACTGCTGACCTTTTATTGTGTTCCCTCTGTTGTTTCCTTTTTAATCAGCAAGAATAAAGTGATTTGCATACTGTATTGCTACCCCACAGAATCCTACCAGTACAGACAAATGACTTTAGCTGAACAACAGAAGACCTTGCTTGTAGGATTTTCTAATTACTACGAAATTTATATTTACCCTCCAATATTTCTAGATGTCTATCTGCTTTGATTCCATGCATATTTTCCATTTTTCCTCTCTCCTAGAAATTCCTTGAAACTTTCTTTTTAAAAATTTTCATGTAGAGACATTCCTAAGTGTTTTCTTTTTTAAAAGTCTTTATTCATTCATTATTTTTAGCTGCACTGGGTCTTCGTTGCAGTCGGCCAGCTTTGTCTAGTTGCAGTGAGCAGGGGCTACTCTCTAGTTGCGATGTGTGGGCTTCTCATTGACGTGGCTCCTCTTGTTGATGAGCACAGGCTCAGAAGTTGTGGTGCACAGGTTTAGTTGTTCTGTGGCCTATGGGCTCTTCCCCGACCAGGGATCAAACCTGAGTCCCCTGCATTGGCAGCTTTTAGAACCACACTGGGATTCATCCATGGCCAAGGAACCCAAGGATGATGAAGGCAGGGAGAGTTGGAGACACGCGTCCGATTTCCCTTCTTCCAGTCCTTAGGTATTTATCTCATGACCACTGCAGTAGCGTGGTGGCTGGGGCTCAGCCCGTGTCCCACCTTCTGCTCACACTCCTGATCTGCTGGGGTGGAAGATTAAACAACTGTACCAAACTCTCTTGTACCCGAGCATTTGCATAGCCACTCAGATACATCTATGACAGGCTCGGAAGATAAGAATGAGGCAAGGCTGGTGTCTGTGGTTTCTGCACAGGCTTGTGGACATCAGGAGGTGGAGGTGTGGGAGCCTTCCATTTAGGTGGGATGGGTGATAGCCAGTGTGACTGCTAGAGCCTGGAGCTGTAGTGGCTGTTTCTTGATTACACAAGAGGCAGCAGCTCTTTGATAGCTCCATTCTGAAGTGTGGCTTTCAGAATCACCCCTGAAAGCTCCCCATAGAGGTAGCTTTCAACCCTTCCACTGCTTCTATTAAGCGCAACTCACTTACACCAGCTATAATGGCTTCTCTTCTCTGCAACTGAGCCCCCACTGATACTGCTGTTCTACTGGTTACATCCATCTTGAGCATCTGCTCTGAGTCCACATTGTACTAGGCAAGGAGTCTGTCAGAGAAGTACTAGAATGATTTGCAATGTGCTGCACCAAAGTTACCTTAGTCTTCTCCATCACTCCTATCAAACAGAAGAGGAAATGGAGTCAGAGATGAATTAGATAACTTGCCTGAGAGATTTTCAAACCTGAACTCAAACAAGGGACCATAAACATCTCTTTCCCATTATGTTTGCCACACAGTCATTCATGGTCTCTTTCCCACCCCTCTTCCACACCATCCATCAGAAGAATGATATTTCACAAGAAGCCTGTTTAGCTCTTAGAAACTAATTTCTTTATGTCCTGTATTATTATTAGCCTGGAATATTAACCAAATAGTGCTACTGCAAAAGACACTTTTGGTCTGTTCCTAAAGCGGACTAGAGTATGACACACACACCACTACAGTTCTCGCTTTCTTGGTAGAGAGATTAGCAGGGCGAATTACTCTTTTTTTCACTCTTCCATAGGGACAATTTATCACTATTTGAAGAGTTGTATGTTTCTGTTGATTTCTTGGTTTAGAATTGCAACAGACACTCAGACTTCTGCAAAATTCCAATTACTTTCTGCATGGAATGCAACTGAATGCATGGATGTCTTCCGGAGAGCAGGTCTTATGAATAACACAATTCTTGGAGCCCACTTTCACTCGAGCCTTGCCTTGATGGTTTCAGTAGCTCCAGGTCAGAATTTCACTTTACACATCTGAGGTTCGCACTCATCCCCACCCCTGTCCTGCTTCATCCAGTACAAAAAGAGGCAACGCGAACTTGATGGAACTGAAAATGCCAAAACCACACAAAAGAATGTAGGCCTGGGTGAAGCTCAGCTGCCAAGTATGAGATCTTTCCCCCCAGTGAGTCCTCCGCAGACAAGGTCAGTCTTGAAAGCCGACACTACCTTAACCAGGGAGGAGCCAATGGCGCCATTAAAACCTCTTGCCAGTGGTTACCTCAGACAATGTAAATACAAATCTGGTGCTTATGTTTATTTAAAGTTATTGGCATTGTGCTTATTCCTGGTAGACAAAGATTATCTTGTTTACAGCAGCATCCAGTTGATGGACAAGACTCTGTATAACATAAATCAGACTATGTGGTGGGGGTGGGGGTGGGGGTCGGGTGGGGGTGCGGCGGGGTGGGGCGGGGGACCCGTTAGCATAAACAATTTCCCTTAAGCAAAACAAATCCTGCCAAGACTCAAGCTGGAATTCATTTATTATACAGTTTCAAGTTGACTTGTTTCAACATTAAACAACTGCAAAAGCAGAAGGGTAAGAACTGGTGTCCAAGGCCATGACAAGCCTGTCCTTTCACTCCTAGCAGTTTTTGCAGAAGGGGTTTCTGGCTTTGTTGTGTTGCGACATTCACTCTTCTGCGAATGCTGCTGTTTGTGTCACTCCACAGGGAAAGTGTGGCTGTGGACCAAACATGTGTAGAGATGACAGGAAGGGGCAAGGGGACCACCTGAAGTATACCATGGTCCTTTCAAAGGCATTTGGCCTGGTGGACAAACCCGGACTTGGGAACCTTAGTGAGTTTAACGATATAGAGACAAGGTGTTAGGATTTCAGGGCAAATGTACAGAGCTCTGCTGCTACTGCTGCTAAGTCACTTTAGTCGTGTCTGACTCTGTGCAACCACATAGATGGCAGCCCACCAGGCTCTGCCGTCCCTGGGGTTCTCCAGGCAAGAACACTGGAGTGGGTTGCCATTTCCTTCTCCAGTGCATGAAAGTGAAAAGTGAAAGTGAAGTCGCTCAGTCATGTCTGACCCTCAGCGACCCCATGGACTGCAGCCTTCCAGGCTTCTCCATCCGTGGGATTTTCCAGGCAAGAGTACTGGAGTGGGGTGTCATTGCCTTCTCCATTACAGAGCTCTAGTGGGGGTCAAAGCTTGGCAGTGACCTCAGCCTCCTTCTGGGGTTCAGACTTGTTGGCACTGGTGGCAGGGCCTTGCTGAGGTTTACTCACAGGAGAAACTGCAGGACCTCCTGAGAAAGACTCATGTCAGTGAATATATAATCCAGCAGACAAGCAGGCCCCAGATAGGAGTGGTCCTAGGTCCTACCTGGTGATGCAGTAGCACAGACTCTCAGCAGGAAGTTGTGCCTGGGGAACACAGCAACCCTCAGAAAAGTGATGTATGGATAGGAGTAGGAAGAACCACAGTGGTGGTGGCACATGGGGTTGGGGTGGGAGGCACCCAGGGGAAAAAGAAACACTGTGTCAGGGGAGGAAACAGGAGATGAGGAGTAACAGGATCCTGCCTCAGAAAGTGAGAGTGGAGGATGGATCGATGGCTGGATGGATGGATGAAGAGGCCCCTCATCCCAACACAGTACATGTGACATAGGAATAGGAGGGAAACTGGCCAGGAGGAGCTGGCAGGACTTTGTTTCTCAGAAACTCAATCCCCATTCTTTGTTTTTCTCCCTTTGCTGTCTGTTTCTCCTCTAGTTAGGACATGTCTTAACTAGGATGTCCCTGGCATCCCATAGAGGGTGGGATTGACACTGGGCTTGACTCCATGCCCATCTGCTCTGTCCTGGCCACATTACCATCCCTGCAGCCCTCTTGAGCCCGGGGCATCCTTGGCTATGCACAGGCTGTTAAAACCTCCCTGAAGCCTCAGGCTACCCATAGATGCCACCTTTATCCTGTCACCTTTTGGCTGACACTTACTGATACATATTAAGACCTTTGATATCTGAAGGTAGGTCCTTCTCTCCAAACTAAGCCTCACCTCTGTCCTGGCTGCCTTGACTGTTCATGAACCTTAACACCACTGACCTCAACACCTCAACTTCCCTTAACCTTCACCCTGACTGCCCTGAGCCCTGTTTACCCAAACATGTTCCCCTCAAACAAGAAACACTACCTGACTCCCCTACACTTCACCCACTCACCCCACTCCCATGCATATGCTCTTTGGTTCCTCCAGGCCCGTGCCCTCTCCATCACCTTCTCACCTGCAAGGTGCCTCCTGGCCCTACTTCATTCTCTTTTCATGTCACCAATCACCCTATCCCCTGGCTTCTCTGACCTCTGCCAGGGTCCACGTGCCAAACCTGACCCTGGACCCCCACTGCCATCCCTGGGATTCTCCAGGCAAGAACACTGGAGTGGGTTGCCATTTCCCAATGTTTGCCTTCTCTGCGCTCACATTTGAGCAGTATATTGGTTATCAGTTTTTCATAAGAAATTACTCCAAAGCTTAATGGCTTAAAACAGCAAACATTTATTTTTCTTCATTTGGTTTCTGTGGGCTGAGCTGGGTGGCTGTGATTCAGGGCCCCTCGGGAGGTTGCAATGAAGATGTTGGCCAGGGCTGCAGCCACCTAAAAGGCTGGACTGGGGCTGGAGGGTTTGTCTCCAAGGGCTCCATGCATAGCTATTGACAGGAGGCCTCAGCTCCTTGCCATAGGGCCTCTTCATCAGGTTGCTTGAGCATCCTCAGGGTCTGACAGCTGGCTTCCCCCAAAACAAGTGATCTAAGAAGGAGAAAGAGCAAAGGAGAAGACTCCAGTCTCCTGTGACCTAGATTCAGACATTACACACTGTCACTGGCACTTCCGCTATTTTCTGTCGCTGAGAAGAAAGTTGCCAGGCCAGCCCACAGTCTGAGTTAGGGGAATTAGACTCAACTATCTGAAGAGAGGAGTGTCAGGAATATGTGGACATTTAAAATAACCACCACAGCATCCTTCATTCTTTTACTTTAATGACAGCAATCACTCCAATTTCCTGCCCACTTGACTACAGTCAGAACCAACTCGTGAAATCTTCAGTTCAGTTCAGTCACTCAGTCGTGTCTGACTCTTTGTGACCCCATGGACTGCAGCACGCCAGGCTTCCCTGGCTATCACCAACTCCCAGAGCCTACTCAAACTCATGTCCATTGTGTCGTTGATGCCATCCAACCATCTCATCCTCTGTCATCCCCTTCTCCTCCTGCCTTCAATCTTTCCCAGCATTGGGGTCTTTTCCAATGAGTCAGTTCTTCACATCAGGGGCCAAAGTATTGGAGTTTCAGCTTCAGCATCAGTCTTTCGAATGAATATTCAGGACTGATTTCCTTTAGGATTGACTGGTGGGAGCTCCTTGCAGTCCAGGGGAGTCTCAAGAGTCTTCTCCAACACCACAGTTCAAAAGTATCAATTCTTTGGCTCTCAGCTTTCTTTATAGTCCAACTCTCACATACATACATGACTACTGGAAAAACTATAGCTTTGACTAGATGGACCTTTGTTGGCCAAAAAATGTCTCTGCTTTTTAATATGCTGTCTAGGTTGGTCATAGCTTTTCTTCCAAGGAGCAAGTGTCTTTTAATTTCATGGCTGCAATCACCATCTGCAGTGATTTTGGAGCCACAAAACATAAAGTCTGTTTTTGTTTCCGCTGTTTCCCCATCTATTTGCCCTGAAGTGATGGGACCAGATGCCATAATCTTTGTTTTCTGAATGTTGAGTTTTAAGCCAACTATCTCACTCTCCTCTTTCACTTTCATCAAGAGGCTTTTTAGTTCTTCTTTGCTTTCTGCCATAAGGGTGGTGTCATCTGCATATCAGAGGTTCTTGATATTTTTCCTGACAATCTTGATTCCAGTTTGTGCTTCATACAGCCTGGCATTTCACATGATGTACTCTGCATAAAAATTAAATAAGCAGGATGACAATATACAGCCTTGATGTACTCCTTTCCTTTTATTTGGAACTAGTCTGTTGTTCCATGTCCAGTTCTAACTGTTGCTTCCTGACCTGCATACAAATTTCTCAGGAGGCAGGTAAGGTGGTCTGGTATTCCCATCTCTTTAAGAATCTTCCCGGGTGTTGTGACCCACACAGTCAAAGGCTTTGGTGCAATCAATAAAGCAGAAGTAGATGTTTTTCTGGAACTCTCTTGCTTTTTTGATAATCCAATGGATGTTGGCAATTTGATCTCTGGTTCCTCTGCCTTTTCTAAATCCAGCTTGAAAATCTGGAAGTTCGTGGTTCATGTACTATTGAAGCCTGGCTTGGAGAATTTTGAGCATTACTTTGCTAGCATGTGAGATGAGTGCGGTGATGTGGTAGTTTGAACATTCTTTTTGGCACTGCCTTTCTTTGGGATTGGAATGAAAACTGACCTTTTCAAATCCTGTGGCCACTGCTGAGTTTTCCAAATTTGCTGGCATATTGAGTGCAGCACTTTCACAGCATCATCTTTTAGGATTTGAAATAGCTCAGCTAGAATTCCATCGCCTCCATTAGTTTTGTTCATAGTAATGCTTGCTAAGGCCCACTTGACTTTGCATTCCAGGATGTCTGGCTCTAGGTAAGTGATCACACCATCATGGTTATCTGGGTCATAAAGATCTTTTTTGTATAGTTCTTCTATATTCAGAACTTCTATATTCAGTGTATTCAGCTATTTAGGCCTCCTTGGACAACCATTTTGCCTTTTTGCATTTTCTTTTCTTGGGGATGGTCTTGATCCCTGCCTTCTGTACAATGTCACAAACCTCCATCCATAGTTCTTCAGGCAGTCTGACTATCAGATCTAATCCCTTGAATCTATTTGTCACTTCCATTGTATAATCATAAGTGATTTGATTTAGGTCATACCTGAATGGTCTAGTGGTTTTCCCCACTTTCTTCAATTTAAGTCTGAATTTGGCAATAAGGAATTCATGATCTGAGCCACAGTCAGCTCCTGGTCTTGTTTTTGCTGACTGTATAGAGTTTCTCCATCTTTGGCTGCAAAGAATATAATCAATCTGATTTCAGCGTTGACCATCTGGTGATGTCCACATGTAGAGTCATCTGTTATGTTGTTGCAAGAGGGTGTTTGCTATGACCGGTGTGTTCTCTTGGCAAAACTCTGCCAAGAGTTTGCCTTTGATCTGCTTTGTTTTGTACTCCAAGGCCAAATTTGCCTGTTACTCCAGGTATCTCTTGATTTTCTACTTTTGCATTCCAGTCACCTATAATGAAAAGGACTTCTTTTTTGGGTGTTAGTTCTAAAAGGTCTTGTAGGTCTTCATAGAATCATTCAACTTCAGCTTCTTTAGCATTACTGGTCAGGGCATAGACTTGAATTACTGTGATATTGAATGGTTTGCCTTGGAAATGAACAGAGATCATCCGTCCTTTTTTGAGATTGCATCCAAGTACTGCATTTTGGACTCTTTTGTTTACTATAATGGCTACTCCATTTCCTCTAAGGGATTCCTGCCCACAGTAGTAGATATAATGGTCATCTGAGTTAAATGTACCCATTCCAGTCCATTTTAGTTTGCTGATTCCTAGAATGTCGACGTTCACTCTTGCCATCTCCTGTTTGACCACTTCCAATTCAACTTGAATCATGGACCTAACGTTCCAGGTTCTTATGCAATAGTGCTCTTTACAGCATCGGACCTTACTTCCATCACCAGTCACATCCACAACTGGGTGTTGTTTTTGCTTTGGCTCCATCTCTTCATTCTTTCTGGAGTTATTTCTCCACTGATCTCCAGTAGTATATTGGGCACCTACTGACCTGGGGAGCTCCTCTTTCAGTGTTCCATCTTTCTGCCTTTTCATACTGTTCATGGGCTTCTCAAGGCAAGAATACTTAAGTGGTTTGCCATTCCCTTCTCCAGTGGACCATGTTTTGTCAGAACTTTCCTGTCCACTTGACTACAGTCAGAGCCAAGTTGTGAAATCTTAACTGGAACCAGTCTTGTCATCCACCTTCTCCTCTGCAAATGGGTAACTGCACGCTGATGGAGAAAATCCCACAAATGGGCAATAGGGTTTAGGCAGATGTGTTTTCTTCCTGCTTCTGGTGCATCTTCTCTGTGGCCCTAGGTGACTCTCACTGCTGTTTCTTGGTGGCACAACCAGAATTCACCTCCCTCCTCTGTGCCTCCTCTAGACGCACACACCACACACGGTCAGCAGGCAGCTGCCTCCAGCTTCACTGATGGCAGCACTTCCTCCCCTCTCTCCAAATGACTTTGTGTCATAGACTACTTTCCCTCCCTTCTTAGGGCAAAGGGGGCTTCTCTCCTTTATTCAAGCTTTATTTTCTCTGATTCAATCCCCTATTCCTCTAGCAATCAGCACAGGTTCCTCTTAATCTTTCACCTTTCTGGTGGGTTCCCGTGTCCCCCTATGACCCCCAAACTAACAGCAAACTCATGTTTGTTCCAGCTTTTTACTTTAAGGCAAAACAAAACAACAATCCATCCTCGGCCACACAAGACACCCACAGCTATCTTTCATGGATGGTCTTGTGTCTCCTCCACTTCAAAGCTGAGCTTCTAGAATGAGTGGTGTGCACTCTTGGCTCTTCTTCTACCCTACCACCACCACCCAGCTCTCAATCCTTGGCAGCCTAGCCTCCCCTCCCTGGCTTCCTTGATACTCTAGGGGCCACCACACAGCTGGCTCCACAGATTATCTGGTCTTGTGTGACTCCCTGTAGCCCTGGACTCTCTGTCAATACCTCCTTCCCTTCAACACTCTCTCCTCATTCCTGTTTGTCTCCTCAGCCCCTTCTGGCTCCCCTACTTCTTCCTAGCATGTTCTTGGTCTTTCTGAGGAACCTCACCAACTCATATTACTCGCTCTGGTTTTCTGCAGCTGCACTTCCAGCCCTGTCCTTGTTACGCAGCTCACAGTTATTGCCCGTGGCCCTGCCTCACCTGCATGTCACATGCGAAACTTAACCTTGACACAGTCATGTTTAGACTGATCACATTTCCTCCCAAACTTGGTATCCCTAGCCACTCAAACCAGGACCTAGAAGCCTTCCATCTTACATACATATGACCAATCTATTAAGTAATATTGGGAAATAAAACAACAATAATAACAAAAATGTGCTTAGTCGCCCAGTCATGTCTGACTCTGCGGCACCATGGACTGTAGCCTGCCAGGCTCATCTATCCATGGGATTCTCCAGGCAAGAATACTGGAATGGGTTGCTGTGCCCTCCTCCAGGGGATCTTCCCAACCCAGGGAATGAACCCACATCTCCCGCATTGCAGGTGGATTCTTTACCATCTGAGCCTCCAGGACAGCTCAGCTTGCCTTCACAGCTATCTTGGCCACCTCCTTTCCTACTGGCATGAGCCTCTGCTTCCTCATCAGCAAATTGGGCATAATAACAATATTTACTTGTGCTGGCTTTGTGATGATACAAGTAGTGCCAGAGAGTAAGAGCTCAGTAAAGGTTGGCTCTGACCATCGCTGCTCTTCATCCCCAGGGACAGACATGGCTCAAGCAGAACTACTCAAGTTCTGGCCCACAGACTGGGGCCAGTTTGGGAAATATCTATCATTGGTTTGCAATGGGATAAATTCAGAAGTTGAGAGTAAGAAGTTTAAACTCTTTTAAATTATAACCCTGAAGCATTCTAAACCGTTACAGGGTCTGATGGGTAATTTTATACAGATTGAATCTAAAGAGAAAAAAAGGGCTTCTCCTCACACTCATAAGGATGTGTGACCAGAAGACCAGAAGATAACAACTGCTGGCGAGGGTGTGGAGACACGGGAACACTGTGCACTACGGTGGGAATGTAAATGGTGCCAGCACTGTGGAAGAGCATTGCAGTTCCTAAAAATTTTTTAAAAATTACCATATGATTGGCAATTCTACTTCTGGGTATAAACCCCAAAGAACTGAAAGCAGGGAGTTAAACAGATATTTGTACACGCATATTCATAGCATGGGCTTCCCAGGTGGCAGTCGTGGTAAAGACCCTGCTTGCTAATGCATGAGACATAAAATACGCAGGTTTGATCCCTGGGTCAAGAAAATTGCCCTAGAGGAGGGCATGGCAACCTACTCCCGTATTCTTGGAGATTACCATGGACAGAGGAGCCTGGAAGACTATCTAGTCCATGGGGGTCACAAAAAGTCGGACACAGCTGAGGCAGCTTAGCCCACATGCATTCATAGCATCATTATTCATTAGCTAAAAGATGGATGAAACACAAGTGCCCATTGCAGGATGAAAGGGTAAACAAAATGTGGGATATTATTCAGTCTGAAAAAGGAAGGAAATTCTGCCTTCCTGAGGGCATTATGCTGGGTGAAATAAGCCAGACCACACACAAAAGGACAGATACAGTATCATCCTGCTTGAATTCGATTCCTAGAGAAGTGGAGATCAGAGACAGAAAGTAGAAGGGTGGTTGCCAGGGAATGGGGCAAGAGAGAATAGATAGTTGTTTAATGGTTAGTTTCAGTTTTGCAAGATGGAAAAGTTCTGGAGATTGGTTACATAGCAGTGTGGTTGTACTTAACACTACTGAACTGTACATGATAAAATATGGTTAGGATGGTAAATTTTATATTATGTACATTTGATCCCAATTTTAAAAACTATCTTGATAAAAAATTAGACCTAGAAGACCTCCTAGAACTAACACCAAAAAAAGATGTCCTATTCATCTTAGGGGATTGGAATGCAAAAGTAGGAAGTCAAGAGATCCCTAGAGTAACAGGCAAGTTTGGCTTTGGAGTACAAAATGAAGCAGGGCAAAGGCTAACAAAATTCTGCCAAAAGAACACACTGGTCTTAGCAAACACCCTTTTTCAACAACACAAGAGATGACTTTACACATGAACATCACCAAATGGTCAATACTGAAATCAGATTGATTACATTCTTTGTAGCTGAAGAAGGAGAAGCTGTATACAGTCAGCAAAAACAAGATCTGAAGCTGACTGTGGTTCAGACCAAGAGCTTTCTCATAGCAAAATTCAGGCTTAAACTAAAGAAGGTGGGGAAAACCATGAGGCCAGTCAGGTATGATTTAAATCAAATACCTTATGAATATACAATGGAGGTGATGAATAGATTCAAGGGATTAGATCTAGTGAACAGAGTGCCTGAAGAACTATGGACAGAGGTCCATAATATTGTACAGGAGGCTGCAAACAAAACCATCCCAAAGAAAAAGAAAAGCAAGAAGGCAAAATGGTTGTGTGAGGAGGCTTTACAAATAGCTGAAGAAAGAAGAGAAGCAAAAAGCAAGGGGGAAAGGGAAAGGTACACCCAACTAAACAGAGTTTCAGAGAACAGTAAGGGGAGACAAGAAGGCCTTCAATGAACAGTGCAAAGAAACAGAGGAAAACAACAGAAGGGGAAAGACTAGAGATCTCCTCAAGAAAATTGGAAATATCAAAGGATGGGCACAATAACTGTGGATGTCAAATATCCAAAGATGGGCAAAATAAAGGACAGAAATGGTAAAGACCTAATAGAAGCAGAAGAGATCAAGAAGAGAATGTACAGAAGAAGTGTACAAAAAAGAGTTTAATGAACCGGGTAACTACGATGGTGTGGTCAGTTACCCAGAGCCAGACATTCTGGAGTGTGAAGTCAGTTGGGCCTTAGGAAGCACTGCTGTCAATAAAGCTAGTGGAGGTGATGGAACTCCAGCAGATCTATTTAAAATTCTAAAGGATGGTGCTATCAAAGTACTGCACTCAATATGTCAGCAAATCTGGAAGACTCAGCAGTGGCCACAGGACTGGGAAAGGTCAATCCTCATTCCAAACCCCAAGAAGGGTAGTACTAAAGAATGTTCAAACCATTGGGCAATTGCACTCATCTCCCAAGCTAGTAAGGTTATGCTCAAAATCCTTCAAGTTAGGCTTCAGCATTACGTGAATCGAGAATTTCCTGATGTGCAAGCTGCGTTTAGAAAAGGCAGAGGAACCAGAGAGCAAATTACCAACATTCACTGAATCACAGAGAAAGCAAGGGAATTCCAGAAAAACATCTACCTCTGTTTCTAAAGCTATGCTAAAGCCTTTGACCGTGTGGATCATAATAAATTGTGGAAAACTCTTAAAGAGATGGGAATACCAGACCATCTTACCTGTCTCCTGAGAAACCTGTATGTCAGGCAAGAAGCAACAGTTAGAACCCTGTGTGGAACAACCGATTGGTTTAGGATTGATAAAGGAGTACGACAAGGCTGTTCATTGTCACCCTGTTTATTGAACTTATATGCAAAGCCCATCATGAGAAATGCTGGGCTGGATGAGTTACAAGCTGGAATCAAGATTGCCAGGAGAAACATCAACAACTTCAGATATGCCGATGATACCACTGTAATGGCAGAAAGCAAAGAGGAACTAAAGAACCTCTTGATGAGAGTGAAGGACGAGAGTGAAAAAGCCAGCTTAAAACTAAGCATTCAAAAAACTAAGATCATGGCATCCGGCCCCATCACTTCATGGCAAAAAGAAAGGGAAAATGTGGAAGCAGTGACAGATTTTCTCTTCTTGGGCTCTAAAATCACTGTGGATTGTGACTGCAGCCATGAAATTATAAGACAGTTACTTCTTGGAAGGAAAGCTGTGACAAACCTAGACAGGTTTTTTCTTTTTTTCTTTCCAGTAGTCACATATGTTTGTGGGACCATAAAGAGGACTGAGTGCCGAAGAATTGATGCTTTTGAACCGTGGTGTTGAGAAGACTCGAGAGTCCCTTGGACTGCAAAGAAATCAAACTAGTCAATCTTAAAGGAAATCAACCCTGAATATTCATTGGAAGAACTGATGCTGAAGTTGGAGCTCCAGTACTTTGGCCACTTGATGCGAAGAATCAACTCATTGGAAAAGATCCTGATGTTAGGAAAGACTGAAGGCAGAAGGAGAAGCGGGTGACAAAAGATGAGATGGTTAGATGGCATCACTGACCTCAATGGACATGAATTTGGGCAAATTCTAGGAGATGGTGAGGGACAGTGAAGCCTGGCATGCTGCAGACCAAGGGGTCGCAAAGAGTCGGACATGCCTTGGTGACTGAACAACAATGACATCTGGTCCCAATTTTAAAACAACTTTGATAAAAAGTTGGGCTTATATTTTGTATGTTCTTTTAAATTTTCTTTTTTTTTTTTTCCTGATAACATGTTTTACAAAAGTATCTGCCCAAGGAGTATTGGAAACAAAATGGGTCCTTCACTGCTCACTACATACGCTTTTGTAAGCTCTGCCTCGGGTCAGGCTCCTGACCAATCCCACTGGCTTGCCTGCCTGCACTGTCTCACCCCTCTCCAATCCACTTCTCACCCTGTGGCCACAGTAATCTTTCTAAAGGGCAAGTCTAACTTCATGTCTATCGTGGGGAAAGTTCTTAGTTGCTTTTTCCTTGCTTTGAGAAAACCTTCCAACTCCTCAGCTGTCATTCCTCTGAGCTGAAGTCTGTGCCTCTGCCCAGCCTCATGGCTCCTTGCTTGCGGATGGACCTCACAGCATCCCCGGGGCCTCTGAATCACCTGGTGGGGTACTGGCTACCCTTTTGCTCGTAATGCCTTTGCCCCTGTGTCCCACTCACCTAACTGGCTCATCTGTAAAAAATCATCTTTTCCCAAAAGCCTTCTCTGAAAGTCTAGGAAACCACTAGGAGTATGATTAACCATGGGAAAATGAGCTTCCTTGGCATGGACACAAATATGAGAAGCTGGAAAGTAAGAGGTCAGGCACTTTGATGTGCAATAGGAGGGAGGCTGCTCCTTTGCACTCCCCAAGTGATGCCTGGAGGGTCCTCCACCACTTGCTCTGTGTTTCTGTGTCTCTGTTTCCTCCTCCAGATACTTTAGCAAATCAGTTTCTTCACAGCTGGTGGGATGGTGTCAGACAACGGGGCCCTGAGGGTGTGAACATCTAGGGGACCCCAAGCCAGGACTCGCCCTGTTGCCACTCTGCACTGCATGGAGAAGGCAGGCAGTAGAGAGTCCCCTGGGCCTCTCAGGCCCCCAAAGGTTGCTGTCTCTCCTTTCAACTTGGGACGAGAAAGAGAGACTTCAGGCCAGGTTTCCGACGTGCTTCCCAGTGAGCGGGGAGCAGCCAGGCAGAGCTGGCGCCCTAACCCAGCAGCTGGGCTGTGTGGACAGCAGGCCCTTCCAAGGCTGCTTCCTGCCTGTGGTCCTGCAGTGGCCTTGACCTCCCAGCCCCATCCTGAGGGGTCGGCGGGGTGGAACCCTACTTTCTGCCAGCGATGGCCCACATCCTGCTTAGGGCACCTGGATTCATATCATGTGCCCAAACCTCCAAATACATTTGTACAATCTGCCCAAATGACCACTGCAGGCATCTCTTATTTCAAGATGACTTCAAGAAGGGGCAGCGCTGTCCTGGCCAGACTTCCTTCCCAGTTACCTGGTTCCCAGCCTCCTCTTGTGGGTGGGGAATTAAAAAAAAAAAAAAATCATTATTATATGTAGAACCAATGTAGAAATTAGGAATTATTTATGGTTTCCTGCAATCCTCTCAGGTATAATATGTCAGATTCAAACTGGAAACTATGTCTGGGATGAAATCCTGCTTGAAATGGTTTTTTGTGGTTCATATTAATGACTGGTCTCTGGCAGATTTACACAAACAAAATGAATATTATAATTTGGTGGGTAAGCAAATAAATTACTTTTATAGGATTTAGGCACTTTCCATGGAAGCTTTGATTTATCCAAAAGGCACCTATGCATGCAGGTTGCTAAATAGCCAACTTGTGACCCTTGAAACCTGGTTCTTAGATTAAACAGGAGGCAGGGCCCATGCCTCTGCAGGCTTTCTGCTTAAATAGAGAAATATAGGATGCTTGATAAGTAAAAAGATGCTAAGTTGAATTTTAAGCCAGCTGGGAGCCTTGAGACTTGACCTACATCCAAGGGAATGGACATTTTCACAGGCCATCAAGTGCCTGGCAGAGTTTGTGGAGGACAATGACATTTTAGAGATGGCCAGCATTATTTCTTGGCCACACAGAAGCTCTCTTGGGCTCTGCTAGCCCTGGGCTTCCATGAGATCTCTGCTGGTTTTAAATTGCTGCAACGTATAAGAAGGTCCTTTAGAGTTTTCATAGCTCTGAAGCATGATATTACTGATAGATAAAAAGGCTCCCACGGGACAGCTATCCAAGCTGAAGGGCTGTGTTTGTATAAATACCCAAACAAACCCTCCAGGGAGATATATGACGAGAGACAAACTCTTGGAATCTGAGGCAAAGATAAACAAGCCAGTTGCAGCGACAGAGCCAGAGCACCACCGGGTTCCTAGGGAATGTTCTGTGAGGAGCTGTTGCTGGCGCAGACCCCCGAGGAGAGAGGCTGTGGAAAGAGAACCCGAGTAAGATGCTATGTGTAGCCTCCACACAGCAGGCCTCGCTTGGCCCAGCTCCCGTGGCCCCAGGTGAAATGGACCTGCTCTTCCCTGGAGGCTCCGGGGGGAGCCATGCTGTGCTCCCAGTGCCCAATCCTTCTTTGATGGAGGCAGGTGTATGGAGCGCTGGTCTTGGGGCCCAGGGCATGTGTGGAAGGATCCCAAGTGAGGAAAGGCCCAGGCCCAGCCCAGGAGCTCTGAGGAAGGGGAATGTGGGAGCTGCCAGCCCCCTTCCACCCCCAGACATGTACACCCCTCAGCTGCAGGCCTCCAGAAAGACCTGCGCCTTGTCGATGATCTGCTGTACCGTGCCACTCATGAGTTGAGCGCCTGAGATTTACTTTTTCTACCCTTATTTGATTGAAACCTACTTTGATTGTCCAAAGTAAGTTGAATCTTTAAAAAAAAAAAAGATGGAATGTTGTGTGCTTCTTATGTGGATGGAGGATGGCTAGCGTGCCCTTCCTGGGGTGGGTCTGGGGCAGGGGGCAGGCAGAGAGGCAATTAGGTCTGCGGTGACAAGGGAAGCCTTCTGTTGCTGCTGAGCTGAACCAGGCAGTGGGTCCTCAGTAACGGGGGGCGAAGAGGGCTCTGGGCACCACACACTTACTTTTTTTTGCAAACAGTTATGTAAACACATACACAGGCTGGTTGCTGCCTTGGGGGATCTGGTATGTAACCAATCCATCCCCTGGGTCCTGGCGCTTGGGCGCCTCCACTTTACAGCATTTGGAAGGCAACTTGATTGGAGCAGGCTGTGGACTTTGCCGATGCGGGGAAATAATTTTCTCTTGGAGTCAAGCCCTCCTTTGCTTGTTGAGAAAGGGAGAACTTTTGTTCTGGATGAGTATTGGCAGGAGATACGTCATTCTGGTTATTCTAGATGCCTTCGGGCACCCAACACCAACCTCCAAGGGTACCCTTGGTGTATAAGCAACTATTGAGGCCAAATGTTTGACCCATTTGCCTGGGTCAAATGTCACCTCCTTAAGGAGAACTTTTCTGACCAGTCTCACTACAAAACAAACCAAAAAACCCCAAACAACATAAAATGACTCATCCTGGCCTATTTCATTCATATCACCTTAACTCTATCTGGAAATATTTATTTCTCTGCTTGTTTATCGTCTCTGTCCTATTAGACATGAGCTCTGTGAGAGAACGGATCTTGTTTGTATGATCTCTGATCTATCCTTGGCATGTAAAACTGTTCCTGAAATACAGTAGGTGCTTAAAAAAATTGTGGGATGAATGAAGGTGCTCTCAAAAGCACACAAGATTTGTTTTTATCAGGTTGGTAAAACTATGCAGAAATGATTGCCGTTGAAGAAGAAGTCTATACTCACAGATCCCTGGAAACTGAAGGCACAGCATACCATGCAAGGCCCTGTGGGGAAGCACAGGGGCCCACCAGGAGGCAGAAAGAGAGTAAAGCACGGGCCAAAAGGCTTTATTGTGGCTTCTGTGGGAAGGGATGGATGAATCTGAGTGAACAGCTGAACAGGCTCAAGATTGGCTGGTTTGAATAATTTCCGCAGCTCTGGGCTCTAGGGTGGTCCCTTATTGTGTGGTAGTTGGTTATTAAGGCAGTAGTTGGTTATTACACTCGTATTGCCTCTAAGAGTGTAAAAACTAGATAGAGGAGGTGGTTTGGAGTGTAGTCTCTGGATGTGTCTGCATATGAAAGACACGCAGGAAAGTCGTTTGCTGCCTGGAGATATTAGCTAACCCTGGGAGGGGCAGTCCTTCACTGGGTCCCCAAAGTCCCTAGATGTCAAAGTATCATAAAATATAGGAAATAAAAAATGTGATTAATGCAGAATGACTCTTTGACATGCATAGAAATGTAAAAGTTGTGGGTATAGACGTTTAGACGAATGTGATGACCAAACACACTTAGAGTGAGTAGGACAGGTGGAGCTAGCGTTCCATTTCAATTGGTCCTGTAATCAGCGTATTTCCCCCGGGGGGTTTTGCTAATGGGATTGTCAGTGGGAAATGATCTTTTCTGACACCGGCCCTCTAAAACAATTTATTGGAGTATAACATACATACAGAGGATTGCATCTAACATAAGGTCTGATTCATGAATATTCACAAACTGAACACACCCAGGAAGCCAGCCCTCTTGTACCCTGTTCATTTCCTGTGGTGACCACCATCTTGACCTCTAATAGCATAGGTTAGTTTTGCCCATTTTTACCTTCATATAAATGGATTAATATGGAGCTTCACTTTTTTTTTCTAATTATATTTGTGAAATTCATATATATTATTGCCCTTGTGGAAAACAGTCCATTCTCATCACTGTAAGGTATCCCATTGTGTGTGGATACACCACAATTTACTTATCCATTCAAATGTAAGGAGCATTTGGGAAGCTTCCAGTTTGGGTCTCTGGCCCCTCCATTGACTTTTTGCCCACTGGTGTGTCAGTCAATAGAACTGTTACCAATAGAACTTACTGTGGACAAATTGGTTCAGAAGGCAGATTTAGAGCTCATAGAATACTATAAAAGGAAGAGAGGGAACAGCCAGGCTTTGAAAAGGATGTGAATCAAGGCTCCCCCTACTAGGGGGTCTTGGTGCCCACAACTTGTAGATGACCTTTTAAGGTGGAACAGCAAGTTAAGTTGCCCCACCTGCATAGAGCAGGGTTGCTTATCTGTTGTGTAAATACTAGCGGCTCACAGGAATTTTATAAGTGACACTGAAAAACAAAACAAAACAAAACTGGTGGCTAAGGTAGCTGAAAAACTGGTTAAAAAAAAAAAGGTTATACTTCTCAGGACCTTTAATATAAAAAAATATATTTTAACTTTCTAGGAGGACAGCGTTTTCCAAACTTGACTTTTTTTCATGGAGCATCAACTTCTATTGTAAGGGGCCCTAGTGTTCCAAGGAAGACAGCTTTGGGAAAGAGCAGAGTGTGAATGAAAGGGGGTAGTGGAAAATACACCTTGGGCTGAATTTTTAATGCAAAGTCAGGGATTTGGGTCCCCCCCCCCCTAGAAAATAGGGAACTTTGGAAATAGATGATCAGTGTTATACTTCAGGAATAACAGTCTGGCAAGTCTTACACTAACAATATTATGTGACTTTTGCAGTCTGCAAAGTATCTTCAAGTACATTACCCCAGTCAGCTCTGAGGGTGGAAGTTATTAGCCCAATGTGCTCTTAGAAAGCTGAAGGTCAGAGGGACAGAGGAGGATTTCAGATGTGCAACACTGAATCAGGCTGTCCATCGACTCTCTATGCTATGCTATGCTATGCTAAGTCACTTCAGTCATGTCTGACTCTGTGTGACCCCATAGATGGCAGCCCACCAGGCTCCCCTGTCCCTGGGATTCTCCAGGCAAGAACACTGGAGTGGGTCGCCATTTCCTTCTCCAATGCATGAAAGTGAAAAGTGAAAGTGAAGTTGCTCAGTCGTGTCCGACTCCCAGCGACCCCATGGACTGCAGCCCACCAGGCTCCTGCATCCACAGGATTTTCCAGGCAAGAGTACTGGAGTGGGGTGCCATTGCCTTCTCCAATTGACTCTCTGGTAGATGCCAATTTAAGACTTGGTTCTAGATTGTGTTTGTGATTTAAGCCATGGGTGTGGATGGGATCACCTAGGAGAATGTGGAGCAGAAGGCCTCAGAGTAAGACTTGGACAATACTCATGCATAAAGGCCACGTGGATGAAGATGAACCCGCAAAAAACTGTCAGAAAGAACATCCAGCAACATCTGAGGGAAACCAGGAAAATCCTGAGATACAGAAGCCAAGATTATGTCTTAGGAGAAGGGTCCAGTCAACAGTCTCAATGTTCAGAGAAGTCAGGTGAGACCAAGGCTAGAGGATGACGCTGGGTTTGTTGGAGTAGTGGCCATGGCCGTATGGCAGTGCATCACTCAGATCTCCCTGCAGAGAGGACCTGGCCCAAGGAGTGCAGTTTCTTTCTCTTTTTTCTTTTTTTGGCTGCACCACATGTAGTATCTTAGTTCCCTGACTAGGGATCAAACTTGCGCTCCCTGCATTGGAAGTACAGTGTCTTAACCACTGGATCACTTAACCAGGAAGTCCACAAGGAGTGAAGTTTCTGACAGCCCCTAGCTCTGTGTGCTCAGGATCTGCCTCAGTGTTGGAGCAAGACCACGTTTCTTCAGGGCAGCCCTCAGCCAGTGAATCAGCAGACTGGTCATGCTAGGGCTCACATTTCCGGCCAACGTAGTTAAACTTCACGCTATAGCTCCGTAGGGGCTGCTCCAGACTGCCGGAAGCCCAGTGTCCTTCCTACCCTCTCCTTTTCCTGCCCTCTTTTCTTTACAGCAGTCAGATCCGCATCATAGTCTCCTCACTGCTTTATCTTTCACAGGGGTCACCCCTAATGAAGCTCCTGCACCTCTAACACTTAGAGTCTGCTTCTATTAATAGAAGGACCTGAATTGACACAGTGGTCATTGGTGAAGGATGTTTAGATAGAATTATGAGGCTGGAAGCCAAACAAGGGTGAATTAAGAGTGAGTAGAAAATGATAAAACAGAACTAGAGTGTATAAACAAATTTGAGGAGGCTTAGATGAGGATAGAAATTTCTGGTGAGTATCCTGTAGTGCATGAATCATTTTCTCTTTTGTAGGCACATTTTTCTCAAAGCTATATATTTTTTTATGTCTTTGCACAAAGGATCATCCAAAGAAAAGCTGGTTGATTTAACATTGCCTTCTCTTTTCCATTTATTGAAAAGCCATCAACTTCTCAGTTTCTCTACCACCTTTACCAGATGATACAAAGGCTATTCAAAAGCCCTTTAGGATATGAAAGAACTAATAAAGTGCTGAAATCAGCACTTTTCAGAAAAATATAGAGCTTTTTCTCCAATAGATGTTAATTAAAGGAAATTCTCTAATGCACTTCAGATAGAGGGAAAAAGGTCCCTGAGGGACAAAGAAGCAATAAGGATTGATGAACAAAGGAAATAAAAATATGGGCATAAATGTAAGCAGAATTACTTGTATCAAATCAAAACAACAGTTAATGTTCTATGTGTTTTTTTTTTTTTTAAGAGATAAAACCTAATTTTAAAAGTACATAATTTGGGGAGGGAGACTCAAAGTTAAAATGTTCTAAAGTCCTTGAATTGTTTAGAAGGAGGGTAAAAATATTGATTACCCACAGATTTAATCTGTAGAGTATGTATGCTAAAATGTTTAGGGAAGCAAAACAAGGGAAGTAGAAAGGAAAACAAAACAAGTTCAGCTTTTCCCCAAGAAGAGAGAAAAACTGAAATGATAAAAATACTCCACTATTTTCAAGGCTCAGGCAGGTCTCTTTCCTGGAGTGTACCCGATACATGGTATGGACTCCTAGACCTAAGGGATGACCAAGGGATATGTATTTGGTGGAGCTAGAAGTTATATGCGGGCTTCCCTGGTGGCTCAGTGGTAAAGAATCTGCCTGCAATGCAGGAGGTCTGGGTTCCATCCCTGGGTTGGGAAGATACCCTGGAGGAAGGCATGGCAACCCATTGCAGTACTCTTGCCTGGAGAATCCCATGGGCAGAGGAGGCTGGTGGGATATAGTCCATAGGGTCACACAGGGTCGCACAGAGTCGGACATGATTAAAGCGACTAAGCAGCAGCAGCAGAAGTTATATGGACAGAACTGGATGTCCACACCATTGCATGTGGGCTCAATTCTTTCCTCCTTGAATCTGTTTTCACCCAGAAGCCAATGTGGTCTTTTACAATTGCAAATATGATCACATGATGGCTAGATTAAAAGCTTTCAATGGCTGAGATCTTAGAATCATTATTAACATATTCCATATATCTTCTAATGCCCTAAATAATCCAGTTTCCTAATTACCTTAGAAAACCTACTCCAGTGTCACCTCCCTCTCTGTTGGATGCAGTGAGTTACACTGAATTAAATTTATTTTTAATTAGAGGATAATTACTTTATGGGTTTCCCAGGTGGCTCAATGGTAAAGAATCCACCTTCCAATCCACCAATCCAGGAAGAAATGAATTCAATCCCTGGGTTGAGAAGGAAGTGGCAACCCACTCCAATATTCTTGCCTAGAAAATCCTATGGATGCGGAGGTGGGGTGTGCTGACTGGTTATAGTCCATGGGATTGCAAAGAGTTGGTCATGACTCGACAAGAACAACTCTGTTTTACAGTGTTGTGTTGGTTTCTGCTGTACAGCAATGTGAATCAGCCATAAGTATACATATGTCGCCTTCCTGTTAAACCTCCCTCCAACCTCGCACTCCCCATCTCACCCCTGTAGGTCATCATAGAGCACTGGGCTGAGCCCCCTGTGTTACATAGAAACTTCCCACTAGCTATTTATTTTGCACATGGTAATGTATATATTTCAATGCTACTCTTTCAGTTTGTCCCACCCTCTCCTTCCCTCGCTGTGTCCACAAGTCCATTTTCTACATCTGGATCTCTGGTCTTGCCCTGAAAATAGGCTTTCTCTGTATAACAGGTTCTAAGTTCACTCATCTCAGTTCCACTGACTCAGATTTGTCCCTTTATATGGCTGGGTAATATTCCATAGTGTAGATGTACCACAACTTCTTTATCTATTCATCTGTCAATGGATATCTCAGTTGCTTTCATGTTCTGGCTATTGTAAATATAGCTGCAATAAACATTGGGGTGCATGTGTCTTTTTGAATTGTTTTCTCAGGGTATATGCCCAGTAGTGGGATTGCTGGGTTACGTGGTAGTTTTATTCCTAGCTTTTTAAGGAATCTTCATACTGTTCTTCATAGTGGTTGCATCAATTCACATTCCCACCAATAATGCACCAGGGTTCCCTTTTCTCCACATATTCTCTGGAATTTATTTTTTGTAGATTTTTTTTGATGATGGCTATTTAAATTATCTTAAGTACATTAATTAAATTTATAAAATTAAATACTATGCACCCATTAAACACAATGAGGATATATTTAATATAATATTATAAAAAAATTACCATGAGATATTTTGAATAAAAAAAGCAAAGGTTAGTATGTATATAGTATGGTACCACCTGTGTAAAAGGAGAAGGAAATAAAATACATTTGTATTTATTTCTATTTGCATAAAATACCTCTGAAATATGCATTCTCATTGGGGTGATATCACCCCTGTAGGGGTAAAAATTGGTTTGGGGTGGGAGGAATCTTAAATTTTATGTATAGAACATATTTCTATACATAAAAGGAGATACACAATACAAAAGGAGATACACAATATACTTGGGTATGCAAATTAAAAGGGGAGCCAATAATCAGAAAAAATGTCTCCAAAGACTTCTTAGGAGAGTGGTGATTAAAAAAAAAAAAAAAAAGGTTGAGAAACACTTTTTTAGAAGGAAGAAGGATGTAAATAATTGAATCCATATGGTGCCTGGGAGAGCCGAAATGAATTACCAGGAGAAGGAAGTGATGAGAATTAAGACTGTTCAGTGTGTGCTCTTTCGTATTTTTGGTATTAGAACCATTGGAAGATCAGATCAAATCAGATCAGTCGCTCAGTCGTGTTCGACTCTTTGTGACCCCATGAATCGCAGCACACCAGGCCTCCCTGTCCATCACTAACTCCGGGAGTTCACTGAGACTCACGTCCATCGAGTCAGTGATGCCATCCAGCCATCTCATCCTCTGTCGTCCTCTTCTGCTCCTGCCCCCAATCCCTCCCAGCATCAGAGTCTTTTCAAATGAGTCAACTCTTCGCATGAGGTGGCCAAAGTACTGGAGTTTCAGCCCTAGCATCATTCCTTCCAAAGAAATCCCAGAGCTGATCTCCTTCAGAATGGACTGGTTGGATCTCCTTGCAGTCCAAGGGACTCTCAAGAGTCTTCTCCAACACCACAGTTCAAAAGCATCAATTCTTCGGCACTCAGCTTTCTTCACTGTCCAACTCTCACATCCATACATGACCACTGGAAAAACCATAGCTTTGACTAGACGGACCTTTGTTGGCAAAGTAATATCTTTGCTTTTCAATATACTATCTAGGTTGGTCATAACTTTCCTTCCAAGGAGTAAGCGTCATTTAATTTCATGGCTGCAATCACCATCTGCAGTGATTTTGGAGCCCCCCCCCCCAAAAAAAAAGTCTGACACTGTTTCCACTGTTTCCCCATCTATTTCCCATGAACTGATGGGACCAGATGCCATGATCTTCGTTTTCTGAATGTTGAGCTTTAAGCCAACTTTTTCACTCTCCACTTTCACCTTCATCAAGAGGCTTTTGAGTTCCTCTTCACTTTCTGCCATAAGGGTGATGTCATCTGCATATCTGAGGTTATTGATATTTCTCCCGGCAATCTTGATTCCAACTTGTGTTTCTTCCAGTCCAGCGTTTCTCATGATGTACTCTGCATGTAAGTTAAATAGACAGGGTGACAATATACAGCCTTGACAGACTCCTTTTCCTATTTGGAACCCGTCTGTTGTTCCATGTCCAGTTCCAACTGTTGCTTCCTGACCTGCATACAAATTTCTCAAGAGGCAGATCAGGTGGTCTGATATTCCCATCTCTTTCAGAATTTTCCACAGTTTATTGTGATCCACACAGTCAAAGGCTTTGGCATAGTCAATAAAGCAGAAATAGATGTTTTTCTGGAACTCTCTTGCTTTTTCCATGATCCAGCGGATGTTGGCAATTTGATCTCTGATTCCTCTGCCTTTTCGAAAACCAGCTTGAACATCAGGAAGTTCAAGGTTCACGTATTGCTGAAGCCTGGCATGGAGAATTTTGAGCATTACTGTACTAGCGTGTGAGATGAGTGCAATTGTGCAGTAGTTTGAGCATTCTTTGGCATTGCCTTTCTTTGGGATTGGAATGAAAACTGACCTTTTCCAGTCCTGTGGCCACTGCTGAGTTTTCCAAATTTGCTGGCATATTGAGTGCAGCCCTTTCACAGCATCATCTTTCAGGATTTGGAATAGCTCAACTGGAATTCCATCACCTCCACTAGCTTTGTTCGTAGTGATGCTTTCTAAGGCCCACTTGAACCAATGGAAGATAGCATCTATCAAAATTTAAATTAAAAACAAACCTTAAGAAGGAATACTAGAAATATTTAAGAGGTAAACTTTGGAAGACTTGATTACTGAATAAACAGTGAGTGAGAGAAATGGACGCATCCAGTGAAAAAGATGGTGCTGCCATGTGGGTAATAAGGTCGAGATCAAGTACGATCATTGATTTGGGAGAAGAACGAGTAGAGCGTTAAAGAATTTCACTCTGGATATGTGTGTGAGGTGCCCATAGATCACCCAAGGCAGTGTGCTTACACCAAAGCAATTGGATGTGAGTCTGAAACTCAGAAGAGAAGTCGGAGTTGTGCTGAAGACTTACAATCACCTCCAAATAGATTAATTAGAAGCCTAAAAATGAATGGGGATTGTGTGGTGTGAGACTAACCCTACTCTGAAGGCAGCGTCCTAGGAAGCACAAGGGCAGCTGAGAAGTGGGAGCCCACCAAGGAGACTAAGAAGAGATTGATAGAGAGGTACAGGACATCCAGGGGCACAGCCTTCAAGTTAAGGGAGCTCTGCTGCGTGACGTCATGCCACCTTGTCCCATCTAGGAAAGCAAAATGTGTACTTTCCTAATGACATTGGGACTGATCAGGCAGATTTTAAACAATCTGAGTCCCTGACTTCACTTCATCCACTCTGGTTACACCTTTTCCTCTTCCTGATCACCACTGCCTCCCCCAAAGGATGGAGGAAAAAGTAACGAGACAGGGACCTTGACCAGGGAATGCAAATCTTTGGGATGGCATGAGGTATGCTGCACGGCCTCTCTTTATGAAGTCACTGGACTAGAGGAGCTGAATCAGACTGGTTACTGCAGCAATAGTTAGCGACTTTATAGGTGGTTGCCTCAGTTCATTTCTAGGAGCAATTAGTGTTCAGGACACCTGAGACTCAGATAGTCTCTGGCAGATAAAACTGATATTAAAACACCCCTCCCCAGAAAAAATTTTAAACCTATCTTGAGAAAGAGAAGGCCACTCTTGCTCGGTTATGTTGCCTGGTTACTCCTTCATCTGATCAACAGCCAGGTTCTTCAAACATGTGGTTACTGCAGTGATAGATTCTAGCACCCAGCAACTCCTCCCATCGTGATTAAGTCTAATCTTGCACATTTCACATTGTCCTGCATTTCTTGTTCTGCAACCAGAGGTTATTAGGGAAATCTTTCAGTCTCTATCTGAGGGAGATGCTTCCTCATTCTTGCCATTTGCCATTTGATTAATAGTTTGAACCATGGGCATGTTGAGAATCTCAGCCCTTCATTCTGAAACTCTGCTGATTTTTTTTTCAAAGCATCAATTACTATATGTTGTGGCTCAGACGGTAAAGTGTCTGCCTACAATGAGGAAGGCCTGGGTTCAATCCCTGGATCGGGAAGATCTCCTGGAGAAGGAAATGGCAACCCACTCCAGTATTCTTGCCTGGAAAATCCCATGGATGGAGAAGCCTGATAGGCTACAGTCCATGGGGTCGCAAAGAGTCGGATACGACTGAGCGACTTCACTTTCTCTTTAGGTGCAAACACAGAGGTATCCAGGTAAAAAGAAATGAGGCATGTTTATAAATGTGTGGACGATTTCCAAAAGAGACCCACAATAGTGGCAACTCTGCAGGTAACAGTGAAGACGGCAGAGCTTGCCCCTGGGTGATGAGAGAAATTGCTCTTTTTTACCCTTTTAATTTTATATTATGAATCTATACAGAAAAAATAATTTAAAATTATATAAAAAAGCAATAAAGCCATTAGTAGGACATGTAATACAGAAATTAGAATACATATATCTCCAAAAAGAAAGCAAAAGTATTACATAACAGGCAAGTTCACAGAAATTAAAATCGGGGATTCACATGAGCAAATGCTAATCAGATGGCCCCTGTTTACTATCTCTGAATGTCTGTCCATCTTATCTAGGTTATAGAAGGTCCGGTGGGGAGGAATCACCTTAATTCCTAGATAAGAAGTGGAGGCTAGGGACACTTGTGGTGCCGTGTGGCTCTTGGAAAGGGAAGTGGTGCTGACACTTGTTTTCCCAGCCACTGGTTAATGATAGAATTCCCACCCTCTCCCAGGACAAAGGGCTTCCCTGGTGGCTCAGACGGTCAAGAATCTACCTGCAATGCGGGAGACCTGGGTTTGATCTCTAGGTTGTGAAGACCCCTGGAGAAGGGCAGGACTACCGACTCCAGTATTCTTTTTTTTTTTTTTTTTATAATTTATTATATTTATTTTTTAACTTTACAATATTGTATTGGTTTTGCCATATATCAACATGAATCCACCACAGGTATACACGTGTTCCCCATCCTGAACCCTCCTCCCTCCTCCCTCCCCATACTATCCCTCTGGGTCGTCCCAACCAGTATTCTTGCCTGGAGAATTCCACAGACAGAGAAGCCTGGCAGGGCTATAGTCCATGGGGCTGCAAAGAATTCTACACAACTGAGCCACTTTCAGATTCCCAGAGCTGGTGTCATTCACTGTGCAAAGGAACTGGCCAGAGGCTGATGCTTGCCTGGGCTGGGATGAGAGGGGGTGGAGGGTGGAAGATGGGGGTGTGAAGCAGGTTGTGAGGTGGACGGGTGTGTGTTGGAGATGGAGGGTTCTCGAGCCTGTGTTTGTGGACAGTGAGGAGAATGGCAGAAGTCTGCTTTGGGGATTGGATTAGACAGCTGTGTTGTCTCCAGCATGCTGCCAGGTAAGAGGAGCAGCCTAAGGATGGTAGGTGAGTGTGAGGAAGAGGAGTCAAAAGTGGAGACTCCTCTGAGAAACTGAGTTTCTTCCAGAAACTCAGACCCCTAAGCCACTAACATCTGCCTGCCCTATCCACTTAGTACTGCTGCCACCCAGCCTCTAGGACACAGCTGGTGCTCAGGGTCACTCCATCCCTGTTAGGAGGGTCAGGGCTTTCTGCAGTGGTGGAGGAAAAGACTGGGGGCGGCAGTGTGGTGGGGGTGGGGGCGGTGCAGGACTGCCTGGCTCCAAGTGCCTCTGCTACCCACAAGCTGTGCGATCCTCTGTTGCAGTTTCTTCCTTCATAATAAGAGATGATAATAATAGATAATAATACTTAATAATTCCTAGTTCTTGGACATTCAAATGAGAATATGCACTTGAAATGCTTAACGAATTGACATAGTAAGTGCTCAGTGAATGAGAACCGAAGCCCTCAGAACCTTCATTTCTCAGCCCAAGCACCCTTAAGTTTGTTTAACAGAGGAAATACGAGGTTTACCACCACCGGGGTCCCCTTGGGTTTCAACGCGCTCTTGGAAGCAGTTTGGAAAATGGATTAGGGAGGGAGAAGAAGCAAGACTAGAAATCCAAAGAGAAGTCTGCAGGCATCCAGATGGGAGGTGGAGGGGCGGGACCTCGGACCCTTGGCAGTGAGAGACATTATTTCGGAGAAAATTTCTCTAGGACTCTAGGCTGGGAACGGGCCCTTGGCCAAGGGCCGGGCTTGGATGGCGGGAGGAAGATGGAAGGGAGGGAGCGCAGCAGCAGGGAAGATCTTGGGCGGGGGCTGGGAGGTGCGGGGGTGCGACACGTGCGGTCTGGGACTGGAGACAGAAGCTGCAGGCGCAGAGGCGGCTGTGAGCGCCGCGGTGGAATTAGGGTAGGAGGTGGAGCAGTTTTGCACGTGGGGGGCCCGCTTCCCGGCGCAGCTGGCCGGAATCTAGGTGCTGTGCAAGGAGGTGTTAAGCCCGATTTCCTTTCCGGACCGTCGGCTCCGCCGCCGTCGGGTGTGCCCCGCCATGCCGCCCAGGGGCGCTCGCAGGCACCGAGCTCGGGACCCGCCAAGAGGAGTTCCATCTGGCCGGCTGGCTTCCCTCCTAGCGCCCTCCGTACCTCGCGGTCCTCAGTCAGAGCTCGCATTCCGCCCACCTACCCGGCACCCCCGTCCTCCTGCTTCCCGTGACCTCCCGTTAGAGGCGCTGGGGATCCAATTGAGGCTGGTGTTCCAGCCGGCCGCCGGCCAGACCGCAGAAACCTTCGCCGTTCACACCCGGCGGCCTCGCGCCCTCCACGGCCAGGGCGGGACGCGCGCGGGCGGAGGGAAGGGGCCCCCCTCTCGGCTCGATTCCCCCAGTCTCCGCACGGCCCACGGGTGGGCGGGTGTCTAACCTTTCACTACTCACCGAGTTCTGAGCCCGCAGGTGTGTGTTCTGAGCCAAGCAGTGTCTGCTTGAGGGGCGATCGCGGGCTGTGCGCACCGAGGGGACCCCCACCTCCGACTGTCCCTGGCTGGATCGCAAGCCCCTGCGGGTTCCCCAAACTAGGGTTGGGGATTATCACGAGCTCGCGGCGCCCGGAATCTCGAGGGGAAGCAGGATACCCCCACCACCACTCCAAAGGGCACCGCCTCCACCTTCCTTGCTTCACTTTTCACGGTGGACGGGATTCCAGGGCCCGGTGGAGATCGGCAACCCAATGCTTGCTGCTCACAGAGGGGCTCGCGGACTTTCTTGTTTGCAGCTAACGGGAGATCAAGTGCCCTTGAGGCATGAGGCCCCGGAGTTTGCTTTTCATGTTTTCCATCAATACAGCCAAAACATAATTTAATTCTTTTTTTCCCCAAAGGGAGAAGGTAAACCTAATTTGGCGGATGACACCCCCTTCTTGCGAGGGCTCGGGTTGTATGGCACCGCAGCAGAGGCTTCTACTGACGACCCTCAGCAGCGGCGGGTGGCCTGGAAACTCGCTGAGGAAAATTCAGATGAGCTTTACTTTACTTGGACCGATTTCTCCAAAGTGTCTAATATATGCCTGCCACGAGAGAGAGGAAGGCGGAACCGGGAGCGAGGTGGATTCCCCGATGGCGCTCTGGGGGAAAAGGCGTGCAGCGCCCGAGAAGCCGGGGCGGGGGCGGGGGCGGGCTGGGGACAGGGGTCCTAGCAGAGAGTAACAGGCTAGGGGGGAAAGCCCAACGGCAACTCCCTTACCCAGAGAGGGAAGTCCCTGCGTGGTGCTGCCAGTTCTCTGACATTCAGGACTTACAGTCATTGACATTCAACTCTCAGTCTCTCCCTTGTCCCCTACCCAGCCTTTTTGCCTATTTTTGAGGTTAGGTTAGTCGTCAAAAGCATTTTTTATGTTTGGCAATCCAAAGCTCCAACTTCTGTCCTAGTCCCACCATTCCTGCTGATTTGAGGTTTTAAAGGCCAAGGGAAGAAATGATGTTTTGGCCTTCCAGTTTTTTCAGGCCTGGCCACCAACCTGATCCCAGAATATGGGGGGTGATCTGTTGTTATCACTCCAGCTCAACACATGCTTCTTCCCTGTTTCGCACTTAGGAATCTTACCTTTTCCACCACTCAAGAGAGCACCCTTTATTTGTGCTTGAGAGCACCCTTTATTTGTGCTTGAGTTCCTTGGTGGGTCTTCTTCCCTTACACACTTTCCTAGGGGACACTTCAAGGTTCCTGAGACCTGCCTGCCACCCCCCAAACATTTCCCACACACAGGCTGAGCCCTGTGGGGTCTTTTAGGACTACAGGAGTTGTTATGCCTTTCAGGGCAATGTGGCAGCTCTGGGACATTTCAGGCAGTAAATGGCACCTCTGCAAAGGCCCCACTAACTGGTCAGTTTTGCCTTTTTCCTGGCTGGTCAGTGAATTGCTGCCTCTGGGTATGACTTGCCTCGTGATATGACCTCTGCAGTCTCCCGAGTATGACATTCAGAGCTCATTCACTGGTGGCATTTCCCAATATGTGAACTAACCAGGGAAATTGGGGAGTTAAGAAGCCTGAGATGCAGTTGGATGAAGTGTTTGGGGAGACTGGGGAAAACTGATTGAGGAGGGGAATATATTAGGTTGCTGGGCAGGGCACTGGGGGCTCCATTGATACTGGTGAACAGGATGCTTGCTGGGGGCAGGTAGGAACTGACCTGGGAAAACCCTAGGGTTTTGCTAGGCAGTGCTAAAGGGAGACCATTTGCGACACTGGCGCTGGGTCTGGAAGGCAGTGAGTGCGCCCCCAGTGAGACAGTTGAGTGTGGCAAGCACAGTGAGGGCACTGGCAGGTGAGCAACATGGGTGGACGCTGATCACGTAAGATCAGAAGTTCCCATGACTACATGTTGACATTTATGTTTTGAGAAATGAAGATTTTTTCTGTTGTTTTTATCAGTACTTTCGTAATAGTTTTAGGAAAAAGGAAAATATATACAGATTAGCTTAATGAAGCCTCTTTTGAAGTCCATCTTTCAGTCCAGAGGAACGTCTCACTTTACAAAAACTAAAGAAAAATCCAAAGTTTAAAAGATATCAGTTCAGTCACTCAGTTGTGTCCGACTCTTTGCGACCCCATGAATCGCAGCACACTAGGCCTCCCTGTCCATCACCAACTCCCGGAGTTTACCCAAACTCATGTCCATTGAGACAGTGATACGATCTAACCATCTCGTCCTCTGTCGTCCCCTTCTCCTGCCTTCAATCTTTCCCAACATCAGGGTCTTTTCAAATGAGTCAGCTCTTCACATCAGGTGGCCAAAGTACTGGAGTTTCAGCTTCAGCATCAGTCCTTCCAATGAACATCCAGGACTGATTTTCTTTAGGATGGACTGGTTGGATCTCCTTGCAGTCCAAGGGACTCCCAAGAGTCGTCTCCAACACCACAGTTCAAAAGCATCAATTCTTCGGCGCTCAGCTTTCTTCACAGTCCAATTCTCACATCCATACATGACCACAGGAAAAACCATAGTCTTGAGTAGATGAACCTTTGTTGGCAAAGTAATGTCTCTGCTTTTTAATATGCTGTCTAGGTTGGTCATAACTTTCCTCCCAAGAATTAAGTGTCTTTTAATTTTATGGCTGCAGTCACTTAACACTCTGCAAGATCCTGTAAGTCAAGATCCTATGGTTGATCTTTAACAAAGAAAAAGTGCAGTGTCCTTTCCACCTGCCACAAACACCATGTGGAACCAGCAAGGGAGAGGGGTGGGGCAAGGGCAGTGTATGGGGCTGTCACCCAGGGCAGACGCAGTGTCACCAGGGCTAAGACCGGTTCCTGAGCTTACGAGCCTTTCCTTTAAGGCCTTTCAGAAAGTTCTGGGTAAAGCATGTTTTGCAAAAGAAGGTGGGGATAGAACTGGGAAAGTTCACATCAACGATGATTAAATCAGAATTAGGTGAGGAGCCTAAAAAGTGCTTTGCACTCTGGGCTTGATGGCGGATGCATCTTATAGTATCTCAGGTTCACTGACATCTTCAGTAGATCCCCAATCCACTGTTAAATGGATTTATGACACAGTGACTGTGGAGCTCAGTTGCCTCACACATGAAAAACGACCTTTGAGGAAGGCATTGAATCCATTCTTTCAGATTTTGAAGATCAGTAAATGTCAAAATTTTGGGGAACTGACATATGGTTAGCAACTTTTACATCAAGTAAAGACAATGAAATAGGTGAAAAACTATATCATTTTGTGAGATTATTTTGTATCATAAAGGAAGAATAACTTCAGAATCTTAAAACTGCATAATCAATGTTAAAAACAACTATATACTTCCCTTGGCTTTCTCATATTCTATGGATTGGTGAAAAGTTTATTACCAACTCATCTCTGCAAACTAAGGTTCTGTCACCTTGTACACATAGGGGCAGCTTCACTGCTTGTAGAGGACGTTAATTTACCCAACTAAGTGGTTTCAGGGCTTGAAGGGACCTCTGAGGAATTCAAGTGCAAAGATTTCACAGTATCTTGCCTCAGTTTCCAATAATGACAACTGTGTGTTGAGTGCTAGCAGCCAGAAACTGTCATTGCTTTAAAGAGAAGTAAAAAAATACAGATTGTGGCAAATAGAATCATGGAAACTTGAAGTTGGAAGGTTTTTTTAGCAATGATCTTATTCCTTTTCAAACTAATACTCCATGGAGCCACAGTAGTGCTCCTTGAATCAAAGGACCTCCATTTTAATTGTTATAATTGATGTTATAATGTTTAATTGTTATAATTGTCTTCTACTTACAGTGGACTTCAATTGCTTAAAAAAAAAATGCTTGACCCACCACTGATTCAGTCCATCTCTAATTTAAAGAGGCTGAAAGAAGCCCTGGGATTTGCCTGTGGTCACCTACTTAGTTGGCAGAACTTGGTAGCACACCACCAGTGGAGTAGGAAGGAAGGACTGTTGTTATATTGTCTGTTCCCATACTCATCAATGGTTGAACCAAATTTTCTCACTGCTCCATGGCAAGGAGAGTCAACCTTTACAGTTACCCTTCTGGAATGTTCTGACTGGCTCCTTTCCACACTGAACCTCATCCTCTGCTTGGCATACCGTTCCTACATGATAATTATGACAAAACATTTCACTGACAACTGTTGGAAACTCATTGCTTAACTCCAAGTCTGTATTTTTACTCCCATTTTGACCACGATTGATAAAAATCTCGTTTAATAGCATTTCACTATATTTGAAGAGTACAGAGCTAATATTTGTATGAACATCATTTTATGTTTCTAAGGTCAAGTCTATAAAAAAATTAAAAAATACCTGATTTTATGAAAAATATATTTTTATTAAAATGACTGATATATATACTCTACTGTCTGATATATAAGCTGAGTTGAAGAGGTAGCTATTTTCTTTCTGAGGTCCTGGTAGAGCTGATCCCACATCAGTCTACCAATATTTATATATTAAGTCTACCACAGACTGCACAGCACATTCATTTTGCAGCAAGCTCTTGGTGGTGAAATGTAGCATCTATTAAGTCTGGATATAATTCTACTGCAAGTAGCAAAAAAGAAAAAAGAAAAAAACCCAACTAAGTCTATATAACCTAAAACTGAATTTTTAAACTGTGGTTACCAATCATTAGCGATCATGAAATCAATTTAGTGGGTTATGAAAACATTAAAAAAACATACATATACAAGACCAAAATTACAACAGAAGAGAAAATATCAAAGTATGTTGCATGCCTTAAGGGTAAATATTTCATAAACATTTTATTTCACTCATATATATATATAACACATATGTACTGGGTCACGAAGTAAAATATATTTCATAGCTCTCAACACTGCCCTAGAGAGTCAGGCCATTCAATGGCCATTCGGTCCCCTGAGAAAAGGTTTTTCTTTTTTTCTTTTTGTCATTTCTGAGCAGTAGCTTGACACTACAATGGCTGGGTACTCCGAAGGGCCTCTCCCCCCAGTACAGGAACAATTCAGTGTTCTCTGAGCACCACCATTTCCTGGCTCACTGCTATTTCCTGGACACTTCCTCCCATCATAGCCCTGCAAGTTCAACTGATGGAAAGTTGCCACAGAGCATCTGTGCGTGGGTCAGTAGAAGGCTCGGATCCGCTCCTATGTGCCAGGGGCTTTACAGACATGACTCTTCATAGATATGGTTTCCTTTGTTTTACTGGTAGCAGTGCCTCACCTGTACATCTAGTGCTCACAGCACAGTACACACAGGGGCTGAGTGAATGTTTCCAAACAAGTGAATTCAACAACAAGCACATTTCATTGGTTATAAAACATGTTAAATTCAACAAAATGTAAAAGTTTTAAATAAAATCAAATGTTTACTCATTTATTCATACCAAAGAGAAATACAAAAGTACTATACCAAGTTTTATATACTTGCATAAAAGTTGAGGCACTGGTGTTCTGTGGCTAATGATAATAATTATATTACTTTAGCATCATACATCATATATTGACAGTAAAGTTATACAACATTAACTCTTTGCTTTTGAGCAGTTATGAGCTTACTATTTTAATATACATCATGTATTTAGTACTCATTATTACTTTTGTATAAATAATTTCATAATGGTAGCACATGATACTGAGGGAAAAGGAAAACAATAATCTTCCAAATGCTAGTAAGAAAGAAACTCATTAATGTACACTTGATATTTTGGGGGGGTAAGCATAATTTGGTTCTATGACTTAATGGAATCTAGGAGAATGAAACAAAGTGTTTTTAAACTGGAAGATACTCATGTTTACTAATTTCAAGCCCTTCATCTTTCATTATGAGGAAATGGCTGCACACTAGCCTAAATGACTTATCTAAGGTCACATAATTATAATGAGAGATGCCCCAGGTTTCCTAGTAACAAATCTAGGATCTTTTCCATTTCATAATAGAGGTTTATATTATAATACTATCATATATATTTTTTAAAGATCAAATCAGCTATCAAGGAAAACTAACACATGGTTAACATTTGAGACTTAAAAAAAATTCCAGAGCGAGGGTTTATTAAAAATATATATTGACAACTTTGTAACATAATTAGTGTGGAATACAGAGTTCTAAACATTGATAGCAGAAATTCATTGGTTGTAGTAATTCGTCTATATGTTAATGTATCACTCTTGTGTATTAGCTGTGCTTTCATCTGTATCACTTGAGTTAAATTTTTTCCACAAAAATTTCTCATTTGATTTCCAAAGAGAAGCTTCAAGATCCTCCTTCCTTTTGGAAGATGCAGCAAAAGGCACTTTTTCACAGAGAGTCTCTATTACTGCCAAGTCGGTGAGTTTACTAAGACTGTCGTCATTTTGGTCATTCAAGATGTCCCAGAAATCTTTTGGTCTCTGTTTCGCTTTTTCTATGGACCCAGAAAGAACCTTCTTTGGCAGCTGTGTGGGACTATTCTCATGACTTTTAAAGAGGTCATCAAGAATAGAGGTGTCACCAAGTAAGCCTACCACAGAAGTGTCTTCTAACACTGGATTTTCTATTGTTTTGTTTTCCACTTGGAAGATGGGTCCATTTCTTGAAATACCCAAACTGGTGAGATCCTGTTGGCCTTTCCCGGCATTTTCCAATTTTCCCAATTCATCTGCTCCAGACTTACTGTTCAGGGAACAGGATGCTGCAGTACCTTCGGATGCTTGGCTGCGTTCCCCACCGTCAGTCTCTTGGGTACAGCTTATAGGTAATTTCTTAGTTTCTACATCATTGGAAAGCACCTTTTTTTTACAGGAACTGTGATTTTGAAACTTAATTGATTTTTTTTTACATATGCTGGGGCTGAAAATTGGAGAAATTTTTTTGGTAGAATTTTTAAATGACAAAGTTTCAGAATCTGATGGCTGCTCTTTCATAAGAGATTGTCTTTTTTCAGACTTATTCTCGACTCTCTCTCCTTTCTCAGAGGCAGACTTAGTGCATTCTGAGGGAGAATCCACAAAAAATTCTCTTACCTCTGGATACTGAGAAGTATAAAAGTCTCTTAGCATTTTCTGTCGTTCTTCTGATGTGGCGTTAGTTACACGTTTAGCAAATTCCTTTACAGAAGACAACTTAAAATAAGAAGCCATTTCTTCAAATTGTTTTCTGAAGATTTAATGAACAAATCCAATGGTTATTTTTACTATATTTTATTTGTAAAGAACTTGTCATCAGTGTTATGCTATGTAGCAACAAAGCTATGTAAATGTATTCATTAGCATATATTATCTTAATATCACAATGAACATACATTTTGTACTTAAGAGAATGTGAACTCTTCCCTTACACTACTGAAAAAAAGTATTTTAGTTCATGAAATTACCAACTTTTTAAGTTATTCTGACTTTTATTATCAGGTATTTCTTGGGAATTGTATGATCCCAGCATGCTGCTCTTCCAATCAGACAATTTATGACTTACAGCAGAATTATAATTTATATAATGTTTGAAAATCTATATTGCACACAAGATACATGAAATAAAATTGTCAAAGAGGGTATCAATAAATAGAAAAGAGAAAATGCTCAAAAATTAATAGTTTTTAAGAATTTTTCTCTTCTATATCCTTTTTTCTCTTTCTTCCACAAATACAATATAGAAATTTCACATGCCTGTTTGATGAGCCTAAAGGGAAGTTCTAGGAGACCGGGGTTTGATCCCTGGGTTGGGAAGTTCCTCTGGAGAAGGGAATGGCAATCCACTCCAGTATTCTTGCCTGGAGAATCCCATAGACAGAGAAGCCTGGCGGGCCACAGTCCATGGGGTCACAAGAGTCGGACACGACTGAGCGAATAACATACACACACACACACGCACACACACACAAAGGGAAGTTCTAAACTGATAAGTCTAGATTCTTTCTGTTTTGATCTGATGGATCTGCCCTTCAGTATAGGTAACTAATGTCAGATGGTATCTGAAGAAATGAGTTTCAGAGTTAGCGTCAGATATTAATAAAAGCCGTTGAAGAACTGTGTCTTCTGAAACCCTAATAAAGATGGAAGTGGAAAGCTTGTTTAGGAACCCTGGGCACTAGACTCTGCTCCTTTCCCCAGGTAAGGGTTCTATAGACTGAACTGCGCCACCCACCTCAAATCCATATTTTGAAGCCCTAAACCCCAATGTGACTGTATTTGGAGATGGGGGCCTTTAGGAGGTAATTAAGGTTAAAAGAGGTCATAAAGTCACCAGAAGACTTCTCTGGTGGTCCACTGGTAAAGAATCGGCTGCCAATGCAGGAGTCACAGGTTCAATCCCTGGTCTGGGAAGATTCCACATGCCGTGGAGCAACTAAACCTGTGTGCCATAACTACTGAGGCTGTGCTCCAGAGCCTGTGCTCCGCCACAAGAGACGCCCCTGCGAGGAGAAGTCTGTGCTCCGCCACAAGAGACGCTTCCGCGAGGAGAAGCCTGTGCTCCGCCACAAGAGACGCTTCCGCGAGGAGAAGCCTGTGCTCCGCCACAAGAGACGCTTCCGCGAGGAGAAGCCTGTGCTCCGCCACAAGAGACACCCCCGCGAGGAGAGGCTCATGCACAGCAACTAGAGAGAGCCTGCACGCAGCAACAAAGACTCAGTACGGCCAAAAATTAATAAATAAATGAAATTTTAGGGGGAAAAAAGTCACCAGTGAGCTCTCTCTGCCATAGGAGGACACAGTGAGAAGGTGGCCATCTGTAAGCCAGGAAGAAAGCTCTTACCAGGAATCCAATCAGCTGGCACCCTGATCTCGGGACTTCCCAGGCTTCAGTACTGTGAGAAACATATTTCTGTCTTTTAAGCTGCAGCCTGTGGTATTCCGCCCAGGCAGACTAAGAAGGTTTTCCTTTGCTGATGCTGAGTTTAGGCCATGAATCAGGAAAGCTCACTGTTTATAAATGTTTTTATAAACAAAAGCTACAGATGATGCTGCAGCAAATGTTTAAAAGTCCCCAAATTGAAGACTTACATCTATTTTTATATAATATTTCCTTAAAACTTCAATTTATTGACTGAAAAAATATTTATAGAACTCTCTTATCTGCAAGGCAGTGTAAGAGAAACTATACAACAGTCAACAAATCCCAGTTCCCTGTCTTCAAGGAGTTTATAGTCTGGTTGGCAGAGACAGATACATGAAGATCAAACCAGAAGGGAGGGATAAATCCTATGATGAAGGTAAATATGATACCCTGTGGCATCCACAAAAGGGGTGTCTAAGCCAGTGACTGGTAGTGGGCTGGATAGCAGGGATGGCTTTGCTGCTGTCACCTCAAGCCAGTCAGGTAAAGATGAGCCAAGAAGCCTCCTGCAGAGAGAGGGAATATGCACAGGCCCAGTTCCAAGAAGACGTGGTGGACAGAGGGGCAGGAGGAACTGCCAAGGAAGAGGATGAAAATCATGAGGGGTCTGTATGCCAATTTCAGAAGTTTGAATTTCATTCTGTACACAACAGAGAATCCTGAGGGTAAAAAAAAAGTGATTTTTTAAATGTACATAAACAGGAGCTTTACTTAAAGCCACTCTCATTTTTGCCACTGAGACCAGGGTGTATAAAGTTTGTGTTTCCTTTGATTTTAGCGGCAATCCATACCATATACTCAGGACTTTCTTTTGTAGTTTCAGATGAGCACGCTGGCTTCTAGTCCTCACCACACTGGTCCTGTTACTTGTTTCCAAATCCAGGCACTAGCTATGCCTGATCAACAGTCACTCTCATTGCCAAGAGAATATTTACAATAACACAAAAACAAATTTCCAAATTTCTGTCCTGGGTATGGCCAATGTCCCTGTTGTAAAGCATCAAGTATGTTCTTAAGAGGTTCCAGTCTCAACCTTACAGGAAGTAATGACATATCATTATTTTGTTTATTAATCACTTCTGAATCCATTTTCATGGCCTTTCTAAGAAATATTTGTGCTGTGAAGATTAAGTTATTGGCAAAGTTACAGGCTAATGTCTTTTGCTTATCCGAGACTTGTTGGTGTATCAGCAGTTGCCAAAGTATGTTCCCCTTTGCTGTGCTGACCTCACCTGTGACCCCGTGCTTCTGTTAGCTCTGGGAGGAGAGGTGCTTCTGACCTTATTCTGTCTGAGTGTTACACCAGGATACCGGGCTGTGTGATTACCCTTTACAGGATCAGTTATGATTACAGTTCATTTTATTTTCGCTTTCTAAACTTGCTTTCATAATTCTCGGTCTTTAAAAGAGTTTTCTTTAAATATTTAATGACTGCAAGGTACAACCAGGGGATACAAGCTAGCCACTTTGTGATGAAAATTTTGTAGACACTCATAACCCACATAGGGAAAGGGGTGTGGGTGGGGGAAGAAATCAAAGTTGGGTATCTTTGTCTTTCAGCAAGTAGATGAAGAGTAAGTAGCTGTGGAAAAATTCAATTCCTCTCCCTTGTTCTTGAGGAACTGAAGGAGAAGGGGTGGAAACACAACTAAAAACCATGCTGTTTCTGCCTGAACTTTCTGAAGTGAAGGTAGGACTGAAACTTCATTCAGATGATCCACGGGACTGCATCATGGTATAAATTCTTGACTCACATAGAGTAGGATGGTTAACAGAAAAGAGTTTGGGCACTGATCCCTAGCTCAGATGTTGGCATTCTAATATTAGACACCCTTCACCTTTTTATTTAGCATGAGACATTTATCCTGAGGCTAAGATAGAGAAAAAAAAACAGGTAAAAAATAATCATTGTTAATTCTTTCTTCCTTCCTTCCTTCCTTTCTTTTAATTTTTTGGCCATGTTGCGAGGCATACAGGATCTTAGTTCCCCCACCAGGGTTTGAACCCAGGCCTTCTGCAGTGCAAGTGTGGAGTCTTAACCACTAGACTACCAGGGCAGTCCCAATACTTTTATTTTTATATACAGTGCCAAAGGGGATAAGATGCTTTTGCTTCTCAAAGACTGGTAAAAATGTATATAGTTGGCCTTCTAACTAAACAATTGCCCATACAAAACTGCCCCAACTTTACTCCAAATCACTGCTGTAAATATGTCTGTGAGGAGCTGCAATGCTGCAGCAGTGTGGGATGTTCAGCTTTCTGGGCAATGGTGGGCAGCTCAGGGGTGTGATCCAATCTGCCACACCAGGACCTGAGGAGCTAAGGGGCCAGTTGCCTGGGAGTTGCCAAAACCCTGAGGGAAGCATCTGGAACATACAGAGCAACCAGCACTTTCCTATTGTCTGTAGAAGCCATCAGGACCAACCGGAGCTTGCCTCCTCTCCCTGCTTACCTCAGTCACTACGCCACAGTTACCCTGACCACTGGCTTCTCATCCTCCTCCTGGACTCTACAGCCTTGATCTAATCTAATCCCTCATCCTTCCAGACCATTCCTTGGTGCCCCTGGAATCAGGCTATGATCTACCATCTCTCCTGTGTCTTCTACCCAAGGAGTCCCTCTGTCTGCTCCTGATACTGCCTCCTCCTATGCAGCTTTCACCAGTCAAAATTCTTATACCTCCCATCCTTAAGCCTTAGAGTTCAAGCTTCCCACTGCTGTTTCCATATTATTTTTTCTTAAAAACTCCTCCCAATCTTAAAGGTTCATGCTATCCAGCTTAACCATTCTCACTCCCACCCCATCTTATTAACTGACTTCCTAGTTCCTCCCTGCTGGAGACTGACACTCAAGACCCTGGATTAACGTTGCTTCCTTTCCCATCTTCTGCCATCATTCTTGGTAACATCAGTATCCGTGTGGATGTCCCACCCAACTCCTGGCCCATTAGTTTCTTTACCTCACTTCCAAAGACTCAATTTCATGTCAGGTCCGTATTGCCAAGATCATACCACTAATGTCATTACCATTAACTGCACAACTTCCAAATTCCTGAATTCAATCATATGCTCCAGTTCAACTACTCAATCATCCCCATGACAACTGTGTTGGATTGTACTTTTCATCTCATCAAGTCCTCCAATTTGCTGACTCTTCTGCTTTCTTCACTATCATCAACATCCCTTTGTTGAGTTTAGGTTCAACTTTATAATCACTTCTTTGCACACATCCTTCATCTTCCTTTCTTTCTTCTCCTTCTCCTTGTAAAACTCAGCTGTTTCCCTATTCTGTGTCTGCAATGAGCAATTGAAACTTGAATGAAGTCTGTACAACTGCACAGATGGTTTTACTGTAATGACTCTCAAAGAGGGACTTAACATCACTCAGGAATTCTAGCCCCATAAGCTTGCTTTACTACTTTATAAATTACTTCTTTCATAATTTCTCTTTCCTCCAATTTTTCTCCCTCAATACTGATGAATTAAAGCATCAGTATCAATTAATTAAGGAAATACCCATTGTATCTGTGCCTTTCTTTACGCCTTTCTCTTGTTCAGTTGCTCAGTCATACCCGACTCTTTGCAGCTCCATGGACTGCAGCACGCCAGTTTTTCCTGTCCTTCACCATGTCCCGGAGCTTGCTCAAACTCGTGTCCATTGAGTTGGTGATGCCATCCAATCATCTCATCCTCTGTCGTCCCCTTCTCCTCCTGCCTTCAATCTTTCCCAGCATCCGGGTCTTATTTTCCAATGAGTTGGCTCTCTGAATCAGGTGACCAAAGTACTGAAGCTTTAGCTTCAGCATCAGTCCTTCCAGTGAATATTCAGGGTTGATTTCTTTTAGGATTGACTGGTTGGATCTCCCTGCAGTCCAAGGGACTCTCAGGAGTCTTCTCCAACACCACAGATCAAAAGCATCAATTCTTCAGCACCCACCCTTCTTTATGGTCCACTCTCACATCCATACGTGACTACTAGAAAAACCATAGCTTTGACTCTACCGACTTAGTCATAACACCATCTCCATTGTAATGTCTCTGCTTTTTACTATGCTGTTTAGGTTGTCCCTTTCTCTTAGTACCTCTCAAAGGCTAGACCTTCACCTGTGGTCTGGATCCCACCTTCTTCTGCCTTCAGGACTTCACTCTTTCTGTTGTCACCTTCCCTGGCATAATCTCTTTTCCCCCTATTGGTCTTTTTCCTTGATATACAAACAGGTTCTCGTGGGTTGGCAATCTTACAGAAAAACCTGAATGAACTTTTTGGCCAACCCAATATTATCTTCTCAACTTAAAAACAAACTACCCTTGATCCCACAGTGCCCTTCAGCTACTGCCAGTTTCCCCATCCAGATTTAAGGAGGAGTCCCAGGGGCTTGCCCTTTCACTGCCTGCCCACCTCACCTTGGCATGTGCCTACTTAGAGTGCTCACGTGAAGGCGACCAGAGTCCTTCAGCTCCAGGGGCTTTCCCCCTTCTGCTTCTGGTCCTCAGCAGTAGTCAATAAAGTCAGTGTTCCCTCCTTTCTGAAGCCTTCACTTCTCTTGGACTTCAGGGTCTCACACAGGGCCTCCTACCCAGCAGGAGTACGTAGTCACCTTCCAGGCTCAGTCCTGGGGCTTCTCCTCTCCTCTCTGTGTTCTGTTCCTAGGCTGCTCACACAGTCTATGGCTGTAAAGACCATTTGTAATCTATTTCTAATCTCTATGCTGATAACTTCCAAATTTAGATCTCCAGTCCCAAAATCTCAGGGTAGCATTATCCACTGCCTATGTGACATTTCCCCACATCCTCAAATTTAATATGAGTGAAAGAGAACTCTTGATTTTTTTTTCACTCCAACCTTTTGTCTCTCCTAGTTTTCCCTATTCAGTGAGTCCAATCTGTTGTTTAAGGCAGAAAATTGGGAGTAAACTTGTCTTCTCTCTTTCCCAACAACCAGTTCAACACCGAACTGAATTTATCCAATTGGCTCTGTCTCCCCGGCAACTACTCTACTCTAGCAAACCACCACCACCTAGTTCCTTATGGTTTCCCCTAGTCTGCTCTGCCCTCTTCCAGGCAGAAGCTGGAAAACCCTTTTAGAAACATTAATACATCAAATCATGTCATGCTTCAGCAATTTCTACTGTGGTTGGAACAAAATCCAAATTCTTTTCTACAGTCTACAAGGCTTTGCATGCTCCAGCCTCATTTATGTCTCTCCCTTCATCTCATGCCATTCTCTCCTTGATTTATTCTGCACTAAGTACACTAGCCTTCTCTCAAAGGCCCCTCCCTCTTCAGAAAGTTCTCACTCTGTTCTTTGCCTGATTATCCTTCAAGTCTTAACTCACATGTCACTTGTGTAGCGAGCTCTTCCCTGACTACCCGCTAGAAAGGAAGTGGTGCCCCTCCTGATCCCACTATTCTCTATAAAGGAAGCTGTCCATTTCTTTCCTATAACACACTATTTCATAATTATTTATAAGTTTTTTTATTTTTGAAAATTCTATGGTTTGATGCCAAACCTCATCTCACTGTACTGTAAGCGCTTTGTCTCTTTTTTGACACTGTATATTCAGCACTTAGCACAATGCCTGAGTGCGTATCAGGTGCTCAATAAATATTCAACGACTAAATGAACAGAATGCACTGAAGTATTTCATTTACCTATATAAAATTTACCTATTTCATTTACCTGTATTTCATCTTTTATCAATTCAGGGATTAACCTTCTTAAAACACTGAAACACTTCAGATTTTTTTTTCGCCATGCTGCAAAGCTTGTGGAATCTTAGTTCGCCAACCAGTGATTGAACCCGGGCCACCACAGTGCAAGTGTCGAGTTCTAACCACTGGATTACGAGGGAATTTGGGGATTTATTTTTTAAAGTGTACAAATTCAGACTTTCCTGAAATATTCAGACGCTAAGCGTAGTTAAAATTCAAATAATTTGTGTATGTAACTAGGTAGTTATATTTCTTTTGAGAACTATTCACAAAGCCAGGTGTTATTACATGCGACATACCTGCGGATCCCCTTCGGTGTTTCTCCAATTATGAAGGTGGTCTGGTCTATTCGGCAGACTTTTTTCTTCTTCTGGCTTACAGGGTGTGAAATGTAAAGAGGAAATGAAATGCTGCCTTCACTTAGTGGTTGGCATTCCTTTGTACGTGTTGATATATCGCCCTTCATTTTTTCCTTATGTGTCTGAAACAAGGGATGAGAGCAAAAACTGAAAAAATATTCATTTTTAGTCAAATAAGGAGTCTGTCTTACTTTTCCCCAATATTCTTTACAGGCCTGTATATCATATTCATGGGCTTCCCTCATAGTTCTGTCGGTAAAGAATCTGCCTGCAATGCAGGAGACCTGGGTTTGATTCCTGGGGTGGGAAGATTCCCTGGAGAAGGAAATGGCAACCCACTCCAGTATTATTGCCTGGAGAATCCCATGGACAGAGGAGCCTGGCAAGCTACAGCCCATGGGGTTGCAAGAGTCAGACACAACTTAGCAACTAAACCAACAAACCATATCATATTCTCCAAGTGATAATCATTGGCAGATCTTGTTAGATCTTTAAAAAGATACTACATTTAGCAGTAATGTGATGCTTCTATTTTCATTAAGATATATGCTAAAGATATATCTTTCTTAAAGATATACTAAAGGTAATGGTAATATGATGTTTCTACTGTCAAGACTGTGGGTCTACTGATACACATGCTGGCATCTACTTTCCTAAATAAGGATATAAATTAGTGATGTAAATAATGGTATAAAATGAGATATTTAAAAACTTTTAATTTAGTAATTTTTCTCAATATTACTAAGCAGAATTTCAGTTATTTAATCTTATATAAGTAGTCAAACTTTTTAAAATAACAATCTTTATATGATAATGAAATAAACTATTTTCATAAATCCTACTTCAATCTCTACTGAGTTGCAAGAAGTAATTGTTAAGATGTTTACCATAGGGCATTGAAATTACAGAGAGAATCATACTTATTTTATAGACTAAGGGTTTCTTGCTTAACACAAATTGTTAAAAATAGTGAGTCAAGAAAAAATAATTTTAAACTGTATGATTCCAATTTCCCTGATAAAATGATATGGTGAATATGTGGAAAGTCCCCATCTCATTTCAAAAAAGAGAAATGTGTGC